>NW_026126516.1:5155000-5755000 GCF_943737965.1 Phodopus roborovskii | reverse complement strand
CCTCCATCCTCTTCCTCTCCTCCCCCCTTCTTTCTCCCCCTTCCCACCTCCCTTCTGGTTTGTTTCCTCTCTTGCTTCATGGGTCACTTCCACGCCCTTCCAGCCTGTACTGGCTGGTTTTGTGTGTCAACTTGGCACAGACTAGAGCCATCAGAGAGGAAGGAGCCTCGGTTGTGGAAATGCCTCCATGAGATCCAGCTATAGGGCATTTTCTCAATTAGAGATCAATTTGGGAGGGTCCAGCCCACTGTGGGTGGGGCCATCCCTGTGCTGCTGGTCCTGGGTTCTATAAGAAAGCAGGCTGAGTAAACCATGGGGAGCAAGTCAGTAAGCAGCTCCCCTCCATGGCCTCTGCATCAGCTCCTGCCTCTGCGATCCTGCCCTGTGTGAGCTCCAGTCCTGACTTTCTTCAGTGATGAACAGCCATGCTGAAGTGTAATTACAGCCACATTAACCCTTTCCTCCCCCACTTGCTTTTTGGTCCTGGTGTTTCACCACAATAGAAATCCTAGCTAAGACTCGGTCCAAGTACTTTCCTCCAGTCTCAATGCCCAGAACTACACAACTGGGTGCCATCCCTCTATGGCATCGTTTCTCAATCTTCCTAATGCCGCCGCATTAATACATTTAATACAGTTCCCCTGTCATGGTGACCCCCCCCACCGCCCCAATCATGAAATTGTTTTCATTGCTACTTCATTACTGTAATTTTGCTACTGTCACGAATCACGTTGTAAATATCTTATATTCAGGACATCTGATATGTGACCCCTGTGAAGGGGTCTCTATCCAGAGGTTGGCAACCACTGCTGTGTGCCTGGCAGTTCCTCAGCCTATCCAGAACCTTCACATTCATTGTTTCTCTGCCCTTTCATCATGGAGTCTTATCCCTGCAGAGTTGTGTGTGTGTGTGTGTGTGTGTGTGTGTGTGTGTGTGTGTGTACATGCATGCACGTGCACATGTGTGTGAGAGGTACAATTTAAAAGTAAAAACCCCCCTGCAGTCTAACAAAAGCCTAGGTGGAGCCAGAGAGATGGCCTGTCCATTAAAGACTCAAGCTGACAATTCAAAAGAGGAAGCAATGTACTTTAAACCCCGAGGGGCTTCTCTCCAAAGCTCTTTCTTGCCTGCCCCGCTGCCCTGCCCTCCCGTAATAGAAAAGTTCACCTCACTGTTCACACAACCCCACCCTTACCTGCTCTAACCTGTATGGGGACATAGACTCTCTCTGAAGTGTGTTCTCCCTGACCTCTCTGTATCAGTGAGCACCATGTTTGTGTTGACGGTGATGGATACCACCATCCGTCTGCTGGTATTGACATGTTACCTTCGTTTTCTCCTAAAGTGAACTATGCTACCATGACTGCTTTCGCCCTCCCCAGAAATCTGTTCTCCGTGTCTCTAATCCTATCATTTCAGGAAAGTTCTACAAACGGAAACATAGCTAGTTACCCTCTGGGGTCAGCGTCAAACAGCCTGGTTATCAGGAGATTCATCCAGGTTGCCCTGGTAGTAACAGTTGTTCCTTTTTTATTGCTGGGTAGTATTTTATTTTATTGCTGTACTACAGTGGGTTTAACTACATGTCTGCCAGAGAGTGTCTGTGGTGTTTCTGTTTTTTGGTGCTTATGAGAACAGCCACTATGCACATGCATGTCTGAGGGTCATATGAACACGTCCTTCACCTATTCCCACAGCGGTGGTCCTGGAACAATGGTGCTTCTACAGGATGTCCCATAGATCATGGCCTTCAGTGGCTTCTCATCCTGCAGGCCTGACTTCTCCTGATCACATTCTGGACGAGGAGAGGGGCTGGGTAGAGGCAAGCCAGTTGTTTTCATTTTTGTTTTGCAAACCCACTGCTCCCTGAGTACCCTGTGTCCTTGGACAAGGCTCATCTGCCCTCCTTGTCACTGGGCTGTGGGCTATTCGCCTTTGAAAGAAGAGGCAGGGGTGGCCAGTCAACGTGGAGTTCATTTCCGGTGTTCATCACGTCTCAGTGGAAAGCACTGTTCATCACACAGTAAAGCAGGAAAAGGATAACTTCCTGTGACACTCGAGGACTGCACTGTAGGAAAATCCTCAGGTGTAGTTCTGGTCACCCACACTGACCACGTTTACACATTCAGGTTGGCACCAACACACCAACAGAATTTTTTCTCCTTTACATGCGAGGTGTATCAATAGTCCCTTTTTATGGCTCAACATGACTTGGCAAGCTGCTGTTGGTTCAAACTTCAGGAGTTTGACCCCCCCTTCCCGTAGTTTATTTTAGGCATATTTAAATATAGTACAGTTTGATGAAAACTTTCCTGGTGATAATTAACTCAATCCCGTGTGCACAATAAAGCATACAGAGAACTCCTTGAGGAACAAAGTAAGCTAAATAAAGCTCAGGCATGACTACATCAAAACTCTTTGTAAAGTACATGTAATACTTTCCTTAAAGATGGGTTCTATAGATTGAAAACAATAAACAACCCAGTGGGAGGATCCAGTATAGTCTCCCTCTACAAAGATAGCACAATTAGCCATGTTTGCTCCCAGCCTTCTGGGTGGATAACAGATTACACATCCCTTCCTGTAAAGGACAACACCATGCTTGACCGTTCAGCTTCCCCTAGCTCCCATCTGTGAGCACAAGGCGCTCTCTACCTCCTACAGTGTCTTTGCTGAGTCTCCAGAAATAGTTTTGGGGGAGAATTATGCAGGAACTGGACATCAGCTTCAGCTTCCTCTCCCCTCAGCCCATGTCTGGTTGAGGGCTGGCTACCAGGGACCTTCATTCTCTACCAGGAGAATATCAACTGGTGTGCCTCCTTCAGGGACATAGTCTTCGTGGTTCCTTCTGCTATGGACCTTTCTCTAAGTGGTCCATGTTGTATTTCAAAAGCCACCTTTTTCATGGCAGGAGAGACAGCCCTGTAGTTAAGAGTGCACACTGCTCTTACAGAGGACCCAGGCTCCATTCCCAGCACCTGCTCACAACCTTTTGTGACTCCAGCTCCAGGGAATCCAGTGCTTTCTTCTAGCCTTCTTACACACCTGCACTCACATGCAATTCCCCCACCCACACACTCTGACATACATACATACATACATACACACATACTAAACAACATTTACACATAAAAAAACAAAATCTTTTTTAAAATCTACCTACTTCTAATTGGAGGCCCTCTAGGACCCTACTAGCTTGTGTCTGTCTATCTTACCAGTTTATTTTGTTTGTCCTGTAGCATTTCTCTGTCTTTGGGACAGACTTACCTGTTGGAAGAGGTGACATGCCATGGGTCCTGAGCGTTCCTGAGTTTTCCTAGGGGCTGGCCAGAACACAAGGCCCTGGTGAGTTCTCTCCTGGGCTGTTTAGCAGAGTTGTGCTTCAGTGTAAAATCTAGACAGAGTGAGGCCATCTTCCTTTCTGGACATGAGATGCTCTTTTTTTTTTTTTTTTTTTTTTTTTTTACCCCTGAACAAATCCTTGAGGCTCTACATTGCTCTTCTGTAACACAACCTATCATGTCTAATCCTGTGACACGGGCCTGGTGTCACTTCTGCCTCTGGGACTTGCAGACATGGGGGGGATGAGACTCCCAGAGAAGAGGGCATTGGCTGGTGTCCCGGAAGCTACTGGCAGCCTCTAGCTTGTTCCCGGGGATCAGGTGAGGTTTGATCACTCCAGGCTGAGGCTAACGACAGTTCAGTGCCTCCCCTTGCCACTCAGAGCTGATGAGGGCAAGAAGCCATAGTCCTACCACAAGTCCCGGGTCCTGGCCACTTGGCCTGGGGCTGAGCTGGTTCCAGGGACAGTCAGGGTGTGCTTATGCCAAGCTGAGCCCTGCTTGCATAATTCATGTGTGCCGAGAACTCAGGATGCAGAGACTAGGAACAATGTGTCCCTTCAAAGGCGCTAGCCAGAGACCACAGCAGGGGCCTGACCTGACCACTGACTGACAGGGGACTGCAGAGCCCTCCAGTGGAGGCGTGGCTGGGTTTTTGGAAAGCTCCTGAAGGGCTTTAAGAATTCATGAATGCTCCACTGAGTGACTTGATAAATTATCCAAGAAGCATGAAGAGTGGGGTGGATGGGGGGCATGACCCAGGACTCATCCTTGCAACAGACAAGAGAATAAAACCTACAAGGGTAAAAGCAAGGAGGACACCCAGGCTGGCCCCAGCACTCCCCCCCCCTCTCTCCAAGACACCATTGTTTAAAATCCTCACTGCAGGTCTCTCCATATTATTGTAAAAGAGACTCTGAGGTCCCTAGAATGAGGGCCAGGAGGGGACCTCGTTAAAACACCTAGTGCTCTGGAACCAGACTCAGCAATCTGGTGATTCTCAAGGCTACCTTTCTCAGGCAAACCTTGCAGCCCAGGCTAGCTCATTTTAGCAGGAGCTACCATGCTTGTATCATACATCAGTGCACACAAACCTCAGGAAACAGACCGAGCAGTCAGCCTTGCTGAGGTCCCTCAGCACACATGGGCAGTGCTGGCATTTGAATCCAAGGCTGATGCAAGTCTTCTTGCAATGGACTTCGCAAAATTTTAATAACAGTCAAGCATGGAAGAAGAGAGTCACTCTTCCATTGTCTCCAGGGTAGTGAGAGGGCTCAGTGGGTAAAGGTGCCTGCCACCAAGCTGATGACTTGAGCTTGATCTAATTGGTGGGTGGAGAGAACTGGTTCCTGAAAGTTGCCTGCCCTCTGACCTCCACTTGCATGCCATGACACACACAAACACACACACACACACACACACACACACACACACACACACGCACGCACGCACGCACACACACACACACACACACACACACTCAGCTCAAATTTTCTGAGCATTTACTATGTTCCAAGTACGTGTCCCCAAAAGGACAAAGTGTGACCAAAGCTTCCAGTTTGAGGAGTGTGTCGGTTATTTTCTACAGTGTGAAGAGATTGTATGACCAAGGCGATATACAGAAGAAAGGGTTTATTGGGTTCCACAGGGTGAGTCCATGACCATCATGATGGGGGAACATGGCAGGGGGCAGGCATAGCAGACCTGGAACAATAGCAGAGAGCTTACATCCGATCCACAAACACATGACAGAGAGAGAGAGAGAGAGAGAGAGAGAGAGAGAGAGAGAGAGGGAGGGAGAGAGAGGGAGAGAGAGAGGAATAGCATGGGCTTTTCAAACCTCAAAATCTGTCCCCAGTGACACACCTCCTCCAACAAGGCTGCACCCCCTAATCCTTCCCAAACAGTTCTACCGACTGGGGACTAAGCATTCAAATGTATGCGTCTATGGGGCTGTTCTCATTCACACCGCCCAGGGAGGTTGAAGACTGAATCGGGTTGTGTCTTAGCTCTGCCACTTGCCAGTAAGAACACCAACTTAACCTTTCTAGGCTATGTCATTTTCATCTCTGAGTATGAAGTAAGGGGCTAGGTGGAGAGTGAGTGTGTTACAAGGAACTCCTCGCCTGTCCATGTTTCTTCTGGTTTTCACAGAAGTTCTGTTGGATGGAGTGCAGCCAAAGCTGCAAAGTAAGGGGAGGACACGTCTAATTCGGTTATGAAACCAGTGATACGGGACATAGCTCTCACCTCACAGGGACTAAGAGACTCTATATGCTGGGTCAAATGTCATAGGGTGACTATGTACTGAGCACATGTTCGTGCTGTCCTATATGAGGTGCTCCCATATGCAAACAGCTATATAAACTATTGTCACTGAACAAAAGCAATGAATCAAGGCATCTACTGAATATGTCAGTGGACATCAGGTGGACAGATTACAGCAAGGCAGAAAAGTTTGGGCTGTAGGCTTCAGATGCTATCTGACAACATTTTTCACTCCTCCCCGCCCTCACCCCCCTAAAAAAAACCCCACAAGGTTTGTTTGTACATTTCAAAAACATTTACCTAATAGTCACAGGATGTCAGGTCACACACAGTGGTAGGAAATGACTAAAAGTAGCCCAAGATAATGTGACACCTGCAACAATCCAAGCTCTCCACAATCATGAGCTGTTAATCAGGCAAGTATTGCTGTAGAACTTTTCACATTGGGTTGGACAACATCCAGCCCCCACCAACTGTGAACTTGAGTTCACAAAACTCACCAGCAACTAGCAGGTAGCTGGCTTAAACAGAGGACTCTGGGAGTGTTTCATGGGTGAATGGATGGATGCAAGAATTAGGAGACTGTAAGAAGTAGAACCCTACCTTCTTACCATCTCCATGGTCTTGCCTGTGTCACTTGCCCAGGCACACACATCAGGACAGATTTTAGTTTTTATAAATGGGGACTGGATGGAGAGGTGTGGCTCACTTGTGGGTTAGTCTGTCCCTTATAGGTGAAGGGTTTCCCACAGCACAGGAATGCAATGATTTGAATGAGAATGTTCCCCACAGGCTCTGGTGTTTGACCATCTGGTCCCCAGTTGGTGGTGCTGTTTGGCAGAGGTTATGGAACATTTAGGAGGCAGAGCCTTGCTGGAGGAAGTGTGTGACCAGGGGTTTCATAGCTTAGGCACGCCTCCTGCTCCTCCCTCTCATGTATATATATGGGTGAAATGTGATCTTTCTGCTTTCTAGACACTAGGATGGCTTCACACTGCAGTGGCCATGTCTTCCCTGCCATGATGGACTCTATCTCTTTGAAGCTGTAAGCAAAAATAAACCCTTGCTTCTTTGGGTTGCTTTCAGTCAGGGTGTTTTACCACAGTAACAGAAAAGAAACTAACACAGGAGAGCATAGTGGATGCGGGGTAGGGGTCCCAGGCTTCCATGTACCAGGAGAATTAGAGACATCTTCTCACAGCTCTCTTCATTATGGGAGCAGAGGGATCCTCACATGCAGCAGTCATTCACCCCAGCTAAGTATGAACCGCCAACCGAGTACCAGGCACTGTGCCAGGCCCCCTGGTCAGGTAGGACCCTCTCTCGGGAGGACCCTCTCTCAGGCCACAGTCTGACTGTACTGTACTGGATGGAAGCATGTCCACTGCCCAACCACGAACTCACAGTATAGACCAGTTCTGGCCCTGGAAACTCATTGAGCCAGAAATGGAAGGGGGAAATGCAGGCAGGAGTTGAAGATGAAGTATAAAAATTTACTGTTTTAAATACCACATATAGATTAGACAATACTTTGGATATACTGACTTAAACCAAGCCTAGTATTGAATTAATCACATCTGCTTCTTTTGACTTTTTAAATATCATTACTAGAATATTCTAAATCATCTACATGCTGTATTCTTCACTTCTTTGTGGTGGGGAAGGGTGCATGTGGTGGTCAGAGAACAATCTCAGGTGCCATTCCTCAGGGGATGCCAACCTTCATTTGGACAGAAGTTATCTTTTTCTTCCCCAAGACAGGGTTTTTCTGTGTATCCCTGGCTGTCCTGGAACTTGCTGTATAGAACAGGCTGACCCTGAACTCAGAGATTCACCTGCAAGAAAGAAGGTGTCTTATTGGAGTGGAACTTGCCAAGTACACTATACCCACCAGTCAGCAAGCCCCAGGGTTCCACCTGCCCCCACTTCCTGGGCTGGGATCACAGTGCACACCTCCATCCCTAGCTGTTACATGTGGGCTCTGGGGATCAAACTCACCTCCTTGTATGGCAAAGTAGACACTTCTACTGAGCTGTCTCCCCGACTCCCTGGTATTCCATTTCTAATGAAGATTCCTGGCTTGAATAGCTCAAAGCAAACAGTTGGTACAGGAAGGCTGTGGATACATACAGTGGGTACATACAGATGTGGGTACAGGAAGGCAGGAGGGTCTTGGCAGGCTATGTGATCTTGGAGGACTGCAGATGCGTGGATGGTGGCTGGAGAAGGAAGCAGGTAGAGACTTCAGCAAGGGAACCCATTTGAGAAATTCTAACCCAAGTAAGGCCCCACTTTCCACGTTGACAGAACAGCCATTTCCAACCCAGCCAGGCTCACTTTGCACTCTTGGGGATGTAGTTGTCTGCTGTTCTGTTGTGGTTCTAGGCAGACTGGGGATCTGCTGGGGCAAGGGGTGCTTATCCACAGAACTGTCTGGTTTCCCCGTAAGCCCATGCTGCTTTTATTATCTTCCCCCCACCCACAGAAAGTGTTTCCTCCCTCCCCAGTTCCATAGCTAGAGCCTCCAAGCCACCCACACCTGCACATCTTCATAGGCGATGCCTGAGTTTCCTCCAGTCTGTACCTCTCTTCCTTTCTTTGTAGGCTGCTCCTTGGAAGAGCCTGATGAAGTCATTTTAATTAAAGCACTGATTGCACTCGGAGGAAATGGCAGGGAGCTTGCAGTTCTGCTGGGGTGGATGACTAGTGATGATGGTGATGCAGGGACATAACTGAAAGATGCTTCTCCACCAGCTCAGGGCAGCCCTGACCTGTTGTCTCACAGGGACAATGATGATGGTGGTGTCAATAACTGACAGTTTCCAGGCTGCTCCTGTTTTCCTGTGTGTGTGTGTCTAGGACTCCTCATTGGCTCCTCCTCAATCCCCAGAACAGCCTGTCAGGGTAGTTGCCATTCACAGAGGAGCAGATGTTCCTTTAGAGTGGCTACTTGAGTGTCAAGTCAACATTTGAACCCAGCACCTGGCATATCAATTTGAGGCCACCACCTCACATGTCATGACTCCCATAGAGTAAGGTCCCTGGGGCCTTCCAGGTGACAACCGGGACCAGATTCTGTGTTGTGTATGCTCACTCATGTGTGCATGTGGAAGTACCTTCTACTGTTGTTTGCACACTTGTGTGCACTCCCCACCATCTCTTTTGAAACAGGGTCTCTCACTGAACCTAGAACTCACTGGTTGACCAAGCTGCCTGGCCAGCAAACTCCAGGCATCTGCCTGTTTCCCCATCACCCTCCTCCTGCCTCATGCAGGACATCCAAACTCAGGTCCTCATGCTGGCTTGGCAGGCAGTTTACCATCTAAGATGCTAACACCCACAGTATTAAGCTTGAGAGAAATATTGGTCCTAGAAACTGGTAGTCAAGTAGCTCTGAGCCAAAGGCAGTCATGGAATCAGATAGCTCAGAACACAAGCTTTCAAAGAATGTTTGTAGTGCTTTCTAGGGACATCCTCAAGGGTCTGCAAGCATGATAGGGCATCATGGGAGGTTTTAGGTTTTTGGAGATATGTCCTTAAAGGTATTTTCCCCTCTATGCTTCCACATCACAGATCATCATCAAAAGAAGCCAGGACAGGAACTCAAGCAGGACAGGAACCTGGAGGCAAAGCTGATGTGGAGGCCATGGAGGGGAGCTGCTTACTGGCTTGTTCTACATGGCTTGCTTGGCCTGTCCAAAAGAGAGACAGAGCCAATCAGTGATGGCTCACACCTTTAATCCCAGTATTTGGGAGTCACATGCCTTTAATCTCAGCACTAGGGAGGTGAAAACAGGAAGGGTTATGGCTGGGCAGAGAGAGGAATGTAAGGCGGGAGGAGACAGGAGCTCATGCATTCATTCTGAGGATTCATAGGGACAGGATCGCCCCTTTGATCTGAGGATTCAGTAGATGTAAGAACTAATGGCTGACTGCTCTGCTTCTCTGATCTTTCAGCATTAACTCCATATCTGACTCCAAGCTTTTATTATGAAGACCAATTTGAATTTGAGCTACATGTAGTAAGTACTCTTAACTTCTGAGCCATCTCTTCAGGCCCTGGGAGTAATTTGTAGGTCAGAATTCAACTTTGGGATTGACTATGACCTTTACTTCTCAATGCTCTGTAGTTTGGATTGTTTCACTGGTTTAGATATTTATTTATCTGTTTACTTATTTTTACCACATTGGTGGGTTTTTTGCTCCACAA
Source organism: Phodopus roborovskii (assembly GCF_943737965.1). NCBI lineage: Eukaryota > Metazoa > Chordata > Mammalia > Rodentia > Cricetidae > Phodopus > Phodopus roborovskii. The sequence continues at coordinate 5,745,180 of NW_026126516.1, read as the reverse complement.
CATGTTTCTTAATAGATTCCTCTGTTGTTCCCAACTGTCAGGGGCAGAGAATTCATTCTCCCACAGCAGAGTCAGTCCCACAGTGCTCCTGTGAACTCCCTAGCACATCACATAGGTTCTCCTGCGGTTGGCCTATTCCGTTATCAATGATGACCCAATCGCCAGGTTACAGTGGTGGTCTCCCACGTTTCATCATGGGAAAGCTGCTGTGGTTCCTATAGCAAAGCACCACAGACTGGAGGACTTAAACTAGATATACCTCATAATTCTGAAGACTAGGAGTTCAAGATCCAGGGACAGTTGAGGCCTGTTGTGGGCTCTGTCTGTAGATTACAGGTGGTTACCTTCTTACAGGGTCCCCATATGGCAGAGAGAGAGAGAGAGAGAGAGAGAGAGAGAGAGAGAGAGAGAGAGAGAGAGAACCACTTTTTGCTGTCTTTTCTTTCAAAGACTCCCTAATTCCATCCTGCACCTCTGCCCACTGTTATGAGCAGTTTCTTGCCAGCCTGATCCCACAGCCACATCAGCCCCAAATAACACACAGAAACACTGTATTAGATATAAAGCTGTTGGCCTGTTACTAGCATTTCTTATTGGCTAGCTCTATCTTAAATATTAACCCATTTCTATCAATCTAAATTTTTCCATGTGGTCTGATCTTACGTGAGAGAGGGTCCGGATCTTCTTCTTAAGTCTCTACATCTTGACTCTCCTACTACATGTCCCAGAATCCTCCTTGTCTTCTCGTCCTGCCTATCTTGCTTTCCTATTTGCCAACAGTGATTTATTCATTAACCAATAAATGGAACAAATTTACAGAACGACATCTCCCAGCAGCCCACATAGCCTCACTAAAACATACTCACTTGGGAAAGGTTCCATTTCCAATCACAATGGAGGTTGGGCTTCCCTGCAAGCATCAGAGGGCTGTATGTTTTAGTTAATCATTACTGTATCATTCTGATCTAGTTTGGCTTTGGAAGCCCAATCTATTGAGTCTCATTGGTGATGGGAGAGGTCATTCTGTATGTTTCTCATACTGGTTAATAATAAAGCACTGTTGGCCAATGGGAAAGGAGAGGAGGGACTAGGAGACAAGGAGGAAATAGGGGGGGGGCGCGCCGCTCAGTCGGAGGGGGGGGGGCCTCCCCGGTAAGGAAGGCGCATTTGAAAGGGTTAATAAAAGGCGAGCTGGCGAAGAGAACAAGTAACCGGGCCAACAGTATTGGAAGCAAACAGAGTCCTATGTGTTATTTGGGGCTATTGAGTGGGACTCATTGGTGCCAACACCCTTTTGTATATTCTCATGTTAGGCAGGGTTCCCCAGAGGAACATAGCAATAGAATGTATGTATCATAAGAGCACTTTTACTAAACTTAGCTAACCAGAGGTGTTCAACCTCTTGACATTGTGACCTGACATGAACATCTACAAAATTCATACTCCAGAACACAATTGAGAAAAACAAACAAACAAACAAAACAAAACAAAACAAAACAAAACAAAACACCTTGCTATGTTTAAGTAAGTTTAGGATTTGGTGTTGGGCTGAATCACTGTACTGGAGAGGCTGAGCACTGATGGGAGATGTCATTCTGTAAATATGTTTCTCTTATTGGTTAATGAATAAAGCCCTATTGGCCAACAGGGCTTTATTCATTAACCAATAAGAGACTTCTGGTTGCTCAATGCATGGAACTGGATGCCCCAACTATTTTAATCTGGCGTTGAAGGCCTTGAGAGACCCCTGAAGAATTTCTGGTCCTCAGCCATGCTGGAAGGCCAAAGAAGCTGGAGCTTGATGTCAGTGATGGGTGGTGGTGATAGAAGCAACAGAACTAACAGAAGCAAAGACAAGCAAGCAAGCAAGCAAGCAAGCAAGCACACATGCATGCACAAATTCTCCTTCCTCAGGACTCACTATATCAGCCAGCTGTGGGAAGACAAGGCTCGCGCTGGGGGAAGAGTCATCTCCCTTCAGTTAATTCTTCCCAGGATGCCCTCACAGATCAACACAGAGGGGCATCTCTTATTGATCCCAGAGCCAATCCAGTTGACAATAAAGAGTGACCATCATAGTCCCATCATTGTTTTGGTCACTTAGATGTCATAAATCCACAGTATACTTTCCCAGCCTGGGGACCGGTGATTGAATTTCAAGAAACCTTGGATCTTTTGAAATTGGTGTTTATAAACCATGCTCTAGCCATTGTTGGTATTGAGCCTGGGGCTAGGCAGCATTTGACCTGGTCCCTCTTTTGCATGATGCTGGGAAAGGGGCATGGAGACTCAGGCTGCTTGGCAAGCTCTGCTTCTGAGCTATACTGAGCCCAGTTCTGGGCAACATCTGAAACTGACAGGCTTCTCTGGCAGCTCAGGGACATTGTGGGAAGATTTTGGTCTCTAATCTGTGAGATGTAAACCGTGGGTTTCCAGCAAGTCCTTGTGCCATTTTATTTTTAGCTGTGGTGAAATCTGCTCATAGAAGCATGATGGATAAAACAGACATGGCAGAGGAGGTGCTTGAGGAATTAATTGGTATGCGGCTCTGCTGGCTGCTGAGGATAGTGCAGCAGGAATGAGCCAGGGTATGCCCCCCCTCCAGTCCTAGTATGCACAGCTAGGCCTTCAGTTACAAGTTGCAGGGTTTAGTGACTTGTGCCTCTGATGATCTGTTCTGTTCTGTTCTTCCACAGAAGAGCTGTTCAGGGCTAGCAAGAGTGTGAACAGTAATGTGCTTTATACAAGCACGGGGATCTGAGTTCAAGTCCTGGCATCTCTGGTTTGTAAAGCAGGCACTATGGACGGTGCATCTCAGGATGATCATGAAGGTTAATGAGGCAGCTGTGCACAGTAGTGCACATCTGTGACCCCAGCTGCTTGGGCCACTAAGGAAGGATTTAAATCCCAGGTCTGCCCAGGCAATTTAGCAAGATTCTGTCTCAAAATAAAGTGAAAAGGGGTTGAGAAGGCCCTGGGTTTGATCCTACACACACACACACACACACACACACACACACACACACACACACACACAGATTCATGGAGCATTCCTGTCTGAGGACCTGACAGAGAACATATCCAATAAACAGGATACTGTTTCTTGTTAACAGTTGTGTGTGTGGCAGTTAAAGTGTGGCTGGGCCTTTCCAGCAGAGCTGCCTGGCAGGCAGACTTGGGCAGTTCTAACACTCAGAGGAAATCCTGGCTTGGACAGAGATGTATGCATTCTCAGCCTCCAGCTGGTTACAAAACACTCAAAGGGACCAGGCTTGGGCTGAATAACCGGGCACTGTTTATTCACCACTCCCAGCACACCTTGTCCATGGCAAGAACACCTAGTCACCGAGTGCACCCCAATGAAAACCCCGTCTAGGCGTCATTCCCTTGTGAGAGTAGTGAGTACTCCCCAGTGCCAAGGCTGTGTGGCTCCAACAAAACAACAACACATTTTCACTTATATTACTGTAGGAAACCGTGACTTTAGCCCTTTCCCGATTTCCAGACATACACACTCTCTTTCCCTCTCTGTCTCAAACACACATCACATGTACACACACACCATGGGCACACACATATGCACACAGCATGCACACACACAGACATAGAGACACACACACACACAGCATACACATACAGACACACACAGACACACATACAGACACACAGACACACACACACACACACACAGACACACCTGCATGTATTTATTCACTTCTGTCTGCTCTCCACTGTGGGTGGGGTATGATTAACACTCTTGCCTTTCCCACAATGATGGATTGTAACCTGGAATTGTGAGCTGCTATAAGTTCTTTATCCTTCAAATTTCTTCTGTTGAGATACTTTATCACAGTATTAGACACGAAGCTAGAGCCCCAGGCTAACTGGCCTGTGAGCTTCTAGAGATTCTCCTGTCTCCATCTTCCTTCTCACCATAGGAGCAAGGGGATGGCCACACCCAGCTTCCTGTGGGTTCTGGTGTAAGATTCGAACTCACATTCTCACCCTTGCAAGGCAGGCACTTTACGCACTTGTCATCTCCTTGGTCTGTCTTCTTTTTTAATATAAACTCTTTAGAACTGTCATTTCTTACTCTGTACAGCTTTACATATATTTCATGAATTCTATTATGTTTTCATGTTATTTTTCCTCCCGATTTATTACTGGACTCATTACTTATTAAGGAATATATCACTTACTTTCATGCATTTGTAAAATTCTTCCTGTTGTTGACTTTTAGTTTCATTCCATTATGGTCAGAAGAAATGTGTATTCCATATCTCAGCTGCAACACCAATTCCTGGGCGTTTTGTTTCTGACTTTTTACAAAAACTTTCAATTGACCCTGTCAATTTCTCCAGACTATCTTGCTATGGCTTTGATTGCAATTACACAAAATCTGCAGGCCAGTCTGATGGGAACGCCCGTCTTTGTGATGTCAAATCTCTCCATTGAGTGTCTCTCCCTTTCCTCAACATTTGCTCTGTGCATTCATTCATTTTCACGGTCCTCATCAGACAGTTTGTATGTGTGATTTGAAAGAATGATGCCTCTAAGGGCTTTTTTATTTTCATTAAATTTTTTAAAAGATTATTTATATTTTATGTATGAGTATTCTGCTTGCTAGCAGAGGGCAGCAGATCCTACTATAGATGGTTGTGAGCCTCCATGTGGCTGCTGGGAATTGAACTCAGGTCCTCTGGAAGAGCAGCCAGGGCTCTTAATCGCCGAGCCATCTCTCCAACCCTTTATTTTCATGTTTGATGCAACCTTAAATGACATTGTCACTTATTTTTTTTAAACTAAGTTCCAATTGTTCATTTGAACAGGTTTGATATTTTTTATAATAACATTTAATTTTGTGACCTGGTGAAAACTACTTTTTGCAGTCTTGGTGATTTTTATGTGGAAATTAATGTTGTAGGTACAGAGGATCACCTTGCTTCCTTCCTTCATTCCTATGTGTTTTCTTCCTTCCTTCCATCCTTCCTTCCTTTTTTCCTCCCTTCCTTTCTTTCTCTTACCTCATTCAAATAGCTGAGGTATTCAGTATGGTGCTGAGTGATGGCATGGGACAGTCCAGGTTTGTCCTGATCTTTGGGCAAAGCAAAGCAGCCTTCCGTGGTCAAGCGTGAAGAGGATGGAACTTCCTCGTCTGTTTCAGCTACGATCCCCCTTTTTCCCTTGAGATGGGCTCTTGCTGACCTCAGAGGTATGATCCTCTGCCCCAGTCTCCCGAGGTTACAGGAATGTGCCCCCACTTCCAGTTTGGATAGTCTCTCTCGGAAAACTCTCTCCTGCTTAGTGTCTTGAAGAAAGGTTGGATTTCACAGATTTCATAATCATATATTTTTTCATTTTAATCTGTTTATGTGATTATTTACATGGATTGCTTTATGAATACTGAGATGACCTGAACTTGCTACAACAAATTCCACTTAACATGTGTGTAAAAGAAAGTGTGTGTAGGATATATGGTATGATTTGTTCGTATTTTGTCAAATCATTCTTTATATTTTCCTCCTGGTTTTAGCATCTAGATAAGGATGGCCTCAGAAAACAAATCTGGAGGTCATTCCTCTCCATTACTTCCTGGAGGAGTCTGTGTATGATAGACAGTGTTGCTTGAATGTTTGGTACAATTTGCCCACGAAACAATGTCTAATGGAGAGGTTGCTTTTGCAGGGTTTTGTTTTGTTTTTTCTTTAACTGTAGCTGCTCCACCCTGAACTCTGAATCTTCTTTCATGCCATACCCAGGGTTGGGGGCTTTCCATGCCCTTGTATCTCTCTGTCTATAACTTCTGTCACCTGGACCCGACATGGTTATTCCTTTCGTCACGATAGACTACACAATTTTCACACCATAAATAGAATTAAAAGACTCCTCACTCAAAAATGCTTTCAAAAACCTCAAAGTAGCTGTAATGGAATGTCAGGTCAAGCTTAGGGTGCTTGCAGTCATGAGATCCGAGCCAAGCACAGGTCATCCCCATGGACAAATTCCTGCTCTGACCGAGGTTGGAGTGGAGCCAAGCCACATTTCTGGTATCAGAGATAAGCTCTTCTCTGACACTTTCATCTTTAGCTGTGGTCTGGCCAGAGGACAATGATCTCCTGCATCTTCTGACCCTTTCCGCAGCTAGCATGGGGTTTCAGCATGTGACCTCATGATCCTGTGGTTTGAGGCATGTGTTATGCAGGGAGCACAGAGGAAGGATCTGGGTGGTGTCTCTTGGTGGCCACTGTACCTCCCTCCTGGTTCCTATCAAAGGCACCCACTGGAGATTATCTTCGAGCAGGCGCACGCCTCCCTTTTATCTGTGACCCTCGTGGCTCTATCCTCCTGATCTACCCTCTTGCTAGTTGTTAAATGTCTCAGCTGAGTTAGACTCACTAGAGCCTGGTAACATGTACTCACTTCCTGGCTGTGTCTGCCTCTCTTTATGTTTTAGGTCAGTTGGCAGCCCATGGCCTGAGCTCTCTCTCTGACGGACTCAAGAGCATGTGCAAATTGTTGTTATTATTGTGAAAGTAGAAGTGATGTCTGTCAACTTTTCTGTCTCCTACTGAGAGCCTGGAAATTTATGGCAATCTAAATTTTCACTGTGGCAAATGTAGAGTACCGAACTGTAATCTGGGTACAGCGGTGGCTCCAATGTCACTTTTGTTTCATCCGCTTCTATTCACAAGAATGTTTTTTTTTCATCCTGTGCTTCATCCAGTTTCAAATGCCATATGCCACTTAAAAGATGTGTGTTGCTTCAACAGACAGATCCCAGCAGGGAAATAATCACCCAATGGGATGTCGGCATTTAAAGAAATATTGGAGAGGTTGCTAATGCGTGGATAAGCCTGGGAAGTGACACACCAGGCAGAGCTGGTCATCTTCATCAACGGGAGACATAGGGGTCAGGGTGACATATGAGTCATTCGTGTCATTTAAAAAGTGTGAAAAGGAGAACATAAAAGAAATGGAAAGGACACAAACCGTCCTTGGCATCTTAGGCGGGTTTGATTCCCAGCTCCGCTGCAGTCTGTGCACGGGAACTGGACCTTCACATCAGACCCTGGATGCAAGGGGACAGAGGAGAATCGCTTCCAGGATCAGCTGCAGCAGAGGATGCCCACACTGCCTGTGTCACTCACCTGTCTCACAGTCTGAGGCAAAGGGTCGGGTGTGGTGGGGAGGAGTTGGTGGATGGCTGGAGTGTGGGGAAGGTGGGTGATTACACAGCACCCACAGCCAGGAAGAAGAGCAGGCAAGGACCCACGCCAAGCCCCAACCCTGAGTGACACTTTTCTACCCTCGCTGACACCTTTTCTACACGCAGTGACACGCTTTTTCGAGCTAGGTCCCTGCTCCTAAACACTCTACAACTTCCCCAAACAACTGCACCACCTGAGGGCCAGGTGTTCAAGCACATGCCTGTGAGGTGTGTGTGTGAGTGTGTGTGTGTGCTCTCTGTCTGTGTGTGGTGTCTGTGTGTGCGTGTGCACGTGTGTGTGCTCTGTGTGTGTGGTTACCTCATGTTCAAACCATACACACCATACACTTGTCCTATAAATTGCTAAGCTCACAGCAGGCACTCAACAAACGTGAGGGTGCACACTTCTTGTCTCCACCAACTGCAGATTGAGGCTTCTAATCAGTGCAGGATAAGAAATCCTTGTAAGAGAGAGCCTCTCCTGCCCCCGTGTGGTGTGTTCAGTTATTGCCTGGCTTTCTTGGATAGAAAATCAACTCAGTATCACATTTATTTCACCTTTAAATTGTAGTTCACCTTTTACTTCTGGCCCCAATTAGGTCCTTTAAGGTCAGGTGCTAGAATCTGTTTCCCTCAGTAATTGGCAAGCTCTTCCCCCTCCTCCGGGGCAGGGACCTATTTTGCGAAGACATGTTGTAGACTACAAAGTGTCTTCCAGATCTGGTCCTTTGTTAACTCACAGACTCTTCTTGTGTCATCTTTTTATGATGGGTCACTCAATGTGAATGACAGTTCATTCCTTGTGACCTGGTGGATGGTGAGAGAACCATTGTTAAAAACTATAGGAAAGGCGGGGGAGATGGCTCAGTTGGTAAAATGCTTGCCACAGAGACACCTGAGCTCAGATTCCAGTTCCCACATAAAAATCTGGACACGGTAGCAGGTATTTGAAACCCCAGCCTTGAGGATCAGGGGTGGATGGAGACAGAAGGATCCTTGGGCCCCATTGGCTGGATCCATCTATCCATATTGCTGAGCGCTAGAGTCAGTGAGAAACCCTGTCTCAAAACGTTAGGAATAGAATGAGGGCTGCCCCCTGCCCCCTGTGTTGACCTCTGAACCCCACCCCCAACACACACATGCACTTGTACACACACACACACACACACACACACACACACACACACACACACAGACTGTAGTTGGCACTGGAGAAGGAAGAGGGTTGCTATTGAGGACCAAGGACAAGTGAGAAATCTATTAAGGAAGAGGCTTGGGTCTCAGCTGTAGCTCACCATACAGAACTGACAGGATAGAGGTATTCCCATTATTGGACACAGTAGGGGAGCCATGTGACATACTCCAGACTATTTCAGCCTCCTGTATACTCTATAAAACAAGGTGGATGCAGCTGAAGAACAGGCAACATTCAGAGGCCGAACAGGAAAGTGATGGCTCCTTGAATGTTCAGAAGAAGACGGAAACAAGTCACCCAGCTAGAGCGTAATTTCTCAATAGTCCCTACAAGTTGGAAGCAGACGACGGGAGGTCTGGAAGCTTCATTGCCTCTGTCTTGACTGCCTATTTTCTTTACTTACAGGGAGGTGACATTTAAGGTTCTAGCCTTGCCACAACTTAACAATGGTTCTCTAAACCGGCATATGAAGCCTATGCCATTACCAAGAGAAGTCTCATGCACTGACAATGTGGTGGCTCTTTCCTAGGCATTGATCCTAACAAGATGTGACATTGTTCATGGGCCAGCATATGCAAACCTGCAGGGACATGAAAGGTTTCAGGTGAAATAAAGCTTGCTGGCGTAAAGGGAAAAATGACTTCAGATGGGAAGCTGTCAAGTTTCTAAGGAGACATCTAAAGTTTTTATAATTAAGAGTGTGAGAGAAGACCAAGCCCTCACTCAGCTCATAACATACCCAAAAGTTACCTGCCCAGATGGCTTCTGCATTTGTCCAGTTTCTATGGCTTGTAAAACAACACCACAGTCTGGGAATGTTGAAAATAAGAAAGCTCTCTGCTGGCTTATAATTTTTGAGCCAGAGTCAAAGAGTCACAGCTGGTGGTAGTTTTGCTGCTGGCTCTGAGCAGCACATCGAAAAGAGACCAGGAGTGAGCTTGTGTCTAGGTCTCTTCGTCTTCTTGGAACACTTAGAGCACATTGGGTCCGGCCCTGATACCCTCCCTCAATCTAATCAGAGTCCTCACACCTTCCTGTCCATGTCACTGTGTAGTGATTTTCTCTGAGCAGGAGCATTCCATCCTGGAGGGAGACTGGTGAAGTCCCAGGAACTTCTCAGGTGCAGATCCCTGCATGGACCCCGGAGGCACCTTGAGCAAGCCTGAGCTGTTGGCTGAAACATCTTGCATCAGTGTAGTTCTTGGTTCTCTTCTTGATTTGCTAACACACATCTGCTGGGGAAGAACTAAGCCCAAGAACTTGCACGCTTGATCCTTGATTGTTTTCCACTGTGCTGTGAGTCAGTATATAAGCCCACTCCATCACCTCAATAAAAGGCATTTGGCATTCAACATTCCAGCTGCATGAACGACCCGCTGCGTCATCTTTTATTTCAATCTCTAGGCCTTTGCCGGATTAGCGGAACAGATTGTAGCTCGGGTGCTACACTCAGGGAGGTTCATTCAGATTCAGGAAGTAAACAACTCAGAAGTCTCAAATAGTCCCTAAAACTTAACCAGGAGCACACAACCTGTCTTTCCTCAGCAGTAAGGACTGCTAAAGGGAAGATTCTCCTGTCAGTTTGCAAGTCGAGCAGAGAGCTCCTGTGGTCCAGCTTTCATGAGATGCCACCACATTGGGGTGGGCTTTGATGATGCAATTGCCTTCGACAGTCCACACTCCTGTAAGTCACCTCAATTAGCCCATTGATTCACCACGTTGGACTTTGGTGGTATCTGTGTTTTGGCCTGGCATTGTTTCTTTCTCTCTCTGGGGTGAATATATATTTGTTCATGTCTCTCACAATAGCACCTTGTCTAAATGCTACAGTTGGATCAGTATGTCTTCCTCTTAGTACCTCACGGTGGGGGTTTAATTCCAGCATACATTTGGGAGAATCACAGAACATTCAAATGTAGCCAGATGTTATTCAAACTCATGCTTCTAAAATGTTTTATTACCATGTTAATTATATATAAAGATGGCTTCTGTTCTGACATTTTCATACATGTGCATAAATAAAGTTACTAGAAAAATGAGTAAGGAATTTGAGTGGATATATTGCAAAATATGCAGCAAACCAGTGACTCTGTGAATAAAAAGTGGCTTCACAAATCCAAACCATCTTTAGTTTTTCACCCATGGGACTGTTAAGACATAATAGCATCAACCGTGTTGTCAAGGGAAGGATGGCATGGGGACAGACATTAGTGTGGTGGATGATACAATGTGCCACCAGATTCCCACGAGAAGGTACAGGCACCCATTGTCCTAGTTCCCAGGGGTGCTGACTGTTGATGGCTCTTAGCAGAGTCCCCTCCCCCACTGAGAACTTTCATTAACTAGAGAAAGTCACCCCTGTATCGTCTATTTTCCTTGTCCCTATAACCAAATACCAGACTAGAATTAGCTTAAGGGAGGAAGGGCTGCTTTTGGCTCATGGTTTGAGGGATGCCATGTATGATGATGGGGAGACAGGGCAGCAGGTGGCTGTGTGGTAGGTCAATCTGCAATTGAGATGTCTCAACTCACATCTGGGAGGAACAGGAAGCAGAGAGACGAGGGCACTGATCCTCTCCCTCCAGCAAGGCTCCCTCTCCCAAAGGTCCCGTAACCTTCCAGACAGTGCCACTGGATGGAGACCGAGTGTTCAGACGTGTGAGGCTATAGGGGAATTGCAGGGGTTTGGGGGGTTCTTTGTGCTCACAGACATGCATTAGGGGAACCTGCAATGTTAAGCACACAGGGCTGGGCCTTCTTCAAGGGAAGGAAAGCATAACTTGTTTTCTCAGAAGGCTGGAGTGGATGCGCTTTCTAGCCTGGTGACCTTTGCACTCTGTGGCTGGAGACTTTCTGGCACTGGCCCCTCCTCCAGACCCTGTTCAGGAACTCGTTTTTCTCAGTCAATCTAGAGAACCCATCTGTATGGAAGTAATGCACTTTGCAAAGAGTTCTGTACAGCCATGTCCGTTCCATAGTTGGATCACTTTGTCCCTCAAGGAGACTCAGGTGTGCTTTGTGGCACACACAGTAGCTAAGATGGTAGCTAAGGCTGTAACAGAAACTTCTCCCCTTGGCCCACTAATGTTTCCACCCCTGCATTTATCAAATACTTGGCTTATAACTTTATTTGCTCCAATACTGTAAAAACAACATGAAACTTAGCATATTTGAGCATGGGACTTGAGTTACCTGAATCTGTGTTCTCAAGATCATGGTCATCCATATTTGGTTCCAGACTAAGTTAACCCTTATTCCTGTTGAGGTGAAAGCTGTGTTCTTGTGTTGATGCTATGCTTGCTCCCTTACCCATGTCACCCTCAGAGCCCATCCCAATAGCCTCTGTACACACATTGCCATCCTATGTCTGCTCCAGTGTGTCATGAAGAAAGGACCTCTCCACTTTGTATGTTCCATTGTGACATGCTATCTTGGCGTCACATCTAGAAGCATTTTCCATTCAAACCATAGCCATCTCTGTAACTTTCACACCCAATGGCCACATGGAAGCTTGAAGATCCAAGACCTTGACCTTAACTCCTTGCTGAGGACCAAAGTACAATGTACCCATGACTGATTTTCTTTTCTTTCAGGGTTCCATGTCTGTAACTCCTTAGCCCACTTGGGATTTCTGTCTGATACAGCAGGTTCTAATTAACCACATCCATACAAGTGACTTCTGGCATTTGTGACCAAACAGGTGGTCCAGGTTTTAGAAGCAAAAGTTGCTTACACTCGGAATAATCCATTAACTGAGTGTCCAGCTTTTTGACATTGTGACATGGCGCTGTCATCTACAAAGCTCACATGCTAGAAACGTACAATTGAGTTCCTACCTCCCCCAGTATCTCATAGTGTTATAAAGCAGGTTTATGACTTTGTATTGGGTGGTATTGGTAACTGTCCTTGGTTGCATGTCATTGGACATGACCAACAGATTTCGTCTGAAACTTCATTTAGCCAGCAGGGGGCTCTAGTGCCTAACAAATAAATGGCTCTGTGCTTATTGGCTAAATGCTCCTCCACCACCCTGACAACCTGAGCTTTGTGGTCAGAAGAGCTCCTTGCTGGCTGGGGAGGGGTGATGTGTGTGAGTAGTGATGAGGAGGGATGTCCTTCTGCTGAGGACAGTGTGGAGAGAGACTACAGGGCCTGCTCTGGAAGGAGAGGGAATTTCATTCCAGGGCAAACCCAAGGCAAAGGTTAAGAAATGGCGCACGTCCTGTCACAGGAAAGGCTCTGGTGAAGGCGCCAAATACTCCTATCAGCTTTCCATAGACACAGTCTGCCACTCACAGGTTCTCTATACAAGCTACTGTGGTTGAAAACCCCTTCATAAAATGCTAGTACTTAATGCTTTATCTGTTGTGATGCCCTCAGCATCACGACTGAGGCTCTCTTCTGGGCTATGATTTGAGGCTTGGGAGGGTGGGGATGGGGGGGTCTCACCTGTCCTCAGCTCTCTCTGGTTACAACAACTGCATTGTCATCCCTACATATTTGTCCCATTGTCTCCTAAGAGTGTTTTATTCACTGCAGGGGCTCTATCAGCTGGCAGATGTTGGCCCTGACAGCTGACAACCCCAAGTGACAGTCCTTTGGGGATGTGGCAATGCTTTTCAACCCAGCTCTGCCACAGGCAGGTGAGCTTCTCCCCACGGGGTTCTTGCCTATGAGTGAAAGCAGGTGCAAGCCGAGCCCTTGATTTCCCAGGTGCCCTGACTCATGATGCTAGAGATGAGATGGTGGCTTGAACTTTATGGAGCACAACTCATTTCTGTCTTATGAGGCAGGGTGGGTTGAGTCACACACAGCCTCTGCCTCCTCCAGGACCCACTGTACCACAGGCTCTATGCAAACTCTAAACCTGACTTTTAGGTCACAGAACCCTAGGGATTCTAATGCCTACTTCTTCTCTATCCCCTCTCATGAGCCTAAGCACAGTATGACTCCTCTCTGACACCTCTTTGTGTATTCCCTTTACTGACACTGCTGTCAGCAAATTAAAGCAAATTTAAACATCTTCACCACCACCATCATTATGATCATAATCCTCACCATCATCATAGTCATCACCATCATCACCACCATCACCATCGCCACCATCATCATAGCACTCAGTGATATTTGATTAGGCATCTCCTGCATACGATGAGTTGGGCTCCATTGAAGGGGCACCTGGATCAGCCTTGCCTTTACAATTTAATCATGGAGCAGAACCAAGGAGTTGTTTGATTGGTCAAAGTTGCAAACTATCACTTTTTCTGGACCATCTGATAGAAAGGACAAAATGTAGCCAGATCTGGTTATAGTTTAGTTCAACCCCTGAGTGAGATTTCGATTTGACTAGATGAGAGCCCAGGATGTCATAGTTCTAGCTCCATCCACCAATGGACGCATGTTTAGTGAAGGCTAGACTATTGCCTGCTGCCTTGGAGTGCTCACATGATATGGCCTATAGTTGTGACTCTGTCCTTGCGCCTCTGTTCTCCCAAGTGCTGTTTGCCATACCAGACATAGCCAACCTCCTATTCTGGTAAGTCAGGACATCTTGCTTTGTGTGGGGTTTGAGCTGTCACCTTCTGGAAGCCTTTCTGGACTCACCTGTCCACATGATATATCAACTCCTTTACCCCCACTCCAAGTTCAGCCTCCAACCATCTTATCCATTGTTCCCAGGAGCAGTCATGTGTCTACCCTTCCCATCCCATGGTTTTGAAAGCAGCACTATTGTCTTTGTAAGTACATCCCCAGGGCCTAGGCCAGGGAGACCAAGAAGGGACTTTTCAATTGCTTTCTAGATGAAGCTGTGGGTGAGTTGTCTGCTGAGCTTCTGAGAAGAAATGTCACAGTATCCAGGTAATTGAGTCTATGAGAACAGGCAGTAGTTGGCCAGCTTTGATGAGAATGAGAGAGGTCTTTCCTGGATGGTAGAGAATCCTGCAGGACACCTTGGAGATGCTGGTGCCAGAGAATAGGTCAGGGGAACCACACAGCAGGAGAAATGAGGAGGACAAGCAGGAAAAAGAAGGAAAAACTGGCCAGCTGGGTCTTTGGTTTTTGTCTGCCCAAGATTAGTCATAGCCATTTGGATGGTGCAGTCCTCAGAGGCCAAACTTCACAGCACTTGCTGTCATCCTAGACCCTCAGTAGAGCCCACCCCCCAAAAAATTCTCCAGGTATGGTGGGGTGCATCTGCATTCTCCAGCACTGGGGAGGCAGAGGCTGGAGGATCCCTGGAGCTTTCTGGCCACCCAGTCTAGCCCAGTTGGTGAGTCCCAGGTCAATGAGAGGCCCTACTGAAAACAAGCAAAAACAGTGGATAATGCCTGGTGAATAACACCTGAGCTTGTCTTCTGGACTCCAACACACACAGACACACAAACACACCGACACACAGAGACAGACATGCACACACAGCAATACTCTTCACCAATTGTTTCCCAAGCCCTGCCCTAGACCTGCCAGGTCCACAATCATGTGTTCTACCTCTCAAGTAGCCATGGCAACAGTTCCACCATGTGTTGCTAGTTCATTACAACATGACTTGAGATAGCCTCATCTGAAGTTATAGCTCTCAATGCTTTTCACCCAACCATGAGGAAGAGAGCATAACGTTTTATGTTTATAGCTCCACATCGTGTCTGGTGGTCTGTTTCAGTAATTAGTACACGCTGTCACAACAAACCCAGCCTGGAAACATGTGACTTATGTAACTATTGTGCAGGCGTGTGCTCAGCCAAGATTTGTGTTTGGTTGAGCTCAGTGGAAACACACTGGAAAGGACGACTGTGAGAGGGAGCCGTGTGGGAGACTCTGCACAGAGGATATACCTGTAAGGAAGGCAGGAAGGAAGGTGTGGTCACGTGAATGAAATGTCCCTCATATTCTTGGGCATTCGAATACTCGGCCTTCAGTTAGTGACACTGTTTGGCTATGTTTCAGCGGTGTGGCTTGCTGAAGGAAATACATTCCTGGGGAGGGCTTTTGTAGTTTCATGCACCTTTCCCAGTGTGTGCTCTCCATTCCTTGTTTGTGGTTTGAGAGGTGGACTCTAAGCTTTGTCTCCAGTCACTGGCTATCTGCCCCCTCTGCTCTACCACCATAGACCATTATCTCTCTGGAACCATAAGCCAAATAAGCCTTACTCTTACAAGTTGCCTTGATCATGGTGTCTTATTGCAGTGATAGAAGAATAATGAAGACAGGAAAAGTTAGGGGAGAAGCCAACTACAGTGTGTTTGCTAGGAGGCTTCAGCCAGGCCTATGGTGACCCCTGGAGCTGGGTTGGTCAGAGAACTGAGCCTTTATGTCCATGTACCAACCAGTCACTGGCTTCATGTTACTACCCTGCACAGAAGGTGACCTTACATGAAGCCATTCCTGAAGGGCAGGCCCAGTGAGGGATACAGCTAGGAGTAATCTACAGCCAGGAGATGGAGGTATGCCTTCAGCAGGTGATGTCCTATGAAAGACCCAAATCCAGGGGCTCCAGCTAAGGCACCATCAGGGGCTGAGGCTGCTGAAAGGCCTACTACAGCAAGAAGACTCCAGTGAGTGTTGGAAAGTGAAGAGTAGTTAGCACTCAGAATTCCTGCCTGCCCATAAGCTCCTGCTCATAACTACAGCTTCTCCTCTTTCCCCTTCTATGTCTCAAAGGGGATGGCCTCATCTGCAGAATAAAAACAGGACCAGCGTTAGAAGGGCATTCTGGGAAATGTCTTACAGCTGTTTCTCCTGTGATGTTGCAGAGATCAGAAAAGGGGAGGGGTGTTATCAATCTGAAAATAGATACCCAGCGGGGTTCTCTGTAAACATTTAAAGACATTAGTGTCTTTTAGGAAAACTCACATGTTAGGGTTTGAATATGTCCCTCCAAAGTTCACATGGTGGGGTCATCCCACAGCTCTTAAGTTAATGGTGTTTGGAGGTGGACCTTTTGGCATGGAACTAGGATTAGATGGGCTCATGACGGTGGCATCCTCAGATGGGCATTATAAGAAGAGAACAGACCTCAGCTGTCCTGCTGGCTCTGTTTCTCCAAGTGTAGTCTCATGCCAGAAGGCCCTCATTGGGTTATGCCACCTTCATAATGAAAGCTGACTAAGCCTTTATATTTTATAAATGACCTCGCCCATAGCACTCACTTCTGCCCACAGAAAACCAACTAAGCAGATGTCAACCTTAGAATCACTCACAGAATGGAAAAAGTGCATGAATCCTCAATAACCAGTAACTAGGAACCCTTGAGTAAGTGCCAGTATACAACCAGGAAGCCAGGCTGTAGCTCAGAAGGCGAGATGGATCTGTTATGGGCCCAGCTCTACCCCTGAGTGTGTGATGGATGATGTAACACACGACATTTAAATGTGATGTGGAGCCCATGATGGTAGGCATAAGAGCAGAGTTCAGAATTCCAGATCGCTTTGTAACATCCAGTCTGCATGCAGGTGGGCCAAGGCATGAAAAGGCATGCCAAGTGCATAGGATCAGGGAAAAGGCAACACATCTGCAAGCCCTACACCGAGGAGCAGTTAAAGGTGGTCTCTCAGAGTGAGATGGGGCGAGGGTGAGGCAGAGAACAGAGGCTAAACCCAGGTTAGCACCCTTTAACCCAAGGCCCTCCAAGCCAGCTTATCTCAGATCGGTCCTTGGCTAAGGTGGATACACACACCTGTCTTCTGCATGGATTCCAGAGCAAGTGCTTCAGGGAGTCACACAGGCTACTTTGCCTTTCTGTTTTCTGTGCCTAAGTTTCTGTTAGTGGTCTAGCAGATATAGTGGCTAGGTGACAGGATTGCATTCCTTTGCTCCGGGTGGTTCAGACTCAGGGCATCTAAGCTTCCAAGTAGTGGTCTGAGGTGGAAGCTCGGATTCCATTTCCTCATGCTCATATCTTCTGTACCACACATCTCAGCTCTGTCCCGCCTAGGCTGGGCTGCTAGGTGGCATCTATGGGCCGTACACATGTCATTCTATCATCACCTCCACATGGTGATTAGTCATGGAGATCAAGCCATCCACACAGTAGAGTCTGTTAGACACCGAGGAGTTACAGCTGTTAGAAACAGGTAAAGCCTCTGTCCTGGTGGAGTCGAGGAGGGAGAGGCAGGCACCACAGTGCACGGTGCATGGAATAAGACACCTCAGCAGAGAAGGTTACTGAAGAGGGGGCCATGGAGAGGACTGTGGGGACAGTCAGGGACAGGGAAGGGCCTGGGGCAGCCGTGCTGAAGGGTTAAGTCAGATACCCATGACCACAGTGGCATCAGGGAGGGGTGGGATGCAACCTGAAGGATGGGGTTTGACTGACAGGAGAGAACGGAAAGGCTCTGAGCACTGAGTTATTTTCGAGTATGTTCTTCCTGCTAAACAGCCCACTAGCTTTCACTCTCTCTAGTCACGGAGATCAATCCCCACTGCATGTCCTCATTGACAGGCAAGGAAACTTGTCAACTCTAAGAGTCGGTGCGTGGGAGGAGGGCGGTCAGGCTGTCTGTTACAAAGCATGACCTGGGAACATAAGGAGGGGGTGTTCATGTCACATGCTCCAATCTGGGGGGGTCTCTCCTGCTCTCCTGGCATGGCCAGTGACCACAGGTTTACATTCTCCTGACACTTGAAAGCTTCCTGAGACCTTCTAGGTCACTAGGGATGATGGCTAACCCTAGATGTCCACTTGGCAGGGCCACAGATCTCAGTTACTTTGTCCACTCTGATCTGGGTGTTGGCTGTTCCGGGTGCATTTCATCCAGAGTTTTATCCATTTCTTTTCAACAAGTTGCTTAGTCTGCTGCATTCAGTCCTGTGAATAGAAGACACACCAAGGCAGATGTTAACCCTAGAATTATTTGCAAAATGGGAAATGTGAATGAACTCCAAACTCTGGTCATCAGGAATCCTTGCATAAGTTCAGGCATGAAGCCACAAGGCCAGGCTCTGATTACTTGGAAGCCAAGACAGATCTGGTACACATCCAGTTCCCCCCTCATGTGTAATGGATGATACAACAGGCTGCATCTAAACATTACATAGGGGCCATGATGTCATGTGTGGAAAGAGACCAAGCTGGGACAGGGCTCTGGCTTGTGTAGCCTGCCTGTAACCCTGGATTCCATTCCCAGCGCTACATAACCTGGGCATGGCAGACACTCCTCCCTTCTCAGCACTAGGGAAGTTGAGGCAGGAACCTCAAGAGTGCAAGGTCATCTTCAGACACACGTCAGGTGTGAGGCCAGCTTGGGATACGTAAGGCCATGTCTTCAAACAATAGCTCAGAATTTCAGCTTTGAGGCAAAGCCCACCATCAATGGCTCTAAATGGAGGTGACCACCTTCCCTCACAGGGCTCAGTCTCCTCCAGGAAGCCAAGGGCCTGAGGCACAGAACTGAAGTTCTGACTCAAGGGAACAGGATCAAGCCTGCTTGAGGGCTCAGTGTGCAGCTCACTGTAGAGGCTTTATACTCAGGACTGTGACAGTCAGGCCCTTGAAATAAGCCTCCCTCCTTATTGTTCATCATCTTCACTCTCCTCTCTGACCCCCCCTCCCAGCACACGCATAGGTGTGTGTGTGTGTGTGTGTGTGTGTGTGTGTGTGTGTGTGTGTGTGTAATACACAAAAGGCACACACACATAAAATACAGCCAGCCCTCTATGGCTAAACATTCAAAGATTCAACCAGTCACAAGTCGAAAATACTTGAAAAACTTATTGCATCTGTACTGAGCAGGTGTGAACTTTTTCTTGACATCATTTTCTAAACACTGCCTGAATCCTGGGATTTAAATTACATTGTGTACTACGAATAATCGAGAGATGGGTTAAAGGGTGTGTGAGGGTGGGTGTAGGTTATATGGGAACACTGTGTAAGGGATTCAACACCTGAAGATTTGAGTATCAGCCAGGGTCCTAGAACCAATAGCCCCAGAGCTCCCAAGAACTGATTGTATGGAAACATGAACCGAGAGATCTCCACATCTCTACGTGTCTGTGGGTGTATAAAGATCACCGCGTGTGTATTGTTGGGCATAGACGTGAGAGGACATTTGCATATGTGGGTCACAGTAGCTCTTGCTGGCTTGCTTATCCTTCAGAGTCCTGGCTGTGACACCAGAACTAATACTTTCATCAGATGCACGCAGAGAGATTAAGAGCTAGTGAGCAGGAGGGGCATGTCCAAGGCCACCCCAGGTCAGGGACTGAATCTGGACTGTGGTCCCTCTAAAGGCTGCCATTTCTACATCCCTGTCACAGAGGGGAAAGTGTCACAGAGCTGCATCACTTCCTTTTAAGCGAAGGTTCTTTCGTCCCCGGCAGAGGCTCCTGTGGTGTTTGTGTGGACATGAGTTGCTTTCCACACCTCAGAACTCCAGCCCCTCTGGGAAGGGAGTGCAGGAACTTGCCCCTGATTCTCCTTAACTTGAAATTCTGCCTAATTTTGGTCATTAGCTTTGGGGTGCATTCTTAGACCTCTCAGTCCCCTGTGGGCAGTAAGGATGTCGGTGGTGCGTGAAATGCATTCCAGGTAGAAAGCTCCAGAGAAAGAGGGTGCTTGGTTAGGAAGCTGACCCAGTTTCTCAAAGAGCACAAGAGGACTTGCTGTGCTCCCAAACTCTGTGTTTCCATCGTCCCTTGCCAGGGAAATCCTACCTCTGCACCTCCAACATGGTGGCTGCTGTTGTCCTTGCCCTGAAGGTCATATACTATCTCAGGATCCTCTATAGTACCCCACTGTGCCCGGAGCTCAGGCCAGGCCTCACTGTCTGCTTGCTGCAGCCTCAGGGAACAATAGGCACTGGGCCCAGGAACATAGGGCCAGGCTCACCTCCCTCCAGCCTTAGCTGGGGAATTTGCAGGAGTAACTTAACCCTTTCTGGATTTCTATGGCTCTTCAGCTTTCCTCTTGGGATTCACATGGTTCATACTTCCTATGACGTAGTATTTTGACACATCATTTCTCCAATACATGCAGGGAGGCCTGGGAAAGATGGCTCTGCTGGTGAACTATTTGCTTTGAAAGTATGAGGGCCGGAGTTTGGATATCCACCTGCTGGCTAGTTTTATGTCAGCTTGGCACAGGCTAAAGTCATCTGAGAGGAGGGACCTCTTTGAGAAACTGAGAAATGCCTCCATAAGATCTGGCTGTAGGGAAGCAGGTAGGGCATTTTCTTAACTAGCGATTGATGGGAGAGGGACCAGCCAATTGTGGATGGGGCCATCCCTGGACTGGTGGTCCTGAGTTTTATAAAAAAGCAGGTTGAGCCTCCATGGCCTCTGCATCAGCTCCTGCCTCCAGGTTCCTGCCCTGTGTGAGTTCCTGCTCTCACTGCTTTTGATGATGAACTGTAATACTGAACCGTGAGTGAAATAAACCCTTTCCTCCCCAAGTTGCTTTTGTTATGGTGCTTCATCATAACAATTGTAACACTAAGACACCCAGAACCTTCATAAAAAGCTGGGCATGATATCACAACCTTGTAGTCTCAGCCATGGAAAGAGCAGTGACAGACACAGGTATATCCCTGGAAGCTCACTGGCTAGCTGACCCTGCCTACTTAGTAAAGTTCCAGGCAAACAAGAGACCTTGTCTCAAAAAAAGGTGGAAGGTGCCTAAGATATGACATCTGAAGTCACCCTTGGGCCTCTCTATGCCAGTGCACACAGGTGCACACACACATGCCCACACATACACACCCATGCACATGTATGCACAGACATGAACGCACATACATCCATTCACACCCCTCCACAAAGGAAAGAGGTACAAAGATGTATGGCAGAAAAAGCATAGATTCTGGGTTGAATCTGGCATGGCTGGAAACCAAGAATATCCATCTTCATCCACAGATTAGCTGTTTCTCAGGTACACCTCCACAGGCTTTAGTGGGAGCAATGTGGAATAATGTGAGTATAAAGGCCTGACTAATTTGAACTGTCAGCACTATGGTCATTATTAGAGTTTCTTCTCTTCCAAATTGTGGTTCTAAACACCAGGGTTCACTTCATATTTCCACCTTGGACATCTAGCTGGGCATATACTAATCCAAGAAAAGTACCCCATGAGTGAATAAATGCCAGCACACCCAACTTTGAATGGAAATGGCCATCCTAGAACAGAGAAGATTTGGACAGGTGTGTCCTTCAGGGTAACTCAGACAGTCTCTGTGGACTTGGTCATGCCATTCCATTTAAACAAAGCCTAAGGGATGGGACAAAGTGAGGCTGTGAAGGGTCTTGAGGGCTGGCTGTGCCCCATTCAGCCCATGTGAAGCTTCTCAGTTCTATTTGAGTAGATTGTACCATCTCAGTTTTTCCAGGGTCTTACAACAAAGATCACATTTCCAAAACCCAATCTCTCTTAGAGACAGACCTGGCCTGAGGAAAAACTGTTCAGACAGAATCTGCCCTCTCAGGGCAAGCACTTGCACACAGGCAGAGAGATGCTGCAGCAGCAGGGACACTCACACAGTAAGCTAGGAGCCTGCCACTCAATGTCATGAGCTTCGGTTGATACCCACTCTAAGTGGGGGAAAACCTTCGCCCCTGGGGAAGAGAACTGAGCTTGGGGAGTGGGACATCCATCACCTGCATGGGGAGGCAGGATTGGGGACAGGGAGGGATTCTGAGCCAGTGTTTCCCTCTTTCTCTTTATTGCCAACATGAAGCTACCTGTGCACAGTGGAGCAGCAGGAATGAAAGAAACATCAGCTTTTAAACACGACTCCATTAACTAGGAAGGTCATGGCATTTTCCTCAAGCTAAAGCTGCTTCACAAGCAGCCAGAAGGCATTAAACTGCATCCAGGTGTCTCTTGTGTGTTGTGTGCATCTGTGTGCATGTGTGTAGAATATATGTGGGCTGTATGTACATGTGCATTTCTGAGTGTTGTGTGTGCTTGAGTGTGTATGGCACATGTGAAGTATGTTGTATATCTGTATTTGTACATATGTGTACATGTATTTGTGTGTTTATGTATGTATGTGCTGTGTTTATGTGTGCTGTGTATAAATGTGGGACATTTCTGATATATGTGGTACATATGCCTGATTTATATGATGTATGTGTTTGTACATGTGATGGATAAGGTGTGTGTTTGTATGTCTTCTGTGTGGTTGGCACATGTGTGTATGTGTGTGGATATTGTGGTGTGTGTTGAGTGTGTATTGTGTGTAGTAAGATTTTGTGTATGATGCATACATAGTATGCATTATGGAGTATGTTCATGTGTGTGCATATGTGTTGTATATAGGTGCTGAGTATGTATATATTTATGTATGTTATGCATTTTGTGCATTTGCATATATGAACTGTGTGTGTATATATATTTTGTGTATGATGGGCATATGACTGTATATTGTGCTATGTGTGTCCTAGGTGTATGTGTGATGTGTGCCTGGTGTTATGTATCATTTGTATGTCTATGTGTTTATGTATGTGTATGCTATATATGTATGTTTGTTTGGTCTATAGTATATCTGTTGTATTATGTATATGCCTGTTTTGTGTGGTATGTGAGGCATGTATGCATACATACCTCACATATGTACTTTGTGCATGTCTGCATATTGTGGTGTGTATTAAGCATGCATTTGTGTGTAATGTATGTATAAATGATGTGCATATGCAGCATATGTGTGCCTATCTGTTGTATGTATGCATGTGGTATGTGTCTGGTATATAGTGTGTCTTATGTATGTACATAAATGCTTGTTTTATGTGGCATGTGTAATTTGTGAGTTGTATATGAATTTTTTGTGTGTGGTGGGCATATGCATGAAAATTGTAGTGTGTGCTAAATGAGTGATATATGTGTAGTGTATATTTGTATTCAATATGTGCACAATGTGTGTATGATCGTGTCTGTGTCTCTGACTCTATGTGTGAAGTATGCTTGGTGTAGAGTGTGTCTGAGATGTAGTATATATGCCTATTTTGTGTAGTGCATGTTTTCATGTGTGTTTTGTAAAGTATGTACACAGGCATGTGTACATTTTTACATAATGGAAATTTGTGTACCTATGTGCACATTGTGGTATTATTGTGTGTGGTTGTGCATCATGTATGTGTGCATGGTGTGTGTATGTGTGTGTATGTGGTGTGGCTGCATGAGTATGTGAACACATGTGTGCCTCCCTCTTCTCTGGAAGGTGGACTTGGCATTCCACAGCCCTGTCTGTGTGCAAGCCAAGCCCTCCCTTTGTTTCCTCCCAAGCCATGTTCCATTAGCCAAGGTGATGCTTTACCAGGCTGGTGCTCTGGCTTGGAGAGTTATCAAATACACAGACAGTCCCTGGCCTATTCTTAGTTCTGGCAGCTTCTAGGGGAGGAAAATGAATTCTGCTCCGGCCCAGGAACAGCAAATTCACTCCAAGTAGTCACCATCAGAAGATGTGAATGTCATCAAGCCTTATAAAACAGTGAAGAGCTTCACATAGAGGCCCTTTCTCCCATTCACTGGGGTGTTTTCAAGAAAAGAAAAGAAAAGCATCCAGTGTAGCATAAATGTCATAACCTTGGGATGTGGAGGCCCAGATTTCAATCTCATCTTGGCTACTTCTAGTTGCTGGTTCTGGGGATGCTCTAAACCCACAGGAGCCCCTCAGTCTTACTCTCTTATCTATGACTTGGATAAAGACATCTCTTAGAGGTGATGGGGGAAGGACAGAATGATACTGTTTGTGTCTGCCAGGCATGCAGAAGATGCTCAAAAAAGATCTATCCCTAGTCCCCACATTGTGGCTTCTCCTCAGTACTGCCTGTCCTCATAGTTAACACTGAGAACAAGAGGGAGGGAAGACAATGCATTCTTGGCTGTGCCCTTTCCGTAATAATCACAGGCTGCCTTGCCTGCTGCGCTGGTGACTTGAGGCACTAACAGGTGTGAAACATTTTCCCCTGTGGAGTTGAGCAAGGACCCTGACAGAGGTCACCCTCCAGGTTAGATAAGCTATGTTAGTTGCTAGGAAAGGAGACTAACCAGTCCAGCTGCTTGCAGATCCTGCAGGGAGATCCTTGGATGCAGCTTCCACAAGTTGCCACCCATGCTGTGGTGGGGCTTCTGATCATAAGCTATTCAAGCTCTATACACAACCCCTCACCCATATTCCTGTAAGGAACTCTAATAAACTCACTCATCTACCGAGATACCCATGGTGCAATCACTCTTTTGCTCAGCTGTCGGTGCACCATCTGGGCTGAAGAGCTATTTACTCACATCCCTCCCGCCTCATACAGCAGCTTCCATCTCTGGAAACATGAGAAAAAAATGTAGTATACCCATATTGATAGTTGCCAACTAGGTTGGAAAACCAGACGGTGGAGCGGAAAACACAGCCTGAATCATTGCTCGTGTTGTAAGCGAGGCATCCACAAATAGAATCTGTTAGTAGTATGTCTATCTATTCCCCAGATGACATGCTTTCCCAAGACATGAATGCAGATAACAACATAGCAGACATGAGAATGGAAGCATCTGGAAAGAGGGGACCATGGGAAGTAAACAGAATCAAGACCAGAAGTCCCCTAGGAACTCTGCTTCTAATGGCTTCTAGAGCCTTCCTAGGTAGTTACAGGGAGTTGCTGCTACAGACAGCAGTCTGGTCCCTCTGAACCAGGAGATAAAAAGTTCATGTAGAACCTGGTGTCGCAGACCCTTCTCTCACCACTGCCCTGTTGAGAGTCTTCTAAAGGTGACATCTGGGATCTTGTCACCATGGCACTATTCTGTTGCACTCTGGCCCATGTTCAGTTTGCCAATGATGCTTGTGTATTGAACCAAATAGCGTCTCCCAGAAGCCAGAGGGCTGGCCTGTAGTGACTCATGGTAGCTCTGCAGGTTCAATCACTTTCTGTGGAGGCTTTACTTAGCAGTGTGTTCCCTGACCCTGGGCCAGTGACAGCTGGTGATTTATGTGTGGATGCAAAGGTTTTGCCAAGAGCATGCACTGGGGGTGCAGTGGGAATTAATACAACCCATGCATGTCCTGTGCTCTGGGTTTGAAGATGGAGGAGCTGAGTCTAAGTCAACAGTAAATCGTAACATTTTCTTTTCTCTCTTAATCAGACCAAATGAAGAACGGCCTCAACAGTGAGCCCTCCGCACTCAAAGGGGGCCTCTTGCTTTACGGAGCATTGGGCAATAGTAGTAACTCAAAGGATATCATTTTCATCCCCCTTTCTTTTTACTGTCTCTCCTTCTTGAGGCAGCATTTCACATAGATGCCTTACAGATGTCTGTGGTATGCATTGTTATGGATTCACAGAATGTGAGTTCATAATTCTGTCTCATTGAGAAGAGAAATCATATAGCTAAGGAAAAGACACGATAGTAAGATTTTCTCATGAGATGGTGATGGAATGTCTAAGCTGCAGGTACCTTCTCCGCCACAAGGCAGTCTCCCCCAAAGAGGGATTCCCTGGTCTTGACCCATGGGGATGCAGCTAGGAAGACCTGGCTTGGCAGAGAAGTCAAAACAGAGATGAGGGCATACCTTCTGTGCCTGACCCTGTGCTAGATTCTAGCAACTAAGAAGTGCCAGGTGAGTGGGGTCCAGCTCCTGCTTCAAGGATGCCAGAGACCAGGCAGGACCATGGCATTCAGACACAACACACAGAATGAACCACTAGACTCTCCTCATTCCAAAGTGTTGGCTTTGGTTTGCTGTTGGAACAGTTCTTTCTGACCTCTGGACCCCAGGATCTTTGTCTGCAAGAAAACAGAGCAGAATTTTTGCCTTCTGTTTTCAGGCACCATTAAGTAGAGGCCTATGGTGATGACTGGTAATTGTGCTGACCTTAGGGTAGGGTCCTGGGAATTAAAGCGTCTTGGAATTATCTTGGATGCCTCCTCACTACTCCTTATCCCATAGAAAATTGTCTCCTTTAGCAACCAATGGCGTAGATAGCCAATCAGTGGAGACAGGAGGGTCAAGGAGAGGCTGTGGTTCAGTACACAATGGAAAAAGGGTTGGACTTGGTTCTATTTGAGCATAGAAGGCCAGGGTCCAACAACTGTGAGATATGGGGCATTGTCCTGTTTAGGGCTCTAATGCTGTGGTAAAACACCATGACCAAAAGGGATTTTGGCAAGAAAGGGTTTATGTCAGCCTACAGCTGTAGTCCATTAAGAGGGGAAGTCAGGTAGCATCTGCAGCAAGAGCTACAGAGAAACACTGCTTACTGGATTGCTCCTCGTGGCTTCCCCGGGTTGCTCTCTTATACCATCCGGGATCACCGTCAGGGTTGCACTGCCCACTGTGGCATGGGCCCTCCCCCATAACGACCATTAATCAAGCAAATGTTACAGACTCGCCTATGGGCCAGTGTGATGGGGACATTTTCTCAGTTGATGTTCCCTCTTTCCAGATGACCCCTGCTCATGGAAAAGTGACAGAAACTGACCATCACAGAGATGGACAAGGGAAGCTGGCTCAGGAATCCATGGTGCATCTGTCTGAGTCTGTTTCTTAACTCTTCCTACCCAGAATTCGGAGTTTTGGCACCAGGTGGAGAACCGTGTGTCTTCACGGCACTTCTCTGTAGGTCAGCACACTGTCTCATCCTAATGCCACACACCCACACCTCATCGTCCCTTCTAAGATGAAACAGCCCTGACACAGAGCTCCATGTGAGCTGCTGTCCAGGTAGACCTATAGAACAGAGCAACACACCAAACCAAAGCTTTGGGTGAGTGGGCCACATCTGGCATGCCTTCTAGAACTTCCTGGAGTGCCTTCATCCATCATTGCATCTATACTTCAGGAATGAGGTTTCATGTTATGTGAGTCTTGTCTGTGGCGCATAGAGATGTTGCATGCAGTTATGGCAAGTCATTTAGCAAGCATTCAGGGGACCCAGAGCAAAAGAAGCCACTGTTTCCTAAACCTTTCTTTAATCACTGTGCACATCCACAGAACCCAGAGCAAACATTAAGATAATTAATCACTGCCAACCTGTCAGTCATAAGAACTTCATCTCCAATTAATCACATGCTGTTGGTGCTTGGCCCGGAAGCAGACTGACTTACTCAAGGCCACCCTCTGAGTCCTGAACTCCTTCTCCATGGGCAAGGTATCAGGGTTACCTGTTCTGGTTGGCTCAGGCTGTATTATACAATCTTGCTTCTTCATCTGATATCTTCCTTGGCTTCTGTGTAGCTTTCCTGCCTGGAGGGGGAATGGGAACCTCCAAGTAAGTTGGTCTGGAGGCAGCTGGTGAGTATTGGAAGCAGGTGGATAATTCCAGACATCAAAGAGCAGATAGCTTCTGGGTGGGTCAGCTTCTGAGAGCCCAGAGCAGAAGGACAAACCCCAGGGCAAGCTTGAGTATCCCAGCATTCACACGAGGGAGTCACTCAGTGCAATTTGGGGCGAATGGACAGTAATGGAAGCCATTGGGAACTCACCTCTCCGTTCTCCGCATGTAGCAGATACAAGAGCCAGGTTCTTAGCCCCTCCTTCACGATTTTGTTCACATTATCTTGCATTACTTTGAGGGACTCATCCCAGATCTAACATGCCACCCTCATCCCTACCCATCTCAGAACATCATCTTTAATCAAGAAGTTTAAATCTGTGGACGAGAGCCAATTAAGGTTTATAAGGGTTTGGTTATGAGTTGCTCTCTCTAGGAAGAGCGGGAGACAGGAGGGCGGAGAGCGTGGACTTCAGTGCCTCTTCCAAATGGGAGCAGCTGAATGCTTCGGGAGCTGTCCAGCAAAAGATGCCGGTGGCAGGAGTTCCCCGTCTTGCAGGAATAGGCCTGTGCCCCCATCCCTGGCTGCAGGCATGTGGCCTTGGGATGAACATGGAGGTAGACCAGAGCGGCAGCAGCTGAGGCCGTCGGGCAGTTACTTTCCCTGCAGCAGGACATCTGCGTGAGGAGCTTTTGTGGCTGTCACATTAAGGCAAAGAAGCACACACGGAGCTTTTTCAACCTCAATAGTCTCACAGGCATGGCCTTGCAAGGCAGCTGGGGCCCTAGTTTAAAGGACTCACAGCCAAGATGGGAACGTGAAGATGGGCTGTGTGTGCGTCGGGTGTAGGGACTGGGACACAGGACTTAAGTCCCTCTGCAAAAAGTCAAAAGGACAGGCTTCCAAGTCAGGCACTATGCATACCTTTTCCTTAATCTTGGGCTGACTCCAAACGAGCCCCCAAGAATTGAAAGCAACAGTGCTGGAGGAGCAGGGGCAAGGGGTGGAGATGCCCCGACTGTACAGACTGAGAACTTGAGTTAGTTATTGGTGGGGGCTGAGGAGTTGGCTCAGCTGCCAAATGCTTGCTGGGTAAGTGTGAGAACCTGAGTTTGAATCCCAGAACCCATGTGGAAAATCCGGCCACGGTGGTACATGCTTGCATTCTCAGCACTGGAGAGAGGCAGAGGCAGAGGCAGAGGCAGGAGGATGTCAGCCTTACCAGGCAGCAGTCTAGCCACTCAGAGGACTCCACGCCAGTAAGAAAGCCTGTATGGGGGGTAGGGAGAGCAGACTGCCTGAAGATTGAAACATGAGGTTGCCTCTCACGTAAGAGGGTACTTGTACAGCTCCACACATACTAAAACACAGTTAGTGAGTCTGTCTGGCGCAAATGCCTGGGGCGGAGTAAGTGTGGGGTCGCCGAGGGTCTGGTGATGCCAGAGCGGGAGTCCATACACCAGTGCTTGCCCACAGCCTGGCATTCACTCCGTCCTTTAATAGCATCGGCAGGTTCACATTGTTTAGGGCCCTTGATTGCACAATCGGAGTCTTTCAGGATCCATCTGCCTTGCAAGCGCACCTGGTGTCCCCCTGCACATCATTTTCACAGTGTGCTAGCCCCTTCCCTCCCCCATCTCTCGCCCAAGCAGGTGGAGTCTGGGCTGCAGAGCAAACCTCGTTAATGGTTCAGGAGAGGATGGTGTGTGCATTTTAATAAGCAGAGCACACCAGGGGAAGAAAAGAGGTTTGGGTGTGATGTCAGCTCTGGGAGGGAGCTGGCAGGTAAGCTGAGCAGAGCTGGCTGCAGCTGCAGCTGCTCCAGCTGTGTTGGTGGGCCAGAGCCAGCTGGGTGGGGGAGTGGGGAGTTCCAGGCACATCAGGAAGTCTGCTGCAGTGGAAGGGACCACTCAGGGAAACAGGCCAGCTTTACCCACCCCAGAGGCTCTGAAGATTTTGTAGAGGGAAAGCTAGAGCCTGTGTGTGGCTCGGGGGTGGGAGGGTGTGGGGAGTGTGTAGGTGAGGGATTTGGGGGTATTAGTGTAGGGTGTAGGGGAGGGAACTAAAGGTAATGACAAGGGAGACTTAGCTTTCACCTGGACACTGGGACACAGATGCTGAAATGGCCTCTTCCGCCCCTTTGGAGCCTGGGCAGTGTCCTCCCTACTCTCATTTTGAGCCCTCTGCATCCATTACCATGGGGCCCTGACAAGTCCCACATACAGTAGGACTGCCATAAAGACTGTAAGACAGCAGCCGCTTGGAATGGTCCTTTCTGTCTTTTTAGAATAAGAAACAAAAGAAGGCTGGAGGCAGCTGGGATGTCTAAAAGCAAGCAGAGGAACCCTGAACATGGCTTTCTGGAAACAGGGGAAAGACCAACCATTCAGGCCTGGGGTAGGGGAGGAGGCACAGCAGAGTGGAAGGTAAATGGTTTTGGGTTACCATGGAAACGAGAGCTGATCGAAAAGGGACATAGAAGATGCCAAGGGTGGCATTTTCCCCCTCCTCCTTTTTTTAGACTGGTTGGCTTCCTGGGAAGGAGAAAGAGATAGCAGAAAGGAAGGTTGAGTAGAGAGAGACTGGGAGCAAAGCTCACCTTTAAAGCTAGCGGGAATCTGTCCCTGTTTAAGCAAACTGCCTGACCCTGCAGTAGGGCTGCCAGGCTGAAATGGATTTCAGCATCACAGCAGGTCCCCGCTCAGCTCTCTATGTGCTCGCCTCAATCTTGCACACCGCTGCTATCTAGAGCGGGGGTCAGGTTAACTTTGTAGATAGCGACACAGACTCATGTGAGTACCCACATTCAAAGGCTGCCCTGTGACAGCTAGGACGGTGACTCCAGGGCCTAGGCACAAACCCTCTGCCAGAGAGCTCCAGGGAAGGGTGGCATGGATGGGAGAGAAGCCCCTGGACCTGTGCCATGTGGACATGGTGGCTGCCTGTGCTGGAATGATGGCAGCGTCCTCACCTTCAGGCATCACTGTGTTCTCTGTGGTGTGGAGAAGGTGACGCATGGAGAAGTCCAATGCACAGGTTCTGTTGTTCAGCTGCTGTGCATTCTGGGACTGTGCCTCAGTTTCCTTCCCTGGAAATGACGATGACTGTGAGGCCTTTTCCTAGGCTGTAGCAATAACTGGACAGACTATTGTAGCATTTGTCCATGAGGCTGACGCTGGCCCACAGCACACACACAGCGAACATTAGCTTGTTACAGGAAGAAAGGGGGCTGGGGGGCGTGAGAGCACGGGGCAGTTAGAATGGCAGTGGCCTGAGCCAGGCTCCCAGTCTCAGGATGGGCAAGGATGCACACTCTACAGAGGAGCATTGACCCTATGCCAAAAAGTATGTGTTTGTGTATGTGTACAATTGCACATTTGCATCTGTGTCAATATGTGTAAAATTATATGAGTATGTGTATGTATGTACGTATTTATGTATATATGTATGTGCGTGAGTAATTGGATCACAGGCCCCATGAATACCCATCCCTGGAGCTAAGATCTCATCACTAAAACTTATCATGATTCACTACTGACATCATTCATTCTGCCACTGGCTTGATGCGTGTGCTTAACTCATTTAAATGGCTGCTGCTGGGATTATAGGCAGGCAGAAGCTCCCTGGGAGGTGAGTCTAGAGGAAACTGGGAGACTCCAGGAAACAGATCTGAAGAGAGGGCCACCCGTGAAAGGTAGACATCCAGAAATAGAGGGTGCCCAGGTAACAAGGAGAACTGGAACGGAGAGGAAATAGCATTTACTGAGTACCTACAGACCCCAGCACCCACCTGAGGGCTTCCGAACACTCTTACTTTCCAGTCCTTTGTGACTGGTATTTTCACCTCCGTTTTGTAACTTGGAGAAACTGAGGCCCAGAGAGGGAGACAGGAGCTGGCCTGTGGTCAGTCAGGTCATTTGATAGGTGTGATAGGGCCTTGAAGATTATGTTGCTCTCCTGAATTCGGATCAGAGGAGTTAGCCTTTGTGACTAGTTCCCGGCAGGGCATGGGTTGGGATTTCCTAATCTACAGGCTGCCATGTCTGTGGTGAAGCATTTCCCAGGTAAGGGAACCCTAGGATGCCCCTCACCTCCTGAGGACCAGGGGGAGGACACTCAATATGTGGGTGGTGAGCAAGCTGGGTGTAGCTGGTTCTCCAGACTGTACCACCGTCTGGTGAGAGTGATGAACCAGTGGGCAGCTGGCGGCCACAGGTTGGTAGCACGTCTTTGGGGAGAGTCAGTATTATTAGAAGGTGTTGCATGGTGCTACACTTGCAAAACTCTCCTCGGTAGCTGTTAAGTTGGGAAAACATCAGGTGCACGTTTATGGAAGCTGGAGCATCCAATCTTCTGCTGAAGCTATTTTTTTTTTTTTTTTTTTTTTTTTTTGGTGACTCCTGCAGAAGGGACCAATAGCAAATGGGGAAAGTTGCTATAGAAACCAGATGACTCTGTGTTGGCAGGTGGGACAGCACCATTCTAAGGATGAAGCAGAATGATGCTTAGATACCATCTGGTCCAACCTAACACTTTAAAAGTTTGAGGAATTAGTCCCAAGGCACGCTCACCACACTTTGAAGGTCATTAAACCAATTGATGGAAAAAAAAAGTCTGTGTTCATCCTCCTTGCCTCTGAACTGAGACAGATGCCCAAGACTGGCTCTCAAGTATCAAGGGCACTCACAGTCAGTCACCGTAACTAGGAAGTACTTAGACCCAGATGGTGAGAAGTGGGGTTAGGATATGAACCTTGGTCTTCAGAGGTCTCAAGTGACCTAATCACTTACTATCTAAATGTTTGCTCACAAGTCCCCTCCCCCCAAATGTCACCTTTCTAGAAGGACTTCTCAGCTGAAAAAAGGCTTAGTAGATGACATCCTAGGTTCATGTCACATCACTTGACACTTCTGACCCCTTTTCTTTATTAAAAGCCTCAGAAGCAAATTCCCAGCTCCCCTTGAGGCTAAGAATGTCACTTAGACTTCGTCATCAAAGGTACTCTCACAAATTCAGGGTACAGCTGCTCGTGCTTGCAATCCCAGTACTTGGGAGGCTGGAGAGCAAGAGCAAAAGTTCAAGGCTAGCCTGGGCTACCTGACAACCTGCCTCAAAACAAAACAAAACAAAACAGTAACAACAGAAAGAAAAAAGAAGACACCCACATAGGATCTGTTTGATGTGGTCTGGGCATGAAGATGCCATCTGGGAGAGGAGACAGCACCTGTACCTCAGAACCCAAGGATGTATGTAGGAACTGTGTCCCGGGCTCAGCATCTGCAGGGCCTGTGCCCCAAGGCCAGGGGACCCAAGAGGACTATGAGCAGAGCTGAGAGGTGAGCTGGCTGCCATTCCTAAGCATTGGCCTCTTGGCACAAGTCACTGGCACTTGGGGAGATTCTCAGGACTCCAGATAAGCTAACACGTTATTCCCTTTCCATTTAGGCCAGAAGGCACAGGCCTGCTGGCTTTCTGGGCATCGATAGCACCATCATCACTGTTACCATTGTCACCATCATGGCTGTGACATACACTTCGGATTTTAAATTTCTTTTATTCTTTATGACACCGTGTACCTTCCAGACCTTGATCTGTGCATGCATCAGAGGTATTTGTTGAAAATTTTCTGATATCTAGGCAGCTTAATAGAGGGACAGATGAAATTTGCAGGGTTAAGCATGTTGATAGGTGGGTGTCCCATCAAGCCACTGATTGTCAGGTGCACACAGCACACATCTCTACTAAAATACATTTTACATGCGAGAGGACATGACTAATTTTCATTACCAGAAATTCCAGTAGATCAAGAAACAAGGCGGTTAACTGAAAGGCCCATATAATCACACCAGACTCCCAGGTCCTTCCATCTTTCTGCTCATCAAAGCATTGTGAGAGAGTTTTGTTCCTGGGTTCATCCCTTCATGGTGACAAGGTGGCGGCCATACTTCCCAATGTCATAGATGGGTACTGACTTAGGTTTGTTTCCTATTGCTGTGAAAATACTGTGACAAAAGCAACTTCTGGGAGAAAGAGTTGGTTTTGGCTCACAGTTCAAGGATGCAGTCCATCCGTGCAGGAAATACAGAGGCAGAGCAGAGAGAGATGGCTGTGGCTGTGTGACTTCCAGCTCACCTTCCCTTTCCATGTTATGTTGTCCAGGGTTCCCTTCACAGGGGACAGTCCCACCCACAGCTAAGACGGTATCCTCACAACAGTTTACCTAACGAAAATAGTCCCTCACAGACATGCCCAGAGCCCAACTCACCTAGACCATCTCAGGGAGACAATTATCATCGACCATCACAGATGCCAACATTCAAGAGTATAAAATATCTATGGCATCGCAAGGCATCCCTTGGAAATGGTGGCACATCTCCTAGAAGCTCCCCAGAGGGTTTGTCCTCCCATCTCATTAACCATTCAGTTGTACAGAATTCCTTTCTTAAATCAGCTGTGGACGGGGACTAGTTTTACCATGGTGATCGATGCTCTGCCACTGGGCAGGCTGTACCTTCTGCTACCCAGGGCTCTCAGGGCCCGGGCAAGGCAAGGGCCCTTATAGAGAGTAGAGGAGAAGCCTTTTTGTCAGAGCAGCTGTTTGTGGTTGCCCTTAGGTTCTCATTCCCACTTTCCCTTCACAAATAAGCAAAGTCCGTGTGCTATGCTGGCAGGAATTGCTACGCCAGTCTATTGACCTTGAAATTCAGAGAGCAGAGAAGTGTCTCATAGACACTGGATAGTTCCTGGGTAGACTGCGATCAGAATCCAGTTGCTGCCATGCTGGGCACTCTCAGGATTCCCAAAGAAAAGCATTCTGCCAGAGGGTGCACAGAGCTTTCTCAAAGGCAGGAGAAACTTCAGCATTGCAATAACTGGTTAATTGCAGGCAGAGGTAGGAAATGTATTCCCTGGCTAGGTTTAACTCTGTATTTTAATAAACAGTTTAGAAGAAAGAAAAATGGCTTCCTGTTGGCTGTTGAGAAGCCCCTTCTGGGCTGCTAAAATATTTAGCGTCCTGTAATTGCCCACCATCCCTCAGGCTCCTGCAAGTTGCTGTGAGAGGAGGGGATTTGAGCAGTGAGTCAACCCAGCCTTCTCAGGGAGAACCTCCTGCCTGAGGGTAACCACAGACTCACTAATGGTCTCCTGGGCAAGTTCATTGGGGATTTATTTCTGGGAGGAATTAATTTCTTTTTAGACTGAGCAGTCTCAGCTGCCTCTTCCAGGAGAGAGAGAGAGAGAGAGAGAGAGAGAGAGAGAGAGAGAGAGAGAGAGAGAGAGAGAGAGAGAGAGAGTCTATAGGGTGGTTGCTCTTTTCTTTCTGGGTAGCTGCTTCCCATAGGCTTGTGGGCTAGGCTGGTAAGTGCCTTTGGGCAGGAAGGCAGTTTTGCTTCTAATTCAGATGAATTCAGTTTGTTCTAATTATCATGTACTGGAAAGATAAACAGTGTGCTGGTCTCTGTGCTGGAGCTGGGGGCACCCGGGCAGGGGAGAGAGGAATAGGCCAGTAGAGGTAAGCGGCGGCAGTGATTATGTACACATCATTCCTAACTTCCAAACTCTCAATGGGATGACTTGAGCATCTAAACTTTGGAGACCACACCCTTTGGGTGGCGGTTTCTCTGGAGGGGAATGGCTCACAGGAGGGCCGGTTGGAGAAAGCCAACCCAGGGAGCATATGTTTGATAGCAGTGGCATCTGAGGAGGGTTTGGGGCTTGGGAGAAGTCTTTATGCCCTTTGCAAATTGATGGCTCTTAGTAGACCCCAAAATAGGCCTTCTGATGGTTCCTTGTCCATTTAGGCCATGAGAAAAATACATGAACTACAAGAGAATGTTACAGTTTATCAGAACGTGTCAATGTCCACGTCTGCATTATCCAGAGGCAGAAAGGGTCCAAGTCACAGTCACCAAGCCAAGGAAGAGGGAGTGAGGCTTGGAGGAGCTGTGATAGTCTGGGTTGTTATGGCATCTTGGGATCACCATGGAAACAAACCCCTGTGCATGCCTGTGAGGGATTTTCTAGATGAGGCTAATTGAGGTGGAACGGGGAGAACCATGCCATGGGGTAGAGTCCTGGGCTGAATAAAAAGGAGAAAAAAACAAGCTAAGCAGCAACTTCATCTCTGTCCGCCGAGTCCTGACCATGGAGCCTGACCGGTGTCTCAGGCTCCTGCCGCCATGTTTTCCCTGCCGTGATGGACTGTGCCCTTGAACTGTGAATGCACACCAACTCTTCTTCTTTCAGTTACATTCGTTTATTTTTAATGCATGTGCATGCGTGAGTGTGTTCATGTGATATGTATTTACATGTATGTGTCCACGTGTGAAGGTCAGACAACATGACAGGTGTTCTTTCCACATAGATCACATACCATGCCAGCTATTGCTCTTCCCTTGACTCTCTTGAGAAATGAATGGTCTCTCACTAAATGTGGGGGGTGGCTGGTGGCCAGCAAGTCCTCGATATCCTCCCGTTTCCAGTCCCCCCAACAATTCTGGAGTTACAGGTGCATGGCCACACCTGACTTGTGATGTAGGTTATGGGGCTTTAAATTCAGGTCCCCATGCGTGTGCAGTGGGCTCTCCTACTCAGTAAGCCTTCTCTCCAGTTTTTAAGTTGCTTATCTTAGCTACAGTTTTTTGAGGCAGCAAGACAAGCAGCTGATACAGTTGGGAACTAAGTTTGTACTACACAGCACAAAACTAGGAGAGTCAGCTGCCCAACATGCAGGGTTAGAAAGGAGGCTTCAGATGGGGAGTGTTAGAATGCAGAGGAGGCTGACAGTTCTAGATCAGGGGTATGGGGGCCGCTCTTTCCCTATGCTTCCTTTCTGGATACCCAGCAGTTTGTAACTAGAGCTATTTGTGTGATTCTCTGTTTCCTTTTGGGGTAGTGACATTTCTTGTGAGAAGGCCACTGCAGCTTAAAGTATTTTTAAACCGATTACACACAGGATCTGGGGTAGAAAGGATGAGGAAACCCCGTTGTTTTCTTGAATGATGACAGCCTCCATCCAAAACATTCAAGGTAACCGCGCTCAGGATCCAGGCAGGTTTAAGTGTAAATCAGCTGTGCATTCCATCTGCCCGTGGCTTGTGAAGCAAGGATAAAGGACAGCCCACTCTGTAGTTTAACTACTCAGAATGGAATATGTAAGGAGTATGATAGCCAGCACAAGTGCCATTTGTGCAAGTCTCTAGTTGCTACCTGCTGTTCTGGCATTTAGTAATAGCATATAAGGGATGCCTGGCTGCATGTTGCTCAATGGTCATGCAGGAAGCTCCACACTACAAAGCCAAGAGATGATGTTCATCAGATGCCCACTCTGTGCCTTTCCTACCTAGCGAATCGAATTTGGAGCAGCACGTAGCTCAGCGACAACTAATTTAATAATCCCAGCACTACGAGGCAGTATCTGGAAATCTGGGGAGTATGAAGGCCTTACGGTCTACACAGCTGGGGTTGAGGTCAAATACGCTGCCTCTGGACACTGCATGCCTCACCATCACAGCACTTTGCCCCTGACTGTTTAATATAGTCCTGCTGCTATGCTGCCAATATGCCTTTCGCTACCAGCCTCACTGATTGGCTCTCCATAGTCTTAGGACAGGGAAACTGGGGTGGGGCATAATGGTGGAGTCGCACAGGGAGCCCCCTTCAGCTGCTGTTGTGGTACATAGGTGGTTAACGTCATCAGGTTACAATGTCGACCTAGCAATAGCGAGGCTAAAATCTACAGAGAAGCTTACTGTATGTGACACTCCCTATATGTGATTTCACTCAACAAACTTTTAGTAAGTAAAATCAAATTTTAATTTGACATCTAAACCACAGTGATGTGGGCATGACTGTCCCTGCTTTACTCACACAGTAAGCAGGGAAGTTAAGACTAAGCACAGCCTCTTGGCCACACGTTCCTTCCCTATTGAGCGGGGTTATAGTGCTTCAAGTTGCCCTGGAAGTATAATGGTAGATTTTACCACAGCCACCCCTAGCTGAACATACCTTTATCTGTTGGAGCCAAAGAGGATGGCATGCTGGCTTTCCTGGAGCCCTGATCTGGCCACTGTGGCTGCTCGCCTGAACCTGTCTTCCCAGATATGGCCTTCCATAAGAATGGTGTGTGTGTTTGTTCTGTTCTCTGATGTAGACCTGGCCAGGTGCCAGCATATAGACAACACCAGACACTCAAGCCCTTGCTGAATGAATACATCAATAAATGGATGAACAAATGAATTGCCATCACTGGCTCTTCCTCAGAAGCTTGGCTTTCAGCCCCCTTTTATCTTCCTCATGCTTCACCAGAGATCTTGCCTGTGTTTCCGTTATTCTGACACAGGCAAGATGCATGGACAGAAGAGGGTGACCTGGGGGTGTATGGCCTGTAGGGGGGTTGGGGAACAGTCTGCACTGTGAATACTGTCTTGTGTGTGGCTGTGGGCAAGTCTGTGGAACATTTTCTTGATTGGAGATTGATGTGGGAGGGTCCAGCCCACCGTGGGCAGTACCACTCCCTAGGTAGGTGGCCCCAGGGTGGTATAAGAAAGCAGGCTGAGCAAGGCTTGAGGAACAAACTAATAAACAACATTCCTCTATGGCTTCTACTTTGATTCCTTCCCCGACTTCTTTCAGTGATGGCCTGAGTTACAAAATGAAATAAATAAAGCCTGTCCTCACCAAGTTGCTTTAGGGCTGTGCTTTTATCACAGCAGCAGGAAGGAGACTAAGAAAATGGGTTTCCCACTGGTGGAAGTTACAGGTTCAGTGTCGGTTGCTGCAGGCCACGTGTCAGAACATGAGCGGGGATGGGGGGTGGGGGTGGGGGGTGTGGGGGGGTGTGGGGTGGCGCCGACAGTGACA
Organism: Phodopus roborovskii; assembly: GCF_943737965.1. Classification (NCBI taxonomy): domain Eukaryota; kingdom Metazoa; phylum Chordata; class Mammalia; order Rodentia; family Cricetidae; genus Phodopus; species Phodopus roborovskii. The sequence goes on along the minus strand of NW_026126516.1, from coordinate 5,706,723 downwards.
CAAGAGGCAAGCAGAAGCTCTGGGCACACTGAAGAGTGAGGCTGGCTCCTTTTTGCTCGGTACAGACAGCCAGGCTTATGGAGTCTCTGGTCTACCAAAACATCCCTGGGGACTTCTGAGCTCTCCGGGCACTCGAAGTGAATTATTCACTCTTTCCATTAATAATTGATTTCCAACAAAAGAGTAGGTTTTAAGAGGATCTCAGCAGAGTAGAGAGCCAGTGTGAGACTGTGAGACCAGATCCACAGTCTCTTGGTGGGCTTGGTTTATCTCTGACAGTTAAATATTTTAGAGAGTCAGCAAGGGTTCAAGCCATGCTTCATAAAGCTGTTCAGAGGCTGAGGTTGGCTGTCAAGATTAAGGCACGCTTATGGACACTGGTGGCATCCAAACAATGAAGGGCAGCCCACTCCTCCCCAAGCTGGGAAGACTCAGGTGAGCCTGGGATTTAAGTGTCTGCAGAGTGAGAAAACTATGGAGTAAAAAATCTGAAAACGTTAAGTTCTTGCCATCTACCTCTTCCTCCTAGAATCTCATGACCAAATCCTACCCATTATTCAAGGAGACCTCCTTCCAGGAAGGCTCCATTATTTTCCATCTTGTTCTAGGTACAGTAAGGCATCTTGGGTAATTGGCTACTTCCGCTTATGTGTCTCCCAGCTCTACCACACCCTAGCTTCTCATGCTGAGCCAGTATGTGACAAACATCTCTGAAGTCTCCAGCTACACATGGTGCTTGGGGCAGAGTGGCTGTGTCACACATGGTTGATGGATGAACGAATGAATCATTGAAATCTGTGATCCAAGAGGAAGGCTAATGCTGGGGAGCTCTGTGGACATTTGATGGAAACTGGTGTATGTTTCCATGGGTACAGCAAGGGGGGGTCAAGAATTTTGAGCACCTGAAGTTGGCAAAGAGTGACACAAGAGTCAAGTTTATGTGTGCTGTGTTCACATGCCTAAGACAAACAGGAGGGCAATTGGTACTTAGTTTTCATAGTTCTGGCGGCCAGGAAGCTGGGCTGCAGCCACTAGGGAATTCAGGGTCTGGTGAGGGCCCATTCTGTAGAGATGGTGGCTTCCTCAAATGTCTTCACATGGCAGAAGGGGCCCGTTCTTCCATCTTTCACAAAGAAACTGATCCTATTCACTGACTGATTCATCTGAATCAAGACCCTCAAATGCAAAGGGCCTTACATAGGCTTGCTGCTTAGATAACAGGCAAAGGGTTCTCCAGCAGATTGCAGAGTACTGTTCCGCATGCTTCCCATGAATTTTCTAGTCTCCCTCAGGGAGCCCTGGATGAGCCTGCTCCCATGGGCCAGGTTATTTTTATTTCTGTATGTCTTGCATACTTCAGTTGGCATTGCATTCCAAGACCACAGCTCAGATCATGCCACAATTCAGTGTTCTCTCTGGGTCCCCTTTCCTGTGCTTTCTGCTCTCCTCACTCAGGACTTGCTTTCTTCGTCCATTAGCTCCTCCGTGGATCCCTCTGTTCTCTTTGTCATTGTGAGTATCCCCTTTCTGTGCCAGAGGAGGCTGCCCTTCATCTCTTCTTCACATGCTATCATGAATCAGTTCCATAATGCCTCGAACTAAAGGTAATCTTTCCCTCTCAGATTCCTAAAAGAAGTCCTTTGGTATTGACGTACACACTGGAACATTTACCCCAAGGGAATTGGAAAATGCTGTAAATCCCTTTTAGGTCTTAAACATAGTTCAGATGGCCCTCTCTATGAACCATCACCACCACAACCATTCTTGTCACTACTGTCACCATCCCCACCACAACTGCAGTCATCACTATCACTACCACCACCACTACCAATACTACCACAACTACTGCCATCCCTACTACCAATACCACCATGACCACTACCATCACCACCACTATCACTATGAGCATGGGTACCATCACTACTATGACCATCACCACCATCACCAAATATGGCACCCGCTATCACCACCATCACCGCTACCACCATCACCATCATCATAACTGCATAGCATTTTCTCTGCTTTCCCCGGGGACAGGAAAAGGGCACTGTAGGATGCCAGGGCAATGCAGATAAACAAACTCATTCTTGCTTTCCAGGCTCCCTCAGCTTCAACCGGGTAATGAGATTTAACACACTGCACATCTAATTACTATCTCACGTATCTTGAGCATGAACTTTACTAAATGGGATGAAGTTCATCCAGGAAAGAAATAGTGTGGAGCCTCTTCGCTTCATGAACCCTCAGCAGAGAGAGGACTGTGTACGGCTTTGGACCTGTGTGGCTGGGTTTCTGCCTCTTCTCCTCCCACCAAAGGCGAAAAGAAAAGTGACTTATGTCTGGTGGCAGTGGTTCTCCGTGGAGTATGGTGTCAAATCAATCCAACGTAGTAACTGCTTACTGTGCACCTACTGTGCGACAGCTCCAGCCTGAGCAGTGAGACTGTCAGAGGGCTCCTGGGTGGATGTGTCACAGAGAGGCTGAGTAAGGCCCAAAGGTCTCTTGTTCATAAATGGTAAAGATACTGTTTGAGTATAAAGAGCTGAACTCTGGGCTCCAGCTCTTATTCAGAGCCATGTAATCTCATATTAGGTTTGGCCCCTTCCTTCTGCCCATGGCTTTCACCCAGATGCCCTTTCCAATCACTATCCTCCTTAACGTACCTGGCGGGTTACATACTCCCATGGGCAGACATTTGGAGGAGTTTCTACAAATCTGGGTTTGCGAACAGAAATGCTTATTTATAACCAGACAACCTACGTGGCAGCCTTGCAAAGCCAATAAAAACTCTCCATTTGGACCAGATTCCCAGGACAGAAAATCCCATGTCCAGATGTTGACCAAAAAAATCACAAGCTACCTGGCAGGCTAGAGGGTCATCTTCCAAGGGAGGTCAGGACAATGTGTTGAGTCCTTCTTCCTATCAGCTGGCAGCTGTGTCCTCTGCACAGTCGGCTGAACCAGAAGCAGCACCAGGAATTGAGGACTATAGCTGCCCACAAGCAGTGGCATTAGTGAAGCACGTGCTCCTCATGGGATAGACCTCTAGCCTGATGACTTTTCCTGAGCTTGGCTTCCTGGCCAAGGATGGGGATGGGCTGCGGATGCTGAAGAGGTCCCTAAAATAATTAATGGCCTGTTAATTTATGGATTTGTGCATTGTGAGTGGTAGGGATGCTGATGTTAAGTCCTGTGCGTCAGGTGGGGATGCTGAAGTGTCTGGGATTTTTTTTTTTAAATCTGCCTAAAGGGTTATTGAGTGAGGAACACATTCATTTACCTTGAGTTTTGTGAAACACATTTATGTCACTCACAGTTACCTTCACATATAGTTTAGCTGTTTCTAGCAGGAAAAGCTACCAGGGATATTGAATCTCATTTAGCTGAGTTAATCACATTATGAAACAAAAGCCCAAAGGCAGAGATGGATTCTCTGTGCGCATGTGTGCGTGGTATGATGTGTGCATGTGCATGTGGAGGTCACTGGTTGACATGTGGTACATTTATCAAATGCTCTCTACCTTACTTTTTTGAGACAGGGTCTCTTACTGAACCAGAAACTTGCCAGTTCAGCTAGGTCAGCTGGCCAGTGAGCTCCAAGGATCCTCTTGTCTCTGTCTTTATTGGTGATAGGGTCACACATGTGTTGCCATGTATGGCTTTTAAATGGATGCTAGGAATCCAAAAGTCAGGACCTTATGTTTGTGCAGCAAGTGTTTTCCACTGAGACATTTTCCCAACCACCAAAGACGTGTTCTTAGGATGAGCTTTGTTGGTGACACCCTGTCCTGAAAGAATGTGGCTAATGGGGAAAAAGCAAGTTTGAGATGTGGAAGAATGAATTTGGTCTGGAAGCTCCCCATCCTTCTTAGAACCCAGAGTTTCATTGTTGACAGTTTTAAACATGCAGGAGAGCTCATATTTTTCTTTGTGATGGCAGGGTGAATAGGGAAGATACACATGATGCATTATGAAATTGTTGTCTTGATCTCTCTGTGACATAGCAAAGATGCTGAAGGGATTTTGAAGTCACAAACAAGAGCAAATATCTCTGCTTAAGTGAGTGTGCAGTTGGCATTTCCCTGAACATAAAAGGTGCCTGCACCCTATCATTTGTCATTAGTATGTCTTTCTTTGTTGAATATTTGCTCGTGTCTTTGGCTCATGAAAAAACTAGGTCGTATTATTTTCATTACTGAGTTGGATGTGATCTTTATATATTCTGATTACAGGTCCTCTGTTAGGTTACTGTATTGCATTTTCTTTTCAGTTCATGTCTTGATTATTCAGTTTTCTAATGGTGGTTTTGATAAATACAAGAATTGCTTCTCTTCTCCCCTTTCTTCCTCTCCCGCCCTCCTCATCTTCCCCCCTTCTTCTTTTTCCCTCCCTGCCTCCCTCTCTTGCTCTTCCTCCCCTTCCTGGTCATCTTCCTCACCTTTTCCTTCCACATCCTGCCTTCCTTCTTTTCCTCTTCCTTCTTAGTTCTGAGAGTCAAACCCAGGGTCTCCAGTGTACTAGGCAACTGGTCTACCTCTGAGCTATACCCCCAGCCTTAGTAAGTAGAAGCCCTGAGTTTAATAAAGTCTGGATTATTAACTGATGTTTTTCAGTGAGGTTTTCTGTGTCTTATGTAGGAAATTTTTTCCTACTCGCAGGTTCCTTGTGTTTTCTTATAGATTTGCCTTTGACATGGTCTTTGTATTAATTCTGTACCTGGTGAGTGGAAGAGAACCAGGTTCACAAAAACTCACCCACTTTCCTCAGTTGCTTCCACATTGTTTGTTGGAAAGATTCTCATTTTGCCACCAAATTGCACTGGTACCTTCATAAAAATCAATTGTTCTATTAGATATGAGTTTATTTTTGGGTGTTCCTATTCTATTTCATTGATTTCCTTTTCTTTCCACCAACGAAAACACCGTGTTCATTGTTGCTTTAAAGTGAGTCGTGAAATTAAGTGGTGTGGGTCCTGAGGCTTTGTTCTTTTTTAAATGCTGCTTGACTATGCTGGAATTCCCACATACATTTCAGCAGCATCTTGTCAATTTCAACCCAAAAAGGGCAGCTGAGGTTTGAGAGGGATTTTCCTGACCGCATGGATTGAATGTAGGGAAAACTGAATCTTAACAGTAGCAAGCGCTTTCATCTGAACACCTGGGAGGTCCTCTCTTGCCTTGGAATCTTTCTTAGCAAAGGTCTGCCTGCCATTTTCCTTCTATGGACCAAACTGTCCGTATTTTAAAACTTTATTCTCAGCTAAATCATACTTTTATATTGGCATTTTGCTTCCAGTTTTGGGAGGGAAAGAATTAAGAAAATGTTTGAATATACTTTGTCCTTGTAGAGACGACTTGGGATGTCTAAATTGTTCAATTACTCAGAAGTCTGATGTGATTTTTAGAAACCCTGAGTGAATATCAGACCCTGCCCACCACTTTTTTAGGCCTATTGTGTTACTTCACTTCCATTCTGTTTATGTGTTAGATTACAGCAACCCCTTTTTAATTGTTAGATTAACCTTGCATTTATGAGTGAGACCTCATTTTGTCATAATATATTACATTCCACATTATAATTTGCTAATTTAAAGTGATTTTTGTATCTATGCCCATGATAGCCATTGGTATACTTGGAAAAATTAGTCATTATTTGATTTTTGTATCAGGGTAATATTGGCCTTGTGTAATGAGTTGGTAATTATTCCCAATTACTTTGCTATCTGGGGGCCTTTAGACCCTGTTGGTGTTATTTCTACTGCACCCATAGACCCAAAGTGACGTCTTCTAGTGACGGTCACTCTATCTCTGTCTCTCTTTGCAAAAGTAACTAGGCAAGGACTTTGAGGTGGCTCAGTGGGTAACGGTGCTTTCCAAGCCTGGTGACCTGAGTTTGAGCCCCAGAAACCACAAGGTGGAAGGAGGAAACTGACTCCCACAAGTTATCCTCTGACTTCTACCCAGGTGTCATGGCACACGCAAGTGTGTGTGTGTGTCCCTGAGCCCTGCTATGGAGCTTGGAAAGTATGTCTCCATTTTCTCCGTCCACCTCACAGAGTTGTTTCTGAAGTTCAGGAACAAGAGGGCGAGACACACAGCAGGATCCATCTCCAGCATTTCCCAACCTGCCATGTGATTCAGGATACTCAACGCCTCTGCCTTCCCCACAGCCATTTCTCTCTCCATTTGTTTCCTTAGCCAGTAGAAGACAGAGCGCAGACCCCAAGCCCCTGGCTGGAGAGCTCACTGCTCTCAGTCCCCAGCATGTAGCTACCTCTATGGTTTTCAGTTTTCAGTCAGGTGACCTGGGCACCATCTCGGGTTCCACTTTGACAGGAAAAGGATTTTTCAATAATATTGAATCTGAACCCAGTATCACCCCTTAGTGTGAACAAAGCAGATACATCTCTCTGTCATCAATCTTTAATCACTTAATCGATGGCTGGTTAAAGCATACATTTCTTAGCTGCCAAATGATTTTATATTGAAATGTAATTCATATGACATTGAGGAAATGAAGGTTCAGAAACATGGAGGATTTGGTTCAAGGTCAATAGCTAATAAATGCTAGAGTCAGAACTTAAATTCAGATTTTTCTTCCCATATTTTATTTCTATTTCTTGGTGGCTTTTTTATTTTTTATTTTACATATCAATCCCAGTTCCCTCTCCCTCTCTCCCTGTCTCCCTCCCTCCTGTATCCCACCCTCTTATGCCCCCCACCATCCTCCCCCCCCTCCACATGTAGGGTGATGCCTTCCAGGAGAGGTCATCTAAATCTGCCAAGTCATTTGGAGTAGTGACTGAGCCCTCCCTTCTGCCTCTAGGTTAAGGGAGTATCCCTCCATAGGGAATGTGCTCCCAAAGTCCTTTTGTGCACCAAGAATACATCCTGGTTCCACTGTCTGAGGTCCCTTATACTGCTCAGGTCTTCTAGTTGAGACCCATGGTGGGGTCTGAGTCAGTCCCAAGCTGGATTCCCAGCCATCAGTCTGGAGGCCTGTTAGCTCCTCCTGGTTCAGGTCAGCTGTCTCTATGTGCTTCTGTAGCCTGGTCTTGTCCTCCCTCTCTGCATCTGGATTCCAGTTCAGCTCAATGTTTAGTTGTGGGTGTCTGCTTCTGTTTCCATCAGCTACTAGATGAGGGCTCCATGATGGTGGATAAGTTAGTCGTTGATCTCATTATCAGGGAAGGGCATTTATGGTAGCCTTTCTACTGTTGATCAAATTGTTAGTTAAGGTCAGTCTTGTAGGTTTCTGGGCATTTCTCTAGGTTCAGTTTTCTCTTCAAACCTATAATGGCTCCCTCTTTTATGTTCTCTCTCTCTCTCTCTCTCTCTCTGTCTGTCTCTCTTCTCTTGTCTATTCCTCCCTTTCTCTTTCTCCTAGTTCCCTCTCCACTCACTGCCCCCCCACTCCCCATATGCTCAGGAGATCTTTTTCCTTTCCCCTTCTGTGAGGGACCTTATATGAATCTCTTAGATTCCTCCTTGTATCATAGTTTTTCTGGCGGTGTGAATTATAGGCTGGTGATCCTTTGCTCTAGGTCTAAAATCCATATATGAGTGAGTACATACCATGTTCCTCTTTTTGTGACTGGGTTACCTCATTCAGGATGGTTTCTTCAAGTTCCATCCACTTGCCTGCAAATTTAAAGATTCCATTGTTTTTTTCCGCAGAGTAGTATTCCATTGTGTAAGTGTACCACATCTTCTTTATCCAGTCTTCAGTCTTGGTGGCTTTTTTGATGTTCAGCAAAAAAAAAAAACAGAAACAGAGGGGATATCCTGGGTGAGGACTAGATGGGCTCTCTGTACCCATTTACTGCTCAGACACCCACAGGCCATAGAATCATCCACCAACTTTTCTGTACCGAGAGTTGACAAACAAGAGCTTGGGTGACTGAGCCAACATCACACCACATCACAGTACTCTTTCAATACTGAGGCAGCCTCAGAACTTCAGAACCCAAAGTCCTACTGTGAAGTCTTTAGTGTGAGAAACACTGGGGTGAACTCTTCAGAACCAGAGACAAAGGTCAAAGACACAATGGGCCGGGCACAGTCAGGCGAGGACCTCCTTGACTGGGATAATGAATCTCCAGTGGTGGGAATGGAGTGGGTGATAATTCTCAGAAGGATGACGATGTTGGGATGGGAAGCCAAGAATTGTGAGTGTGAATCCCCTAGGAAACCGACTGTGGGGTTAGGAAGGTTGATCATATGTAGACTCCAGAAGTCAGCAAACCCGTGATAGTGTATTCTTGAATACAGAGCTATGGGCAGGTACCTGCCTGGTTGGAAGTCATAGAAACTGACTGACGATAAAGCACTTAGTAGATTTCATTCATGACTAGTTTACATGGACAGTCCATCTGGGACATTCTCAGCTTTTATGAAGTGGCAATGCCCCCTTCTCAATGACGGTGATGAAGGGCAAATGGGGTACAATTTTTAGAACTTCCCAGAATTAGGACTGGCTCAACCTTGTGCTTATTCTAATCAGGTATATGCTACCAAAATCCACTGGCTGTCATTTATTATTATTATTGTTGTTGTTGTTGTTGTTGTTGTTATTGATTTAAGGCTATCCTGTCATTGCCCCTCTGTTTCCCAAACTTGGTTTGGCAGGACATAGATAGATATGATAGAGATGAGTACTTGGGTATGAGGCCAACTCTCAGGGTACCTAGGAGGTATGCTCACCTTAATAAAAGGTCTTCTCATTGAGACATCCCTTCTTGACTCCGTTCCATTCTTTCACAGTCATATGAGAAAATCTACAGAGGCTGTGTGATTCTGTTTCTTAGGCAAAACAGTCCATCTTCTGGGAACGCACACATAGATGGATATCAGATGCTTATGAACATAAAGTGTGAGCAATCTGTCCCTTCCATCTGCTTTCCATGAGAGGCAAGAACCTTTACATAACAGTGGTCGCATCTTCTTGGCCCCAAGGTGGTCTTTCTGAAGGACTGCATGGCAGAGGCCCCGTGTGTAGCCAGACAAGGCAGTGTGTGCAAGGAGGGCTTTCAGAGCAGTAGTCGGGAACTTGGCCCCCAGTTTTTCTCCTCTCTGAACGTGGCAGTATTGTTACTAGGGCTTCTGAAGTAGCTGCTAGGAAAGGATGCCCGATGGATTGTTTCCATGAATAATGGAAGAGGGAGGTGAGTAGGCTTTCTCATGCTTGAAGACAGCTAACAAAGGGGGCCCTAAGCCAAGCCTAGGTGTTGGTTATGTTGAAAACCTCTGTCCTGGGCTTTAGAGGCAAAGCGCAAGGCAGAGGTGGGGGTATGTTGGCTTTGTTAGAGGGAGAACAGGAGAGCCACACACTTGCTTTTGAGATCGTCTGCATTGCACAGAGGGTGAAAGGTGCTGGAACCAGAGTGTGGGTGCTGACTGAGGCTGGGCTGGACTGACTCAATCAATGGGAAGAGAAGATTGTGCACCACCACCACCCAGGTCCTATAGCCTCCCACAAACTTCAGGTCAGTGATGGCACGAGCCTGCCCAGTGTGTGTTATTATTTTCTGTTAAACAGCCTTAGTGCACAGAAGAGCTGGAGCTATGAAAAACAATGGTCCCCACTGTGTGTCAGCTCCCTGAAGGCAGGAATGGTCCCCACTGTGTGTCAGCCACACCAAGGGCAGGGATGATCCCCACTGTGTGTCAGCAATGCAAAGGGCAGGAATGATCCCCACTGTGTGTCAGCTCCCTGAAGGCAGGAATGGGCCCCACTGTGTGTCAGCCACACAAAGGGCAGCTTTATTTGCAAGCTATAGATTAGGGCCAGGTAGAAGAACAGCCAGGAATTTGTGCTGAGATCTGAAAGGTGACTTTTTTTTACTTCCTTCCTCTTCCATAAATTCCTAGTTAACAACCTTAAAAGTCACTGAGGCTTGTTCAGTTCCAACCGGACAGAATTCTACTTAATAGGATCACACTGAGTCAGGCTGTGGTGGCATATGCCTGTGATTCTGGTGCTGGGAAGATGGAGACACAGAGATTAGGAATTTAAGGTCATTCTCAGCTACTTAGCAAGTTCAAGAACAGCCTGTGCCACATAAGGCTCTGTCTCAAAGTAAATACATTAAATAACAAAAATACAACTATGGTCAAGTTTTATTAAATAAAATGATACGCAGACACTCAGAAGGAAGTTGATGACACCAATAGTTTCCTTCCCCCATTGCACCTTTATTGTTCACTCAATTCACTGTCCAGAATTACAGTTTGTCCAGAGTCTCACAGCCTGTAGGTAGTACTCTTCCCTGGATGTCTCTCATGTCTCTAACCAGCCTATCTCGCCTGTTTGTTTGTGTCATATTCTGCCAGTGTCCAAGGAGTTCTCAGGTTGTTTCTTGTTATAGGGGAGGAGGAGGGAGGTGTACAGAGCTGGCCCTTGGTAAAACAATAGCCTTTCCCTCGATGGGATAAGGAATTGGACAGGCTGGGGCTAGGATCTGACTCCACTGGGTGACAGGTAATCTGGGGGTGGGGGTGGGATGGGGAGATTCCTGGTCTGAGCTGACTGTCCTTCCTTCTTCTACAACACAAGTGAGAGACTCTTGGGCTACTAAGAGGGCCCGGTTACTTGTGTATAAAGAGTCCTTCCTTCTGGTGGGGAGGTGGAAACATCTCTGGCCAGAGCCAGGTATTCTCGGGCATTTGATTTATAAAAGAGACTGGTCCCTTGGTGGAGCCCGAGGAACGACTCCTTCATGGTGTCATTTAAGGAAGGGGACAGGCAGAGACCCTCTCAGTGTCATCTGAAGCCAACAGGGCAGGCTGTTGCCAATTCTGCCAGTGGCAGAATGAACACTGACCCTCTCCTTAAGGCTGCCCATGGCAGCCAGGCTGGGGCTATGTTAGGGAGCCAGGGAGCAGGGCAAATTCGTATGTGTTCAACCATGCCCTCAGGGAGGAACTAGCTTCGTGTAGGTGGAAACCAGCTTCAGGGGTCCTTTCCAGAGATTATTAAGTTCCCTTGCAGTGCTCTTGAAAAGTCACTTGTCACTGTGGCATCTTTACAGCAGGAACTGACTGTGCATACGCTCTTACAGTGGGGAGGGTTCACATCGTTCACATCTCACCAACTTCTGAAGGGACCCCCGCCCCCAGGCATCTCCCCAACGAAGGGACAGCACACTGAACATTTAGCTAACCCCATTCCCATCTCTCATGGTCACACACACACAAAAAAAATCAAAATCCGGTAAACGAATGGTTACAGGAGTGAATGAGCTACACGGCCAGCGAGCTGCTGACTGCTCCGTCCCACGGGCGCAGGGCAGCACACATCTTCCTCAGTGGTAGTCCTTTTAAAACATGTTGAAAGCTGATCGGTCACTCAGCCCTTGTTCATGCATAATTCTCATTAAAGACGGGGTGCACCTAAGGTCTGCATGCCCACAATCATTTTGGATCTCTGGAAGAACAAAGAAAACACCGCTCGACAATCTTGAAACATGCGTCAGCCAAGACCGTGGCTGGTATTACGGAAAAATGTCCTCTAGACAAGAGATGAGGAGAGGGGAATAGGAGGGAGGAGGGGAGGAGGGGCAGAGGGGAGGCGGGGAGAGGAGAGACGGGAAGAGTGGAGAGAGGCAGAGGCAGGGCAGGAGAAGAGCGGGAAGGCAAAGGAGTTGAGACAACTGGATGGCTACAGAGAAAAGATGTCCTGCGGTTGGCGGAGCAAAGCGATTAAAACCAAGGAAAGCTATGGATCCAGAAGTGCTTCTCCGAATGTTTGGTTCATGCTAAAAAATAGAGCACATTTATTAAAAATATATATTTATAAACCTCGATATGAACAGATACACACATCAAGCCAATGAAAAACGAAAAATAAGTTATCTCCCGTATCAAACAGCTGGAAACATTTGACGAATGGGATGCCTGTGAGCAGACCACCCCTAGAGTTGGTCCTGGGAGGTGGGCAGCTGAGCTGCACGTGCCCCACGCAGCATCCTGCTTCCCAGGGTGGGATGTGGTCAGCACTCCAGGATGAGGCGTTTCCTCACCCAATTTCTCACCACTAGCGCCGAAGGCTGATCCTTCCAGCATTCTGCCAGGTCCCCTGACAGGGACGCTGAGTTCCTTGTGGCATGACTGAGTTTCGTTGGGTTCATTGTGCTTCAGAATGTCTGCTCCTCGTGGCAGGATGGGTTCATTTGGTGACCTGTTAGGAAGTTCGAAGGTGCATTGATGGAGCAGTGTGTGGTCTTCAAACCCGCTGGCCCCCTGCAGCGTCTGGTCACCGGTATGTAGATGCATGGGACCCTTGCCTTGTGGCCATCCTGAGGCCGCCAAGGCTGCGTGGGGCCATTCACAGAGTGGTATATATGTATACAAAGATGATGACGATCAGGTTCAGGATGGTCCCAATGATGCCCAGCATGGCCAGCACGCTCTCTTCTTTGTTCTCTTTCTCTTGGCCTCCCCTGTCTTCATCATTCCCACTTGTGATTACCATCTTGGTTGCAAATGTCTCTATCTTCCTCGACAGGCTAACCTGTAATGAAGAGAAACAGAACAACAAAAAGGTCATTTCTCAGAGTCCTCGCTGAGGCCAGGTGGAAGCGGGGCAACTACAGGCTTCAGGACTAGATCATGGGCGGGAGTGACATCCATAGTATCGGACACAATCTTGGGTTACGTCAGTCTTGGTCACTGAGAGATGGCAGAACACGGGGGATGGGCAGATAGTTCAGCCGGTCAAGTGCTTGCCTTGCAAGTGCAAGGATCTGGATTAGATCCCCAGCACCCACAGGCAAAGTGTGCATACTTAGAATCCCAGTGTTGGGGAGGTAGACACAGGAGGATCCCTGGGGCTCACGGGGCAGTCTAGTCTAATTGGTTAGCTTCAGGAAAATAAGAGATGCAGTCTCAAAGGAGGTGAACGACTTTCCTAAGGATGACAGCCTGTGGTTGACCTCTGGCCTCCACATTTGCACACACACACACACACACACACACACACACACACACACACACACGAATGTCAGAGCACACGTTACAAATTTCAGGGATGAGACATTAATAATGTAAAGACATGAACCCTGGAGTCCAGACCTTGGACCACCCACTCAGTGTAGCTTGCTCCCCCTTTCTTGGGAAGCAGAAACAGACAGCTGTTGCAGTCACACTAAAACTAGTGTGGAGGTCAAAGTCAGGAGATGAGTGTGTTCCCTGTATTCAGGATGGTGTTGGGGCATCACCTTCGCATCTGTTCTAAAACTCTGACTGAGATAGGGACAGGAGTAGACACTCCAAGAGGAGGCTGTAAGCACTCCCTGTGAGGTGTAAAGGGGGTGGCCCCAAAAGCGACTCAGACTCATGATCTCTGGTGGGAATACATGCTGGCACAATTGAGCTGGAACACCATTTGGCACTAGTTAGGAAAGCAAGGAGACACAGTCTGTAACTCGGCACCTGCTCTCCCAGCTGTGCAGAGAGAGAGAGAGAGGGAGAGAGAGAGAGAGAGAGAGGGGAGGGGAGAAAGAGGCTCTGTGTACCTGGAGACTGAAAGGCTACTCATCCAGCTGCAGCAGCAGCTGTCCCAGCAATGGGCTGGAGGCTGCCCAGATGTGCATCAGTGACCATGTGGTAACAGAGCCACATGACTGGAATATTCTATGACAGTGAGGTGGCTGAGCTGCACCTGTCCCTGACAGCATGGACCATACCCAGACACTGGAGGGGAAAAAGCACTCACAGCAGAATGTGTGCAGCCTGGCTATCTGCGAAGGCCCCAAACAGCAGAGTGCTGGCCAGTGTGCATTTGGAGTTCTGTAACAAAGAACGATGGACTTGAAATTGAGGGAGTGTCTTCCTCTAGCCGAAGTAGTAAGGAATTCCCTGGGGGCACAGTGACCTTCTGAAATGCTGATCCTTCTCTGCAAGTTAGGCTGGGCAGTGGACACTGGGGTGTTTACTCTTATCATTGGGAATGATAGGTGTATGCTTCTGTTTATTCTTTTGTATGCCTTGTGTATTTTTTAATAGGCAAGACTAATGTTTATATAGTAGAGTAGTTAGCATAGCCATCCAGAGGTCAGCACTTGAACCCTTTCTTGTCTATTTCTACCCCAATTATGTTTAAAAGATGCTGAAACACAGGGCCTTTTAGGAATGGGATCTGGGGACAGACCAGACTAGACTTCCTCCATGAGGAAACTGCACCCTTCCCAGATAAAAGCTTTCTGACACTTAGGGTTAGCATGGGTGATAACACCTGTATGTGTGCTGGTTGGTTTTTGCTAACTTGGCACAAACACAGATACATCTGAAAAGAGAAACCTCAACGAGAAAATACCCTTCCCTGATAATGAGATTGACGACTAACTTATCCACCATCATGGAGCCCTCATCTAGTAGCTGATGGAAACAGAAGCAAACACCCACAACTAAACACTGAGCTGAACTTGAATCCAGATGCAGAGAGGGAGGACAAGACCAGGCTACAGAAACACATAGAAACAGCTGACCTGAACAAGGAGGAGCTAACGGGCCCCCAGACTGATAGCTAGAAATCTAGCATGGGACTGACTCAGCCCCCAAACATGGTTCTCAGGTAAAAGGCCTGAGCAGTATAAGGGACTCTGACAGTGGAACTAGGATGTATTCCTGGTGCACAAAAGGACCTTGCGGACACATCCCCCATGGAGGGATAACTCCCTTAACCTAGAGACAGGAGAGAAGTCCTAGTCCCCACTTCAAATGACTTGACAGATTTAGATGACCCCTCCTGGAAGGCATCACCCTACATGTGGAGGGGGGGGATGGGATGGGATGGTGGTGGGGGGAGCATGAGAGGGTGGGAGAGAGGGAAAGAGGGAGCGAGAGGGAATTGGGATCGATATGTAAAATAAAAATAAATTAATATAAAAGAGTGTCTGCAGGAAAGTCTATATTACATTTTTCTTGATTTTAATCGATGTGGGAGGGCCCACCTCACTAGGGGTGGTGCTATCCCTGGGTAGTTGACCCTGAGTTGTATAAGGAAGGCAGGAGAACAAGCCAGTGAGCAGTGTTCCTTCACGGCCTCTGCTTCAATTCGCGCCTCTAGGGTCTTGCCCTGACTTTCTGTGATGGTGTGCTGTAAGCTGAAAGATGGGACAGACCCTTTGCTCCTCAAGTTGCTTTCTGGTCATGTATTTATCACAGTAGAAACATAACGAGGACAATATGTATAAAAAGAAAGGAACATGTATGTCGATAGAGATACACGAACACCCATACAAACACACACACACACACACACACACACACACACACATAGCCCCCCACACACATGTAGCCCCACACATACACCACACATGCCCATACAAACATGCTTCCTCACACACCATTGATTTTGTTTCTCTGGAGACTCCTATTGTATAGGTCACATGATGTCTCAAGAGAATCCGTCCCAAGAAGATCATCATTAGAAGCCCTGGTGTCAGGAGTGAGGACGCACCACGAGTGTCTTTTCACCCTTTCTGCTGTCCCCGTGAACCCCTGGGAAGCCTTGCAGAGCAACTCACTATACTGGGTACAGGGTACCATGTGTGTGAAGGACAGAGCCCGTGAATGCTGACTGGAGAGACTGACCCTGCATGGAGTGCATACGGGAGGGAGTGGATGAGTCCTGAAGGAATGTATTCTGTTTCCTTCACAACTGTGGCTTGCTGGCTGGACTTTGGGTGGGTTCTGACTCCCAGAGCAGTCAGGGAAAGCTGCTTGGTCTTTCTTCCTTCCAATTTCAATGCTGTATAAAGGTTCACATCCTTAAGTGTATGGCTAAGAAAAAACAAAACAAAACAAAACCAGCCTTCTGCATCCCTGGGACCTTCCTTGGTGATCCATTAAGTCACTGTCCCTTATGCCTCCTCTTGACAGCTCTCGAGTGACTCCTAACACTGTAGGTAGCTTTGCCTGGTTTTGAACTTTTTACAAACGGACTCACACACATTCTCTTTCAGGACTCTGGCTCCCCCCCCCCCACACACACACATTGCTTTGTCAGGCTCACCCATGTGACGGGGTGTAGCCTCGCTCATCCAGTCTCTCCTAGGAACAGCGGTCTCTTGGATCCTCACCCTGCACACAGATGGGTCCAGTGTGTGGCTAACAGAATCCGAGAGGAGTTGGGACTGTCACGGATAGCACTGCTGTGCACACTCTCATTTCACTCATCTGCTGGTGCCACACATGCGTTGCATAGGAGAGTGGTCCACAGTCAGCAAAGCTTACAGCCAGCATCACACACCTGCTCCCCATCACTGTGTGCTGGCATGCGCTTGCTGCAACACACATCCACCCACGCCATCTACCCACCCTGTGTTTCAGAACATTGCAAAGCAAACAGCAGGTCTGATGACAACCCC
This sequence comes from Phodopus roborovskii, assembly GCF_943737965.1. NCBI lineage: Eukaryota > Metazoa > Chordata > Mammalia > Rodentia > Cricetidae > Phodopus > Phodopus roborovskii. The sequence continues at coordinate 5,690,354 of NW_026126516.1, read as the reverse complement.
TTTAAGTACTGCAGCATGTGCGTTTTAATTCTAGTCCTGTATCCACTTACATTCTTTAAATATAAAATTTCCATGTATGTTTTTTTTCTTCATAGCTACATATACTCAGCAGAGGAAGACTGGCATGGGTATGCATGCGTGTGGCTCTGGTAGTACTGTCAAACAGAGTTTTAGTGCAGTGTTTGCTTGTTGGCAAGTGAAGACCGACTCCCTTCCCCTTGATTTTGGCCACTTTATGGTCCAGACGTTACATAAGCCTTAAGAAAATACAAGTCCACCAGGCAGTGGTGGCACACGCCTTTAATCCTAGCACTTGGGAGACAGAGGCAGGCGGATCTCAGTGAGTTCCGGGATAATCAGGTCTATTACACAGAGAAACCTTGTCTCAAAAACAAACAAACAAACAAAAAACACAAAACAACAACAAAAAGATAAAAGCTCCATAGAAACTGACTCCACTCTGCTCTGGGTGGAAGGGTCTCCAAATACCAGTCCCTTCTGTGCCCGGGGCTTCTAGAGGCTGAGGGTTTGGGGACAGGACCCCCGAGCCTCTGCTTTAGAGCGCAGTGTACAGGTTAGGCATGCTGAGTGAACTCGTGGCTCCTGTGAGGGACCTGGCAGCTCCTGTCTCTACAGGGCAGGAGCTGGATGGCCATGGCTGCTCTCAAGAGTTGAGATTAGTGCTGTCCTTATAACCAAAGACCCATCATTGCAGTCACTCAAGTACGACGAAGTGCCCGTCATCGAGGCTGCTTGGTTTCAAGGCTTAATTTAGCCCCTTCCCTGAGTTAACCCCCAATGGTTCTGACTCGGGAGGAAAAGGAGGGCACAGTTTACATCCTGAGCATTCTGCTGCTAACCAGGAAGGCTTTTCTGGGCCACAGGGACAGCTGCAATCCTGAAGACAGTCCCTGGCTGTTGCTAGGACATCAGCCCACCTTTCTCCATAGGAACCACATCAGGAAGGTGGCTGGGCTCTCAGTGGTGTAACCGAGGGCCCCACTGGAGGGAAGTGCTTAGGACATGGTTTCCTTACACAAACTGGGTAGGGGTTAGGGGACCAACAGTGTTGGCAGGAGAGCATCTGGGGCTGGAAGCTGAGTCTGGAAAATAATCGCTTCCTCCTTCAGGTTGCTTCTTGCCAGTTATCTGGTCACTGCAATGAGGTAAGCAATCCACCATAACAAGAGCAAGTGAAATCAAACCAGTAGCTCATCAATTCCAGGTGGCTAACAGGTGAGTGGAGAACACGTGATCTTTAGTAGTCAGGAGAAAGGGATATGTCTGTGACCACCGGGTAGAGACAGCTACCTTAAGACAAAAAGGCTCTAACTATAAGGACAACTATTAATGAATCCCAAGGAGTAATTCCTGAGATCCTTGGTTATCAAATACTACTATAAAAACGAACCACAGAAGCTTGAAACCAGGGTATAAAGACTTGTGGTTATTGAGTGATGTCCAGTGTGGCCTATGACATTGTATCAAACCAGCTCTCACATTTGCAGGCAATCCCGTTCATCTTAGCAGGATGCTGAACACTGCACATGGCCACAGACCTTTGAGAGCCCTTGCACTGTGAGTAGAGGGAAGGCAGGAAATGTTGGGACATCACAGGTGCGACATCGAGAGGAAAAGAACACTGTAGACTTCAGAAAAAGGGAGGCTGGCATTCAAATGGAGAAGGCAGCAACACACTGTTTGGAGGTATAAACCTGATGATTCCACAAAGGAGAGCAATGGAATGCCAAAGCCAGGGTAGCAGTTCCCACCAAGTGGATGGAATGGGTGGATGCTGACGGATGTTTCCTAAGCTGGAGGCTGGCACGTGTATTGTAACTTACATTTCCTAAATATGTTCCTTTTACCTATCCATTAACTAATAAATCAATGACTGATTGATGTTCATAAGTAAACTAGCCAATTAACAATTATAAAAATGAATATTAGCAGTGTATTAGTGTATTTGCAGGTGGACATTCATGAATGGGCAGGTGTAGGTACAGAGTTGTGTAAGTGTGTGCATATGGACCAGGGGTCAACCTCAGGTGTTTTCTTCAGGAGCCATGCACCTTATTTCTGGTTATAGGGTCTCTCACTGAGAAGCAGCCAGGGCTGGCCTGTTAGGCTATGCTGGGTGGCCGGGGAGCTTCAGGGAACCCCAACCTCCATCCCTTCCACTGGGATAATGTACATACCACTATGCCTAGCTCTTGAGATGAATACTGGGGACTGAATCCAGCTCCTTGGGATTGCATGGAGAGCACTTTACCCACTGAGTCAGCTCCCCAGGCCTCTAACAGAAACAATTTAAAAAAAATAGGGTTTTAAGGCCTGCCATGTTAACTGTCAAGAGAAGCCCTTCATTGTCACCAGAAAGAGGGTCATGATTCTGCAAAGACAGGATATTGCCCAGAGCCCAGCATCCCTACGGTGAAAAATTGATAGGTCCCTTCCTTTTGAGCAGATTCAGCAAGCTGGTCCTCTGCTGGGCTGCCCCTGCTGAACACACTGGAGAGTTTTAATCGCTTGCCTAACTGGGATGCCTGTCTTGGGAAATAAGCCAGGAGTACACAGTGATGCAGCGTTCTGTGGCCTGGGTGTGGAGGCTGCAGGAGAACTGGGAGAACAGACATGAGTGAGGGCTCTGTGTGCTTGCTGGAGTCATAGCTGGTCAAGGCAGGGACACCAAGGATGCTCACATCATTGCCAGAATCCATGCCTTCTCCTATGCATCAGCGTCTCAGATTTCTTCTGGAAAATTACCCTCCATAATGGATGCTGTCAGTCACAGCACTGAAAGGATGGCCTGCATCCGGCTAAGCTTACCAAACAGATGGTATCTTTCTATACTCACCCTTAGGAAGACACACAAGGTGGGACCACAGCAAACCCTATTTCATCCCCACTGATGGTCAAAGACCCATCCCAGCCACGGGGCCCAGAGGAGAACCATGGACTGCTGCCTCTTGGAATCCACCCTCTGCAAAGCTTGGCTCACCAACTCTTTGTGCCTCCCCCAAGAGCAACCCCCATATTCTTGCCATGAAAAATACTGTTTTTGCTTAAGCAATCGTGATCCCAGGTAACCAGAGAGCATTTGCTCTTCCAGAACGGATATTCAAAGTTTTTAATTCCTCATTCGATACCTAAAATACCCTGAGGGGAGAGCCTGACCTTCTAACATCATAAAACAGCACCATCATCTACAGAGCTCAGATTCAAGAACTATGCAATGGCACTACTTAAAAAATTGTGTTTTGAAGTCAGGGTACAGCTCTGTGTTGGGTTATCCCTAGCCACACGCAGCTGCACACAGCCCTGCTGCCTGTAGGCTCAACATGCCTGCTGGAACTCTATGGAGCGTTAACAGTATTCTCCCCATCACTCTGGAATTTACCACCTCTCAACACAGCTGAGTCTGCTTCCTGACAGCTTATTCAGGAACATTCTTCTGTGCCTTAAAATAAAATCTCTTCGCTACAACTTGTACCCACTGGGGCCACTAAAAAAAAAAAAAAAAAAAAAAAACTAGTCACGAAGCCAAAGTAAGTCCTCATCATCCCTAACAACAATGCTGTTTTTGAAAAATTAACATTGATGGGTCTGGCTTCAGCTACAGCAGGGACCCTATCCTGTCTCCGTGGCTGACCAGCTGTGTGATGTGGTGAGGATACTGCATTCCTCAGAGGCCCAGTTTCCTCATCCTTAACACAAGGGACAGCAAGTAGCTCGCAGGATGAAAGATAAAGGATGCACCTGCACAGCTGAGTGGATGAGAGCTGCTGTGACCAAAGGTGACCTTGCTGGAGATTTCCCATGGTTCCATGAGACCCCATCCTCCAACTAAGCACCTTCCTGCTCCCTACTCATCCAGAGAGCCCACCTCATCACCATTCCTCTCTTGGAAAGGCGCAAACTAAAATGTGACATTACTCTAGGAGAGGTTTTCCAGTCTACTTCCAGGAGCGCCCTCTGTGCTTTCTTCTGGAATGTTCTGATGGGGTCAACTTTCTCCCACTGCATGAACCTCCATCTACTTTCCAGGCAGAGTACAGCTAGAACTTAAACTGGCTCTGCTAGCGACTTCACAGGAGAGGCACAGTCCAGGGACAGTTAGTGTCAGGTGTCTATGGTGGTTTGTTCTAGTTACTTTTCTGTGGCTGGGAGAAAACTCTCAAACCCAAAGCAACTGTTTCCAGGTCACAATCCATTACTGCAGGAAATCAGGCCAAGACCTCAGGTAGGAACTGAATCAAACCATGGAAGAACGCTGCTTTCTTTCTTATATAGCCCTGACCCACCTACCTAGGATGCTGCCCACAGTCGACGGCAGCCTCCCATGTCTTCTTCAGTCAAGGTAGTGCCTCATAGACATGGTCACAGGTCAATCTGATCTGAACAACTCCCCGCCTATTTGAATGTGAAATGCCACCCCCCACTCCTACCTGGGCTGGTGCATTTGAACACTTGGTTGCTGAGTAGTGGTGCTATTTGGGAAGACTATGGAGTCTTCAGGAAGTAGACTTCCTGGAGGAAGTGGATCAAAGCTGGCGGGGAGGTTTTATAGCCCAGCCCTACTTCTTGCTCACTCTTCGCTCCCCAAGGGCAGATACAGTGTATCCAGCCAGTCTCCTGCTCTTGCTGCCTCCGCTGAGGACTGGAAGACCTGGAACTGTAAGCCAAAGTAAACCCTCCCTGCTTTAAGTCATTTGTATCACAGAACCAAGAAACGTAATCAATACAGCTCCCACACTGGTCCTAGCATGCTCTGACCCTATACAACCAAGTCCCTTCTCTGTGAGTTCTCTGCACTCGTTTCTCAGAAAAGCGTCCTAAGAACTTGAGATCAAGCCTGGCAAAGCCAGTGAATGACTGACTCAAAACTGAGGACCCAACAAATGCTGGTGTAGCAGTTAGAAACAATGGTGACAAAGGCCACGTGGCAAAGGAAGTCATGCACATGAAGGGAAGACAAAGGATATTGCAATTCAGGTCCTCTTATGATTACAAATAATAATTTTAAAGCCCTTGCTTGCATAGGAAAATAATTTTAAAAAACATGCCCAGAGGAAAATTCAGAAAATTTCTGCAACATGGTTGATTGTTATTTTACGTGTGTCACCTTTAAAGCAATCGATATGTAAGCAAATAAAACGATGAAGACCCTGAGCTCTTCTGTTTTATCACAATCTTAGAAGAACCTCGGCTGGCTCCCAAGAGCCCAGAGCAAGGTACCCGCTGCTGGTGTGTGAGGAGAGACCTTTGTGTCTGTCAACTGCTGCTGCAAAAGCAAGAGAGGGTCAGGGAGGGGATGGAGCTGGCTGTGAAACCACAAAAGATGGAGGCTCTGGGGCTGGAGAGAGCCAAGCTGCTGAAGTGTTTGTTTTGCAAGTATGAGGACCCCGGTTCAATCTCCAGGATCCATGGTTTTAAAAAAGCCCAGGACTAAAGAGATGGCTCAGTGGGTAAGTGTGTTTGCTGCCTAAGCAATGAGGACCTGGGTTCAATCACCAGCTTTGTGCACCCTAAACCCCAGTGTGGACAGGAGGGGAAACAGAGTCAGGTGGGGACAACTGGATATGTGTCTACTGGGAAAATAGCGATCTCCAGGTCTAGTAAGAGACCCTGGTCCAAAGGAATAAGGCAGAGAGCCATGGAGGGCATCTGGCATCCTCCTCCAGCCTCTGCATGTATACATGGGTGCATGAACCTGCACATACACACACATACACACACATGCTTAAGCCAGGTATGGTGGTATATAACCCACTGGGACATGGAGATAGGTGGATCTCTGGGTCTCATTGACTAGCCAGACAGCTACAGGCCAAAAGGAGAATCTCTACCCAAAAACGCGGTACATGATTTCTGAGGTTTAGCTCTCAGGTTTACACACACACACACACACACACACACACACACACACACACACACACACACACCCCTCAATTCTCTTTGGACAAGCAGAGCTATTTACCTTGTCTGGGAGTTGGCCTCAGTGTCCTTTTACCCCAGCAGGTACATCTCAGAATGCAATCCTTGCTCCTCAGTGTGTGAAAGGTACCACATGTTCCCAAGGGGAGGAGAGGAGACCTTGCATCCACACTCCCTGCATCCTTGCTCTGCATGCAGTCAGTCACCAGGCTCCATTGTCATTCCAAGCACTTCCCTCCTAGAACATCTCACACGTTGGGCCGAGGAAGGTTCATTCTAGCCCTATTTACAAGGACAAGCTACTGTCTTTAAATTCAGACTATCCAATTGACAAGTCTACTGGATGGTGCTGGAGGGCTGGGGCAGTGTCAGCTTTATCCTCAACAAAAGACCTCCACGGTCTCCAAAATCATAGTAAATCCAGGACAACTGAAGCCAGTCTCCTGTGGCAGGGTTACACAAATGGCAGACAGTGCCTGTCTCTCAAGGTCTAAATGCAAGCAGATCATGAAGGTCATGTGAGTCAAGGGCACTATGGAAACCCAGAATGCCGTATCTGACTGCCTAGGATGGCAGGCCAGGAATCACTCCTGGAAGGTGGGTGGTCTAAGCCAAAGTGGAAAAGGAGAGCGAGATTAGATTAGTGAATGCAGAAGAGAACATCTACCTGGGAGACTGGCAGGCATAAAGGAAAAGGGAATATAAACGTGCGGAGTGCCATTGCGAGACTAGGCCATGAAGATCGGGGAGGTAGAAGGGGATGGGCTGGAAGAAGAAGCAGGGGTTGGAGCTGGGGCCCTATAAGCTTCAGAAAGCAAGTTTGGAATTTATTCAGTAGATACAGTGGGGACATCGATGTTCGTTTCACATTTATTTTCTCAGACACACACATTCACCATTTACACTCTCTTGCATGCACGAGATATTTCATAATAAATTTTTAAAGCTCAATTAGCTTCTCAAATCAAACCACAGCTAGCAAACGCTCGGTAAAACACAGCCCCTTGCCTCCAGCTCTGCCAGTGCTGCATATGTGGATCTTGCTTCTTGCTTCCCTGACTCTCAGGGCATGAGCTGGGATCCCTGTGCAAGTGGCCAACTCCCTGTACTCACATAAGGTCTTTCTCTTGACCAGGGCAAGAATTTCTCCAGGGGACAAACTCTCCCTGGGTCTGTGAAGAGCTCGGGTGGTCACAGAATGGCCTGTTGTCATAGCACAGTTAACTGAAGGAGGGTGGTAGCCTGGTCATCCTGTAATTGGAATCCTCCCTCTCCCCCAAGCAGCTTCTAAGAGCCACTGAAGACAGAAAACATTTGTAAGACATTTGGCTTGCTCAATGGAGCGTCACAGTTATGACTATTAATTAGAGCACGGCCTCTCTAATTGCCACATAGAGGATGGATGTAGCCTTGTGTTTGGTATTTTTCATGATGTGGCCAGTTACTGCTTTCCAGTTACACACAACTACAATAGTCACAGCTATTTAGTAAGCAAGGGTGAGGACCAAGCCCTGTATTGTCTTCCATCCATCCTCCCAGAATAGGACTTCAGAGATAGAAATGGAAAGGGGGACAAGCTACAGACACGGTAAGATATTTTTAAATTTAATAACAGTATATGCATCTGTATGCCAAGAATCTTTAAACACTTATTTAGCATCTACTCTGTGCCAAGTATATTGTATATAGTACATTGGGTTGCACCAGAAGAAGCAGACAGATATTTTTCCTATTTTAGAAACAAGATCTTCAGACTCCAAAATGATTCCTCAACACCTACTTCATAGTAGGCAATGCTGTAAGTGCCAGGAATATAGCTGTGACTAAAGCAAAGAATTCAGCAGAAACTGAGTCAGGAACTGTAATGATGCCACTCACAGAATTGCCCATCTCTTGCCGGTCAAATACTTCAAATGCCACATGCCAGCCAGGCCTGTGCCTCTCACTCCAGTTCATCTACTTGCATACTCTTCTTGACTTACATAACTGCTGACCACCCTCAGAGGCACAGGCTTGACAGAATTTCTAGGACCCTTTATCCAGGCTGCATTTGAGCATCCCTTGTCCTGGCCTGCAGTCTTCCCTTTACCTGGTCCTTCTGCACTAACCCATGAGTCTATTTGAGATGGATGACCCATATCCTCAACCTTCAACTCCTGGCATGAAGGCACCGTGGAATAAACAAGCTAATAGATGAATGATGGATGGATTGATGATGAGTGGATGAATAATGGAAGAATGAATGATGGATAAATATGTAGGTAAATGATGGGTAAATTCATGAATGGATGAATGATGGATGGATTGATATATGGATGATGGATGCACAGACAGAAGTAAACTTATAGGGAAAGCACAGGAACCAGGTGAACTAGGTAGTGGAACAATGCAGCCCAGACTTCCAGCCGGATGCCACTATATATGGATACCTAGCGAAGAAAATCTGTGTCAAAATAGCCCTGTTTCCTGGATCACCAAGCAGGGTCAGTCAGGTGGTGTGTGTGCACCACAGTGTGTGCGGGGGAGGGGGCTTAGGGGAGATGACAAGGGGTCCTCTGTGAAAGACTGTCCCTTCTGGTCTTGTGTCTCTCTTCTCTGGCCGTCTGAAAATGGTGCGCCTGTGATTGTCAAACTCAAAGTGTAACACTAGGAGTTCACAGTCAGGACTCAGTTTCCAGACCTGCTTGCTCCCGGGGAAAAGAGCATGATTGGTTCCCGCAGGGTAAGTTTGCCCCTCTGCACGAGAACAGTGGGGGATGACACTGGCCAAGAGTCCTTGGCGGACTGGCTGATTTTCTTTCTCGCCGTGGAGTCTGATGCCAAGAAAGGTCAGTTTACTGTGTGCTTAGTTAAAAACAAAACCACCCTGAACACCAGTGTAAAGAGAGCGAACAGCTCCCCATACCCACACTTAAGGGTAAATTAATCAGCATTTCCCTTACTCAGTGAAAGAACATATTTTTAGGTGTGGGGAAAATTTAATTCTATCAGACTAAACTTCCCTAAGGAATGCAAGCCAGCAGGTAGTCCTGAGGCAAGGGCATGGAAACTAAACAGGGGACACGAGAACCAGGCTTGAGGGACTGTCATCCATCAGAATGCTACCCTGCCTGCCTGCCACCTCCTCTGAGCCACAGGCCCTCCTAACAATTCAGCAGATTCCACTCCACCCAGAAGACAAGGAAGACTAGAAAACAGTGGTGGGGATTTTCATTCGTGCTTGGCTCCAAGGAGCTGTGCCAGAAAACTCACACAAACCTGAGGAGTGATGGGATCCGTAGGTGACAGAATCACATGTGATCATCTTCATTTTTATACACATCTCATTGTGGGCTAAAATGCTAAGACCCTTCCGAGGAATACTATGATTCTTGGCTCTGACTAGAGATGCCCAAGAGGAACAAGGCCAGCCCAGCAGCAGCGTGCTCAACTGGTACCCAGACCTCAGTCATGTATGCCTTCTTCAGTGAAAAGAGCCAGGGCTGCTTGGGGAAGAGCCTTACTCTGGGATTGAGGAAGGGCAAATTCATGATAGGCTTTGGACACCCTGTGGCGCTACAAAGTAAGGAAGTGCTCAAGAAAAGATGGGTGGGAGGGCTGGCAGATGATGCCAGCACAAACCCAGACAGCCCCCGGTGGGACAATGTGAACAAGAAGACAACCACAGTTTTGAACGGTAACTCATAAAGTAAAATACACACCCATGGGTCTTTACTGACACAAATGATCCCATAAAGGAATAAATGTATGGGGTGGGTCGGTTGTTTCTTTCAACAGAGCCCCAGATAAAATACGCAGAAGAAAACAGAGGTAAACAATTGCCACAGGCAGCAGCACTATGCAGTAGCTGTGGTCCAGATCCACTGAAGGATGCTAAAGCTGGTGAAGAATGTGTGAAAGAAAGATTTACACAGATTCACATGTTCTCAGGTATCGCTTTCAGGGCTGTGTAGAGAAAGGAAAGATGGCCACTCTTCTGGTCTTTTGAAGCCCCTTAGCCAAGCAATCAAGGTCAATATCACCATGGAGATACTGACATCACATACTCTAACATGAGGGACCAAGAAGGACACGGCAAAAGCTCCAGGGAATCTGTCCTGAAAAGTTCAACCTCAACCAGGGCTAAGCTGAGAGACAGACATTGGACAAAATTGCTAAGGACTCTTCTGAAATGCCAGGGTCCTGGAAGATGACCTGTCACAGGCTGGGGGATACTGAACAACAGTATTCACCACCTGCGAGGACCAAGGTCCTGGGGTCACAAAAGATGTAAATCTGAGAGTAACCTTGGTAAGACAGGTGCAGATTCTGTGGAAGTCCAAAGTCCCTGGCCCCAACAAAAAAGAAGTGGTTCAAGAGATGGCAGCATCCACTTCCTGTGCGGTCTGTGGAGCCCAGACACCAGACACATCAGACACCGGGAAAGAACCTTCACTGGTCTAGCTTCAACACCATCTGACTCCAGAGCCTGGGAGGGTCATGTGAGAGAAGATCACTTGGTCCAATCAATACAAACGACTGAGCCAAGAGAGAGATTAGTAAGGCTTTGGTTTCACACCCAGCACTTTAGGATGAATGGGCAGTTATTTAGCAGTGGATGCAGGAGGGCTGGCTCAGAGAGGCTGTTTGCCATCCTAAGGGAAGAAGTGTTCCCTTCACTCAGGAGCAAGGGATTCCGGTGATGTCTGAGAAACAGGCAGAACGCAGCCTGTTTTAGTTTTTATTACTGTGAAGAGACACTGTGACCACGGCAGCTCTTACAAAGTAACAAATTTAATTGAGGGGGCTCACTTACAGTTTCAGAGGTTCACTCCATTACCATCATGGTGGAGAGTGTGTTAGGATGCAGGCAGATGTGGAGCTGGAGCTGAGGGTCCTACATCTTGACTCAGAGGCAACAGGAAGTCTACTGACTGTCACACTGGGGACGCTTGAGCAAAGGAGACCTCAAAGCCCGCCCCCACAGTGACACACTTCCTCCAACAAGGCCACACCTCCTCATAGTGCCACTTCCTTTGGGGACCATTTTCTTTCAAACCACCACAGAGCCCTCTGGAAAGTGCTAAAGAGTATGAACCTCAATTGTCTCATCTGTAAAGTGGGGGGAATAATTTTCTGAGCATTTGAATAAGAAATGTTAGCTGAACAGCAGACCAAGCTTGCTGAATTTGTAACTGTATCCAAAGGGTGTCATTATGTGTGTAGGGGTGTTGAGGTGTGGGCTGGCTTATTCCAGAGCCCTTGTGACTTCTTGTTTTCATCCAAATGGTCATGGAGGGTCTCTGGGTTTGGATTTCCCTAACAAGGACAGCCCCACTCTGCCATTCTGGTACTGTCACCACACGCTCCATGCCAGCTAAGCTATCTTGAACTCATTTATCAGCCCTGTTTCTCTGAGCTTCCCAGGGTATAGGGGATATTGTTGTAAACACTTCATATCTGCTGACTTTTATTTGTGCATGGGGGATGCAAGTGAGTGAACATGTGTGGCCAGAGGTCAACCCCAGATGTCATTGCTCAGGAGACATCCACCTTGTTTTTTGAGACAGGGTCTCTCCTTGGCCTGGAGCTCACTGATCATGTCATGTATTGGCTGGCCTGCAAGCCTCAAGAAGCCATTTGCTTGTTTCCATCTCCCTAGTGCTGGGATTACAAGGGCACACCACCATGTCTGGGTGTTGCCACATGTCTTCTGGGGCTCAAACTCAGGTCCTAGCAAGCGCTTTATCCACTGAGCTGTCTCCCCAGCCCCTCCCCACACCGAGTTTTCAGTTGCAACTATGAGGAAGGGTCACTACCACCAGCATATTTCATAAATGGGGGGCATAAGCCGTGCAGGAGGAAGATGGGTCTCAGCAGGTCTCACAGCTGGCCCCACAGCTGGCAGGGCACGAAACAAGCCAGATACAGACCCTCACTGTCGGGAACAAGCCCACGGTCTAAGTGTGTCACCACAGAGCATCCCTGTCCTGGTCTCCCTGCCTCAAAATGAGATCACGCTCCTTAGCTGATAACTGCTGCCCACATTAAGTGGTTACGCCTTTCTCCCTCTCTTTCCTGCCAGGCTTTGTGACTCAAAGTCACAAATAAATGCCATCTACATAGAAGAATGTATGTTCTAACACCCTAAATCCCGCAAAGGAAAAAGGAAAGCTTTTAGAGAGAATTCACTTGGGGACCTTGTTGAGATCAAAGAAGCTAGAGACCCCAACTCCTGGCAATATGGAAGGGACACAGCCTCTATTCTTTGCCTCTAGGTCCAAGCTAGACGTGGTAAGACAGTGCTATTAGGAAGCAGGTTCCCCACACCGCTTCACAACTGATTGGCACTTGAAGGTCCCTGTTTCCAAATACCCTGGAGAGAACTGAGTCTGTGCAGAACAGTTTCATAACTGAGAATTCCCGCTCCTCAGCTCTGGCTGGGCAAACGGCTGGGCCATGCTAGCAGTGGATAGACAGCATATACTTCACGAATCTCCTCTGGCAGGCTGCTGCTACCCATCCAAATTTCACTTACTCAGGAGCATTTACATTTTAATGTGATTTTTTCCGACAGGACCAGACAGCTGGGTGGGTTTTTACCAGCTCCTGAGATGCAAAAAATCTCATCTCTGCATATAAATCCTTGCAATCTCTTTTGTGTGTGCGGCCAGGCTAGAAATGGCACCTTCTGAACTTTCTGGCTGATAACTTCCTGAAGAAACAGCTATGGACAGGCAGAGTAAAGTCAGGCTGACAGTTCCGATCCAATGCTTGTCCGGAACTAATAGGGAGAAAAGGACTTTCCCAGAAGCCACCATCTCTGAGAAATGAGCACTGTGTCATCCCTGCTACCCATCTTGATTCCTCCCACATTCTGCCTGGGTCAACCCTGTCTCAGGGGCACTGGCGTCCTCAGTCTTTTGTCAATGCACCATCTTAGGCCGCCCTGCACTTGCTGCTTCCTCCAGAGGAACACTTCACTTAGACCTTCAAACTGGCCTGTTCTACCCCAACCCTAGAGACCACCTCCCACTCATCTCACTCCCCACCACAGTAATGGTTCGTGTTAACTGTCAGCTTGACAGAGGTTAGAGCTGGCTCTGAGCACCCCTGCGGCAGACACGCCCACTGTGCACTGTGGGTGGCACCATTCCCTGGACTGTGCAAATGGGGAAAGGAGCTGGAGTGGAGCAGCAGCAGGCATCCATCGCTCTCTGCTTCCTGATTGTGGATCTGATGTGAACCGCTGCTTCAAACTCCTGTCGCCATGACGAACTGTACCTGGAAGTGTGAGCCAAAATGCATACTTTCTCCCTTGAATTGCCTTTGTCAAGGTATTTTTTAAAATCACAGTAACTGGAAAAGAAATCAAGATCATTAGTACCCCTGCATCTTCCTCAAGGGGCTGATCACTTGGGAGCAAGCTTTGTTTTCATTTCTCATTCCTACCCTACTTGCATCGTGACAATGACATTTACCGCAGCCCCTGTACCAAGCCATGTCCTAGACACACTGGAGAGGCTCGATGAGTAGATTTTTTTCATGGATGAGTGAGTGCAAATTCTCCAGAAAGTTAAGTTCTAGCTCCCTGGGGCTATTGTTCAGGATGACATTGTTGGGTATTAGGATCCTCAATCCTGTGGTTGTCATTAATTCAGTCCTAGCTGATTAACTCCTATGTACTACACTTGCATAATTGACATTTTCTGTCCCTCTAGCTCTCTTAACATGAGTATGCAGGTGTAGGTACATGTATGTGTACATACATGTAGAGGCTACAGAGCACCTCCGTATTGGTCCTCAGGCAATGCATTTCCTTTTTTGAGGCAGGGTATTTTACTTGCCCAGACCTTATCTGTTAGGCTTGGCTGGCTGGCCACCACACCCCAGAAATCTGCCTGTCTCCACCTCCCCGGCACTGGGATTCCAAGCACATATCACCATTTTTTGTACATGCCTTCTGGGGGGTTAGTGTCGGGTCCTCCTTATTACAAGGGAAGCACTTTATTGACTAATCCATCTCCTCAGCCCTCCTTTAAGATCTTTATCTCCATCTGGTTAAGAGACCTCAAGGAATTCCTGCCTATGGAGAACATGAGTACAGGTGTAGAGTCCCCTGGCCTCTGATTGTCAGAAAAGAAACACATTAAAACTTTGCAATCTGATACCTATGGAATCCTTCCCCTTCTCTATAATTTAGCCTCATGGTTACCCAGAACTCTGATGGAGCATCATAGAGCCTATGCTGCATGAGTGGAGATCTCCCGAAACACCATTGCTCTGACAACTCTGGTGGGCAGGGTTCTCACATGCAGCCACAGACCAGAGCTTCCTTCTGTCTCTTTATTCCCCCCTCCCCCACAAGCTGTTTCCTACATCGTCTCTTACCCATCACAAATGTGAGGTTTGAAATGAAAAGAAAATCAATAAATAATTATGGGAAATAAAAAGCAGAAAAAAATGCACTTTCAAAATATAAGGAAAGAAAGAAGCCAGCCTCCATCAGCCACAACTTGCCACAACAATTAGTTACATTCTATTGGCCTGACTATTGGATGAGGGCTAAGCTTAGTTGGTTTTATCCTGTTTGAAGGTGTGACCTGCTTGTCAAGGTTGATAATATGAAATCCAGCATAGCTCGCCCTCCACAGAGTACTTCTCTGGCTACCTACCTTGTGGTCAGTGCTAGGAGTTGCCCTGGATTATGGCTTACTTGCATGCACCCTGCCACTGACATAGCCTCAGGGTACATAGACGCTGTGTCTTCATCTGCCAAGAAGCCCACATGTCCAGGCCAACCCCAATGGCCTGTGCTCATTCTGCCTCGATTCCCTGGAGCAGATCCACCCCCCTTCAGTAAGCTGCCTGCCTTGGGAGAGCAGCTCTGCCATGCAGATTTCACTCAGCCTCTGCCCATCTGTTTACTTGTTGGCTTGTCTCTGAGCTACAAGGGTTTTGAGCATGAAGACAATGACTCAATTGCTCCTGCATCCCTCGAGCTTCTTGTATTGAAAGGGCAATTTTGTGCTTACCGAGAGATTCCACATATACCTGCCGAATAAATGGGAACATAAACATATAAATAAAAGTCCCTGGAAGTAGCTCCCCAAGCTTGCAGACTGTGAAGAGCCTCCTTCCAGAAATGTTTGTTTCCTCCTTCCTGTCAGAAATTCTAGTGAGAAAGTTCTTAGCAGCTGAGGCGATGGTAACATGAGCTGAAGCGACTGCTTGATGTTTATGTAACATTTTCCTAATTCTGGGCAGTGTGGTTCAGACTCCCTGTTCTCATCAAATCTTAACTCCCAAGGTGACAGTTGTAGAAATAAAGTTCTTTGGGGGGAGTGATGAAGTCCTGGAAGGTGAAGAGATGGGACCAGTGCCCTTACAGAAGGGACTCCAGAGAGCCCTCCTTACTGCTGTACCACAAGAACACAATAAAGACAGGAAAAACAAATAAACCATACAACAACAACAAAAAGTGAAATTAAAATCCCTCTTTAAGAACCTGGCCCCAACTACTTGAGCTAGGTCTTACACAGACTTCTGGAATCTGACTGATAAAGGCAAACAACACCAATGGCCAGTCTCAAGAAAGAACATCTGTGCTGTAAAATTTACTACTGAAAGAGGTAGCAAGATACCTACCTGCCAATTCAAATATGAATGCCCCACAAATGACCACAGAATAAGACCAAGGAACTTAAGAAGAACTTAAGTAAGAAGAACCCCTCCACACTCCTTCTTGGTAGTGTGGTTACCCTCTGTGGGAACTCACATACTACTTACCAACTTACAATGTATTTCTTTAAGTTCTTTTTGCCTGTCCTTGTCTTGGTGAATTCTTTTACTGTTCACATCACACCTAGCCAAGGCATCATCTATGAACTGTCCTCACCAGACACTGAAGCTGATGACACTTGAATCTAAGACTTCCTGGTACCCACAAGGATTAATACATCTGTCTGGATCAGAACCCTCATTGAATATATTCCAGTGTGGTGGAGATGTCTAAATGATCCCTGGGTCCCAGGAATCCTTTCCGTGAGTGCTTTCCCAAAGCAGCCAGCAGGCACAATGGGTTCCCCCATGTGGTACCCAGAGTAGTGTCTCTGATATGAAAGGGAGAACCTTGAGGTTTTAGTGGTGCTTGTCAAGCACCTGGCACAGAACCGAAGGCCTTGTCTTTGGCAAAGGATGCTGGCTCAGGACAAGAAACTAATATGGCAGGATGGGATCACCCAGTTCCTGAAGTCTGGGAACAACTTAGAAATTGGGACAAGGGGGGTTTAAATGCCACACTTTCCCAGTAGCCCATTAGCAAGAAAGACCAACCTTCAGTCAGTAAAGAGGAAATATCCTTGACCCTAAGATCTACTTGAAATCTATCAACTTCTTTGAATGACAAGAGGCATAGAAATTGGAAAGTCTGATCATCAGATGCCCATTTCCACCTCTGTGACCCTAGTCAAAGATGCATACTTTCTGAGCTGGCTGACAGGCATCATTGGTAGACACAGGTGATTGGTTTCAGGATTCCCATTGTTACAAAAATCCATGAACATGTAAGTCTCACATATATTTTAAATGATCTTTAAATTACCTATAACCCTTAATGTGATGTGAAAGCTGTTTAAGTCATTGTTGTTCTGTGGTGTTCAGCAAATGATAGCTTGAGAAAACAGTGTATATTTGGTGTCGTTGTACCACTGTAGACCTGCCTAACTACAAATGCCCAACCTGCAGTATAGAATCCATAGATACAGAAACAGACACTAACTACTAAGTAGACTTTTCTCAACTCTGGATGAGTTTGGTCTAAAAGAAATCAGAGGATCATATAGAAGAATGTCAAAACAAATGCATGAACTGATCTCTGAGGAGACAGAAGTAATTCCCAGCCTGCCACAAAGGCACAGACATTCCAGTACTCTGTGCACCTGCAACCATCAAACAAAAGTAGTTTCCAGGAAAAAGGGTGATCAGAGAACAAGACAAAACTTCCAGAAAATCAGCACTGAAAATGTATGAAAAAAGTAGACTGGAAAATGATGCCAATAAACTGTACAAAAAGGTAAAGAATGGGAAAGCATGGGAAAAGGTACATAAAGAATTACACATATTCTGCAAGTTCTTAGAGATGGCAATTGGTTCAAAGAAGGAAACTGGAAACCAGGATTGTTTTAGTTTTAAAGCAAATGTATTTGAGCCTAAAGTAAAGGATTCCATGGTATCTCCAAAACAGTAGACTATTCTCAAATATATATATATATGATGAAGAATTCTTAAAATCTCTAGGAAAAGAACACAGAGAACAGATTTTCAACAAGGAACTGAGAATCAGAATTTTTATTTGAAATTTTCTAGATTCTGGAAGAAATTGTTGGGAACCTGGAAATCCACCTTCAGTGTGAGTGTAAAATACTGTCATGTTCAGGTAGCCCATGATCCAAGAATTGAGCCCTAAGAGGCTTTCCTGGGAAACAATGACAGAGAGTACAGGTTAACCTGTACGAGGAACCCAAGAACACTTTGGAAGGGTGTAGTAGTTTGAAAGAAAGTGACTTCCATAGGGAGCAGCACTATTAGGAGGTGTGGCCTTATTGGAGGAAGTGTGTCACTGTGGAGGTGGGCTGTGAGGTCTCCTATGCTCAAGCTATGTCCAGTGTCTCAGTTTACTTCCTGTTGCCTGTGGACTAAGACTAGGACTCTCAGCTCCTTCTCCAGCACCGTGTCTGCCCACACACTGCCATATTTCCCACCAATGATGGCATTGGACCAAACCTCTGAAAATGTAAGCCTGCCTTTTTTAAGAGTTGCCATGGTCATAGTGTCTCTTTACAGCAATAGAAACCCTAACTAGACAGAGAAGGACAGAAAACATTCCAGGAAGGAAAGAGTTCTCTAGGATGAAAAACATGGGGTAGGGCTTGGTGGAATAGGTAGAGAGCCCAGCAGTGGAGTGCTTGCCTAGCATACACGGAGCCCCGGTTTCTGTCCCCTGCATCTCATAAACCAAGCATGCTGGTAATAACAATAATGGTGGAGGCAGGAGAGTCAGAAGCCGAATGTCATCCTTCATTACACAGTGAGTTCGAGGCCAGTCTAAGACAAGTGAAAACCTGACTGAAAAACAAAACAAAGAAACAAAAGCCATTAGAAACCCCAGGAGACAATAATCCTGGCCAATAAAGTCACAATCTACGTCAGTTACTTTGTGTTGATGTGATTAAAACACCATGACCCAAAGTGATGAGTGAAAGAAAACATATTTTGGCTTACAGTTCCAAAGGGAGAGCCCAAAATGGCAGGGAGGCATGGCAGTAGGCAGCTGGAGCAAGAAGACAAGAGATCACATTTTCAACCACACCCAGAAAGCAGGCAGAGAGAAAACTAGAAGTGGGTGATGCTTAACCTCCCAGGTCTGGCCCCCAGTGATACACTTCCTCCAGCAAGGCTCTACCTCTTAAAGGTTCCATTTCCTCCCCAAACAGCGCCACCTACTGGGACAAAGTGTTCAAACATGGGAGCCTGTGGGGGTCATTCTCATTCACACCGCATGATCCCAGTGAAACATGGCAGGATGCTAACACACAGACAGAGAGCATACAAGTGAATGCTCTAGGCCTTTCTGTTTCTCCTGGTTCAGGGCTTCAGACGTTGGCAGCACATGGCTCACCCCAGCGTTTGATACTTCTGCTGCGGGACAAACGATGCCACAACCACCTGCCAACGGGCTAATATCTATGGAGAGAACGTGGACAAGACACTTAAGTGCAGGGTCCTGATGACACATGGGAAGACATGGGAACTGCAAAAGGACAACGGCATATTTACAGACTAGTGTAACCGACAGAAGGGTCGGGGGACATGGCTCAGTAGTTCAGAGCACTTATTATTCTTTCAGACTCGGGTTCAGTTCCCAGCATCTACATGGCAGCTCACTGTGATCTGTAACTCTACTCCCAGGGACCACGTGTTCTTTTCTGGCATCTGCAAGTACCAGGTATGCATGTGGTACACAGATATACATACAGACAAGCACACACACAAAATAATGATGTTAATTCAACTTAAACAACAAAAGAACACACTTTCCACCAAAAAAGTAAATAGCAGAAGTGTCTAAGGAAACACAGATGAGTCTGGACAGTTAGTATGGGGCCCAGGCCTTTCTGTGTTGCGTTAGGATGGCTGTTGCAGGGCAGATAGGGCAGCATCAAGAACAGAACACTTAGCATCTACAGAAGGGGACTGGAATGCTGTTAGTAAATGAGTTCATCTGAGAAACATTTCAGGACAGTGTACGCATTCAATATGTAACAGGAGTTTATTGTATGCCTGCCTGCACAATTTTATTTATCATGTGAATGTGTTAATTAAAAAGTAATTTTAATACAAAGGAAAAAAACCAATAATATGCCAGGCACAACTATCTAAAGGAGCTAACGGAGTGTGTGACTGAGGCCCAGTGATGGGGAGGATCTCTTGAGCCCCAGGGTTCAAAGCTCAGCTAGGCAACAAAGTGAGACCTGTTCTCAAAATCACAAAAAACAGTGGGGGGCCAGCAATATGGCTTAGCAGGTAAAGGCACTTGCCACAACACCTGGTGGCCTGGGTTCAATCCCCAGGGCTCACAGATGGAAGGAGGGAATTGACTCCTACAAGCTGTACTCACCTCAATAAAGAAATAAAATCTAATTAAAAACTAACAGTGAGCTTGTATTGAGTTGCAAACTGCACGTTACTGTTTTAGAGGCAGCTAAGCAGAATGAGGTTGCAGTGGGGGTGGATGGATGGCGAGGCAAAGACGGAGGAGGGCCGAGGAGCGCCAGCTTCTCAGGGGGGGCTCGGAGGGGGGATGCTGCCCCTTATACTGTAGAGTACAAACTGTAGGATGCCCCGCACGGTGTACCAACATAACAAAGTGTTCTGCAAACAGAAAACAAGAGCATTCACCTTTGGGGGACCCCTGTGCACATCTGCAAACCGCACCAAATGGGACCCACAGTTCTACTGCATTACAGGAAAGCAAGCCCTGTAGGCTCGTCCACCTTCAGGTGAAGTGAGACTATGGGTGAGTTCCAGAGAGCCTGCTCCAGTTCCTGCCCTGTGCCCAGCTCCTCCATGGAACCTTCGTTAGGACATGTGTTTTCATGTCCCCTCCCCAGAACAGGGGCTGAGGAAAATGCAACTACCATAGATGAGGCATCCTGTGACACAGGGTAGTGACTATCCACAGGCCTTACCTAGCTGGCTCCTGCCGATCTTTGTTTCTGGGCTTTGTCTCCGTTTCCCAGGAAAGTCTGACTGACAAGGCCCTGGCATGATGCTTGGCTCAATCCAGTTCTCTCTTGCTGGTAAGCAGTTTCTGGATCGTTTCTCCTGTTGCTAGGCCCAAGAAGAGAGGCTGGCATTCTATGCAGAATCACAACAGTGACGTCTGGCACTCACTCCAAGTATGACCTTCCCTGCTTTCTCAGTGACCCCACGGTTTCTCCAATAAATGTGTTAATCAAGTACCAACCTGAGGCCAGGTACTGTGTCTAAAGCTGGTAAGTCGACAGTTCTAGGAGCAGGCACTGTGGTCTAGCGCAGCCCAGAGATCTGGCCTACAGGGAGAAGGTGACAAGTAAGCCCGGAGCTGAAGGAGGGGTAAGGGAGGAGATTGTTCTTGGGGAAGCAACTGTACATGTTGTGTCTCTGGAGAAAAAGGTACCTAACCAAAAAAGAGGTTCTGAGGCCCAGGGTGCTGGTGGTGAGGAAGTTTCTAGAAAGCCAACTGGATGAGGTAAGAGATGCAGAAGGTGCAACACTGGGAAGAGCCTGAGACCCTGGGAAAATTCCATCTCAATGGGAAAGTTGGGCAGTTTAAAAATCCATGATGGCAGAGGGCGGTGTCGTGGGTTAGAAAGCATCTTGTAAGGCACAGGTTGACTCGTCTCTCCCACCGCTTGGATTTTGGTTAGCTCATTCTACAACATATTCTCCCTCCCCTATCCCCATGTACACCATGAATATGAAGTATGTATGTACACCCAAATACCCCACACACACCTAGAGACACAAATGCAATTGCACAAACATATACACAGACACACATAAACACAAATATACAAACACACACACACACACACACATAGACACACAGGCAGACAAACACACATATACACACAAACACACACAAAGACAAACACACACATTCACACATATACAGACACACAGAGACACACAGACAGACATAGAGACACACATACACACAAACACAAAGACACACACACATTCATACATATACAGATATCCAGAGACACACAGACAGACACACATACACACAGAAACCCAGAGACACACATAGACACACACACACACAGAAACAGACACAGAAACAAATACACACACACACACACACACACACACACACACAGACACAAGATAGATGACAAAGACACAGATACATAAACATACACATGTACACAAAGACATACAGAGAGAGAAACACAGAAACACAGACAGACAGACACACAGACACACACACACAGGACATGCACTTTGCCAGCACAAGCTTTTCGGATTCTAGAATGAGGTCCTGGAATGTCTACTACAAAATCATTCTGCACAGGAGTCTGCATGTCTCTCTCCATCCCTCCCTGCCAGCCTGTGCCAAACCCAAGCAGGCCCAGCCGAGCACGATCCTCCCAGGCTCAGGCACAGACCTGTTCTCACAGCAGAGACCACCCTCCTTCCCGAGGCTCACAGCAGCTTCCCCCTCCAGGAGCAGCTCAGAATCCCCTTCCCAGGATGCAGGCAGGCTATGTACTTCTTGAGGCTCCCTTTATTACAGCAATGTCCCAGTTCTCCTGATGCCAGTAGCTGTTTAGCCTGAGTCCCCTGTCTGCACTCTCTCTGTGCTCTGGGCTCCAACCCAGCACCAGCAGAGAGATGTTTATCCGATACAGGCGGCAGGGTGGGCATTTTATTGAACAGAGCTGTCACAATATGCATAAGCTGACAAACAGCAAGCAGAGGTCTGCTGTGGTTCAGCACCCTCCCGCCGCCCTGGGGTCTCTGTTGCTTCCGTTCTGTGACTACTCTACTTACCCAACACCCCCTCGGCCATCTAGGTTAGGGCAAGGCTCGCAGACTCACAATCCTCAGTGTGCTCAGCAGGTCAAGCAGTGCGGAGGCTTGTTCTCTCCAGGTCGGCTCTGGGGACTTTCTGTTTTATGGAAAAACCTAACAATCTATAGACCCACCGCTCAGTGCCCGCAGAAGGCCACAGTCCTAGTTCCAATCTCCTTTCTCAGTTGACTGTGAACTGTTTTACCCAAAGGAAAATAAAATACTTTGATGAGTGCGGAGGCTGCCTGTGGCTCAGAGGACCCCAAGGTCTATGGCCCTGAGGGATGAATCCCTCCTTTCCTGCCATTCCCCTACAAACCTGGTTCCTGAGGGTTAAAGAAAGGGGGACCCCAAACACGCTGGGCTCTAGTGGGGCATGACTGTCTAATTTGTCGAATCCATTTAGGGTCCCCAAGTTGCAGAACGTAGCATGTGTTGCCTGTTACCAACAGTTCTACCTCCTCCCCAAGGAGAGAATTTTCCTGCAAAATGTCATTTTATTTCATTTTATTTTATTTCTTAACCAGAAAGAGACCAGGGCCAAGGATATGGGTTCTTTTCTTTCAGCCCCGCTCCACATCCCGCCAGGGGATAATGGCACAGCTAAAGCCAGGGGTCCTAGCTGCTCAGCCGGCCAGGTGAACTGTCTGGCCCCACACAGAGCTATGTCAGCAAGAGGCTTTCCTGGTTGCCGTGATGAAGGATTTGAAAGCAACTTAAGGAAGGGCGTGTTCGTTTTAGTTCACACTTTGAGCACGGAGTCCGTCATGGTGGGGAAGGGCGGGCGGTCACACTGCATCCGCAGTCAGGGGACAGGGAGGGAGAGATAGAAGCTGAAGCTCATGTTCTCCTCTCTATGTGGGATGGTACTGCTCACATGCAGGGTGGGCAACAACTCGGTCCAAAAATGCCCTCACAGACACGCCCATTCTAAATCCCACCAAAGAGAGAATCAGAATTAATGAGGACACCTACCCAATGCGACAGCAGCTTCAGGCCGCTCTGAGCCCCCAGGAGCCAAGGGTTTGGTGTGCCTGGACTTCCTGGAGTCCCCACACTTGTCTTTGCTAGGTTGGGTCTCAAACCATCCGCTAAGGAAGAAACAGGCCGATCGAGGCAGGGGCAGTAACCACGCAACACACTCATGTCCTAGAGTTGCTGGTGATGTTTCACTTCGGCTGCTCCTCAGCCACACCGAAGTCCATGACACCCTGACCAGTCAGGGGCTGCCAGAGCCCCGAGCACAACGACACATGTGGCTGGGGGAAGGGTAGCCTTGCAAACACACACTGTGCCCAAGCTGCCACCCACTCACTGTGCCAGGAATTGGCAGTGGCCCCAAACAGATGCCAAAGCAGTACACACTGTCTCCATGGCTCCAAGCTGGCAGCCGCAGGAGCTAAGGCCATCCTGGCAGAGGGGCGAGAAGGTGCATAGGGCATCGCTGGGACATTCACGAAGGCAGGAGAGAGTGAGGCCCCAGGGCAAGACACCACTGAGCACCATAGAACCTTCTAGCGGAGAGTGTAGTCCCGGGGGACCTTAGGCACACTCCCTGTTATAATGTGAGCTTCAGACCTGCACTAGTATGTCCAAATCCTAGCCGACAGTCCTGTTTGAAGATGTAATAAAGGTAAGATGGGATCATGCTGGATTAGGGTGGGCCCTGCACCTGAATCACGACATTATAAGAGAAAGGAATGGGGAGTTGGCCAGGGACACACAGGAGGATGTGATGACAGCAGGAATAGAATAGCACTCCTATCAATCAAGGGTCAGCAAGGACTGCTGGCCACCACCGAGAACTGGGAAGAGGCAAAGAGCGGCGGGGCCTACCCTGCCCTGGACCCAGCAAGGAAAGCAGCCTGGTCAGCCTTGCTTTGGCTTCTGACCTCACACTACGAGCCAGTGCACGATTGCTCCTCTCAGCCTGGCTAGTGGGACTGTGGAGAGTACTTGTAGGCTAGGCTGGGGAGATGGACCTGGCTCCATGTGTAAAGCGTGAGGGCTTGAGTTCAGGTCCCCAGAAGTGACATAAAGTTGGATACGATATTGCCCATCGGTAATCCCAGTGTCCCCGTGGTGAGACGGGACGTGGAAAGAGAAGAATCCCCCGAAACTGAGCACCAGCTAGCTTGGCACATATGACAGTGAACCACAAGGTGGAAGGTGAGTACTGAAGTCTGAAGTCGTTTTCTGACCTGTGTGCACACGCCATGGCACAAGCCTTCCCAAACTCACAGATACGAATACATGAACACACACATGAGTTAAGCAAGAACCCTCCCAGAACTGTAAACAAGGGCCGACAGAGTCTGGGCCAAGCACTCTTCCCACATCATGGGAGCAGGTGTTCAAAAAGTGATGGGTTTATTATGATGCTGTCACCGGTAACTTGACAAGAGACAGCTCTGATCCACGTTGCTACCCCCTTCTTAGGTGGCAAGTGACCTGGAGCCATCTCCCCATGCAGTCTCAGCCCATTTCCTCATTTGTCATCTCTGGCCATCGTGACTGGGTTGGTGCAAACAAGGTTCACGACAGGAATCTAGCTGAGAGAGGGCAGGACTTCTTCTACAGACCCAGGGGCTTTCTCCTTTAAGGGACTTGGCACTCAAAGTCGGGATCGTGTCTCTGTACCTCGGGTTCTGCTTCTATTGTGTGCTTGTCTGTGACAGTGTTTTGCTATCTAGCCCAGGCTGGCCTCAGACACGCAGCAATCCTCTTGAGGGCTTGGATTACAGGTGTGCATCACCATGCCTGGCTCAGCCTATGTCTTTTGACCCAGAGGTGGGTAATGGACGGAGAATTCCAAACACAGGTCTCTCATATTGCCAAATGATATCTTTCTAAGCCACAAGCTGATGGTGTTGCTTCCCTACGGTCCGCCCTTGGCCAGCTCTTCCTGTTGCATCAGTGTCTGGACTTTAAGCTGAGTGGCCTCCGGGACTCCTAATGCCTTTGGTCCCCAATGCAAGTCTACAAACACAACTCACTTGGGTCTACAACCAAAGCCTTAGCTGGGACGGGGAAGCAACAAAAAAAAAAAAAAAAAAAAAAAAACCAAGGACAATACCTGATAACTAATGAACTTTATTGTCCAGTTAAAAAGAATTACTCTGGCAAATCCTAATATCAAGGTCTTCCTAGTCCTTAAATCACTTACCATATGATAATATTAAAACCATAGGCTGGTTTCTCAAGGTTGCATATGGCAAGCAGCTCAGCAACTGCCAGGGAGCAGTCCTGAGACAGAGACTGTGCCACCTCCAACTCCCAGCCTATATGCCCTTCCTGGGGGACACATCACACTCTAGCTCTAGGAGGGAGCGCTCCCCACCACGGGACCCAGTAACTAGCCACAGCTTTGTGAACCAGGTGTGCTCATCCAGGCAGGCCACTCACCTTCTTGTATGGGAGCCAACCAATGTGAAGACCGAAGGAGTCATGAGATCATGAAGACGCAAGGCCAAGGCTACCATTACAGGGTGACTGCTACCTGACTGCAGGTTCAGAGGAAAGACGGAAGGGCAAAGCTGGGAGGATGGGGGCTGTAGGAGCCAGCAGGGCCCAGTGCTGGCCTGATCTCCCCCAGATGAGAGTGTGGTTACCACCCCATCTCTCTCACACAAACACCCTGAACGTATTGCTTTGGATTCATGAAATGCCGGTTCTGCATCAAAACTCCTCTTTCGCCTGCAGTGTTAGGGAGGCCACAGAGGGATGGAAGAGGTGGCTCCCCATCCACATGCTGACCCCTGCCCCAGCCCTCACCTTGGGCTGTGCACCTCTTCCAAGCCCAGATACCAGGCCAGTGAATGAGTATGTCTTCTGGCGGTTCCAGCCCAACCTCAGTCTGAATGTAATCTCTCAGGAGGCCCTAGTAAGAGCTACTGAACAAAACAGATGATCACTAGAGGCAAAAACCACTGTTTGGAGACTTTTTTTTTTTTTTTTTTTTTTTTTTTGCAGGCAGAAATAAATACTCCCTAAGCCCTAGTTCCTATTTTTGCACTAGCAAAAGTAACCAAGTACTTTGTCAGTAGGATCTCAAACTAGTTTCGTATCTGCTGCCATGACAAATACCCTAACAATAAGAAGTTTTGAGGAGAAAGGGGTTTGAGTTATAATTTCACACCAGAGCCCATCATTTCAAAGAAGTCACGGTGGGAACTCAAGCAGCTAGTCATATCATCTCCAAGAATAAACACATTCTCGCTTGCTTGTTCTCAGCTAGCCTTCTCCTCTCTCACTCTGTTCTGGGGCACATGCCTAGGGAATAGTGCCGCCTGCAGTGGACAATCAAGACAGTTCTCCAAAGACATTCCCATAGATCAACCTGACCTTGGTAATTCCTCATGAAGACTGTTCTTGGGTAATTCTAGGTTATGTGTCATATTGCCAGTCACACCAGTACAGTGAGTAGCTATGCAGAAAGCCTATGCCTCTCATCCATGGCTGTTATAGCGCCGTTTGCAGAGGAAAGAATCAGCGCTTGTAACAGCTACAGAGAATTGTTAAGAGACACACAGAGGGAGAGAGTGAAGCTGGACTTAAATCCAGACCTGTGCTCTGGCTTCAGCTCTCTTCCTGAGAGCAGCTTCAGGCAACAGGTGCAGAGCCCTGGAAGTGGCTGTGACAGCGTGAAGAATCTTGCTGGGGAACTGTCACTCGAATGTGGTGCTTTGGGTAGAGAAACCATCAGCCGAGTGGAAGGGAATCGAGGAAGGGGCCAGGAAGTCCTTGCCCAGAAAAAGCAAGCTTGAGAACGACATCCAAAATGTCCTTTTGGTTTTTTGTTTTCATTTTGTTTTATTTGAGACCGGGTCTCTTGTGTCCCAGATTGCCTTTACATTCACTCTGTAGCCATGGATGACCTTGAACTCCTAACCTTCCTACCTCACCTCCCAAGTGCTGAGACTGAATTCATATTCCATCATATCTAGCTAAAATAATCTTAACCACAACCACCCTGAAAGCCTGCCTGGCACTCACATTTTTTTTTTTTTTTTTACAATTGCCTTACTATCCTTACTTCTCTTTGGGTTTCTACCCCAAGAGGACAGGAATTTAATGACTCCGCGGAAACGATAACATTGGCAAACCAGTGCCATTTAGAACCAGGCAGATCACTTCTGCACAGAACTGCGGTAACCACAGAGATTGGCCAAGTTTTAGGATAATAAACTGGGAAAGCTTACCAACAACCCCTTCGTGTTCTGAAGCACTGGATGGATACTCAATGGACGGACAGAAACTGCAGGTACAGCTCTGTCTGGTAAGGCCCCAGGCTTTGACTGTAGTCCACTGGAACCCCGCCTTCAGGAGGATGTATCTGAGAAGGTATAAGGCATACAGAGAGCCAGCCCACTGAGAAAGCCCAGCTGGGATACCCATGAAGCCTAGCATCTTGTACTCAGTCATACTTGGAAA
Source organism: Phodopus roborovskii (assembly GCF_943737965.1). Classification (NCBI taxonomy): domain Eukaryota; kingdom Metazoa; phylum Chordata; class Mammalia; order Rodentia; family Cricetidae; genus Phodopus; species Phodopus roborovskii. Next base: position 5,662,886 of record NW_026126516.1, on the reverse strand, counting down.
GCAATTGCTAAAGGTGTGAATCAAATTTGTTCCAAGTACCGTGGACCCAGAGAACAGGGACTCAGAGAAGGAGGTAGTCTCTGAGGGTGATGCCCGGAAATAGTTCAGGCAGACCTCAGGGTTGGTGCAGGGGTTCTAACAGCCAGGGTACAAGGTTGCCCTAGAACCCGACATTGCAGCCTGAGCCACTTGCCACCTCTGGAGCTTCAGCACATGGCACAAAACCATCTCTCCCCAGACACAGGGATTCTGGCAACTGGCTCTGCTCTGGCAACTGGTTATGGAATTTCTCTTTAATCACATTACCACACAAGCTTCTAAAACTAAGGAGCAATGCAGGGCCAGAGAGCCAGAAAGTTGGGGTAAGATCTATGAAGAAGGAAAGAAATGGGAATTCCAGAATTTGTGGACAGCACAGCTGCCCATTTTCAAGTGGACACAAGACAGCTGTGAGCCTCAGCCACCCTCAATAACCCTCAATAACATTACTATGAATAACCCTCCTATTCATCGTAACCTTGGGTGGGTTTCTTCCCATCTTTGGTCTTTAGTTTATTGATCTATAAAGGGGCCTGTGGGTGACTATGGCTGCGTTTCTTTTTCCAGATCCACAAGCAGGAGCAGAAACCCTTCAGAGGGCACCTCTTTACATGCCTGTTACTCTTGGCATGGAAAAGTTGTCAGCCTGTCTTGAAAATGCCTCTCTGCCAGGACCATAATCCCAAGAATCCCAAGAAACTACCAAGTACCTTGTCCACTGGCTAGTAGGGCAGCCTTTTGAGGAGGGACGGAATAATAGAGGTCACTAAGTGTAACCACCTGTGAGCCTAGGGCATACTTCTGTCCCAGATCTCCAGCTCACGTCTCTGCTCAAGTCACCCACCCCACTGAGCATTTCATGTCAACTGCTTACTCAGTGGCTGTGGACACCGACCCTCTCTTTCCACCTATCGTGGCCACTGCCAGGGCAAAGCCCCGGGATGCTGGTGCCCTGGATTCTCTCAGTTGTGGATGTGGGTCCAGGAGGCTGTTTTCAGGCCAAAAGCATCCTGAATGCATTTGCAAAGACAAGGGGAGCCCCATGGCTCAGTGAATCAGGCGGGGACACTGCCCACTCCATTTCCTGTTGGCTAGTGTCCACAAGAGCTGGGCAGCCAGGGCTGCAGCCAGCATCTACCTGGCTTTGCCTGCAAACCCCAGCAAGGTCAATGGAGCCAGGGTCTGGACAGCAGGACCTTCCTGGAAGATCAGCCAATAGGAATGAGCAGCGCAAACAGAGGACCAGTGCTAGTGATCACAGCCGACAGTCAGGTTCATTGCTGCTCGATGGCTTTTCTCCAACATTCCACAATCTTTGCTGTTCCATACTTCTGTTACAGAATATCAAGGACTGGGAACACCTCACATTGTTTTAAAACTCCACACTCTTGCTCAAATACTTCTGATGGCTCCCTGTCACCTATAAGATAGGGTATATCCCTTAAAATGGCATTCAACACCCATTTCCATCAATGCAGAATGACCCGTCCTTTCTCTACCTATGTTATCTTTGCCCAGCACTATTGCCTGTGGTATACTTGCCCCTGCCCCTGCCCCTAGGCCTTACTAGTTTCATTCTTACCTCTCCTCCAACCAGAGCTGCCTTTCCCACTTCCTTTCTGCTTGACAAACTCATCTCTCATCCTCTCCAGACAACCTATACTCTCCCTCTCAGCCCTCTTCAGGTATGCCAGCCATCCTAGCTACAGGTTTCTCCAAATGGTCCCAGTTTGTTGAAAAAAAGACATCACCTCTTTTACCTTCATCATAACATCCTGCCTCTGGCCTCTTGGCACAAACAAGGACAAAGCAACTCTTAAATTGGTAGCCCGGATAAGGCCTGTGCTAAGAAAGCCCATACGATGCAGCTCCAATCATCCTAGGTGAGTCCTCAAAGAACTCTAATTTGACATATCACGAGACACATGTCCACTCCTGCTTTCTGTATCACCACACACAACAGTTGGCACATATAACAAGCTCAGATGCCCCTTGTCTGAGGAAAGGGCAAAGAAATCAGAATTTTATTCAACCATAAAGAATGAAATTGTATCCTTTGCAAGAAAATTGATGGCCTTGGAGATTATTACGTTAAGTGAAATAAGCCAGACTCTGAAGACAAATATTGCATGCTTTCTTTTCTATGTGGAATCTAGATTTAAATGTGTGTGTGTGTGTGTGTGTGTGTTGTATACACAACATCAAAGTATAAATGGGACTAACTTGAGGGGACACAGGGTAACATAAAAAGAAGGAAGAGACAAAAGAAGGAACTGGGGGTAAGAATATGAACAATACATGATGTACATATAGAAAAAGTATCATAATAAAACCCATCTTTCTAGTCAATAAATGAGTTCAATAAGTAAATACTAATTAAGGGGCTGAGGTAATAACTCGGTCGGCAAAGTACTTGCTGAGCAAGCATGAGGATCTGAATTCCCTAGCCCCACATAAAAAGTCAGGCATGATGACACAAACATGTAATCCCAGCATTGGAAAGGCAGAGACAGGTAGCTTCCTAAGGTCACTGACCAGCCAGACTAGCCTAAAGATCAAGCCCTGGTTCCCACACGAGAGAAATATGTCCCCAAGCACAAGGTGGACAGCTTCTGAAGAGTGACACCTGAAGTTGTCCTCTGGCTTCCTCTCTCACATGCACACACACACACACACACACACACACACACACACAGAGAGAGAGAGAGAGAGAGAGAGAGAGAGAGAGAGAGAGAGTTAATGCAGTTTCTTTTTAAGAGAAGGAAAAACATGTACATTAGGTGAGGTGGAAGGGTCAGAAGTGTCTGTGGCCTTTGTGGGGATGTCCTGCTGCTGAATGAGTAGGCCAATTTCCCCGCACAAAACTCTAGTTCCATGTGATAGGCACACATCCCACCCCAAAGACCCCTTTTCCAAATGACAAGCTCAGACCGCCTTTGAGTTCAGTATCTGAGGAGGTCACCGAGTGATAAGTCTGAGTGTGGCTTGCTCAACCGAGGCACCAGAACGGACTGGAGGAGCTCTCTCTTGGTTGGAGAAGATAAAAGAGGGGGAGGGGCTTTGCTGACTACATGAAAGCCAGAGAGACGGCTGACTTAAAACTTCAGACTGTATGCAGGGCCCAGGACTGCGCCTGGATGTAGCAGTGGCCTGTGAGTGTGGAAAGGAGAGTAAAGATGCAGCTGCTGGAGTCTAAGGCAGCTGAAGCTATCGTCTAGCCCAAGAGAGACACAATCTATTTCTAGAAACCCCTTCCGAAAGACACTTCTAGAGCTACGTTGGCAATCCGGCCCTTGTAACGATGAGTCATCCTCTAACACCGTACCGGAAATTAGAGAGCCACTTTGGAGTCAGCCTCTGCTGGGATGATGACCCCGGAAGCTGAGGCTCATCCCAAGGGGTGCAAGAGACAATGTTCTGTAGATTTTCAAACAGTGGGGTAGAAGATGGCAGCCCCTGTCAGATGACCCTACCTGTCCAGGTCTGAAGTTCTCAGAGGGCACACTTGGCCAAATGGGTGGATTGAAGGCTGGCCAGGAGGCCTGCATGGCTAGGGTGGAGTTGGAGAACAGGGGAGACCCAGGGCCAGATGGTGCCGAGACCTACAGGGACGTGGCAGTGAAGTGGGGCGGGGGGTGTCCCACGGGTGTCTGCAGCAGGTAGAGAGGGAACAGAGAGAGTGGCTGGGGGACAGAGCCAGTGCTCGGGTGACAGAGGTGCTGTGGGAACTGGCGTGAGGACCATCCCAAGCCTGGGAGGTGTCTCAGGAGGGTCATTTGGAGCAGAAATGGCCACTAGTGACCACACCCGTGACAAGCAGCAGCCTGGAGTTTTATAGCACCTGAGATGTCACTGACCTGGAAACCATGTTAGAAACAACACAATTGGTCCCTCAGAGGTTCTCATTCAACAGTTGTGTGACAAAGCCAAATAATATGAATTTTAAGCTCTCCAGAGCCTGCATAGACTGAATACCTGATCCCATTTGGAAAATGACACTGGGCAGTGGCAGCCTCCTGGCCTACATGGGTATGGAAGCTGATGGAGAATAAGAGTGGGGTGCTGGCTTTTCCTGAGGCACCTAGGAGAGACAAGAGAGAAGAAAGGCTCGCAAGCACACCACTGACTCTCCTATGTCCTGCTCACCCTCGCCCAGCCTGTCTTCAGGGCTGATGTGACAGCCAAGCCTGCCAGGCATAAGATGGCTTCCCTGACACAGGGCAGGGGTGACTTCCTAGGCCTACAGGGACAGTAGCAGTACACAACACATTGAAGCTGTGTCTATCACAGTAGCCTCAGCATCGATCAGAGCCTGTGCATGCTAAGCTACTGGAAACACTGCCGACACGTGGCATGCGTCTGAGAAGATGAAGATGGTGTGGTCCAGGCATCAGGCAATACTGGAGTGGAGCATGCCGCTGGTGAAGGCGACGGTGCCAGGCCTGCATGGATGGAATCTGTAGCTGCAGGAGGTGCCACGTGGGTGTCCTCGAGCAGGCCTGAGTGTCAAAGCTGCACCCACAGGGACTTTCTGGACAGAGGCGATGTTGATCTTGTCAGCAAGAGTGACAGAGGAACTGCCTCCAGTTCTCATTTTTGGGAAGCGGGTGGATTTTTCCACTCTTGCTGTTCAGATGGAAAGGCCCAGGATGCCGGCTTTTCGCTTCTACATTCAGAGTTTAGCACCACAGAGCAAGGCTTGCTGTTTTAGAAGTATTCAACACAGCAAGCCAAGGGGAAGAGCCTCCATTCACAAATCATCTTAAGTTCACATGTGGATGCTGTCCTTTAAAACCTGAGCCCTGTCATTGTCCATCATTAAAAAAGGCAGCGATCGCCATTACCATCCACTTTCCGATTCAGGGAAGTCAGAGAACCCCAAGTGGGCAGAGACACATCAAGGCCAATCTGAACTCTACTGGCTTTTCTGCAGCTGGATGGAGTGTGTGCTGTCAGTGAGATCCCCAGATTATATTAGCAGATCCAGGCTGAGAATGGGGGCTGATGGGAAAATGCTCTGGGCATTCCCGGTTTGCTTCTTAGCTTCCTGATGCTAAACGAGTCACACACAGCCGCTTGTAGCAGATCAAATTATGAAGAAACAAAACCCACGAGGAATCCATCGACCCTCACAAAGACCACCTCTTGACCTTGAGATTCAGGTTCCTATCACGTCACTGCATCAAGCACTAATACACACCTCTCTAATGGAGATTGGAGCAGGTACAGATTTTAACCCTAGAAAGCAGTGGAAATGTGTCTTAAGCCATACACAGACAACACAAACATCTAGAATGGCTTAGCTGAATGACTCCTGTGATGATGTTAGAAGCAGACGTTAAATCAAATCAACTTATGAGGTCCTGGGTAGTTCCCAGCATCCACACACTCCATGCCTCTGTGTCTTTCTCTACCTCTACCAGGCACCCATCTGTTCTCCCAAAGTTTGGACTCTCTAGGTCTCACTGGGAACAGGCACTGGGAATCCTCACAAATAAAAACTCCATGCTGAGCGCCAGGAGGCGGCTGGTATTTTACATATCACAGATGAATCACCAACAAGTTTTCTAACTCATTCCGTTGGCTCCCCCACCTACCCCCATGAATCACCTATCATGAAACTTAAGACTTTTGGCACCAGAGAGGCTTGGCAGTCCAAAGGAGGAGGGAGGGAGACAGCGGAGGGGGCGGGGTCTGTTTGCTAAGACATCACTAGGGAGACACAGGCAAAGCTGACATCAGAACTGGACGTTCGGTTGCTGGAGGAAGTACCCAGGGTAGTTTTCATTCCTGGAATGTCAAGCCACGGAGCCAGCTACTGTGTAATCTCTTTATTCTCTCTAGATTGTGGGCTGCAGACGGGACCTGGAAGTCTTGGGTCCTGGGGAGGGCTGCTCTGAAGAAGTTCTGCAAACCCATCAGCAAAGAACACCAGGACCACAACCTGGCTGAGCCTGAGAGGCCATCTTAGGCATCCCCTGAAGCCCTTCTGAAACCTACAGTCCCTAAGTCCTGAGCTTCTTCAATACTGGGAGTCAACTTTGAAAGCTTGTGTTTGAGAGGATTAGTTGGCACCCTGGGTAGGGGGAGGAAAAGCCAACCCTTGAAAGTTTCTGTTATGTAACTTTTATTCTGTATCCCTTGTCAGCAGGTATGGGCTTGAAGTGCCTTCTAAAGGGACTGGGGTGCCATCCTGCCTATTACTTCCCACGGAACCCCAGGGGCACGTGGAACCTGGTGGAGTTATTTTAGCTCTCTCCAGAGAACAGCTAACACCAACCTTTTTCAGGTCACATCTGGCTTAGTTCTGACTCTCTTTGGGGACATACACATTGGATATTATGTGGTTAAAAGAAATCTGATGTCCTTTAAAAAAAAGAAAAAGGAAAAAGTACAATTCAGGAGTCTATCAATAGCTGAATCACTCCATATGGTCTCCACGTCAAATATTCCACATGCTTTTTTTAGTACAGTGGCATTATTTTAAAAGTTGGGAGGGAGGACACACTTTGGTTAGCAGACACTCTGTAGCACCAGAGGACATAAGCGACAGCGAGGGGCGGTTTAAACCCTCGCAGTGTACTGTGAGCATCAAGCCAGGCTGTGCCATTCTGACACCACTGTACATCCTGAAGACCCATCAGAACTCCGAGTGTGGATTCCTCGCCTAGCACACGAGGTTGACAATGACTGCTCTGTAAGGGACAGATGTTTACAGCCTGGTGGCTGCTGTCCCCCATGCTGTGTGAGAAAGACTTCAACAGGAAGCCTTGACCCCCAGGCAACATGCTACCTACCTACAGGACATAAGAGGACTGCGTGAAGAAGCTGGCAGAGATACCCAGCCCCTGTGCCTCGCCACTTTGAACCTTCCACCAAGTTCAGGGCTCTAATGAAGTACTTTCCATTTTCAAAACAAACATGAGCAGTAACGACAATCTTCCCTCCTTACCTTCCAGGAATAGCCTGAGAACAAGTCCCCTGACTTTGAAGCTCTGCAGCTAGGACGTCATGGTCTTCCTACCCCACTGACCCAAATTATATAACCCTTCTTGTGTCTCCTGCCACATGGGTCCCAGAGAGGGTCACGGCTCATCCCAGTGTTTTCAGCTGTGTTCAAGGGAGCCCTGGAGGGAAACTGGCATGTGTCTTTCAGGATGGGAGTCCCATCGTCATGTGCTGGGGCACGGAGACTTGACCTCAGCCAACAAATGTATCTTTTAAAGTGAACCGGGTCTTCACTGTTTATGTGGATGTCTAATTGAACGTGTTACATAACCTGAGTGCACACAGCATTCTGGATCTATTAATAACCAGCTGTAGCCAAACTCTAAGGATTCTTCGAGTTTACAGTTGAAGGGCATCATTTGTTACTAACCATATACATTTACATGCAAGCGCAAAGCCCCTTTATACACAGTGGAGCCCAGACCCAGAGAGTGGGAATAAATGGTCCCAGGCTAGAAAGCTGTGTTAACAAGAGGCTGAGTGCTAGTGACCCTTTTTGTACACCTTGCTGTAGTCCGTCTACACAACCTCTAGACATCTTCGGTGATGAATGCTATGTAGAGCGGAACACCTCAGAGACCCCGCAGTGCTGAACACTCCCCAACCAGCAAAGAAGCCAACGGTCTCACTCCTAGTCAGACAGGGTAGGCCCACAGAGGAATCACCTTCACCTGGGTTATTTATTTATGCACCATACATATCCTTCTGCCCTCCCACAGAAATCTAGGCACCTCCAATGTATTTTAACTGTAGGCCAGCCTGGGTACTGTGTGGACGAGCTCAGCTTTTGAGATCTTCTAGACAGGAAGTGTGTTTTAACTGAGCAAAACTGAAAAGGCAGAATCATTGTCCATTTTCAAGGCATTGTGCATGTATGTGTAGGGAAAAGCCCCAAAGATGCGAGGAAATCGGTGAATTAAAAATTAAATGCCAGAAAGGGGGTCAATGGTGTATTGTGTAATCCAGTTTTTGGGTGCTAGCAGCGTGATATATGATCTGAAAAGCTTTATTTCATAATTACGTTGTCATCTTCAGGAGTAACTTAATGAAGATCATTTCTCTGCATTCATTTTTATTCAAAACTGTACCCATTAATCATGAAGACCGAAAGCACACAATTCTGGGAGATTAATGCTGCCACCAGGAAACATTTCTTTTCCTTCACATACCCCATGAACATGCCAAAAAGGAGGGAACCTTTTTTTCTGGTTTTGTGAATTTCAAATAGCCACCAAACCCTGCTGGGAGCTGGGTTTCTGGGAAAAGATGGCATGTGTCCACTTGATTTGGGATTCAATACTGCTTTAAAAGGCTCATTTGTCTACATCTTTAAAAGGCTGGCGACAACCCATTAACAGCCCATAGGTCAACTTGATGCATTCAGCTCTAATAACAGCCCCCAAATAAGATAAAATTAAGTGAGGGTCTACACACACCCTTGCCGGCCACCTTTCTTGTCACAGTTTCTCTGAATACACTCATTGGCCTCCACTTGTCACTAACACAATCAGTGGAGAGTAGAGGTGTGAGGCCAAGCTGACCCCCATGGGGATCAGGCTGGGATTCACTTACCAAATGTAACTGATTCTTTCCAGGGAGCAGCAAGGCTTGCTGGCCACTCCGCTTCCCAACCCACTGTGTGTCAAGGTGATACAGTGAATTCATCAGTTCTTAGGAGCCAAAGCCGTCTCTCCAATTGAAATGCCTAACCTGTCCCATCATCCCAGTCTGGTACCTTGGGACATTTTAACTATGGTTTTTGCCCAATAAATAATCCACTACATCAGGGGTATCACCTCCTTTGACTGAACAGAACTCTCAAAGCTCTTTTGGCGCCGAGTTCTCTTCTTGGAAACCGACAATCTATTCAGTCCACAAGTCTGTGACTGGTGGGCTTCCCACACCCTAGATCAGGCTTGTGACCCACTAGTTCTAATACTCAGGTTCCTGGACCTGGGAGGGATCTGGGACATCACCTATCCCAGCCCTGATTCTTCTGTTAACACAGACTCTGAGATCCCTGGAGCAAAGGGTCTTCCCCTGTACAACACCTTCACAGGTGATTGAATACTCAATCCCTTAAACAAGTGCTCAGACAGGACCAAACAATTCTCCAAGGCCTCCTTGGTTGGGATTACCTGCATGCACTTAGGACAAGAGTCACGGGCTGCATATCAGGGAAGCTGGGCAAGCAGAGAGCCTCATGTCCATACCAACGCCTATCCTCTCTCTCTCTCTCTCTCTCTCTCTCTCTCTCTCTCTCTCTCTCTCTCTCTCTCTCTCTCTGGGTTAAGAAGTGTGAAGTTCTATTGACACACAGAGTGATGGCCACTATGAGTCAGGACGCAGGTGGCCTCTGCCTTCTGGCCCTACAGAATCAGCCCCTAGCTCCTGGGAAGTAACTAGCTCTTATTTGTAGAATCAGCCCAGGGGAAAGGCTGAGATGCCATGTGAGGCTGAACTTGCGTGGGGCACACAGCACAGAAGGGGACAAATGGGGGCAACTGAAACCCTTCTCTATCCTTCGAGAGCCTGGAAAACAGAGCCCGGAAAGAATGCACAAGGAAACTGTATTGACATCCCCCCCCCAACACACACACACCGCACCCCCAACTGAACGAGGAGGAGATTTCACAGTTACCACACACATCACGATTGGCAGCATTAGATGGAGGAGTGAATGGAAAATACATTCTACTAGCAATTTGTTCCATCTCAAGCGTCATTAGAAGGAGTGTTTTCACACACATACAGTGGCTCTTGAGATGGAAGCAGCTAGTGGAGGAAATGAGGCAGGCGTGTTTGTGACAAAGGGATCAGTTTGATGAGATGGTGAGCACCTGGATTTCCATCTCGTGACCTTGATTAGCACATTCAATCACTCTGGGCCTCAGTTTCCATAGCTGAAACCCTGAGAAATGGAACCCTACTTCCTTGGCGTGGTTTGAAGATACACCACCCAGCAATGCCTGGACACACACCAAACATCATGGTCCCCCAAGTGACTAAGTCTGAATCCAGATTTCACACACAAATGCTTATCTAGACCAAACAGGTCTCTTGCGTGCCTGCATGTCAAGCCCGCTCCTGTTTCCCGGATAGCCCAGGAAAAGGCAGTTCAGACTCAGGTAGGGTTTGGGGACAGGTTCAACGCACTAGCTTGGTGGTTGGACAGGGGGCTTGGAGGCTGCTTGGCAGACCTCCGAAGGGGCTTTGTTTCCGAGGAGAAGGGACTGGCTTACCGAGAAGAGCATCCGGAGGCAAGTGGGGGGCGCGCAGGGCACGCAGCAGAGCCACAGCCCGGCCCGGGCCCGGGGCGCGGGAGCCAGAGGAAGGCGAGAAGGAGAAGAGAAAGGTGGCCGCGGGTTCTTGCTTCATTCTCCCAGGCAGCAAGGACCCACTGGCCGCTGCCCGCTGAGGCTGACCGCCGGGCACCGAAGCCCAGTGGTGCTGCTCATGTCTCTGTCAGCGGCTGGCGAGGTATGCGTGGCTTGGTTGTCTGTAGGCGATACTCGGGGGCGCCTCATGCCCCGCGCTTGGGCTCGGAGGGAAGATCTCTTAGGGCAGCTGCGCCCGGGAAAGGAGAAAAAGAAAGCGTGAGAGCGCACTGAGCTGTGCCCCGCGGGGCCAGGGGCGGGCAGCACCGCGCGCCCCACCCACCGCGCTCTGCGCCCCGCGCCGCCGTGCACCCGCCGGGCAGCCGAGCCCCAGAAACTTTAGCACATGGCCAGTCCGCCCGCCGCGATAGCCCGAGTCGCCCCGCTGGTGGCGTAGTCCCGCCCCGGCCCCAGATGGCAGCTTACCGGCCGCTACCGCAACCGCAGCGGAGGATCGCCCACCTGGCCGCAAGGAGAGCGGAGCGCACCAGCGGGGGAAGAAGAGGGGGCGGCGACGTCGGGGTCCCCTTAGGGGAGGGGCAGCCAGACAACCGCGATCAGCGCCTTTAAAGCATCTAAGGAGCCGGCCCAGGGGGTCTGCAGGCCCTGGTAGGGGTGTGTCTGTGCATCCCTCGCCCCGCGGTGCAGATGCTGACGACGTGCGCGGGTTTCCCTGGCCCGGGTCTGCGGAGCCAGCCGTTACCTAGCGACTCTCTCCGGGAAGCCCACGCTGACGCGCTAGGAGCTGGGCTGCGGCAGAGGAGAGGGGAGGGGAAGAGCAGGGAAGGAAACGTAGGGGCGGGGGGGGGGGTGAAATAGGAAGAGAGCTCCGGTGGGGGAGGGGGAGGGGGAAAGGCAGGTTTTGTCGGGGCCAGTGCTCCTCCCTCTACCTCTACGTTGCTGCTGGGGAGTGGGCTGGGAAGACGTGGTCTCTCTCAGCCTAGTCCTGAGCATCAGGGGCCTGCTCCTGGCTGAGGTTGAAAGGAGGGGAAATGGTGATGCAGGTTCCCCATTGCTGGGGTTACAGCAGCAGGTGGCGGCGGCGACGTGGACCGTGAAGGCCTCATGATCATAGGAATGCAGAGATGAGCCAGCGAATGTGGCTGTGCTGCGTAGGTGCATGTCAGGCGCCCCCACCCACGTGGGATACTTGGGGACCTAGGAACTTGGGTGAAAGAGGTGCCTCCCTTTTCCTGGCCTCCCTCCCTCCTTCCCGGACATGGACATTTTGTTTTTGCCCTGTCCTCATCATGGAAGCTCTGGTCCCTATCTCATGAGTCTGAGCTCCTCCAACCTCTGGGAGAACCAGAGGGTGGCTGCTAGGTTAGTGACGGCTCTATCCCCAGCCCCATGACTAGCACCTGGTGTCTAGTTGCAGGAACTCAGAAACCTGCCTCCTCTTCACAGGTTTGCTGCCTTTCAGGCCACAATGGGCTTCAAGCCCTGGTGCGCCCAATTATTTGCAGCTTATGGGACATTTCAAAGTAACTTAACATCCTCACTAAAATAGAGTCTTTGTCCCAAAAGGTCACAGCCAAGTACTGGTTACTGGGGTGCATGAATGTTAACACGCATTTTCTGTAAGGTGTACAGGACATCTTCTGGTTCTCCAGAACCTCTCCAAAAATACACCATTAAATCATATAACGTTAAATCATAAAAAGAATGACATGCTACCATTTGTGGCGCCCTACATCAGATCAGTCTGGAGGATGTTACATTAAAGGAAGTGAGCCAGACATAGTATACTAATCAGGGCTCTCCAGGAGATCAGAAGTGATAGAATAAGTATATTTTAGAAGGGGATTCATCAGATTGGCTATGTTATATAGTCTAAGAAGTCAAACAAGAACTATCTTATATCAGAGAGACTGAGACAATAGTAGCTTTTCAGTCCATGAGGCTGGATGCATCAGCAGATGCAAGCTGGTGCTGAAGGCCCCGAGGGTTTCTGGAGAGCTGGCCTCTAATCCACACTGGAAGCCACAGTTGGGTCCTAGTATCAGTGAAGGATGTAGCAGAGCCAGCCATAAAGCAGAGAACTTGCCTACAAGAGTGAAGACAAGCAGGTAAAAAGCAAAAATCAAAGCAAATCAAACAAACAACAACAAAAGAAAAACCCACCTCCATAACAAAATCAGAAGGGGTCACTAACATTCAGAGTAGGGCTTCCACTTCAAATAATCTGACCAAAAAAACTGTTCACAGGAGTACCCAGAGGGCTGCCTTTTAGTTGATTCCAGATTCAATCAACCACCATATATAGCTAGTCAAACACTATGGAATCTAGAGAGGCTGATCTCATAGGAGTAGAGACGACAGCAGGACATAGCAGACAGGGCAGGAGAGGGCAGAGTAAGGAACGCCCTTGGCTTCAAAGCTACAGTCAGGAGGAATAAAGGGCCGAGTTCTGTCCCACAGTTGAGTGGCTACATGTAACAATATCACAAAGCATATTTCAAAATGCGTGGAAGAGAGTGTGGGCAGGCTGGCCTGCCTGCCTGCCTCCCTCCTTCCTTCCCTCACTCCTCTTTCTTTCTTTCTTTCTTTCTTTCTTTCTTTCTTCCTTTCTGTCTTTCCTCCTTTCTTTCTTCAGAGTCTTTTTATGTATCCCAGGCTGGCCTAAAACTCCCAAGGCTCCTTTCTCAGCCTGTTGAGTGTGTGTGCACCAAGGGAGAGAATTCCAAACATGTTTTACCACACACACACACACAAATATTTGAAGTAGTGGATATGCCTGATCAGTGGTGGTGTCATGCTTGCAAGATGCTCAGAAGGAGGTGACACCAACTTCCAGGCACCATCTTGAAGAACCTACATGACCCTTATAGGTCAACCTAGGCCACCAAAGACAGCAGTTGCAATCATTCAGAACAAGGAAGAGCACTTTGATACTACACCAATGATAGGGAAATTATATTTCACAGACCAAATCCAGCTCAGCAACGACTTTTGCTAACCATTGTGTGGGTTTATGTGATAAAGTGAAGCACAGAGACATTAATATCCAGTCCCAGCTAAGAGATGTCCAACACCAGATGAGCTGTCTTGGTAGGTAGTGAGTTCCCTGTCACGTATGATTTTCAATCAAAAATAGAAGGTCTAATAAACTGTAACTTATTGAGAAGGCCCCCAAGAGAACTTCCTTAGAGACTGTGAGAGTGTAGCCTCAAGTCAGGTATTCAGGTTTCCTTGCTTTCTGGTGCTGATGAGAGTTAAAACTATAGATGAGTAGCCCCTCCACAGAGCCCACTCAGGAGGACATGTTGTTTCCCAAACCAGTATCTGATGCCTAATGATGAATGCACTGACTCTTGTTGATTTCTGGGCCACCATTATAGCCAAGTGACTTACATGACCTTCACATGTGTACAAAGGATTAGCTTTGATGTCAGGGAAGTCAGCTCATTGGGCTTCTATTAGGATTCTAGGAACATCATTTAGCAAACTGCCAGACTGTGCGCTGGACAGAGCATGGCCTGGCCCCCTGGGCCCTTGGATAGCCTAAGCAGATTTCAATGATGATTTGGAAGTATCAAAAGCAAGTGAGCTATACAGCCAGGAGCATCGATCAAAGGAAGCTGACTGACAATGCTGTTAATGGGAACTTGCTTCCTTTCCAACTGGGATCCAATGATCTCTTAGAGGAGAATCCAAAGTTCCCCTCTCTCCCCCACCACGACTCTTTAAGCTAGATTGAATACAAAACAGGTAAAGTCTCTCCATCTCAGACAGTCCGAAAAACACTGTGGCATGATGGTGACAAAAGCCAAATGTCTCCTGTCATGATCTACAGTGCACGCAGGGACTTCTTGACCATCAAAGGAGAATGCCCCTTAATGGATAATATTCGCAAAGGCTTGACTGGTTAGACTGGTGCTGCCTCTGTGCACAGACCTGCTTTCCAGTCCCTAAGTGGCTCTATCCTACCCACGCTGCAGCAAATTCTAGGTACCAATTCTTTTCTACAGCCCTCACAACTTTGAGAATTGATTCCTCTCCCTCATCAAAGTAAAACGAAAAGAAGGAGCTTAATCTACTCTGCAGTTTGCATTATTCCTGTGATAGCTATTCCCAGGTGCTGGCAAGGTGTGTTTGGTCCTTCGGATGCCTCCAGGTAGGGCTTTTCTCCTATTCAGACTCGAAGGCATCCATTCTCTGGCAGTTTATCACACTCAATACACTTAAGCCAAAGGCATGGCTTGCTCTCTAGCTAGGAGAAATATTAATGTTATCTAACCACAAAGAACACCAGGGCCTTCCACCCAGTGGGATTCAAGTCACATGTCATGAAAAGCATCTCCAAATGCCTTTGCAGAGATCCCCTAAGTCAGACAGTCCAGTGTTTTCCATTCCCATTCATCTGTGACAGCGATTATCACATCTCAAAGCTGGAATGTCACCTCTAGCTTCTCCTTCCCCTCTGGCTTCTTTACAGGACACATTCCTTTTCTTCCTGCTTTATGCTCACGTCTCCCATAACCAGAGCTCGGACAATGTAAAATTCTTAAATAAGAGTGGCTTCATAATTTCCTGCTTTTTCCTCCTTTTCATGGCAATGTGAGGTGTGAAAGGCAAAAGAACAATAGCTTTGTAGCCACTTAATTACAAACAAAACACATTCCTGGGTATCTTATTTATGATTATTCAGAGTTGACTTGCTGGGTTTGGGCTCTTGAGGTTAGATTGGAAAATATTGTGAAATTAATTGCTGTGAACACACCACACTCATTATTCCATTCCAGGGATTAGTATTACCATAGTAAATTCAACCCTGCTGGGAGATAGTTTCATAAAACGGGCATTTCCATAAAACTACTAGAAATGTGAAGGCTGTCACACTCGCTCATCTTTCCTATCAGACTCAACTGTCCATAATTTTAATTGCCCCAAACCTGACAAATGTTCTCCAGTGATGGGGTAGCCATGGTGATGATGAGACAACACGCTGTAGAGCTGACATATGATCTGAAGCCACTTAGCAGGCCTGAGCCCTCCACCCACGCACCCAGCAGACTGTGCCATCCATGGCCACTGACAGGAGCTTCCAGTTGTCACCTCAGTCACACTTACAGAAGAGATGGCTTGAGTAGCAGGAAGGCAAAATTCACCCTGCCTTTCCATTCATGACCTTTACAATGGCTTTATTTATTCTAACCAGCCATAGACCAGTTTGCCCCATTAGAGGCTCTGCATAAAGAGTGCACTGTGAGATCCCAGGGACGGATTCCTTTAGTGATAACATAGGACTGGATTGCCTACAGAAAGCTGATTTCTCCTGAGACAAGCTAGGGTAATTGCACTGATAACCTGTTCTGGAAAACTTCCAAAATGTGTCACTGAGGAAAGAAAGCTAAGGCCTGAGATCAGGATGGGAGCACCCCTGCTGGTGTCCCTCATCGCCATCGCCATCGCCATCACCGTCATCTCCCACATTAATCACGTCACAGTTCTGTGGCAGCCCCTCTCACCTCAGCCTACAGCTCACAAGTGAGTACATTTCATGAGCTGTTTGAGAGACGGAAACACAGCGATCTCTAGGGCCAAGACTGTCTCTGACTGTGTCAGACACTGAGCAGCTGCCAATAGCATGCTAACAGCAAAATATGTTTGCTTATATAGTACAAGTCAAGGGACATCAGCGATAAAATCCAGCCCTTTCCACCACTCAACAAATGTAAATGAAGAACTTTGGAGAACAACTTCTCCCTTTTCTGAGAAAACAAAGTAAGAAACAACAATAAAAGCAAACGAGCAATGCCCCCCTGACTGAAAGACTGTCCTTCTATCCTTCCCAACTTCTGTCACCTTCAGAGCCCTCCCACTCAGAACCCTGTGTCATCACACCCTACTTTTGGACAAAGAAGTCTTTTTTCATTTCTTCTCCACATTTGGTTCCTCAACCACAGTATTAGTTGGAAGAACCTTATTAACCACATCATTGGAATGTACTATGTTTTCTTTGAAAGCACATGTCAGGCGCTGTCAAGATGGCTCAGTAGGTAAAGGAGCTTGCTGCCAAGTCTGACAACCTGGGTTTGATTCCCAAGACCTATGTGGTAGAAGGAGAGAACTGACTCCTACAAGTTGTCTTATGACCTCAACACGTGTACTGTGGCAGTGCCCTGTGTGGTGTGTGTGTGTATGTGTGTAAGTGCACACAAATAAATAAATAAATAGTTTTAAAAAGTTTTAAAGAAACGTCATGTCCAAAGCTGCACTGGGGAAATGGCTCAGTGGGTAAAGTGCCTGCCCTACAAACATGGAGACCCAAGGTCAGATTTCCAGCATACATAAAAAGCCAGAAATGATAGGGCATGTCTGCAGTCCCAGCCAAGTGGGACAGTAGGGCAGAGGCAGGGGGATCCCAGGGCCTCCCTGGCCAGACAGCCTGGACTCTGGTAAGGTGGAGAGAAAGTGGGGTAGATGCCAGTGTCAATTTCTGCAACCCCTAACATGAACCCACACATGCAAACACACACACACTAAACACACACACTAAACACACACAAAGAAAGAAACAAAGGAAGGAAGGAGGGAGGAAGGAGGAAGGAAGGAGGAAGGAAGGAAGGAAGGAGGAAGGAAGGAGGAAGGAAGGAGGAAGGAAGGAAGGTCAAAGAAAGGAAGGAAGAAAGGAAGGAGGAAGAAAGGAGGAAGGAAGGAAGGAGGAAGGAAGGAAGGACAAAGAAAGGAAGGAGATGCCATCAGATGGCATGTCTCCATTAGCATCTTCTTGGTGCCAGTTATTCAAAGTCCTTCTGGGGACCCTTGCTAGCCATGTGTCACAGAAGCTTGTATGACAGCGTGCAGTCCTTGAGAACAGGAAAGTGAAACTCATGAAACTGAAGTGTGTCACGTGTTCTCCGCTTTCCCGGCCCAGTGTCACTAATTCAGAAGGAGGGGGCCGTGGAAGGTGGGGGAGGGTGTTTGTGCATGTGTGTGGGTGCACACTTATCCATGCTAGGTCACTAGTTCAGAAGGGGGCAATCGTGCATGTGTGTGCATGCACACTCATCCATGCGGGGTCAGATGGCTGGAGACGCTATAGAAGCCCAGGAATGTGATCCAGAGCACAGGAGGGACAGGCCGTGATGGGTGACGGCTGAGTTAACACAGACAGAGCAAAAAGAGAAAGCAAATAGACAGCACAGATACAGGGAAATCTGTCAGTCGGATCAGCCACACTTCTCTGGAAAGGCAGTAGAGAATATGTTCACCCTCCTCGTTTTGTCTCACAACTGCTGAGTGACTAGTACCCACCGGCTGTCGAGTTGAAAGCTGAGGACAGAGGGCGAAGAAAAGAAAGCGCAGTTCTCCAAACAGAGACACTTACTGGCGAATGCTGACTTGAGAACGAGCACAAACCCGCCCTCTCTTCTCCAGCTGAATCACCCTGTCTTACAAAGACCCTGGGGATTCTTGGGTGGGTGCAGCCACACTGATGTGTGCAGAGTCAGAGCCTGTGAGGAGTTACAGCATTTGGAGATGCTTCCCCCCACCAGGTCCTGGAGTGTAATATTTAGGAGACATCCACAAAGCCATGAACATCCCTCCAATAGGTGGGGAAGCATACACAACTTATAAAAAAATATTGCAGCTGAGTTTCCTTTCTTTGGGTTGGGTGGTGACAATAGCTGTAGAGAGGGTGGATAGAACACCCGCCACAAACTTTGCAAAATGCCGGCGTTCCACAACTTGTTTAATACCTTAACCAAACTCAGGAAGTGGGCCACAGAGGTGGTTGCGACACATCCAAAAGCCAATGTATAGGTCAGCTTTCTCTGGTAGCCACAACACGCAGTGACTTACAACAATACACATCTTGTGTACAGGTATGACGGTGCAGTGTGTGTGTGGACACGTTGATGTTGGGTGTCTTATTCTCTCTCCACATCTTTGGTTGAGATAGGCTGTCTCACTGAACCTGGATGTCACCAATCAGGCTGACTGGTCTGTGAATCCCAAGGGTCTAGCTTTCTCTACTTCCACAGACTAGGATAAATAGGGGTTTCCATATGGATACTGAGGATTAAATTTAGGTCCTCATGATCACACAGCCATTTCTCTGGCTCATCTCTAAACACACAATCACCTCACAGTTATTGTGTTAGAGACAGAGGCCCATCCTTGTTGGTTTTTTCTCTCAAGCATGCCAGCCGGGGATGGGATCCCATCAGAGGGCTTGGTGGGCTCATCTCCACCTCAACTATTGCTCATGGCACTGTTGGGACTGTGGAGTTCCCCCGAGGGAAGCTGGACCTGCTTCAGAATTTCCCAGCTGACTTTTGGCTAGAGGCCACTCTCGGTTCCTTGCCATGGGGGCCTCTCCATCAGTTTGCAAACGGTGCAAGTTGAGAAGGCAATAAAAGGCGTCTGCTGGAAAGATGGAAACATAATCTTACATAATCTAATCACCAGCATGGCACCCTCTCACCTTTGCTATGGTTTATTGATTAACAAAACCCCAGATCACGTCTGCAATCAAGAAAAGGAGGTTTTACAAACATATGAAGACTGAGAATCTTGGACCTTGGGGACATCTTGGAGTATCCCCAGCATCCCATTTGCTTCTAATAAATGACCCTACCACCATCCTGCCTTCCAGCTCTCTCTTCTTGTTTTCATCTCAGCAGATTCTTCTGTTCTCAAAGGCGCTCAGCTCCAGCCCTGCCTTCCTTCAGACCCAGCCATTCCAGTCTCCTCTCTGTGGTCTTTCCTGTGGGCCCTCTAGCCTTTATAGAGCAGACACAGAAATTATGAAACATCACTGTGGTTAACCTTTTCCCTTGGAACCTGCTTTGTAGGATACATCTCATGCCATAAGCCCTGCAGCTCGAGGGTTCTGCATGGATTCTTTAGAGGTCACCTACTTGGTGGAGAAGGAGGCTACAGTTGTGAACTCAAGGTCATCATACCAGTTATGAGCTCGAGGTTACCATACCCACTGGAACACCACCCTTATCAGCTTTATGATGGAGTTTAAAGGGTTAAAAGCTGTGTTAGAGGAACAGAGTTACATACTTTCATTAGGTTCCTCCATCCTGTCCACTATTATACTATTTCTTTGGAGAAACACACTTAACAATTTAAATTTGACCCTATGAACTAAAGAGGAGCCCCAGGAGGTGTTAAAATGAGGACTAGGGAAAGAAATCAGGAAAGTGTATTAAATATTCTACCTTCTTCACTGCAAGTACTTGTTTGTGTGTCTTCTAGACTTGACACAGATGCATCCTTTATTCCATCCCATTCCATTTATTGTCACAACTTTATTTCAGATACTCAGGCTTCCTCATCTGAACAACTCAACAGGCTCACCTCTGACTCCTCAGCACCTGGCCTTTTGGCCTCCAATTCATGAACCATTGCATAGGCCTAGTGATTTTCTGTTATGCAACAGAGTATTTGTTTTAGAAAGACACACACACACACACACACACACACACACACACACACACGCACACACACGCACACACACACACGTGCATATACTCACAGGCACATTAATCTACTTACTCCAGATAGAAAGCCCACAACAGACCAAAGTACAGATATCACTAAAGTTCAACTTGGTAAAACAATGGGTTTTATTGTCATTTTATTACTTACAGGAACACAGATGCAGTGGTGTGAATAAGAATGGCCCCCACAGGCAAATATATGTTAATGCTTAGTCACCAGGGAGTGGCACTATTTGAAAGGACTAAAATGATTAGGAGGTGTGGCCTTCTTGGAGGAAGTGTGTCACTGGGAGTGGGCTTTGGGATTTCAAATGCTCAACTCAGGCACAGTCTCTTCCTGCTGCCTGTGAATCTAGATGTAGAATCCTCAGTTCTCCAACACCATGGTTGCTTGTGTGCCCCTCCCCCACACCATGCCATTAATGGACTAAACTTCTGAAACTGTAAGCAAGCCCCGGTTGAATGGTTTCTTTTGTAAGTGTTGCTTTGGTCATGGTGTCTCTTCACAGAAATAGAATGATGACTAAGAAAATAGGTGGGGGGTTACTTACAGCTGACTCAAAGACAGCTGTATCACCAAAGCCCACCCCTGAACGGTGACAGCTCACAAAAGCTGGAAACCTGGAACACATGACCTGTATGCAGCTCAGTGGGTTGGAGACTATCTTTTCCCAGGTGATTCAGCTTGTCTGAGCCCCTCTAGACAGCTCAGCAGGTCTCAGCTTCTAGGCAAGCTGTCTGTCTGAGACTCTTCTTTGCAATTTGGCATATCTGAGTGATGCAGTCTTTACTTTTTATATACTCTTGAGGAAGGAGGTGCCTATGAATCTGGTCAGTTTCAGGGATTTCCTACTGCTACTTTGTATTGTTTATTTCCTTTCTTAATGAGCTTCCCTGGTGGATAGAATGTTTCAATCTAGAAGAAACTGCTACACAACTTACCAAACCATAAAAGTAGCAATGTCATTCCTTGCCCTAAGACTTTCCATTTGTGCTGCCCATGACAGTGGTAAAAGATTTGGCTGGTCCATGAGGTCTTCACAGACAGCTGTTACTCAGTGATGTCTCTTACTTTTTAAACAACCTCGCCACACTGACAGTGTCCACACATGATTTCCCACATCTACATGGTGGGTGTGGTATTTTGAATGAGAACAGCCCCATCAGCTCATAGGGAATGGTACGATTAGGAGGCGTGGTCTTGTTGGAGGAAGTGTGTCACTGGGTTGGGTTTTGAGGATTTAAATGCTCAATTCAGGCCCAGAGTCTCTCTCTATTGTTGCCGGATGATCTAGGTGTAGAATTTTTAGCTACTTCTCCAGTACCATATTTGCCTGCATGTCACCTACAATGATGATAATGAACTAAACCTCTGAACTATAGGCCAGTTCTGATAAAATGCTTTCCTTTATAAGAGCCACTATGGCCATGGTATCTCTTCTCAGCAATAGAAATCATAACTAAGAAAGTGGGAATGAAGAATAGCATTAGCAAAACTTCCCAACCTTCTATAGGTAGAATTCAGGTGTGTGCACTGTGGACCTTTCTAATAATATCTCTCCAGCAAAAAGCAGATGGTGAAGAAGGATGGGAAAAATGCTGTAGAAGGTCCTCTCCTGTCAGGTGCACAAGCAGAGTATCTGCTTCCCTGTTGTAGCTTCTGGTGTCCAAGTCAGGATTGCTGGATGCTAGTGGTGTAGCGAGATGTGTGTTGGTCCTGACTGCATCATTTCTGGCTGCGTATGTCTGACTCACAGCAGAGTATGTCATTTGTCATCAGGAACCCTGACTAAACAAAAGGTCTTTCATGTCCCTGTTCTAACAAAGTGTTTCCCTCTTGGCACTTCTCTATGTGTCCCATAGTGTGAGCTCACTGTGATACAGATATTTTAGACCCACCAAATATCTCAGTTTTCCTCTGGCTCTTGGGGTTTTCCACAGCATGGCCCCCATGTCTAGACATTCACAGCTTTTCCTTGTTCATCTAGATTACTCCTGTTCAGTTTTCAGTCTTAAAAGTCCCTTTAAAATAACCCTCTTCGAATCACACTTCCTGCAGCAAATGGGCGATTGCATTTTAATTGGCAATTAACTCATCTACCTCTGTTGGCAAGAATTGTTTTGGCCTTGTTGGCCATCTCCTGTGGGCAGCTCATGTTTTGCTTGTATATAAGCTTGCTTGCTTTTGCATTAGAAAATGCCCAATCTAATTCAGTTAGCTGCCATGAGAGTTGCTAGACTGCTGGCTATACTCACTCACCATCCTCACTGGTTTGTGGAAGAGACTGCCTGACCCAAGATGAGCCCATCAGAGTTTCTCATTAGATCTCTAAGTCTAATATATGAGTCTGAGAACTTTGGGAGCCATGTTCATCATGTCACTATTTGATCTTTGACAAGTTAGCATAAATTTAAAAGTATTTAAAACAAATGCCTTCCCTGTTTGAATCAGGAGTATGACACAGCTCCTCCAGGTATCATCAGAAAGCTGTCATCAAGAAGTCAAATGGTAACCCTACCCAATCTCAAGGCTCAAGTGGGGAAGTTTGTTCTGCCAAGTCCATATCAACAGGCTCTATGGTCTTTGTGTGTTGGCTCTTCTTGGCAATGGGATACCTCCTGTTCCCTACTTGGTAGATGGCCAGATGCTGCCCTCAGTTCCTTACATGTTTCATTCAAACAAAGGAAAACATGCCATAGTCTTTTAAAAAAGAATTACTATGGATATATACCATATGCTGAACACAGTCCCCCCCACCAGCCCTGTTACTCCTGTTTGTTCCCTAGACAATTTGATATCTACTTTGATGTAACTCTCTGTCTCTCTCACACACAAAGAAAGAGAGAGATAGCATAAAGTTATAGAAAATCTAAGAACCACAAATGAGAAAACATTTGATATCTGTCTTTCTGAGAGGTCTTAATTCACTTACTTTGGTTGTATACAGTTGAATTGACTTCCTTGTAAATAGCATACCTTCATTAATCTTCATGACTTCCATAGACTTCGCTGTGTATATATGTCACATTTTATTTATACATTTCTCTGTGGTTGGGCATCATAGCACATGGACTGTTAGAGGTGGCCTTTCATGATATTCTGTTGGATCAAATCAAGAGTGTTCAAATACTTGGCATTTGTTCAAAGAGTTTGCAGTTTGAAGTCATCAAATTATTAGATGTTGGAGCTTTTAAATGTTCTCATTTTATGTTCTGAGAAAGTTAAGAATGAAAAGGAAGTGTGTACTTTGTCCTTGGTCTCACAACTATCTATACAAGGACAGCACTACTACATGGATTTAAATTCTAGCTGTACTTGGCTAACTCAAATGTCTCCCCATGACATGGACAACAGCACAGCGGGTTTGGAGGGGTGGTTTCCCACCATGAACAGCAGTCCCACAATTCCTTCATCCTGGAGGGACTAGGGAGGTGGTTCAGAACCACGGACAGCAGCCAGTCAAACACTGGGAGTCTTGTTCAGCACCATGGACAGAGGCTCTTCTGCCCATCCACCTCTTTGAGGCTGGGAGAATGGGTGGGCATCACTGACAGAGGCCCACCTCACCTCCATCTCTGACATGTTAGACGGATAGCGCAGAACAGTGGAAAGAAGTCCCATTTTTGCCTCCGAGACTGGTTAAAAGGTGGGTCAGAACCATAGGCAGCGGCATCCTAGTTTTGCACTGCGTTTCAATCATAGCTGCCCAGAAGGCTCTGCATCCATGAATGCAGGATTGAAATTAAAACATCTGGTCTACCAAATAAAGACTTAGAAGGGTGAGATTACTTTTGAGATGATTTATACTCTTGATATATATATGAGAGTATTCCTCTTGTGGCTGTGAAGGAGAGCATCTATCTCAATGCTTGTTAGACAAGGAATTTAGTTTAGTTCCTATTTTTTAACAGGCGTTCAATAATTCTTGAGAATCAGTTTGTTTCAGAGAGAAATCAGCACTCTTGCAGCTCAATGATCTAAAAATATGCTGTGAGAAAAATTATTTTATAGCCTAATGCAGAGTGCCTCTCTCTCTTCTTTATTTTTGCTGAATAATGCTCTTTGTTCTTGCAGAGTCATGTGCTTATTCCCCCACTGGGTTGGCTCACAGAATCCAAATAATTGAGGCATATTGCCTGCTTTTTTTTTAATACTTGAAGGCTGTCAGCATGCATTTTGGCATAGCAGGAAGTGGCCCTCAAGGGGCCTCTCTTACTGGATCTGAAAAGGAAATCATTCAAATTTGCTATTTGCAGAAACTTAAACACAAATATTTCAAAGAAAAAAAAGTACCATTTTAAATATCCCTGATTATGGATTTGAAGGCTCGGAGTGAGACAGTCATCTGTCCACATGGCAGGCTAGCTGTCCCCGCTATAAGTGACAATGTTATTCCTTTAGAGCAGTTTTGGGGGTATTAGGAAGCAGATATGCACTCTCCATAAGATACACAGTGAAAGGTGGGCGTAAAGAGGGTTAAACATGAGTTTTAAGAACAAAAGCTGGGGAGAGATTGGTACACACTCATTAGGGTTCACGCTTGAATCGTCCCCAGTATTCTGGTTTGGTTTCTGTTGCTATGATAAAAAAAAAAAACAAAAAACAAACAAACAAACAAAAAAACCACCCTGACCAAAAGCAACTTGAGGAAGGAAGGGTTCATTTGGCTCACACTTCTGGACCACAGTCCATTATTGAGGGAAGTCAGGGTAGGAACTGGAAGCAGAAACCAAAGAGGAGCACTGCTCACTGCTGTTCTCTCTCTGGTCCGTGCTCAGCTAGCATTCTTTTCAACCCAGGACTACATTTCCAGACCTGGCACTACCCAGTATTTTGGATCCTCCCCCATCAATCAACAAGCAAGACAATTCCCCACCAACATGGCCACAGGCCAATCTGAACTGGGAAATTCTTCAGTTGAGTTTTCCTCTCCCAAGATGACTCTAGGTTGTGTGGAGTTGACAGTAAATACTAACCAGTAATGCCACCATATGCCACAAACCCTTATGAAGTCAGGAACTTTGCCATTCATCTTAATGTCAGTCCTGTCCCCATGCCAAGCTTTAGATTCCCAATAAAGGTTCTGTGTTTTGAAAGGAATAACTCAAATGAAACAGCTCTGTATCATACAAGGACTGAATCTGCCTTCTCCACAAAATTACATTGTTGCTTTCTCTTCCATTTCTTCTCTCTCTCTCTCTCTCTCTCTCTCTCTTTCTGTGTGTGTGTGTGTGTGTGTGTGTGTGTGTGTGTGTGTGTGTGTAATAACAGCAGTTGGAAAACTCCAAAAGGACTACTGTAACTCATAGTGAAAATCTTGGAGGTGGCAGCAGTAGAGAGAAAGCATGATGAGGGAGTGATCAAAAAATATTTTTATTGTGCCATGTAGCATTGATTACGATTACAATATAGGGAATTTCGATGTAAGAAATCCATTTCGGATGCTTCTAAATGGAACCCCGTTTGTCAAAAGCTGAGAGCCATTGTTAGCATTCCTCATCACATCTCAGCGACATGACATTACTCACCACAGTGCTGCTGTATGGACAGCAACACTTCACTTAATTCTGGAAGTGTCTAAATGAAGTGGCTTTATTCCTTGTCTCACCAACCATGTCAGTTCTGCAGACAGAATCTCAAGAAAAGAGAAGATGTCTTCGCTCTGCTTTGGGCTCAAGACTTACCAGAGTCTCAGCTCTTGCTACAAAATGTGCACCACTGGCTCATCCCAGGGGCCTCTTTCAAAAATCAACAAATCTATATGAGGCCCCTTCGTAACTCTATAAGGGATTTCCTCCCTCCCTTTTTCCCGTCCTCCCCTCTTTACTTCCCTTCCTTCTTCCCTCCCTTCCTTTGCTTCCTCTCTGTCCTTCCTTCCTTCATTCATTCCTTCCTTCATCCCTTCCTTCCTTCACCCCTTCCCTTCTTCCAGTTTCTTTCCTTTCCTCCCTCCATTGCTTGCAATTATTTTTGTGTTTAAGTAGTGAAATGAATAAAAGAGAACTAAGACCTGATGGATCCATGAGCCCTTGGAGCCTCCTGGTTTGCTTCTGCTGGTATCAGCACTGCAGGAGGTCTTAAGACATCTGAGAAGGTGTATGGGAAGCTTCACCCTGCAGTGTTGAGGAAAGACACTAAGTCCCGCCCTGGACTGGAATGCCAACATTCTGGAAAAATCTCTTCTATTTGCAGAGCTGCAGCTTTCTCATCTGCATTATAGGGATGATGACTGAGGCCTCATGGCGTGTGAAGTCCTGGGCATGAAAGTCTTGTAAGAACCATAGAACTCATGGCTGGAGAGATGGCTCAGAGGTTAAGAGCACTGTCTGCTCTTCCAGAGAATTTGGGTTCAATTCCCAGTATTACATGACATCTGTTTTTAACTCCATTTCCAGGGGATCTGATACCCTCATATAAACATACATTCAGGCAAAACACCAATGAACATAAAGTAAAACTAAATTTTAAAAATGAACTATAGAACTCACTCCGCAAAAGTCCCAACAATGCTCTTGTCACTAATCACAATGGAATTCGAAAACACTGGGAACATTTGAACCTGACATCCAAAAGAGAATAATAAGTGGGCATATGTGCATCTATTTCAGACACTGGGGAGGCTGGAGAGTGGTTAGAGGTCAGCCTGAGTTAAACAGTGAGAGTTAAATAGCAAAGTGTTCTAATTTACTTTTCTATTGCTGTTATAAACACCACGACTTCAGCCAACTTGGGAAGGAAAAGGTTTATTTGTCTAACAGGTCAGAGTCCATCATTGTAGGAAGCTAAGGCAGAACCCTGGAGGCAGGAGCTGATGCAGAGGGCATGGAGGATCACTGCTCACTGGCTTGCTTCTCATGGTTCACTCGGCTTTCTTCCTTACAGCACCCACAATGACCTGCTGGGGGTGACACTGTCCATGATAGGTCAGGCCCTCCCACATTAATCTTTACTGGAGAAAATGCCCCACAGACACTTCCACTGACCAACCAGTCTGATACAGACAATTTTTAATTGACATCCCACCTTCTCTAGTGATTCAAGTTTGTGTCAATTGGACAAAAACTTACCAGCACATAAGGAAGATTCCTACACTTCAATATCACATTCCCAGGACAGTGTCTAAGAGTGTGTTTTATATGCAAGTAGCTGGGAGCAGCTGTAACTGAATCCCATCACTGATGGAGGAATGGCTGGGAACAGGAGTGCCTCTCCTGTTTATACACTGTGTTTATTTCACATCTGCTCTTGCCTGGGACCTAGGCTGGCTCCGTGAAGCACAATGAGGCAGGCAGGATCTGAGCCTGGTCCATAACAACAAATTGAATAGTGCATCAGCAGAAGAGATGGGGATGCCTTGATGATGGTTTGGATTGTGGATTAGTTATTTCTTCCAAGTGAGTTATCTCTATGTTGAGTCTGGTGTTTCTAGGAGTCTACAACGTTTATCTTTCTTGTTATTTTTTGTTACACTTGCTGTTAATTACTGGCCACAGGAAACAACAGACCTGCTACTCTACAGATTATTAGAAAAGCTCTGACCTCATTGTCTACCTCGGAGCTACTGGTGTCTTTCCAAAGAAGCAGACAGAAGCAGACAGGGATTTAAGACCTGGGAAGTGGCTTGAAGCAAATGTGTCATGTCTTCTTCCTATTTCAGAAATGCCAACCAAAACCCAGAAAGGCTGTTGTATGACAAAACTTTTCCTGGGAAGACACAACACACATCTCTACTCAACTCTAGAGAGTGGCAGACCGAAGTACAGATGCAGCTAATGTCCAACTTGGTGAAGCAATGAGTTTTAATGGGGTTAGTTAGTGAAGCAGAAATGACTCCAAGACAGCTGCACCACCAAAGACCACCCCAGCATGTGTGACAGCTCACAAAACACAG
The DNA here is from genome assembly GCF_943737965.1 of Phodopus roborovskii. Taxonomy (NCBI): domain Eukaryota; kingdom Metazoa; phylum Chordata; class Mammalia; order Rodentia; family Cricetidae; genus Phodopus; species Phodopus roborovskii. The sequence goes on along the minus strand of NW_026126516.1, from coordinate 5,635,109 downwards.
ACAGCTAAACAGTTTGGAGAATGATTTTTCCAAGTGACTGGTCTAAACCTCTTCTAGTTATTACATTTGTGACAGGGTTGGGCAGATAATCCAGGGTTTCACCCAAAACTCTTGTACTCATCCAGACTGCCCCCAGCTTTGAGATTAGATGGCCATCCATGCTTGCACAGCCTTATCCTAGGACGTGCTCCCCAGGCTCCCAGGATGCAAGATGAACTCTACAATGCCCTGCCTCTTCCAGAAAATAAATGAGATGAAAGATGAGTGAGTGTGGCATTGTGGGAAGATTGGGTATGGTTTGGTTGTTTGGGGGGGGTGATTCCTATTTGTTTCGGTATTCCAGAAACTTGGAAAAATACCCTAAAACTGAGAGATGAGACAGCATGCCACTGCAGTCCCAGCCACTTGGAAGGCTGAGTCAGGAAGGCTGAGTGCAGGCATTTGAGGATGGACTGCACTAAACCAGTAAGAGGCCAGCTTATTGTTGGCACAGAAAACTATTAGCAAAACAACAATAGAGAGCTGTCACACAAGGATCTGGTTGTTGCTCTTCCCTTTACTCTCCAGATGACCCTCATGCTGCCTGGAATCTTGAGTCATTTGCTTGGTTGGATGGTCCTTCAGTTCATTCAGTCATTAAAACGGAAGGTTATGCGATGGGCTCTGTGAATAGGCCTTGTCTTTTGGTGGAGAGCCTTCGGGAAAGTACAAGTGCATGGAACGCATACATTGCTGCAGTTAGCAGTTGGGTGTACACAATGAAACTGTACCATGGGGTGGTGACTGGGAGAGAATTTTGTGAAGATGCAAAGTACAAGGAAACATGCTTAGGCAACAGATGGATTCCAAAGGTAGAAAGCGGAATTCACACAAGTACTCATTCATCCATCCATTTATCTTTCTGTTCACACAACCGCCATCTCCCCTACCCACTCACTCATCTATCTGTCTATCCGTCCATCCATCTACCCACCAATCCATCCGTTCATCCACCCATCCACCATCCATTCATGTATTCATCTATCCATCAATCCATGTGACCATCATTTATCTACTCACCCACTCATCCATCCATGTACCCACTCATCCATCATCATCTATCCACCACACACACACACACACACACAACCATCTAGCCAACCACCCATTATCCATTCATCCACCCACACTTACATCCATCTATCCATCCACCCACCCATCTGTTCATATATACATACATACATACCCAGTCATCCATCCCTCCTTCCATCCATCCAAATTGCTAATAGGTATTTATGGTAACCAGGGAATACAGGAATTTAGCAAGACCACAAGAGAGAAGGAGGTTTAGGGACAGCAAGAGTTTCTTTCTGCCTGGTGCTAAACTTCCCATGTGGAAAAGCAGTGGGAAAGTCTGAGAAGTGGGCAGGGACTCATCTCCAACTGAAACACATAGGAGTGGCCACAGCAAGTTGGTAGTTTACAGGGAAGGGGGAGGGGCTCTGAAGAAGGGCAGGAAGACATTGTTTACAAACTAGTTCTGGGTAAAGTGTGAATGGAGGATGGGGATGGGTAGAAGGTAGTAGAGGCAAGAGAACCAATGAGGAGGAGGCTGTCACTTCTTCCAGAGGGGCAAAGGTCATGTCTGTGGAGAGAGGAGGTCACAAATCTCATTTTACGTGCTGTGGCAGTCTGCATAAGAATGAGCCCACAGGCTCCTATGTTTGAGTCCTTGATCCTTTATTGAAACTGTTTGGGGAAGATTAGGAGGTGAGATCTTGTTGGAGTAGATGTGTCCTTGCTGAAGGAGGTGTGTCACTGGGGGTGGGCTTGGAGGTCTGCCCGCTGCCTGTGGATCAGGATGTAAATAAAGCTCTCAGCTACTGCTCCAGCACAGTGCCTGTCTGCTTCCCACCATGATGCTATGGACTCACCCCTAAAACTGTGAGCAAGCCACTGATTAATGCTTTCTTTTCTGAGTGTTGCCTTGGTCTTGGAGACTCTTCATAGTAGTAGAATAATTGAGAGATAACAAGTCTTGCCCATGGCCACAACCTTGCCCAGAGTTATCCTAGAGGCTCTACATGTTTGTTGTGGAGAAGCTAGCCTCTGTCCCAGATTCCCAGAGACACGTGCCTCAGTGTCTTCATCAGCCATGGCTGGGACTTGGGCTGCCAGTCCTCTGATTTCACTTGTGACTTCTGTATGTGGCCTTTTGACCTCTGTGTCTGCCCTTTGGGTGTCAAAAGCAGATGTTCGACACATCTGCTTTGCTCTGAGAATGTTTGCAATGTGGACAATTTTCCTAGCTTGGCCTTCCAGCAAAGACAAAGGCTGGAGTGTCAGGGAAGCTGAGAGGGGAGTGGGACTGGCTTGGGCAAAGTCTAAAACGTATCACTATAGCAAGAGGAGAGCCATGTGAAGGAGGTGAGACACGGTTGCCGGGTGCTGCAGCTGCTCAGAGAGTGGCAGCCTACTGTGGACAGTGACTGGGAGACACCAGCCATGGGTGCAAGTTGTTAAGATAGAGAATACTCTTGCTAGGAGGGCTGAGCCGGGAGAGAGGAGAGGAAACTATTCCAGCAGTCTCTGCTCTTGATGCTTAGTACATCGACTTGTCTGTAATCCAAGTCTTCCCCAAACCTTGTCAGCCAAAGGGGAGTCTGCCAAGACGTTGAAAAGAAAGACGGCATAGACGTCCTTGCAATGCAGTAGGTGTTCACTGCGGGCCGACTGGGCGACTGTGTCAGGAAGCCTTGGGTTTTCTGTCCCTCTGAATCCAGAACACGCTACCATCGTAGATGCCACATTTTCTGCTCACAGCCTCTTGTTCAGCCTTATGCATTTTGTATGACCCCCTCCTTCGCAAAATGGATTTTCAGAATCAGTGCAATTTAGAGTGGCATACTTTCTCCCTCACAGGCTCTATCTCCACAAACCCTGTGTGCCTGGAGGAAAATGAGCCAGGGTTTCTCACCGAAATCCTAGGCTGTGGAAATCCTTGGGCTATAAATAGCACGTGTGTGTGTGTATTTTTTTTTTAATATGATGGACTCATTTTCTCTGATCATAAAATCTATGGCTTCTATTTATAGCCATAGTACTGCTTCTAGTACTGAGGGACTGTTAAAAAAAAAAAAAAAAAGGTTTCAGAAAATAAATGTGCTTAGCCAACCTTTCCAGCATAGAGATAGCGGAAGGGGCTGGCAGATGGGGGCCCCAGGACTCAGGCTCTTGGCATTAACCCCATGCTGTCTGGGAGTTGTTCTCAGTTCCAGGTCCCTCGGGTCTCCAGCCTTCAGCTCGAATTGCATTTGCCTGGATGAAGAGCTGTGTTCATTCACTCGCTGAGAGCCCGCTTCAGCCCAACCCCACTGTAAGACTCCTGGGAAATAAATGTATTTGTATGTCACAGCAGCTAGCTGACTAAAGCAGGAGACTCTGGTGCCCAGCATGACACAGGTGCAGTGTGAATGAGAGCCAGGGAAGCCTCCAGAAGCTGCCTCAGTGCTGCCCAGGGAAACCCCAGAGCCACCTGTGAGAGGCAGAACAGTGACCCCAAAAGCCATCCGGTCCTAATCCCTGGAACTGTAGCACTATGTGGCATGCCACTACAGGTGTGACTGGACTCTTCAGACGACCTGATGGAATTTTAAGGGGGAGCAAAAATCCATGAGACAAGAAGCACAGTTCTAGAAACTACTTTCGTCCTGAACCCTCCAGGGGAAAGGCTACACTCAGATACCTCATTTGTACTTTTGCCTCTAGAACCATATGGAATTTTTGTTTTTTGTCTTCACTGTGTAAGTAAGCACTGTGCCGCTGAGCTAAACCCCTAGTCCACACAGTCCCCTTTCCCCTCAAATGTTATTTGGAGGCAGAATCTACCATACTTAGGCCAACTTTCAAGTATGTTTGCCCAGCCTCAGTCTCATGAGTCTGTGTTTCCAGCGACTCAGGTGGCAGCCATCTGTTTTAGCAGCAACGGAAACAGAACTGCCTGTCAAGGAGACACTGTCTAACTGTCAGAGTCACCTACCGTGCAGGAGCCACCCAGCATCCAATTGCTTCTGGTGGGACAGCCATCCCAGTTATACAGCCAGTGTCCCTGCCCAGCTCAGCTCATGCTTCTGTAAGGCCAGCTTGTCCTAGGGTGCAGGTGTTTGCTTAATTTAACTGGAATCTGTAAGGATCCAGAAGATGCCCAGGGGAAGGCTGCTGGAACAGGAGGACCAAGAATATTATCCCCAAATAGTGCCACCCAGTGGGAGTCTACTTTTGCAAATATTATCCCATAAGGCAGAATGAAGCCTTGAGGCATGGGGGTGGAGGTGGGTTGGGGAGGAGTGGGGGGGGGCAGGGGAGGAATCTGTGACCTAGCAGAAAGTGCTAGGAAAGGAAACCAATTCCAGTACTGGTGTCATCCAGGGTCAACCGTTCAGCTGGAATTTTAGACGGATAACTTGCCTTAATCCTATGCATAGCCTGAGTTTGATAAAGTCTGGGGATGTCATTGTTACTGAACTCAGGGGGCCAAAGCCTGTGCCCCAAGCTGGGTTCCACTACATGCCCTCAATAAGACAGTTAAGAGATGGAAAGCAGAAAGCGAAGACTTAGTCAGTGTGGTGGCATTGATGGGAAAAAGCCGTGACCTCAAATTCAATAGCATCAGTGTGTGCACTCCAGCGTGTGTGTGTGTGTGTGTGTGTGTGTGTGTGTGTGTGTGTTGCAGTGGGGGGGATGTAGACTGGAAAGGATTTCTCAGTCACTAACTTTGAACATCTTGCCCTTCATGTCACACTCAGGAACACATGGATGTTCCTTCTGCTGTGACTGGGAGTCAGGAAGACAGGCGTTGAGGAGGCCGACTTCCCCAAGTGCATCTGTGTGGTATCAGACTGGAAAAATGATCCAGCTGAACCACAGTGGTGGAGAATAAGAAGGGCTCTGCTCCTACTAGGTGTGCCCTTCAGTCAAGTGCAGGTGGAGGGATGATATACACACACATACATACACACACACACACACACACACACACACACACACATACATATATACATATATATATATATATTCAAACATCAGCTCCACCTTCATTTGCTTTTTGTTCCCAGTTTTATCGGGGTATAAGATATATAACATATGCAAAAACACAGCATATATAACAATTTGGACTTGTAAAAACTCACCTCAAACCATCACCTCAACTAGAGCCCCCAAAACAGCCACCTGGAAAAGGATCCCTCCCCCGTTGACAGGCGTGCCTTAACTGAGAACCATCCTTTTAGAGACTTTCCTAATAGGTGTAACAGGGTGTGTTGGTTTGAGTAAGAATGGCCCCGTAGGCTCACAGATTTGAACGCTTGGTCATTAGGAAATGATGCCACTTGACAGGGATTAGGAGGTGTGGCCTTGCTGGAGGAAGTGTGTCCCTGGGGTCCATTGTGTGTCTCTCTTCCTGCTGCCTGCTGAGATGTAGCACTCTGACTGAGCTCTTTCTCCAGCACCATGTCTGCCTGCATGCCGCCATGCTCCCGACCAGTAGAATGAACTAAACCTCTGAATCGGTGAGCAAGCCTCAATTAAATGTTTTCTTTTGTAAGAGGTGTCTCTTCTGCAGCCATAGAAAGACATAGGGTGCTGCTACTTCCAGACCGGATAGCAGAGTTCTAGAACACAGTCATCTTGTATAACTGTAACTTTGTATCCACTGACTAACCAATCTCCATTTCCTCCTCCCTCAGTGGCTGGGGAACTATCTCTACAGAACTGACTGCTCAATTACTCCATTTACAAGAAACCCTACAGTGACTGGCTGATCCCCTTAGCATGTATCCTTCAGGCTCATCTACACAGCCACAGGTGGCAGCCTTCCTTCTTTTTGAAGGACAAATAATATTCCATTGTATGAATATACCACACTTTCTTTATCCATTCATCCAGTGATGGGTATTAAGGCCACATCCATGTCTTGGATGTGGTAAATAATACTAGTATAAACTTGTATAAACTTGTGTGTGTTTTGTGAAAATTGGCTGGTGTGTGTGTGTGTGTGCGTGTGTAAGAAATGGGACTGGCAAAAGAATATTAGTATTTTAAATACATATTAGAGAAAAGGGAGGTAGTACTCACAGCCACTTGTGAGGTCTTCTCTTTCTTTGAAATTCTGGGTTTAGCCCCAGCCTCTTATATGGGGCCTAGAGCCTCAGTCCCCCTGAGCATTGGTGTAGATCTGTGGACTGAGCTGCCTTCTGTAACCGCACTCTTGGTCTTCAATGACACTTAAGGCAGTGTGACTCAGGGCGAGTCTCCCATATGGTTAATTTGAATGTTGTCTTTTCTTCCCCGTGTTTGTGTTTCTCCCTCTGAAAGCCACGTGGAGTCTGACCATAGCCTCTAAGCCACCATCTCATGGATCCAAAAGCCAAACCAGAGTGCCCTTCAATAACACGGCCAATCACACAGCTCCTTAAGATGGTGCTTCTCAGCCTTCCTAATGCTGTGACCCTTTAATACAATTCCTCATGTTGTGGTGACCCCAACCATAGTTATTCCAATGCTACTCCATAACTGTAAATTTGCTACTATTATGAATCACAATGTAAATATCCATGTTTCTCAATGGTCTTAGATGAAAGAGTTGTTCAACTCTCAAATTCTTCAATTCACAGGTTGAGAACAGCTGCCTTAAGCCCTGGTGTTCTAGCATGTTCTAACAGTAGTCGGATCCATTTCTTTTGTGTGAAAGTTGCATCCACTACATGCCTGACCTGTACATCCTCAGATTTGTGCTCCAAGACAAACAGTGCCCTACCTGCAGGTCAGCTCCCTGCCACACGGACTGTTGCTGTCTGGGACCCCTCCCCCACGCCGCAGATCTTCTCTTTGGTCTCAGTCCACGTGCCCCTATAGCTCAGTCCGCCCTTCTGCCTTTAGCAGCTTTTGTTTTAACATCACCCCAGAACGGAACCTCTTTGAAGACATTGCAAGTGACAATTAGAGATTCAATTTAAGATAAAATCCAACCCTCGGTGGTACTGCCAAGTCAAATTTCTCAACCCAGTGACAACACCTGACAGGCAGAGGCGACACTGGCACAGGAGACAAGGTCTTTAAAAAAAAATCAATGTTTGGCTGCTGCAACGTAGGACTGTTGACATTGGAAGAGACAGGATCTTATGACTGGAGAAATACAGTGCAATAACTTTCAGGTGCCATTGGCTCAAGTTAATCCCTTCCAAACACTACATTAGATACAGGCGTGACTCAAATCGCTAACATTCTTTAAGGCCTCTCCTTGGGACTTTCAGGTATCTTTAGAGTCTTCTTGCTCGCTTGGCTGCCTCTGACCTCCGTCAGGCAAAGATGGCGGGAAGGCTCGTGATTCCGTTTCCCAGCACTGTGGCTCCCACACAAGTGACACTCAGTAATATTTGATTGACTGTTAAATGATGCCCCTCTCCACCTGGATTAGTGATGCTGAGATTCTGTACCTGGTGGGTGTTGGGAGGCTAGGAAGAGGACCGGTTGTTGAAGCACTTGCATTCGGAACTAAGTTTGATCCCCCAGAAACTACATGAAAAATAATAAGTTGATTGTGACAGAAAGTGGCACCTATAATTCCAGCACTGGGGAAGGCAGACACAGAAGGGACCCTGGGGCTCACTGGCCAGCCAGTTTAGGTGAATCAGTGAGCTCCAGGTTCAGGGAGAGACACTGTCTCAAAAATCAGGATAATTTTGATGGCACCAGGTGTCCGATCCTGGCCCCCACCGCATGCATGAACATAGACACATAGGCATCCACACATATGCATGCAAAATAGTGGTTAGAACAGCTGATCCCTAAAGTCATGCATTTTGACCTGACTAGCCTTGAAAGGGGGATAGAGAAAATAGTGTAGGGTGGGCATCAGAGTGGAGTGTATCTTGGGGAAGGACCGTTGTCCAGCCAAAAGAATGTCACCAAGAACAAGCACAGGAAAGCAGTGCCCAGAAAGGCCACCTGAGGATGTGTTCACATTGAGGTAGAATGTTCCTGAAGGCTAGGGTGGCAAAAGTAGCAACCAGAACATGACTTTCTCCACTGCACTGCAAGAGAACAGATCTGCCCAACACCATTTGTCAGAAGCTTCAGACTTCAGAGGTATTTTGACCTTTATCTTATGCCATTTAAGAGGGTTTTTATACAATCAGGCCAGCACAGGCACTTGAGCCAAAACGAAATCCTTCTTTTCCTTAATTTCAAAGTAGCCAGCTAGAATATCACGTCTCACCTTAAGTACCAATATGACATTTTGTGCTAAACAAACTCCAAGTCAGACTCTAATCACCATGACGATGCCCTTTCCAGCATCTCCGCCTCCCTGTGACACCACACCCCAGCTAGGTGCCGGGTTCTTTGATTCTCATGACTTCCAGGCACGGTTTGCAATACCCAGGGCCATAACTTTGGGGTAAAATGGCTCTCATGCTTGGCCAAATAGAACTCACCTGCCTTAGCCAGCCTCTCCCAGTCTCTCCCCATATCAGTCTGAGTCTGGGCTGTGTAACTGAACTTGTGACTTGGGGGTGTGCAAAGAGTGATTGGGAGTCCAACGTGAAGCTGCTGGCATCAGGCGGGGGCAGAGGGTGGGCTAGTGCTGAGTTACTCCTAACCCAGAAGGTAGAAAGGTGAGCAAAGGCAGAGGCCCAACTCTCCTGTCAAGGAGCCCATCATCTTGGCTGTACCTGAAACCCCAAGAACCTATCCCTATCTATTGATGAGGACTGAGCCCAGTGGCCTGAACCCCTCTTAAAGGCTTTGGCTCTAACACTGTTCTTTTGGGGGAGTGAATTTCTAATGTGTGACTCTAAGAGCAGTGAAGTATGTTGAATTGAGCTCCCCAAAAGACACATTAATGTCCCCATTCTTAGGACCTGTGAATGTGGCCTCATTTCAAAACAGAGATTGTACTGACTAGTGTTATGTCAGCTTGACACAAGCTAAAGTCAACAGGTAGGAAGGAGCCTCTGTCCAGAAAATGCCCCCATAAGAGCCATCTGTAAGGCATTTTCTTAACTAGTGATTTATAGGAGAGTCCAGCCCATAGCGGGTTGTGCCATCCCTGGGCTGGTGGTCCTGGGTTCTGTAAGAAAGCAGGCTGAACAAGCCAGTGAGCAGCGCCCCTCCATGGCCTCCTGCCTCCAGATTCCTGCCCTCACTGCTTTTGATGATGAACTGCTCCGTGTATGGAACTGTGGATGAAACTAACCCTTTCCCGCCCAAGTGGCTTTGGTTATGGTATTTCATCTCAGCAACAGAAATCCTAAGAGAGGGATTTTTGTTGATGCAATCAACTTAAACCAAGACCATACTTGGTTGAAGCAGACCTTACTCCAATGTCTGGTTCCTGTATTAGAGAAGGGAATTCTGGAGACAGAACATCAGGCGTGGGAGAGAAGGCCATGGACATAAGAGCAGTACCCAGGGATCCCAGGGATGGCCATCAACTGGAAGAGAGGCAGGACAGGCACCCTCGTGGCCATCAGAGGGAAAGAACACTGCTGGCTGCTGGGCCCTGGGCATCTGCCCTCCAGTCCTGTGCAAAACACATTTCTGTCACCACAAATGTTTATTTTTTGGCCAAGGGAACTTAATTCAGTTGGGGACCCTCTGAGACAGAGTGGCTCACCCAATGTCTTAGAATCATACTGTCAATGGTCCAGTGCTCAGAAGTCCTGGTCATAAACCCAACTCAAATGGCAGCAGGTGTTCACCCCCCCCCAAGTTTCACAAATCCCCGTACCAGGTGGATGGTAGGCCTATCCCACCAGGCTCCGAGGGAAAAAAAAAAAGATACAAATCCAATTATACCATCAAAACCCAAATGGTGCAAAACTCTGATCACTGTGGTAACCAGGATCTAACTGGTTTCATGTGGTGAAGATAGGCCACACACCCTGCCCTGGCCAGCCCGCACTGTGGGATCCCTGCTGTCCAGGTCCCAAAGTCAGCTAGTCATTGCACTACCTGCTCCTACATTTATGGGGCAAGTTCCTCACATAGAAGGCCAAAGCCCTATATAGGCAAAGTGGCAATAAAAACATTAGACTTTCTCAAATTAGAGAAAAACTTGGAACATTTTTAAATGAATGGCTTTCCGCATCTGATCTTACCCAGTATTAAGAACAGATTTATAAAAACGACTAATGTATAATAAGAAACAGTGTGGATTGCAGGGAGCCCAGAGTAGATCCAGGAACTTGGAAAATGGTAGAGAGACTATTTCAGGGCCCTCTGTGAGAGTCCCTGTAATATAGCTGGGGTTGAAATGGCTGAGAGAACAATGTGGGAGGAGGCGCCCCTGCACGAGGCTGGGAGGAGTTCCTGGTGGTGGGGATGTGTGGTGCTGCATGCCGTCACCAGGCAGAGCGCCAATCGAGAGTGAGACAAGAGTCCCGGGCCACAGAAACGTCAATGGCCTGCCCAAATTACCTACTGCCACCAGCCAGACCCCACCTCCCGAATATGCCCCATCACCACAAAAATAGTGCCATAAGCTCAGGACCAAGCATCCCACACAGGAGTCTGTGGGTGTCGTGTCAGGTTCAAACTGTAACAGGAGGGTCTGGTACCCTTTGCTCGGTCTCGAGCACTTAGACAGACCATCAGAGTGGGGACAGCTTGTAAGGCAGGGCTGCTCAACTCCAAGGATCAGTCTGGGGACCCCTTATAGATGTCAAAGGCCTCCCAGGGCCCTGCATCACCAAAGACTCTACAGCACCCCAAAATGGCATCATGGTCAGTTAGGGACCATGGATTCCGAACACAAGACTGTAGGGGACAGTTGACCATCAGTGGAAGATGGCGGAGATTTTTAATGAATGGTTATCTGGGATAATGAACAAAACATCTGGGGGGGAAATCCCTGTTTCTCCTTTTACACCAAAGTAATCCCAGATGTTTAAAAAAGAAAGAAAAAAGAAACAAGACTCACAAAAGCATTTCTTAGATAGGACTAAGGAGATCAAAACCCAGGCTAATACTTGCCCCGGGCAGTCCCTGGAACATGGGAAGTGCTTAGTGAATATTTGTAAAATCCCTTCACTCAGTGCATGTGCGTGTGTGTGTGTGTGTGTGTGTGTGTGTGTGTTGTACCATATTCTTCATAACATGTTTTTTACATTTAAGCATTTAATCCTTCTACTGTGACCATGATAGGAAGCAATATAGATTCATGAACAGTCAAGGAGAGGCTCGATGACGACCCATGAAGACCCCCTCAACCATCGATGTGATCAATAAAAAGAAAAGAGATGGGAGGATTAGAGGTATGGCTACATTGTCTGTTGGATCCATGGACTATCTTAGCCTACATAACACCTAGCCCATGTTCAGTACCTAACGAGTAGGAAATGAGTAAATGAATAATTGCTCCTGGCTTTGTGTTCAGCCTTGTCCTCATTTCACTTCTGTTGCTATGACAAAATGCCCTGACCAAAAGCCATGTAGGGAAGAAAGGGTATTTGGCTTGCAACTCTAATTTGAAGGATCTTGAAGCAGCTAGTCACATCCACACCCGGGAATAGAGAGATGAATCCAGGCTTGCTCACTTGTGCTCAGACATCCTTACACAACCCCAGGACCCAGCCCTGGCGATGCTTCCCCCCACACTCAGGGTGTGCGGACCCTGCCTTGATTAATTCAATGTTAAGCGGTATTCCTTTACTGAGAATCTGTGTGCTGAACTTTGACTCACTTCAGCATAGCAGGGAGCATGGCAGCACACATGGCGACTGAAGCATCTTGAAGTGCAAGCAGGAAGCTGAGAGAATGAACTAGAAATTGAAGGAGTCTTTAAACACTCAGCAACCACCTCCGGTGACATGCTTCCTCCAGAAAGACTGCACCTCCGAAGCCTCCTCAAACAGTATCACCAGTTAAGTACCAAACATTCAAATGCCTGAGACTATGTGGGGCATCTCATTCAAAACACTATATTCAATATGGTGGCATATGCCTACAAAGCCATTATTTGAGGAGTAGAGGCAGGAAGATCAGAAGTTCAGGGCCATCTTCAGGTACACAGCAAGATTGAGACCAGCCTGGGATCATGAGAGTATCTAAGAAAGGAAGAAAAGGGGGCAGGTCTCTGGGGATGTGACTAAGCCGTAGGGTCCCTTCTAGCCCAAATTGTGGTTGGTGATGCATGGTGTCTAGCCCAGCTCTCCTTCACATCAGATGCCTGGCCTTAAACAACCAACCCACCTCTCACTGCAAACTAAAGATTATGGGAAATGGTACCCACCCATCTAGTGGAGGCATTGGGAGGATTCTGTGTATTAAACATCCACACCAAGATGCTGAAGGCGGTTCCTAGAGCATAGTGAGCCTGCCATCAGTGCTCACTGCTCCTGTATGAATTAGTCACATTGGGTAAACAAGCTGATGTGGTGTTTGCTCAAGGGTGTTGTTAAAAGGGTGTCTCCAGTGAGTGGCTAGATGGACAAAGCCGGGAGCATGTGGATGGCGGGCTGAGTCACAGCGCTTCTGAACCATGGTTAGCAGCTTTGACCTTTGTCCACATGATGGAACCACTTCACAGAAAATCCCTTTGCCTTAACGTACCAAGAACATGTCTCTGGGCACCACGGCTTCCCAATAGGGTGACTGTTTAGAGCGTGGTACCTGAGCTTGGCATTCCAGAGAGGACACCGATGTAGCCTGTCTGAGTCACAAAGAAGTGAAAGAGGAAATAACGAAATTTCAGAATACATGCTGTGTGTGGGGTCGGGGCAGGAAGGGGAGCACTAGGGACACCTCTCCTAGGGAGGAGGTGCAGTGTCAACGGTCATTTGAACGAAGCCTCAGTAGATGAAGAACTCAATTTTCAGGAAAGTTGTCCCTCCCCCAGCAACAGACCCCATGCATGTGAGATGTCTGGAAACCACCTGCAGTCTCCGCTACAACAGAAGGGAACCCGATCCCGGCAAATGTGGGGCTGGAATGAGCAGGGCTGTGAGGGAACTTAGAGTTTATTCTGCCAGCCGTTGCAGGGTTGTGATGGGGAGGGTACGGTATGGTCAGCCCTTCACCTCATTCTCAGAGGAAGAAATACAATGATTCCCCAGAGTCACTGGGCGGGTCCATGCTGGCCCCACAACCCACTTCTCCAGGCTCCATTCAGATGCTTTCTGCCCTAATGCCTGCTATAAATCCCAGGGAATGTGAACTAAACCAGAGCAGCACTGCATTCAGAGAGGCCAGACAGGGTTAAGACTGGCTAGGGTGGCCAGAGGGAATCAGACTGACAGTGATCTTTCCCTTGGAAGACTACAGGAGGTAAAGACCATGACTATGGGGCTTGCGAGATGGCTCAGTAGGTAAGTGCACTTGCCCCTGCGCCCGCCAACTTGGTTTCCATCTCTGAGTTCAATCCTTGGATCCCACTTAGCAGGAGGAGAAGGAGAGAAGCAATTCCCACAAGTTGTCCTTTGATCTCCATGCTGGCCCCTCACACACAATGAAGGAATGAATGAATAAAGAAATGGATAAATAAATTCCAAGTAAATTAATGAATAATGTAAAAGAAAATGAAGGCCATGAGGACACATGGCATGATGTTTGGAAAGTCATAGGACCGTCCCCTACAGCAGCAGTAGCTGTTGAAGGGATGAGATCTTATTGTCACCCCTGTTGGGTCCCATCTTTACTCAAAAATAATTCTGTAGGTAGGACTTTCTAGAAGGATCCTCAGTGCTCAGATCTCTGAATGAGAGGTTGCCTGGAACACTCTGTATTAGATTCCTGTTCTACTGCTGCTGTGTTAAACAGCAAAAGCAACAATGGAGGAAGGGATTTTTGAGCTCAAAGTTTCAGGTTACAGCCCATCACCATGGGGAAATCAAGGCCACAGGAACTTGAAACAACTGGCCGCATCCACAGTCAAGGACAGAGAGGGAATGCATGCAGGCTGACTACTCAGCTTGTTCTCTCCACTCTTACACAGTCTAAGATGTCCTGCCTAGGGAATGATGCCATCCAGAGTGGGCAGATCTTCACACCTTAATGTACTCAAGGTGATACCTCATAGACATGCCTACAAGGCCAACCTGACCTAGAAAATTCCTCCTTGCGATTCTCTCCCCAGGTGATCATAAACTATGTCAAAGTAAAAGTAACCATCATATGCACCGGTCTTTTTTGGCTAAGGCGGCTGGGAGCCACCCTTGCCGATCTTCTCATGCAAACCTATCTGTGTGGCATTGGCATTCCAGGCAGCATGAATTTACTGGGATAGATAACCTCAAGATCTCTGGGGCTCCAATTTACATTTCATGCTCACCATGCTTTGCAATGACTCCTTTGTTTTCAGCATAGCAGACACAGTAGAAGAGGGGGACAGAGAAGAAGGTCGTGCATCTTAATTTGTGGTAGGAGAAGGCTTTGCCAAGCCCTGAGACATATCTGTGAATGCAGAGGCATCCTGCCACAGAGTCCCTCCAAACCTGCACTTCAGCAGCTCCTGCCTGCAGTACAGAAGGCTGGGCAAGGTCAGGTTGTCAGTCAAATCAGAGAGGAGAAAAAGAGACACCTGATGAACTCACGTGATTAGAGGGCAGTGAGTCCCTTCTCGAGTGACAGAGGTCATTGCTCTGTGGACACTGGACCTCAAACGACTTCAAAAGCCTTTCAACTCTTTTCTCTGCTTCATGACAGTGGTGCTTAGCTGTCCTTCGTTTTATTTTTTTAAATTTAAGTTTCATTATAATATATATTTTTTTGAGACAGAATCTCACATGTCCCTGACTGCCTTTGAACTCTGTATTAGCTGAGGGTGATCTTGAACCCCTGACCCTCTTGCTCCTGCCTCCCAAGTGGGGGAATTGCGGGCATGTGCCATCATGATCATCTTAAAGATTTCATTTTTATTTTATTTATTAAATTGACTATGCTGATTGCTGTTGCTAAGACAAGGTCTCATGTATCCCATACTGCCCTTGAACTTGAGTCCTGACCCTCCTGCTTCCACCTTCCAAGCGCAGGGATTGTAGGCTAGTAATTGCACCAGTCTTTCATCTCCTTGGTAGTCCTTCCCTGTCTGTCCTCCCCGAGCCCTCCACCCCATCTAGCCACACCTCTGGGGAGGCGTGAGTTACATGTGCACAGAGACATAGATAGCACTTCTACATGTGATGTGTGTGTAACGTGTGTATGCAGAGAGACATGGCACCTCTGCCAAGTCCACTATGATGTCCATCATTTTGACCTTGGTCAGTCATCTGTCTTCTGTTTTGTATTCTTCTGTGTTCCATGATAGCTGTGGCCATTTCCCAGTCAGCCTCGTGTGTGTGTGTGTGTGTGTGTGTGTGTGTGTGTGTGTGTGTGTGTGCGCGCGCACGCGCGCGCGCACGCGCTCACATGCATGCACACACTCATGTTGAGGTCAGATGACACAGTCTTAGTTTTCCATTCCTCAGATGCTTCCCCCCTCTACTTAAAACAGACTCTATCAATGGCCAAGTAGGCAAGGCTGGCCACCCCAGCCCGCCAGGTGCCAAGGATACTCCATCTCTCTGCCTCCCCAGTGCTGGGATCGAAGTCACACCCATACCCAATGTTTTGGTACATGGGTATTCAGGTGTTTGAGCACTTTGCCACGGTGCCATCTCTTCATCCCCTTTCTGTTCTTCATGCATTCTCAGGGCTGGCGACACAAAGCTGTGGCAGCCTGCAGAGCGGCCGAGCTCTTACTCCCTCCCTGGCTGCAGGTTCAGGTTCCCTACCCCTGCTTTGCCAAGTGCCTGGGAAGCATCCAGCTCCCTTCCAGAACACAGGATCTTGCTGAATGCTCAACCTCTAGGGAAATCAAATCAAGGACTTTTGAAGTGTGGGAGCAAAGCCCTACCTCAAGGCGGCAGAGCAGAGGTGGGGATGGTTGTCCCATTTCCCAAGTGGGAGCACCGACAGGCATGATCACACACATAGCAAGTGTCGGAGCTGCATGAGCCCCCTCCTCTCAGCCCCAGCTGCCTGCAGCCCTGCCCGTGTTACCCCTACACCAGGCTCTACCTAAAGCTGCCAACAGACCCCAAGTTCATTTGCTGAATTAGGTGATGTCACAAATCACAGGAGTGAGGTGTCCCTGACGCAGCCCAAGTGCACATTTTCTTATTTGGTACCCAGCCCCTCTTCAGGGAGTGACTGGGAACACTGCGACTCTTCTTGCAGCACTAACAAGGCGAAGGGCTCAGCCTAGAGAGGAGGGCATGGCCTGAAGGAGAGGCAGCAGACTACAGGAGGGAAGTTGGGGGACATTCCAAAGAACCCTTGTTTTCCCAACAGGAACGGAGGCCCGGGCTCAAACTGCATCTCAACTGGAAGACAGGAAGTAAGACTGCTGAGTCTGTGAGTGACACACAAGGGTCACCCATGAGCTGCACAGAACCTCTCTTGTTCTCTCATCGCACAAGAAGGCTACTGTTCAAAACAGTGGAGCAATTTACCTGGGACCACACAGTGCACCTGGAGCTTTTGCTCTGGGGCTGAAGAGATGGTCCTGTGGTTAAGAACACTGGCAGCTCTTCCAAGAAAATCCAGGTTCAGTTTTCAGCACCCATATGACAGCTCACAACCATCTAGAACTTCGGTTCCAGGGCCCTAGTGCCCTCTTCTGGCTGTTTGGGGAACTGCACACACATGGTACACATACATGCTGGCAGGGCACATTCACACATAAAAATAAATCCTTTTTAAAAAAGAACCTCTACTGTTCAGTTCTTTGAACTGAAGATGCATCCTCTACCCACCATTGTCTCCACAAGCAAAACAAAGCAGAGGGAGGAAGGCCCCTCTGTGGGACAGGCTTCCTTCAGCACACACACCTTTGAGTTCAGTCTGAGGTTCGGAACCACAGCTTACCGGGAAACTTGTGTGTTCTCTATGAGGACTGGCCAGCTGGGACCTTGTCTAAGTGGACCTCCAGTGAGGGGGAGAGCCTGTCTCGGGCTTTGCTTCTTGGCCTTGCCTGTCTCCTTCGGTGGCCTGTTCTCATCCTCAGAGAACTCCACGTTCTCCCCAAGCTCTTGCATGGAGGTGGAGCTTGGGTTCATAGTGCCAGGAGCTTTGGGCCAGCTGTGCAAACCACAGAACTTACTCAGTGTCTTTGAGCCTCAGTTTCCCCATACACAAATTATACTGTAACTGTTCAGGGAGCCACAGTGCTTTACATGGTAAAATACCTGTTCATTTACTAGATGACCACGCTTTGTTTCCCAGGCTCAGGACAATGTGTTTTTTATTTATTAATATCATCGTTTTCATTTGTCATTTTTGTTTTGAAAAATTGCATAAGTTCTTTGAAATTTTCACACAGTGTGTTTTAATTATACTCGCCTTTCCCCCAACTCCTCCCAGACTCACAACCCTTCCCTATCCCCCAACGTTGTGTGTGTGCGTGTGTGCGTGCGTGTGTGTGTGCGTGTGCGTGTGCATGTAGTCCCATTTGTGCTGACTCTGCATTGTTGGATGTGTGACCTTCCCCTGGAGTATGGCTCACTTATATGGGAAACACTCTTAAAGAAAATGAACTCTATTCCTCTCAGCAATTATCAATTGCTAATAGCTTCTTGGCTAGGGGTGGGGCTCTGTGTCCATCTCTCCTCTCCATGCCAGAATGGGGCCTGGCTTGTGCTTGCAAAGGTCTTGCACATGCACATGCACCTCTGTGAATATATAGGTGGAGCTGCCCTGCTGTGCCCAGGAGAGTTTCCTTGCAATCACTCATGGCCTCTGGCCCTGGCACCCTCACGGCCACACTTCTATTGGGATCCCTGAGCCTTGGTGGCAGGAGATGATGCAGATGTCCCATTTGGGACTGAGCATTCTGTGTGTAGTCTCTGGTTCTCTATACCTGGATCCATTGTAGATCTCCATTAATCACTGTGTCCTGCAAATAGAAGCTTCTGCGGGGAGGGTTGAGAGGGATGTTAATCTATGGATAGATAAGTTTTTAAAACTAGATTTTGTGGGATGGAAAAAGAAAATGGAAGTCAAGGAGGTTTACAGTCAAGGCTTTTGAACATCTGCTAAGTACCCAGCGTCCTTCTTCCCAGTGGAACCACGGCTGTATCTACAAAGCTCTCCTGGAGGAGCCCTTCCCACAAGGGAAGACAGGTGCGCATACCCCCATATTCCAAAGCCTCACAGGCATCAGGGGAAATCCCATCAGCCTGTGCAGCTATGAGGGGTAAGGCTCACTGAGCTTAGTTCACCCTCCATCTGAAACCCTGTTTTCACCGTGACACCATGACATTTCACCCGACACATTCACTCTCTCTCTCTTCCCACTTCTCAAGTCTGGACTTTCTCAGAACCTGTGAGGGTAAGGAGACTATGTGCTAAGTTCTCCACAACACTCATCACAGGAGATAGCTCACCTGATTTCTTCATGTCTGAGTTATCAGATACCAGCAGTAGAGGGCTTCTAAAAGCTGACACTTAACAGGTTATGTATGTATGAATGAATGAATGAATGAGTGAGTGAAGAGTAGTAAGTACCTGCATATCTGTATGCTGAGGGAATGCGGCATTCCAGTTTTCACAGGTGAGGTGAGAAGGCCAAGCCAACCCACTTGAAAGTCATTCCATTATTAATGATGACTTGAAATTGACAGAATAACCACCCCTGGGGTAGCTCACAGCACTCTGCGCCTTCTGAATCACCCAGGCATGAACAGCTCAGACATCAGAACTTACGATGATTGTTTTGTTTCCTGGACTAGGGGTGTGGGTCTCTCTCTGTTTGTACCCCGCTAAATCCTTCTCACGACTCTTGTTTCAAATGCCCCGAAGTCCTCCAGCTGCCTCCCTGGATGTCAAAAGACAACTTACTACCTGGAGCTTTCTGACCTAGTTTCTGGAAAGAACTTGGAACCCCGCCAGCCTCTCTACACATTGGCTCACGCATGCTCCCCACAGTGGGCATTTTCAGAGGGGGGGGAGGGTTGCATGTCGGGTTCCATGCTGAGGACTCAGCAGTCCTGGTCCAGACTGGAAGAGGTTCCCTGGCCTTCAAGAGAGATAAAACGAATGGCTGCCCTGTGGCAGAAGATGTCTAACATTGAGGTCTGCAAACCCATATAATGGATGTCCATCCCTGTCAGAGAGATGTGTCTACGTAGGACCTTTAAAAGGAGAAATAGATGCTATCTGAATACTGCAGATGTAGAAGGGCACCGTGGCCAAATGGGTCAGCATGGCTGAGGTTTGCAGGCTTGAGGATGCCTTCCGGGAGCTGCAAGCACTAGACAAGATGTGAGAAGGGAGACTGAGTACAAAGCCAGGCAGGGGTGGAGCCTGGGAACCTCCAGCGTCATGAGAAGGTCCGGGTCTCTCCAGCGTTGCAGGGTTCTAAGTAAAGAAGCGATAGGTCAGAGTTATGACATAGGTTGGCCCCGCCTGTGGTGCCAAGAGTCCGAGGCACAGGGTACCATGTTCTCAGGGTATCAGTCCTCTGTTGCTGCTCACTTCCCTCTTCCACTTTCATTTTCCCGGCTCGCACTTCTTAGCCACTCACATTTGTTCTCAACTTCTGCAGTGACCTTTTGTGTCCTTATCACTCCAGGCTCTCCGAGCCTTTCCAAGTGAGTGACAGGCAAGGGGAGGGGAGGCCAGAAGACGCCATGCCCACAAGAACTGTGAACCGGATGGGCAGAGGATGAGATAACGAAACTGAGGGCCTATTTACATGCTTATCAACCCCTTTGAGTCTGTCCTCCGTGACCCACCAGCGATGTGCAGAAGGATCCCTCAGAGGGCTGGCCTGGCTCAGGGTGCGTGCAGAAACCTGCGTTTGAAGGAGAAACTCTTCAAACCAGCACTAGTGAAAGAGAATTCCCAAACACAGAGAGAAAAACAATCAAAAATAGAGTTGACTTGGGGTCTATCCTGAACCTCCAGTTGAAAGCCTCTTGTGGGGGGAGAGACCACTGAGCCTAAGGAGAAATGGTTGGAAATAGCTAGGAAAGAAGAAAGGCCTGGTAGGGACAGAGATTGCACGAGGAACTCAGACATACTGCCCTGTGACAGGCAGAAAGACACCATGCAGCATTCTGGCTGTGGGTAGCTATTGGACTTCACCAGGTAGGTGACCTCCCCTGCTCTGTCCACTTAAGAGGACAGTAGCCATGGTCTTGCTAATTTGACCTCAGCAGCTGACTAGGTGTTCTCCAATATTCTCCTACTAAGCTATGCGTTAATGCGTGCAGAACCCCTGAGCTTCGTGGGTCTCTAATGAATGGAAGCCACCTTAATTTTCTAGATGTTCTGAGGCTGAAGGTGAACATGATGATCTGTGGGCTGAAGGGCACGTCAGTTTCACTGTCCATCTCCACTTGGAGAAGCCCTAGCTAAAAAGACTTGTCCCCCACCTCAACAACTGTACCAGAAATGACCTATCTAGTGGAGCCTGGGAACTTACACCTGACCCACCCACTTCCTGCTGGCCATCCAAGCCTACTGAGGCTCCCCCGGGGAGCAAGGAGCCTCACTCAATCTCTGGTGACCCATCTCGCAGATCCTCAGAAAACACAGAGGCCAGGATGGTATGTATCCAAGCTCCTCTGGTTGGGTGAGCAATGGCATGTGGTCACCCAGCACTGGGCAGATAGATGGTCCTTCTGCACAGGCAATCTGTCCCTTCGAGAAATGCTGCAGAGGGGAGGCACATAAACAAAGAAGAGGTTTGCATCCAAAGTCCAGACTGGCACCTAGCTGCTTGCTTGTGGGCGTGTGATTACGCCTAACTGAGCCTGTTTAATATCTGTATAGAAGGGGAAATGGTGATGTCTTTGCCTGCTATGGTGAGAGGTCCTTGAGTCCACATGCCAGGACTGTTGGAGTCTTTGCGATCCAGAAGCTGCTCGGTTTTCCCAGTTCTGCCTGCTTGTTGTTGCATTACTTCCGTCCATTCATCCACTCCATCCACTCCATCCTTCAAATCCCCGTCCCTTATGCATCCTTCCCCAAACAAGTCTATTTGCACAGACCCAACCTTCTCTGTATCCCACAGCCCTTTGCGGGTGGGAGGCTCCTCCTTCGTGGATACTCCCACCTGTCCCAGAGATGATGTTTATCTGGGTTTCATCTGCAGGTGTTGGGCTTCCAGGACATCCTCTCCTCCGACACCGCTGATCTTCACCAGCCCTGGAAATTGAAGCCGTACACTAGAGCCATCTCTACGCTGTGGCCCAGCTCATGCCTCAGCTTCATCTTATTATTCATCTGGTGCCGTGAGTCCTAGGGCCATGGGGCTTTTTGTCCTCTGTCACTAGAGAACCAAGCTTTTAAAAGACCCTGGGGGAAATGTTTATCCCCTCTAGCCAGATGAAAAATCATTTTCCCCAGGCAATCTTTATTCTAGAGTTGCCATGACAAAATAGCATGTGGTATATTTCCTCACATTGCTGGAAGAGGGAGAGCAAGGCATTGGCAGGTTGCTCCCGAGGCCAGTCACCTTGGCTTGCAGGTGGCCACTTTGTCACTGTGGCCTCAAATGCTCTCTGCTCTCTGTTTTATAGGCAGGGTTGTGATGACTTGAAATTGACAGAACAAATAGCCTCCAAGTTGACTACTGTGGCCCCAGCGTAGCTGATTCAATCTTGAACAAACTTTCTTTCATTAGTGTACAGTACCTCCTCCACTTTCTCATAGCAGGACATCTGTTAGGCCAGGTCCTGAGGATTGGGCCACTGACTCCAGTTAATCATGGAGAGGCTTTGGTTGGGTGACTGTCTGGCAGCAGACTGGCTGGGTTGATGGCTGAAGTTGTACAAAACCTGAGATGGGGCTGGTCCAGGAGGAGCAATTGATAATGTGCTACTCTGGCATCTCTGGGGTCTCCCTTAGGGGGGCTTCTACAGAGATCGTCCTGCATCCACCTCCCATGTGCTAGGATTCCAGGCATGTGCCACTACGTTCAGCATGTCTGTGACATAGAAATGAGCCTCACTTCTTATTTCCATGAAAACAAAACAAAAGAAAGAAGCAACATGGAAAAGGATACAGACCTTCCCATTTCTAAATCAACCAAATGGTCTGTGGCATCCATCTCTATCAGAAAAGTATTAAGTCTGGTTGCTTTAGTCCTCTTCCATTATGCTTACAAAATACCTGACGCAGGGCAATCTATGAAGTACATAGATTTACATCTCACTTCCAGAGGCTGGAAGGCCAAGATCAGGGTATCTGGTCCCTTTGTGTCTAGAGAGTTTCCACTTCCCAGTGGTGTCTCAAATGCTACTATCCCTCTAGGAGGACCAATGCCATGTCCTCTCCTAGCTATGATAGGAGGGTGAAGTCATCCCCTCAAGTCCATTGAAGAGGGGCTAACCCCCTCTCTGAGGGTGCAGCACTCATGCCTTAATCCCTTTCTAAGAGGTTAACCCTTTCCAAGCTGTTGAACTAAAGATGAAGTTTCAACCCCAATGGGGATGAAGCTCTGATGCAGACATCAGGGTCGCGTTGCTTGCTTTTCCTCACCCACTGTAACACCACCGCTGCAGGTATTATCTGCTTGCTTGTTTGTTCACTAATGTGTCAGTTCATCTCCCTCCCCAGGACAGAAGCTCATGAAAGCAGCGCTTTATCTCTTCTGTCACTTGCTCCTGGTACTGAGGACAGGGCCTCCCTCATAAGAGGCAAGCAAAGTACATGTTGAAAGAAGGGTTGTGTGGCTGTGCCTGGTACCCACAACATCTTTGTCCAGTTGGGAAAGCAATAGGACGCTGCAAAGTCAAAGCCCACACAGTTCCATGTCAGCTCTGGCTCTACCCTTGACTGTAGACACGCCTTGGTGAGTGTTGGGTGTTTGTTTGTTCTTATGTGAACAAGTGGGATATCAATTTAGATTTCCTCCCCATACGCTTCCATCTCTGGTGAGATTGGGTGAAGCGGAACACTCCCTTTACTGGAATTTCAAAGTGAGCAACACCCTTCAAATGACCCCACCTCCTCCCAGCAGTCTTATGCCCTGTTAGGCCACTCTCCTTTTTGGGAACAGCACCTTGGGTGGACTGCTTGTGCCAAGATGGCAGTGAGCTTGGGTGGAACCAGAGAAATGATGACTCCAGCCCTTAGAAATGTGAGGGCCTCCATGTCCCCATCCTTTCCCGATGGTTGGAGTCTTGAAGATCATGAAACAACTCATGTTCCTGCCAAGAAAGTCATTGTCCTGTAATATGTCATGGGAATGCTATTCCATGAGCCGGGTGCCAGGGGACTCTTCTTCAAACATATGTTTTAAGTCTGCAGTTGTATTCCCTATATCTCCCAAGTTGTTTGCTATGTACCGCTAGCAGGCAGCAGGCTGTTCTTCAGACGGAGATGGGATTTCAGGACCATGGGGATCACCTTCAAGAGGATCTGTGGATAAATGCCCTAGGTCTCATCATTCTGACCGGGACTCCTGCATGTCCCTGCATTACTGTGTCTGAGCATATATGTGCAAGTGCAAGCATGTATGTGTGCTATGGCGTGCTTGAGGGGGTCAAAGGGTGACTTTTAGGACTGAGAGTTCTCCTTCGACCGTGTGGGTTCCCGGGATTTAACTCGAATAGTCAGACTTGGTGGCAAGCACCTTTGCCCCCTGAGCTGCCTCACCAGCCCCCACTTCTAACTCTTGATGTGGAATGTACCAAGTCCCAAGGAACTGTCCGGCCTCCCATGTTAGGTCTGCACCTTCCTCACACACACGATGGCTCTGGGGATAGTCACTGCCAACTCAGCTCAGTTCTTCCTCTGTAACCTGAAACTGTTTATGGGGTGCCAGCTGACACCCTCAGACTTCCAGGGGAGTGGGAAGGTTGGCACTAGGACCCGGGTCCAGGTGGGGTGACATCCACCGTCTGTGATCCCAGCACTCAGAGTCTAAAGCAAGGGGATCACCATGACCATGAGTTTAAGGACAACCTGGGCTACAGAATGATACCCTACTAAGAAAGTAACAGGGGGGGGGGGGAGAGGAGAGAAGGAAAGAGAGAAAGGAAGAAAAGAAAGAGGGAGAGAAGGAGGGAAGGTGGAGAGGGAAGGAAGCTGGAGGGGGAAAGTGGACAGAGAGGGAGGGAAGAGAGGGAAAGAGGGAGGGTAGGAAGGGGTTAAGGTGGAGAGGGGGGAGGGAAGGAGGAGAGGAAAGGGATGGGAAAGGAGGGAGGGAAGAAAGAAAAGAAGCAGGAAGCAGAGACCCCAAGAGTTGTTTCTGTCGTCCAAAGTGTCTCTTGCAGACTATACATCTGTCACATCACTAATTAAAACGCCAGGCTTTTTTCTTTGGTGTGGAATAATGAGTGTCACTTCTGTGGTGGCTTCGATTCCCTCACTCGGTGGCATCACAGGAAATCCCGCCATGTCATTTTATTATCTGCCAAGCCATCTGATCTAAAACGCCTGTGGGGTGGAGTGGGCCACTTAAACCTTAAGGCTCGTAGTCACAACCTACCAAAGGAAGACTTGTAAGAGAGTGTATCGTGCTGACTTTGGGGTGCACACTGCTGGTAATCCCTCCACAGAGGAGGGTCTGGAGTTTCAGGACAGTCTGGGCTGCACAGCAAGACACCATCTTTGAATGTGTGTGTGAGTGTGTGAGTGTGAGTGTGTGTGTATGTGTGTGAATAGGTAGGTAGGTAGGTGGATAGATAGATAAATAGATAGGTAGACAGGTAGATAGGTGGATGGATGGATAATAGATGATAGATAGATAGACAGATAGATATGAGAATAAGGGGGGGAGAGGAGGGATGGAGGGAAGAAGGAAGTAGAGAGGGATAAGGATGGTAAAGTCATGTATTGCCCTGCACCCTCCTCGCTGATGACCTCTGTGGTCCCCTTGTCAGTTCTAAGCTCATCACTTTCAATATTCATGTTCCTGGCAGATGCCTTTCATTCACTAGAGCAGCATAGCCCATGGATACCACTGACTGTTTGATTTTTAAAACAGCCCCTTTCACAATAAAGCCAACCCCCACCCCCACCCCTACCCCCCACCCCCACCCCTACCCCCCACCCCCACCCCACCCCCCAGCACAAACAGGAAGGCAGGCAGGCAATTTGTTACTGTGCAGAAGACAGAGGCAGCTGTGACTGCTTTCTCAGAACAAAACAAAAAGACAGCGTGGGGTGGGTTTTAAAGAGCTGCTTTGCATTCAGCCGTGGTTGGCTCTGCTTGTGCAAAAACAAAACAAAACAAAAATATCAGCAGGGGAACCCCTTGGACCTGAGGATCCATTAATTAAAATGTAGGACATGTTGAAAACAAAGCACTTTTTAAGAAAGAAAGAAGATGGGGTGCTGAGCTCAGAATCTGAGTGGCCCCGCTTTCTTTCAGCAAACTGTTGTTCAGACCTCAGTTTCTCCCCTGGAATAGAAGCAGGTTGGTGCACAGGGCAGGCCATGAGCCTCATCACAGCCATCTATCTACTGCTGCAGTTGGTGCTCACCTCTGTTCTTCAAGCCCAGCCATCACTCATATTGCCCTCCTCTCTGCAGAAGTCTCCCCACTCCCTGCCCCCAGCTATGAGAAGCCACCTTGTAAGAAGGTTGTACCCAATCCCAGTCCCCAGGAGTGGATAGGCTTCTGCACCACTGGGTTACTGGACCTGCTTGCACCCACAGGAAGAGAACCATGGTCCTGTACCCACCAGGACTGGGGGAGACCCTATAGGTACTCACTGGAAGAAGGGATGGGTAGGTGACAGTTTAAGAATAAAATCAACAGCAGGAAGACCAATATGATGCCCCCAAAGTCTAGGGATTCCACACCAGCAAGACCTGAACATCCCAACACAGATGAAACAGAAACCAAAAATTGCAAAATTGCAAGAAACAATTCAAACAGTGCA
This sequence comes from Phodopus roborovskii, assembly GCF_943737965.1. NCBI lineage: Eukaryota > Metazoa > Chordata > Mammalia > Rodentia > Cricetidae > Phodopus > Phodopus roborovskii. The sequence continues at coordinate 5,609,256 of NW_026126516.1, read as the reverse complement.
AAGCTTGAAAGCTGAAATAGAGACAAAAAAAAAAAAAAAAAAAAAAAAAAAAAAAACAGTATGAGGGAACACTGGAATAGAAAAACTGGGCAAACAATCAGGAACTGCAGATGCAAGCATAACCACTCCAATACAAGAGATGGAAGAGAGATTCTCAGGCTTTGAAGACACACTAGGAGAAATAGATCATCTACCAAAGAAAATCTTAAGTCCAACAAATCCCTGACACAAAATATCTAGGAGATGTGGGACACCATGAAAAGGCCAAACCTAAGAATAATGGGTACAAAAGAAGGTGAAGAAACCCAACTCAAAAGTGCAAAAAATATACTCAACAAAATCATAGAAGTAAACTTTCCTAACCTGAAGAAAAACATGCCAATGAAAGTACAAGAAGTTTATAGAACATCAAATAGAGTGGACAACAAAAAAGAAAAAACAAACCAACTCCCTTTGACACATAATAATCAAAACACTGAACATAAAGAATAAAGAAAGAATGTTAAGAACAGCAAAGGAAAAAGGCCAAGTAACATATAAAGGCAAACCTATCAGAATTACACCTGACTTCTGGAAACTCTGAAGGCCAGAAGGTCCTGGATAGATATTCTACCAACACTAAGAGATCACTGATGCCAGCCCAGACTACTATACCCAGCAAAGCTTGCAATCATCATAGATGGAGAAACCAAGATATTCCAGGACAAAACCAGATTTAAACAATACATCCACTAATCCATCTGTACAGAAAGTTCTGGAAGAAAAACTCCAACCTAAGGAAGTCAGCTACACCCACAAAAACATAAGCAATAGATAATCCCGCTTTACCAACATCCAAAAGAAAAATGGAGGGGGGGGGAATCCACACATAATACCACCATCACCACCACCACTAAATCCAAAACAAACAAGAATTAACAATCAATGGTCATTAATGTCCCTCGGTATTAATTCATAGTATTAATTCACCTATAAAAAGACACAGGCTTACAGAATGGATACGAAGACAGAATCCATCCTCCTGCTGCATACAAGAAACACACCTCAAGTTCAAAGACAGACATTACTGCAGAGTTAAGGATTGGGAAAATATTTTCTAATCAAATGGACCCAAGAAACAAGCAAGTGTAGCAATCCTAGTTTCTAATGAATTAGACTTTAAACTAAAATAAATCAAAAGAGATGGCGAAGGTCATTTCCTATTCATCACAGGAGAAATCCATCAAGATGAAGTCTCAATTCTGAATATCTATGCCCCAGGAAATAATCAATTTGAGGGCTGATATCAATAAAGTAGAAACTAGGAAAATAATACAAAGAATCAATGTAACAAAGAGTTGGTTCTTAGAGAAAATCAACAAGATAGACAAACCTTTACCCAAACTAACCAGAAGACACAGAGATCATGCAAATTAACAAAAATTAGAAATGAAAAGGGGGACATAACAACAGACACTAAGGAAATCCAGAGAATCTTCAAGTCATACTTTGAAAACCTGTACTCTACAAAATTCGAAAATTTAATGGAAATGGACAATTTTCTGGATAGATATCACTTACCAAAATTAAACCAAGAACAGATAAGCAATTTAGGTAGACCTATAACCCCAGATGAAATAAAAGCAGTCATCAAAAGTCTCCCAACCAAAAAAAGCCCAGGGCCAGATGGTTTCAGTGCTGAATTCTACCAGAAATTCAAAGAACAGCTAATACCAATACTCCTCAAATTGTTCCACACAATAAAAGCAGAAGGGTCACTGTTAAACTTTTATGAGGCTACAATTACCTTGGTCCCCAAGACACACAAAGACACAACAAAGAAAGAGAGCTACAGACCAATATCCCTCATGAACACTAAAGTAAAAATACTCAATAAAATACTGCAAATTGAATCCAAGAACACATCAGAGAAATCATCCACCATGACCAAGTAGGCTTCATCCCAGGGATGCAGGGATGGTTCAACATATGAAAATCCATCAATGTAATCCACCATATAAACAAACTGTAAAAGAAAAACCACATGATCATCTCACTAGATGCTCAAAAAGCCTTTGGCAAAATCCAACAGCCCTTCATGCTAAAGGTTTTGGAGAGATCAAGGATAACAGGAACATACCTAAACATAATAAAAGCAATATACAGTAAACCAACAGCCAACATCAAACTAAATTGAGAGAAACTCAATGCAATTGCTCTAAAATTGGGAACAAGACAAGGCTGCCCACTTTCTCCATAGCTCTTCAATATTGTACTTGAGTATGAGCTACAGCAATAAAACAACAAAAGGAGATACAAATTGAAAAGGAAGAAGTCAAACTTTCACTATTTGCAGATGATATGCTAGTTTACATAAGTGACCCAAGAAAACTCTACCAGGGAACTCCTACAGCTGATAAATACCTTCAGCAAAGTGGTAGGATTCAAAATTAACCCCCACAAAATCAGTAGCCCTACTATTTACATATGATAAAGTGGCTGAGAAAGAAATCAGAGAAACATCACCCTTTACAATAGCCACAAACAACATAAAATATCTGGGGGGTAAAGCTAACCAAACAAGTGAAAGACCTATATAATAAGAACTTTGAGTCTTTAAAGAAAGAAATTAAAGAAGACACCAGAAAATGGAAAGATCCCCCATGCTCTTGGATAAGTAGGATCAACATAGGAAAAATGGCAATCTTGCCAAAAGCAATCTATAGATTCAATGTTATGCCCATCAAAATCCCAGCAAAATTCTTCATTGACCTTGAAAGAACAATACTCAACTTTATATGGAAAAACAAAAGACCCAGGGTAGTCAAAACAACCCTGTACAATAATGAAACTTCTGGAGGCATCACCATCCATGACTTCAAGCTTTATTATAGAGCTATAGTCCTGAAAACAGCTTGGTATTGGCACAAAAATAGACAGGTAGATCAAGGGAATCAAATTGAAAACCCTGATATTAACTCACATACCTACAAACATCTGATATTTAACAAAGAAGCTAAACTTATACAATGGGATAAAGAAAGCATCTTCAAAAAATGGTGCTGGCATAACTGGATGCTGACTTGTAGAAGACTGCGGATAGACCCATGTCTATCACCATGCACAAAACAAGTTTAAATGGGTAAAAGACCTCAACATAAATCCAGCCTCACTGAACCTCTTAGAAGAGAAAGTGGGAGGTACCCTTGAACTAATTAGCACAGGAGACCGCTTCCTGAACATAACACCAGTAGCACAGACACTGAGATCAACAATTAATAACTGAGAAGCTTCTGTAAGGCAAAGGACACAGTCAACAAGACAAAATGGCAGCCCCCAAAATGGGAAAAGATATTCATCAACCCCACATCTGACAGAGTACTGATCTCCAAAATATACAAAGAACTTAAGAAGCTAGTCACCAAGACACCAAATAATCCAATTAAAAAGTGGGGTACAGAACAAAATAGAGAATTCTCAATAATGGGATCCAAAATGGCTGAAAGACACTTAAGAAAGTGCTCAACATCCTTAGCTATTAGAGAAATGCAAATCAAAACAACTCTGAGATACCATCTCACTCCTGTCAGAATGGCTAAAATTAAAAACACCAAAGACAGTTTATGCTGGAGAGGATATGGAGAAAGGGGTACACTCCTCCACTGCTGGTAGGAGTGCAAACTCCTACCACTTTGGAAATCAGTATGGCGGTTCCTTAGGAAAATGGGAATCAGTCTACCTCAAGATCCAGCAATTCCACTCTTGGCATATACCCAAAAGATGCACATTAATACAACAAGGACATCTGTTTAACTATGTACATGGCAGCATTATTTGTAATAGCCAGAACCTGGAAGCAACCTAACCACCCCTCAACTGAAGAATGCATGAAGAAAATATGGTAAATTTGCCCAATGGAGTACTACTCAGTAGAAAAAACAATGGGATCTTGAAATTCGTAGGCTAATTGGTAGAATTAGAAGAAACCATTTTGAGTGAGGTAATCCAGTCACAAAAAAGATAAACATGGTATGTATTCACTCATATGGATTTTAGACATAGAGCAAAGGATTACCAGCCTACAATCCACACCACCAGAAAAGCTAGGAAACAAGGAGGACCATAAGAGAGACATACATGGTCCCCCAGAGAAGGGGCAAGATCTCCCAAGCAAATTGGGAACATGGGGGGAGGGGAGAGGGAGTTAGGAGGAAGAGGAGGGAAGAGGTGGGCATGAGGGAGCAGGAAGATTGAGTCAGGGGAAGAATAGAGGAGAGCAAGAGAAGAGATACCATAATAGAGGGAGTCATTATAGGTTTTAAGAGAAGTCTGCACTAGGGAAATGTCCAAAGATCTATAAGGATGACCCCAACTAACAATCTAAGAGGCTACCTTAAATGGCCTTCCCCGATAATGAGATCGATGACTACCTTATACGTCACGCCATCCTTGAGCCTTCATCTAGTAGCTGATGGAAGCAGAAGCAGACACCCACAGCTAAACACTGAGTTGAACTCCTGGAATCCAGTTTCAGAGAGGGAGGAGTGATAAGCAAAGGGGTCAAGATCAGGCTGAAGAAACCCACAGAGACAGCTGACCTGAACAAGGGGGAGCTCATGGACCCCAGTCTGATAGCCGGGAAACCAGCATAGGGTTAGGGTTAGGGTGTTAGTTAGGAGGACTGAGCAGTCTATGGGGCCTCCAGTAATGAATCAGTATTTTTCTCTAGTATACGAATGGACTTTGGGAGCCCATTCCACATAGAGGGATACTCTCTCAGCCTAGACACATGGGGGATGGAGGGCCTAGGCCCTGCTCCAAATGATAGGACAGACTTTGAAGATTCCCCATGGAAGGCCTCACCCTCCCTAGGGAGCAGAAGGGGGTGGGATGAGGGTTGGGGGGGGGGCGACAGGAGAGGACAGGAGGGTGAGGGAACTGGGATTGAAACAAGCTTGTTTCAAATTTAAATTACAAAGAAGAAAGGAGAGGTACAGTCCTTGCTCAGCTCCTCCCCTGCAAGGTGTTCCCTCCCTCCCTCCACCTCTTTATCCCTGTATGGCATGTGTCCCATCTCTGCTCCATCTCAGTCACCATGGCTGGCAGTTACTCCTGGGGATAAGTTCTTGATGTTCAGGACCTCCCATGGGCCTAGCACCATCCTTTTTAACTTAACCAACACTCTTGGCAAACTCAGAGGAATCCCTCTTCCTGTTTCATAACTTGGTGGCAGTGGGGTGGCTGCTTCTTCGTGGTCCCACTACCAGGGAAAGTTTCATCCTTAAGACCTAAGTTCTTCCACGGACATTCAAGACCTAAGTTCTTCCACGGACACTCAAGGTACAGCTGCCTCAGCTCTGCCCAAGCCTGAGTATGCCCAGGTCCTTTCTCTCCCTTGACATCCCTGAAGGTGCACAGATGTACTAGGAGCATGGCACTCCTTCTCAGGATCTCTTAGGGAGGAGTCCACTAAATTCCTGCCAAAAGAATTGGAGTAATTGCGGAGTGTCTCATACTGCAAACTTGGCCCCTGCTGAGGCTCTGGTCCCCCACTGGGATGTGAATGGGAAGGGCTGCTGCTATAGGTGACCTGCCAGAAGGTCAGCTGTGTCAGGGCCTGGGCTCAGCAGGAGCTCACTGCTCTTCTGCTGGGGATCCAAGGACTCCTGCCAGAGGCCCTTCACCACGATCTGTGGGTAAGCTTCCAGAAAGTCACTGGTTCTACACGGCAAAGTATGGTGCAATTATACTTTCATTTGTCACCGGAGCCTTGCGAGCAGGGGGTAGACAGAAATAAGAGCACCTGACATTGGGGTTTCCAGCTTCTAAAACTATAAACAAATGTCTGTTGTGAATTACCCACTCTCAGGCAGGGAACAGACTAAGGCACCTGGAATGGGATTCGCGAAGGTGTAACTTCTCAGTGGGGAGTTTCAGAACACTCTTATACAATACTCCATCAGAAAAAGCCCACTCTCATAGCCAATGGCAGACTGCCCTCCTTGGATGTCAGACACCTCCATACCCCACATATGGAGCCCTAACTTACTGAGTTCTCTTACTACATCTTGTTAGCCCGAGTTAAGTGGGCTTATGTAAATAGACACATCAGAGGTAGCATCAACCCTATGGTCAATAGACTTCCCAAGCATCTATCACATGTCCGAAGTTACACTTGAAACTAGGAGAGAGAGGTACATAAGCGTGAGAAACTGAACACTGATGGTAAAGTGGAGGATAGGAATGAGCGCTCTAAGAACCCAGAGAAAATAAAAACTTACTCTGGCTGGCATGGAGAGGGTACTTCAGTGACCCGGTGACCTGAGTAGTCACTGGTGTTATGCATGGTGAGATGCAGAAATCTGGAGATCATCAGGGTCAGCTGGGGGCGGGGTGTCAGAAGACTGTATTGAGTTGTATAAGAGACCAAAGGGGCAGTGGCAATCCCTGGAACAGGAAACCCTGGTAGAGCTCTGTGACATTGGCCTTGTGAGGGCCACCACTGACCAGACTGTGTTTGGTTAATTTAGAATAAAGTCCACAGTTAATTGTGAAATGAACTCAGTGCTGGGCTGGGGAGATGGCTGTGACAGGAAAGCACCCGCCATGCAAGCCTGAGGACCTGAGTTCACACCCCAGCAGCCATTTGACCGCTGCTGTGGTGACAAGCACTTGTGATAGGGTGCTGGGAAACCAGAGACAAGAGGACCCCCGGGACTCACTGGTCGGTCAGCTGCACCTACCTGATGACTTCTAGGCCAATGAGAGACCCATCTCAAAAGAGGTATTCCTGATGATGACACCTAAGATTTTCTCCAGCTTACACACACATGTGTATATATGTATGTGCACACACACAAGCATATGTACGCATGCATGCATACACAGGCATTAACCAATGTCTTTAACCTTCTTTTCTTAGGCTGCTAAAACCCTACCCATTCCCAGCCCCGCTCGGACTTCCCTCCTCTGCCAAAGCTTCATCAAGTACAGTAGGATTCGTTACCCCTGTCTGGGGTTAGGGCTATGCCCACTTGTTGCCCAGCGCCAGCAGATGACCGAGAAGAGAGCAAGCTGCACAGGCTCTAACACCCTCTCTAGGGCCCTGTTCTCATCCTTCGCTTGTGCCAGTGTCCAGTGCCACACCCAGCACATAACAGAATGTGCAAACGGGTATTACATTAAGCCAAATTGCAGGGTTTCTGCTTAAGTAGGGCAGGGAGCAGTGGAAATTTCTAGAGCCCTCACCTGAAGCTTCAGAAGGAAACCAGCCAAGTCACAGATGCACAAATGAAATCAGGCCTGGAGGAAGGAGCCTTGGCACCTTGTCCCCCTCTCCAAACTGTCTGCCTTCGAGGGCTTTCCTCTGTGAAGGAGGCTGACCCCTAAGTGGAGCTGACAGGAGACTGGCTCAGGCTACCCATGTATGCAGTCTTGGCCCGATTTCCATGTCAGGCAGAATCTGAAGTCTGAATCTGGGCATAGGGGCAGCCCCTGGGACAACCCAGACCATTGAGATTTAACTTCCTTCACTTCAGTTCTCCCTCTCTGTTTGGCACCGAGTTTCCCCTCCCATCCCCCACCTATCTCACCCACCACCTGGGCTTACAGTGCCCATCTGTCATCATCAAGCTATCTGGATGCAGTGTAGTGTGGCCATTATAGCTGTCCTCAGGTCTTCACATTGGACTGAGTCCCTCTCCTAATATCAACCTCCACACCACCTGGCAAGGCCTCCTGAAGCATCCTTAAGCCAAATCTTGAGCTTGAGTCAGGCACCCTGCAAGAGTGGGGGCCTGTCTACACCCACAGAATGTGCAATCCATCTATTCAGGGTCCAACACGCAGTAGGTGTTCTGGAAAGTTTGGTGAACGGATGTTGGGTGCGGGAATGCAACACAACAGCCTCCAGGCGGGACCAGACCAGGATCTGGCAGGCAGGGGACAGGGCCTGCTGGTGACTTTGGTCTCTGTGTGCCTCGGTTTGCTCACATCTGCCTCACCAGGCTGTTGAGAGGTTGAGTCAGATGACCTCTGAAAGTTGCTTTCCAGAGTGATCAGAGTGATCACTGAATGAGTGATCAGAGGAAGGGCTGCCGGGCTCCACAGCATGGTGTGTGCAGGGAGTGGTCATCACTAGGTGGAGCTGAGAGGCCAAGCCAGCACCTCAGCCCAGCCCAGCCCAGCCCAGCCCAGCCCAGCCCAGCCCAGCCCAGCCCAGCCCAGGCAGAGGCATGTAGGGCAGTGAGAGGGAGCCAGTGGCTGAGTCTGGCTGCAGCCAACAGTAGAAAGGAGAGATAATGTTGAGGGGACAAGACACCCAGCCACATAGGGACAAAGAGCAAGTGTGAAATTGTTAGAGGTGATATGTCCTGGAAGGGGGCGGTGCCAGAACAGGAAGCAGGTGCAGCCAGAGAGCCAGAGCCAGAATCCAGTGCCAGCTCTGACTTCCTCATCCTGCCTGCCGCCTTGGCAGAAACATCCCCTCGAGGACAGACCAGGGCTGCAGGGGCAAACACTGCCTGGCTTTCCCACCTGAGCCCTGGCGCAAGTTATCATATCTAAGACTGACTGGGAGCAGAGGGTTCCGCAGCCACCTCACCTAATTCTCCCATTCTGCAAATGGGGAACCTAGAGGCCCAGAGCAGTGGGGGAGGGGGCTTGCCTGAGTGTAAACGCCCCTAGGCTCTGATTTCACTTTAACTTGTCAGCAGCACCTGAAGCAAAAGAAATGGGAACCCTGCCCATGATTCCAACACCCATGGTCTCCCCTCTGAAAGGCGAGGGGGTGGATAAAGTTCCACTGTGTGTGTGGACCATATAGTTGGGGTAATAAACCGCCTGGCATCACACTGTCTAGAAGTTTGGTCCAGGCTGCTGACTAAGTCAGGCTGAACCTCTTTGCAGATCACTTCCTTGTCTGCTGTGACACCCGCAGGGACCCCCTCAGCCAATCTTGCTTTGCGTCTTTTAGACTTATATATTTTTATTTATGTGAATGTATGTGTCCTTAAGTGATTTTATGTCAGCCATGTGCATGCAGGTGCCCAAGGAGGCCAGAGGGCATTAGATCCCCTTGGACTGGAGTTGCAGGCAGTGAACCTGTGAGCCACTGGATACATGTGCTGGGAATTGAACCTGGGTCCTCTGCACAAGCAGCAAGCACATATAATCTCTAACCCATCTCCAGCCCTCACTGTTACCTTTCTGTCAGTAACTTTTTTTTTTTAAGTACAGCTTGCCCTCAGCTTGATGAGAATAGTTGGTTTCAGTTGATACAGATCCATATACCCTGGAGAAGGGGGCCTGCCAGGGCCAGGGCCTATTGGAAAGGCCTATGTGATGCCATTTCTTGTCCAGTATGGTAATTTCAAGAACTGATTTTAAGTGTGTGGGGGGGTTCCCTGTCCAAGGTGCTGATCTCTGAGGCTGGCTGTCAATCAAAGCAGCATGGTGCCAGACATTCATTCATTCATCTCTAATCTGCTCATTTGTGCATTAAACAAGTGTTTCTGCACACAGCACTTCAGTGGCTGCCAGAAACTGCCTCGCTTCCACAAGGTCACGAGACCGGCATGGTATATTAATTCTGACATTCCTTTTCACCACCCCGGAGCCTCAACTTTGTCATGGGTGAAGTGAACACTCCAGGCACTGCATTTGACACGAGAACAGATCATGTATAGAAAGGGCCCTTGGCATCTCATAGGCTCCCGGCCCAGTATGTACAAGATACAGTGCTCATGAGCATTTCTATCATCACTCCTCACAAGCTCCAAGGAAGATCCCAGGTTCGCAGGGACTTAATTGTTTCCTTCTGATAAATATCACAGGCCATAAATGCTGACAGCAACAACTGGCATGTCTGACATTTGAAGACATTGGATCTCCTTGTGGAAGTATTGCTTGCTGCTCTGTTAATCAGGGATCCGGGAGTCTGGTCCCGGCTGCAGGTGGGGAGGCATGAGCTGTGACAGCAGCCATGATGTGGTGACTGATAAGGTACTATCACAGGTACTGTGCACAGGTATCAGAATGCTCAGCTGACAGTGCCAGTTTCCCCATTCTGCATTCATCAAAGGCTGGGGGCAGGGGCAGGGGCAGGGGATAAATCGAGAGGATGCTCAAAACAATGCCAAACATGTTCTTGAAATGATCAAATGGACTTCCTGTGCTTCAAGGTGCTGCCTTTCTCCCACCCAATCTACCGAGGATGTTGGGTAAGAATCGGGGGTAAACCAGATGGCTGTGGGTGGACCACTCAACACACTAAGGCCACAGTCTTCACCCAGAACTAAGAGTCTCTGTCTGACCTTTTCATGAGGGTTCAGTTATGTGAGGAGTTTATGTTTTTATATTGGGAAGACTCCTAGCTAGGAACTCTTAACCTTTTTGAGTGTTAGATCCAAGTAGGAATTGTTAGAAAACCACCAGAGCCAGGAAGCACCTCCATGTATTTTTATTCAATTGTTCTGGACATCATATTCTTTAAAGGTGATGAAGTCTGGAGGCAGAATAAAGAGCCCTGATGTTGGGCCAGTGAGATGACTCAGTGAGTAAAGATACTTGCCTTCAAGCCTAACAACCTGGGTTCAGTTCTAAGTATCCACATAGTAGAAGGAGAGAATAAGCAAGTTGTCCCCTGACCTTGACACACATTCTATAGCACACACACACACACACACACACACACACACACACACACACACACTCATAAATACACAAAACAAAACAAGTTAAAATTTAAAAGAGCCCTGATGTTGAATTTACCTACAGTTGAAAATGTTGGGGGGGGGGGAAGGGGTATGACAATTAATCTTCAGTGTCAATTTGGCTAGATTTAGAGTTGTCATGGGAACACCTCTGAGTGTTTCTGAGAGTGTTTCCAGAAATGTTTTACTGGGGAAGGAGGACTTAATCTGAGTATGGATGGCACCATCCAACCAGCTGGGGTCCCAGGCTGAATTAAAAGGAGAAAGTGAGCTGAGAACCAGCGTTCATCTTTCTCTGATTCCTGACTGTGGATGTCATGTGACCAGCTGTCTCACACTCTTACGCTATGCCTTCCCCCAACATGGCGGACTGCACCCCTCAAATTATGAGTCAAAATAGACCCTTCTCCATCTCTTAAATTGCTTTTGTCGGCTATTTTTTTCTTTGCATAAATGTGAAAAATAACTAAATGGGGGGCATTATGGTCTTATGGATGCCTTAGAAAGATTACTGTGGGGGTAAAATGCAGAGAATCAGTGAACTGGGTCAAAGAAGTAAGACTGGCTTTCCAGGGACAGTGAAAGGTGTCTTCCACTTGACATGGGGTCCACAGGGCCTCAGTACAATCATCTTGTTGAAAAGGAGACATCTTAGGACTCACACAGAGCTAAACCTGACTGACAGTGTGCACTTGAACCCCATTAGGACTTGCCCAGAGCTAATCTTGACTGACAGGGTGCACCTGTACCCCACCCCATATGACATACACACTTCCAGATAACTTACACGCATCCACATTTTGGAGGTCTGACTCAGAAAATCAGATACTACCAGGGCCCAGTACTGAGATGAGGAGGACCAATCCAAAACAGGAGAGTGAGAATTCAGAGTAGACAATAGCTGTGGTGGGATGAGCTGCAGAATGAGAAATGGGAGCTTGGACAAGCTCTAAGAAGACATTCGATGGGAGATGTCATTTTGCAAATATGTTTCTCTTATTAATGAATAAAGCCCTGTTGGCCAATAGGAAAGCAAGATAGGCAGAACTAGGAGACAAAGAGGATTCTGGGAGATATAGTAGAGGAGAGGCAAGATGTAGGCACTTGAGAGAAGAGGTATGGACATTCTCTCTGGTAAGCCAAGACCACGTGGAAACACTTAGATTAGTAGAAAAGGGTTAATATTTAAGCAGAGCTAGACAATAAGAAATGCTAGTAGTAGGCCAACAGCTTTATATCTAATACAATGTCTCTGTGTGTTATTTGGGGCTGACACAGCTCAGGGACCAGGCTGGCAGGAAAACTGCTCATAACAATAATTGGTGTGTTGCATCCATATAAGCATCCTTGTCTGCTATAGTTATCAAAATGGTTGTCCTAATATCAGTTTTCACATGTGGACACAGGCTGAGGGGAATTAAGTACCTGCTTCTGGTCCCATACTTAGGAGCTGGCAGAATGCAGCCTGATTGCAAACTTTCTGGCTTTGAGCCCTGGGCTCCTTCTGAAATCTTCATGGTTGTGTCTGTCACAGTGATGCTTGTTGTGATGACTCATATGATGCTTGGGTGTCCCTTTAAGTCACCTTCTTCAGTAGAGCTTTTGTCATAATCATTAGTCATTTAAAGGCTAGTCTCTAAAGATATCATGCATATGTTCAATACGGAATATCTCTGTTCATAAAAATTAGTGGATCTTTTTCTACACCCACGAACTCTCTCTTCTCACCATTTGTCACTTACTAGACCTGCTTATAGATCTTAGAAAACATTTCACTTATATTTAACCACTTGTGGCAAGGGATAAAACTCAGGTACCAGCACATGGAAGAGGCACCCAGGGAGAGGCTGGGGCTAGGGATGGAGCAGAGAGCACCCATGTCTTCTTGGGATGCATACCCCTTCAACAGTGCAGATATTCTCCTATCCCTATAGCTCAGGAGGCTGCATCATATAACGATGATTACTGTTAAGTCCACCTCCAGCCCCTTGATCCTTTTTGGGAAACACTCTGGAGACACTTCATGTCTGCTCTTTCTGGCAATATCCCCATATAGAAGCCCACCAAGCATTACTTCAGTAAAACAAAATGTATCTGTATCACCCTTGAGGGCTTAAGAGACCATGCATAAAACCAAACAGTAGAAGCAAAGAGTCACCTAGTCTTCACTTAGGAAATTAACACTAGCGTCAGTGAGATGGCTCAGAGGGTAAAGGCACCTGCTGCTAAGACTGGCCCCCAGCACACATATGGTGGTGGGAGGAACTGACTCCTTCAAGCTGTATTCTGACTTCCACCATTGCACATGTACTTACACACACACACACACACACACACACACACACACACTCCAGAAAGTTACAGAACTTCCAAGCACCTTGCATTTCCAGGGATGAAGAGGCCACAGTACTCATGTGATAGCTAGGCTCCATTTTCAACCTGTCTGGACTTGAGTCACCCAGGGAAAACACCTTTGGTGTGTCTGTGACATTTTCCAAGAGATTCAACTGAAGAGGGAAGACCTGCCCTGAACATGGAATGTGTGTCCAGCCCAAGTAATAGGGGGAGAGGGAACAGGAAATGTCACCACCGCACCCTCGTCCTCCTACTTTCTAGCTATTAACATGAGGTGGACAGACACGTCAACCTACCACCACTATGCCTTCCCTGCTATGAGGGACTATAAACAAACAAACAAACAAACAAACTGCCTTTAGGTTAATATTTGTTACTTTTCCATTGCTGTGATGGAACACTGTGACCACAGCAACTTAGAGGGGAGGAGGTTTTTTGAACATACCGTATGCAAAGGCTAGAGTCCATGATGGCAGGGTGGAAGCCAAGGGTTCAGATCTTGAACCTGAAACACAAGCATAGAAGAGTGTGTGTGTGTATATGAGGAAGAGAAAGACAGAGAAAGAGACAGAGAGAGAGACAGAGAGAGAGAGACAGAGAGAGACTCAAAACAGTGTGGGCCTCTAAGCTCTTAAAGCCCTCCTCCAGTGGCATGCTTCCTCTTAAACCTTCCAGACAGCGCCATCAACTGAGACCACATCTTCAAACGCCTGACACTATGGCAACAGCTCATTCAATCCACCAAAGTTGCCCCCCTGCCAGGTATTAGTTACGGTGATGAGAACGATAACTACTACAGAATATTTCCGATTATAAATGGCGTCCCAAATAACAAACCATATTATTTTTGCTTAGCCAAAACCAGCATTGTTCATGGCAAGACTGGTGATGTAAGAAGGATGCTAGTAATGGTAGACTTGCATGAAGATAATTTTTGGGAATGAAGCACATGAGCCAATACTGTGCTCTGTGATGCTGGGCAACGGGGGCCATGCAACTATGAAGAATGGCCCTCATCCTGCCTCTGCCACCTGGCGCAGTGTAACTTGGGAGAACCTTGCTTCTCTGCGTTTCCAGCTTCTCTTGGTGAAATGGAAGCATCTCAGCTCTAAATCACTGGGCTTCTATTAGGCATTGGCTGTAAATGGCTTTTTCCTTTCTTTCTTTTTTACACATATTTACAATGAACATTATATAGAGAACAATTCGTGGGAGTTGAAATATGTACAGTAAATAGATGTCTAGGAAATGAGCCAAAATACAAGAGTGGGCGCTCTACGAGAGATTCATTCATTATTAGATGGCGGAGGAGGATGTAGAGAGAGCTCTGGGCTCCAGTGGGCAGAGGCAGGGTGGGGTGGGGGAGGGGTGAGTTTGCTCACCCTTACATTGACTGGTGTTGGGATGTTCATCTTACAGTGAGCACATAAAGAGGGGTACAGTTTCACTTTCTGACTTCAAGGAGTTCCCAGTCTGTGGCGGGAGGGAGACTTGAGTGACATTGCAGAAATGTGATAGAATATGACAGGGGAGAAGGATGGGATCTGTGCTTTGTTGAGCTGCAGAAATGTTGGCTTTGGGGTGGCATTTGGGGGCTAATTGCCTGGAAAGGAGGCCGAATTCTGAGTAGAGAGAGTAACATGGGATGAGGCAAGCAGATAGGAAAGGAAGAACCAGGAAGAAGTGGCAAGGAATCCAGGCAAACTTGAACATGGAGGTCAGGAGGAATGGGGAGGAGAAGAGGAGAGGGAGGCGGGGTGGTTTTATTAACAGCATGTTTACCAGACCTGTGTCTTTTTAAAGAACGTGCTAGCCACAGGATGGAAATACAATGACATCATGACTTAAAAATAAAAGCAAATCTGTCTGAGAAGGTGTAGTGGGGTGTACATGTGCACAGGAAGGGGGGGGTCCACAAAGGGAATGAAAACAGCCCAAGCATTGTCTCTGGTATTGAGGCAAGAATGGGAAACAAGGAACCGTTCAGCACAACGGACAGCTCCCACATCCAAGTCCTATTATCTTACCCCGGTACAACTGTTTTTAAAATGGGTATCGTTTGTGGAGTGCCAGGAGATTTGCATAAGTGTGTCTTATGACATCTCTGAAACACATGGTTATTGGCCCCAGCTTGCTAGTGAAAAGAAATTGAATCCACTGAGGAATACAGCTACCACTGCCAAACATCTAATTCTCTTTCAGGATTAACTCATTTCCCCACTTTCGTTAAATGAAAAAGCACAGGTTCAAGTGATGCAGGATGGCGAACACCTGCAATCCCAATAGTAGGTAGGCAGGAGGATCACAAGTTTGATGCTAGCCTGGGTTGAATAGTGAGATCCTGTAGTAGTGTTAATGAGAATGTCCCCTCCAGTTGATGGTGTTGTTTGGGTGGGTTTAAGCTATGCAGCCATGCTGGAGGAAGTATGTCACTGTGGATGCTGGCTTTGAGAGTTGAAAGGCCCCACTTGGAGTTAGTTTGCTCTCTGCTTCGTGCTTAAAGATGTGAGCTCTTGACTTCCCCTTCTTGACTGCCCCTATTCTTACTGCCTGCTGCCTGTTATCATGTCTCTCTCCAAGTATGGACTCTCATCCTCTGGAACAGTTAGCCAAAGTAAATCCTTCTTTTGGTACATTGCCTTGGTCATGGTGTTTTATCACAGCAATAGGAAACAACTAATACAGACCCTCTCTCAACGCAAAAACAAACCAGGAGCCAGGGACGTAGCTCAGGGGTAGAGTGTTTGCCCATCATGTGTAAGACCCTGGGTTTAATCATGTATATTGAAAAGACTTATACTCCTATCCAGGAATTATGATCAGCCACCCAAACCCACCATGTTACCCGTTGCTAGTTCTTGGTGTGATCAGGAAGGTTCAGCATGCGTGTTAGCTGAGGAGATTCACGGAGAGTGGTTGCAAGGGCAGCCAGCACTACCTCACAGTAAGGCTTTTTATTTGTATGTCTGTTTGTGTTTGGATGCTGGTTTTGTTGTTGTTTGTTTGTTTTGAAAGTACACTGGAATGGCTTTGAGCATATCTTAGCCCTGATTCAAGGCTCATAAGGACCTGAGGTCTTAACAGTGGGAACAGGGGCCATCAGAAAGTGAAGAGGGACAGCTTGGTGGCTTGGGTTCTTCATGAATGGGTCTTCTCCAGGACGCTGGAGAAACCTTGTATCCTGTTCTTCCTTTCCTCATCTTGGGGACACTTCCTCTTATTTCTATAATGTCAAATCTGTAGTCATTTTCTATCACAGTATAAACCTGTCCATGTGTCGGGGAAGGATGTGAAACAAATATTGGCTGGAACTACTGCCTAGCCGACCATGGGTGTATTCTGAGAACTTCCTATGTAAATGAGATCTCTATCACAGTGTGTGTCCTCCAATGCTCTGTCTGTTAGGCCAGAGTGTGGGCCTTTTCTGACTCTGCTGGGACTCTTACCTGTCTCAAATCTCTCCCCTTTGCCGTGTCCCACATTTAACGCCTTCGGCAGGCAACATTAAAAACATTAAATGACGTTCCTGCTTCAAGAGTCTCACTGGTTCTCCTGTTGCCTCCCAATATAGTTTATGGTCCTTAGCTGGGTATTCAGGGTCTCCACAGGTTAGCTCAGCCTGCTTTTCTACCCCGGTATCCTGATCCCTCTCTCCACACACCTGGTTCATCCACGTGAGTCTGGGTAACATTCCAGATGCCTCCCGACATGACAATTGATTGCTTCATCAAAATGGCCAAGGGAGGAAGTCTGCCAGTCTGATAGAAGTCAGGAAGTTTTGCAGTCTTATTAAGCATGTGCTCTGTTACTTAGAACAGACTCACTCCAGAGGAGAGGGGAGTAGAAGACTGGGAACACTGGAAGGGGAGCATCATGGGAACCACCTTAGAAGCCGCCTTGAGAACCACATCAAATTATACTTCTCAACATCCTCCCCATGCATCCTATACAGAATGGCTGTCTCTCAATCTGACACACCTTTATTAGCTGACATTGTGGTTGGAAACTATACCAAAGCTACCCGCTTTCACTGGAGACCCCTGAAGAGGTGACAGGAAATCTCTCATTTTCTCTGCATTTCATGCAGCTAAATTGGCATACAAAAGACAGCAAACATCTGTAGGAGTGACTGCTCCATTGCTTGTGCCCCCATGGAACTAGCCTTTGGCTTCCCATCTCAAATAGAGACAGCTCGCCAGGAAGGTGCTGATCCTGGGTGGCAAGAGAATGGACTGGGCCCTGCTTGGGTTTCACAAAATCCAGCATTTGACAAATTAAGAGGTAGGAATTTTCCAGACATGGGAGCAGAGAGAAACAGGCCTCCCTGAGAGCATTCACACTGACAGCACGTAATGCCCGACATATTGATAATAACAATCTGTGCACGCGCATGGCAAGGCCTCTACGCTTCACCTGCCTCCTATCCATGCCACAGTTCCTGCATCTTGGCAAGGTCATCATCTCTACTGGACACTTGAAAAGGGTCAGATTTGAAGAGGAAGGTTACCTGAGCAAGCTTACAGAGGCTGGCTTTAAAGACTGGGCGCTTCCGGCTCACCACCCCACCCACCCCCACCCCGCCTCCCATAGTGACTCTCCTTTCCCTGATTAGAATGGAAAGGGAAAGGTGGCTGTCTTAACACAGTGGCCTCAGAGCCATATCAGCTCTGTGTGGAAGTGTAGCTCTACACGTACTCTACATATCATGAAGAGTTAGGTCTTTGTCTGCTATTTCCCAAACTGGCGGGGTAACTTTGAAAGCATCATCTTATCTTCTCATTTTCCTCCCTTCGGAAAGATGAGTGTTATGTGGTCCCCAGAGCTCAACACAATTCTTACAGCACACGAGATTTCCTTACAAACCATCATGAATAATTAAACCAGGTTGCTAAAACACACGCCCAAATCACTGCTTCATCCCCAAACCCTTCTTTTGTTTCTAAAAGATTAATTTTAAATGGGAAAATGGCTTAAAGGTACATTTCAAAACTTAATTATGGAATAAAGATAATTGTATTGGTTATATCACCTGGAGTATTTTTAGTGGGCTCCCCACCCCCACCCTTTTTAACAATATTGTCTGTAAGCCATAACAAACAATGTTCCCTATTACGGATGTAGAGGGTCTGTTATGGACCATTTAGAAAGAATAAGGAACATCCTCTTTGGGGAAAGGGGTTTCTCAGAGTGTCTAGAACAGTGTTCCTCAACCTGTGGGTCACAATTGTATAAGAGAAGCATGTATCAATGAGCTAGTGATTTACAAAAGCACCGAACAACTCTAAGACCATCAGAAAGCATAGGTATTATATTATGATTCATAACAGCAGCAAAATTACAGTTATGAAGTAGCAATGAAAATAATTCCATGATTGAGGCTCACCGCATGAGGAGCTGTATTAGAGGGTTACAGCGTTAAGACCAGTGAGAGCCACTGCTCTAGGGGATCATGCTTCCTAAGCTGTGGGATTGCTGGGTATCATGCATTACCTGCCATAGCACCAAGCTGTGTCACCTGCCATCTTCTGATCAGGAGAAGAACAGGAAGGCCAAGGAAGATAAACCAGAGCCAGTCTCCATGAACCACAGAGCACATGTCCCAGTGTGTCATCTCCTGCAAGAAACAACAGCTCTGAATTTCCCAGAACAGCTATTTAAATCGGGCTGTCCATCCAGTGAGCATTTATCAACTCCCCCGCCTCATCCAGAGCTTCTATGGGAGTCAGAGACAGATCAAGGCATCTTCTCTCAAGGCAGGTGAGCTAGGTTTGTTCCCATCAGCTTTGTTGGTAGACAGACACTTACCAAGTGCCTACTACGTGCCAGGCATTACTAGAGACAGAAACATAAAGACAGGAAACATAGGCCTTCATGTAGCTATTTGGCAATGCGGTGAAAATAACCGTACGTTTTGTGACTTACAATGCCATGACTGTATTACCTCATAGGTTCTGCTTGGCAGAAGTCTGAGATCAGGTGTCACAAAGGCCATGTTCCTTTCCTGGAGCTGGGGGAAGAATTCACTTTTATACACTATCTGGTTGGTCTAATTTATCTCCTTTGATATTGCAGGGCAGAAGTCTCCATCCCTTCCAGACTATTGGGGGTAGGGAACTTCTTTAGGCTCCCACAAGCCATCCCCCCAAGGTGGCAAATTCAAATGGCTTAATGACCATGGCAAGACTCCCGAAATGTGTCATGGGGTAGTACGTACAATAGGGCAATGGTGGAGTTTGTGGCAATCTAGGGTGTACACGCCAAGATGTTCAAAGCCAAGTTTTCCAAACATCAAAAGACGGGACAAACAAAATCCACTTGAAGACAATTATAACCAGGAGGGTTAGAAGTCTCAACAAAATGAAAAAATGTACTAGGTGCATGCTGCTGAACCATGGAAAGGGAAGGCGACAAATGGTTTCATCAAAAATATGTTGTTTACACTGAGCCTTGGAAGAGGAAAGCTATCCAAGAGGAGGAGAAGTGCTGTAGTCAGAGAGAGAGCAATGTGATAGGAGATGTCCTTTTGTAAAAATGTTTCTTATACTGGTTAATGAATAAAGCACTGTTGGCCAATAGGAAAGGAAGATAGGCGGGACTAGGAGACAAGGAGGAGAGAGGAAGGAGGAAGGAGAGAACAGAACTGCTGTTCCTCCGCTCTCGGTAAGACCACGTGGAAATACATAGAAATGGGTTAATAATTAAGACAGAGCTAGCTGATAAGAAACTAGTACCTGGCCAACAGCATTATATCGAATACAGAGTCTCTGTGTGTTAATTGGGGCTGGTGCGGTGGTGGGACAAGACCAGCGGCGGGCGGAAAACCTTACTCCTTACAGCAATGTAAGCAAACAGGTGCAGAACACAGAGCTACCAGGCCTGCCGTGCAGTGGGTGGGAGCACCGGGCTCAGGCTGCCCCTAGGAAGTAGGGGATCTGCCCCAGAAAGCTTTGTTGCCAGGAGAACAGCTGTGCCCACTGTGTGCTCCCCGGGTTCGATGTCACCCATGGGCAGGCACATGCTGGTGTCTAAAATCAACCAGAGATCCAGTCCATATTCTATAAAGGCGCTTCCTTGGGATAGGATGAGAGGGATGTGGCCAGAGCGACAATGAAGCCCTTGCCTCCTTTGCATACAACAGATGGGCCAAGCCACACATCAGGTGCCAAGGTGGGGGAGCTGGACTCCTGGGGACCCAGACACCTGCTTTCCCCACCTCTGTCACTGTCACAAGCGTCACTCTTTAAAGCCCTACTTCAAATTCCTGACAGCCAGGCAAGTATTAATTACCCCTTAAAGCTGAGGCTGCAACCTGCTCAGGTGGCTGGGACAGTGCCCAGGAGGAGGGACCGCCTGCTAAGAAGGACATGAAGGCTAGTACCATTGCCTCCCTGATGCAAGTCCCTGATGTCTGAAGAACAGCGGCCTTGGGTTGTTTCTTCCCAGGCCTGTCTTTGCTCCCTCGTTCTAATATTAACTATGAGTCTGGACTTCTGGGCATCATCAGGCAAGAAAGAATTTTCAACCTCAAAGGCTCAAAGACCCCAAGCTTTTAGAGGTAGCTGGTACAGGGCTAGAAACTGCATTTAAAGGTCTAGAGACCAGAGCAAACTGTAGGGAAAAGGTCAAAGTGCCAGAAGAGGGGAGGCTAAGCTCTCAGCTAAGAAAGACAGAATTGGGACAAATGACTCGCTTCTGTGATGTGTAAGATTTTACCTGTGAGTTATACAACTGCACCTACCTACTAACTGGGTTTCAGCAAGGACCCAGAAGGGACTGAGCCCTGTTTTTCTCTCAGGCTCATTAGTTAGGCAAACACTGAGCTGTAAGGAGCCTGTGGCACAGGTACCAGGGTGTTGCACTAGTGGAAATCCCTCTGCCTAGAAACAAAAGGAGCGAGCATAAATGGTTCCCCTGAAGAGCTGGTAAGGATAGAGGACACTTACTGAATGATTAATATGCTAGTCCCTGACAGAACTATCTTGACTTTATAAGATGACCTCATGAAGCAGATGGAGGGAAGTCTAAGATCAAAGGCCACTGTCTTAAGGGCCATTTTTCTGGCGAGTGGTAGGTAGCTGGTCAAGCTTTTCACTTTCTAGATGAGAGACCAATGCAAGCCCATGACCTTTCTTAGTCTTGGGCCCTTAATTTGTAGCCCCAGAGCTGAATGCTTGGTGTGAAAAACAGTCTTCAGGAAGTGCTTGGTGGAAGAGAGTGGGTTTCTCCAACATATGGTGCTGGGAAAGTTGGATACCCACATGTAGAAAACGAAATGATACCAACACCTATCACCTTGCACAAGAACAACTCCAAATGGATCAAAGACCTTGGTGTGAGACACAAAATGCAGAAGAAACTGCTTTAAGAAAATGTAGGCAGAACCCTAAGGGTGTAGATATAAGAAAGGGCTTTCTGAATAGGCCCCCACTCACTCAGGAATTAAGGCCAATATAAAATGAATGGGACTTGTCTTAGGGTTTCTACTGCTGTGAAGAGACACCATGACCACAGCAACTCTCATAAAGAAAGACATTTAATTGGGGTGACTTACATTTTCAGAGGTTGAGTCAATATCATAATGGCAAGACACAGGAGCGTGCAGGCAGACATGGTGTTGGAGAAGGAGCTGAGAGCTCTACACCTTGATCTACCAGCAACAGGAAGTGAACTGTTTGTCACACTGAGTGCAGCTTGAGCAAAGGAGACCTCAAAGCTTGTTCCCACAGTGATGCACTTCCTCCAACAAGGCCACACCCACTCCAACAAGCCACACCTCCCATTAGTGCCACACCTTACGGGCCCATTTTCTTCAAACCACCACAGAACTTTATAAAATTTAAAGGTTTCTATCAACAGAGGGAGCAACCAACTGAGTGGAAAGGAAGCCTACAGACTGGCAGAGGCTCTTTGCCAACTATACATCTTATACAGGATTAATATCCAGAACATATAAAGAACTTTAAAAGAAAGAAAGAAAGAAAAAAATGACAAAAACTAAAAGTTGGGGTATAGACTCAAATATAGAGTCCATTTAACAGTCTGATTTGAAACTTCCTGGTGTCTACCAATGAGGTCCTAACATTACTGTGGCTCCCATTTGGATTGGGGGGAAAAAAAGGTGGTTTCTTCATTTTGAAGATGAGTGCAGGTCCACTAAGGTAAATGGTATAACTCCTTAGCAGACATCAGGCATTAAGAGAGGAAGTCACACGGGGCCTGGAAATCTCAGCTCTGTGTGCACTTGTGTAACAGCATGAACAGAAGTCTCACTCTTACTCACATACTCATTCACTCTGTTTATTATCCACCTAATGCTGGAGCTGAAAAGCAAGTCCCTGTCCTTCGGTAGCCGAGTGTTTAGACGAGGGGACTGAAAACCAAAACCAAAAAACCCACCGGCCATCTTGGGGACCATGGGCGATACAGCAGCACAGAGGAAGAACGTTCCCAGGCTGGGGTCAGAAACATTCCCATGAGGAGACAGCTTTAGACTTTGCCTGTAAGGACAAATGGATGGATGGGTGACAGTTCCCAGCAGAGGGATCAGCCAAAGAAAGCATGGGGGTTTGGAGCATGTGTCCCACAACAGGCTTACATGGGACAGGCTCAATGAAAAGTCTTCATGCAAGGTGTCTTAGGGTTTCTATTGATGACGAAAGCAACTTGGGAAGGAAAGGAGATGATGCCGTGGCCATGAGGGGGGCGGGGGCGGGGGTCCAGTTTTCTTACTTAATGTGTAGCTTTGATTTTCGATTTCCTCTGAGCTGAAACATTCTATTAGACTCAGGAAGTATCTGAAACTTATTAGACCCAGGAAGCTCCCGAAGCTTACAAGATTCACACAGCCCGCCTGCCCCAAGGCTGCACATGCAATGGCAGTTGCTAGGACAGGATTCTCTCACACCCAGCTGCCTTCAAATCCTGCAGGGAGCTCCAGACAGGTGGCTTTCCTGAGTCATCACCTATGCTGGGGTGGGCTTTTCCGTGATACCGCTGCCTCTGAGCTATCCATGCCCCCATAATGAACCTCTATAAACTCATTATTTGCTAAGGTAGACTCAGGTGGAACTATTAATTTACTCTGTCATCAGGATCCTGTCTGGGATGAATAGATGCTTGTTCATAACTACCTCCCAGGGAGAAGTTGCACAATACTTGGCATGTCTGAAGGAGGGAGAAGTGGCTTCTGAGGTCCCTTTGGATGCGAAGTCCTATTTTCCACAACTAGAGATAGACTTTGTCCTTCAGAGTGGCTCGAGGTTATTAGACTCGCTGGTGCACAGAGGCGGGGAACGGTCCCCAGAAACCTGGGTATCTAAAAATACCAACACATAGCTGCAGCCCATCACTCTCCTCCTTGGGATGTCTGACATGGTGTCAAGAAGCTAGTGTCTTTGTCAATCTCCACCTCCAGTTCATAGTCGACGGCAGGAAGTGATCCTCTGAGTGTCACTCAGCCTGACAGCTATTCCACTGGGACAACTCTGCACAGCACCCGATGGCATGTCAGTGATGACTCAGAGACGGACACCTTGCCCAGGTTTCCTGAGAGAGCATGGCTTGTGCTACCTGGGGAAAAGAGAGCTGGCTTGTGGGAACCTGCCTTGCCCTAAGAGTGTGAAGGAAAGGGATTCAGGAAGAATTTCTTTCCACTCTCCATTCCTGAACTGCTGCCCAGGGATGACCTTCACAATCTTCTCATCTCAGCCTGCTGATTCAAACGTCGACCTCATCTAGAAATGTTTGCCCAATGCCCAACCAAACTGACACAGAATTATTCATGACAACACGAGACGTAGCATTTTCAAGCTCAGCTGTCTCTTCTCTTTCTGTGCACAGATGCCACAGTGTTTTGTCAGTCATCTTTGACTTCATCTTTGTCCAAGGACAACAGAGGTAGGGAGCCAAGACAGCCAAGTGAGAGTGTTTTAGAAGTGGAAATTCCATACAGACCGCTCCCGGTGTCAGTAGCATGGTTCAAGAAGGCTTCGCTCAACAGTTATTTGAAGGGGGGGGGGCATCATAGGCAAGGTCATAAGCCTGGCCCAATAGAGTCCCAGCTATAGAATGGCTTGTGGCCCCCAAACCATCCCATTTAGATGGTAAATCTACCAGATAGCACATGGATAATTTGGCTTTGGCCTCTCCCTGAACCTCAAAGTTCTCATTTGAACCAGAAGGCCCAAATAAGGTAAAACAGTCCTACACAAACACCCCAAAACTACAGGTAAGTACCATAAGTCTCTGAGCCTTGGTTTCCTACTGACAAACAGTTACCAGGCATTGAGGCCAGAGAGTTGTAAATGCTCATGAGACAGTGTCAGCAGATGGTCAGTGCCCACGACAAGTAGCTGCACATGGTCGGTGCCCATGACAGGGTACCCACAGATGGCCAGTGTCCAAGGCATGTACCTGCAGATGGCCAGTGCCCTCCCAGGTACCCACAAATGATCCGTGCCTGAGATAGGTACCGGTGGGACTTCCCAGGCTCTACTTTACTCAAAAGCTCGTGCACATAGTAAGTGCGAACTATCTGGGGGACGGGAAATCTATGAACAGGGGCTGCATGAACGGTAAGAGAAACAGCACGGATCAAAGAAAAAGTCAACGTTGTCTCCTCCCAAGGCAAATAAAGCTTGTGCTTAAACGGCAGCCAAGACAGGTGCCATGTAGCTCAGAGGAAGAGCACCAGCTGCAGCCGGCAGCTGTGTGATGAGCATAATTTTTTAATGCCTTTTACATATATAGAAACAGCTTAGTCAGGCTCCCCACTACACCCAAGGCTGCACTGATAATCAGCACTCAGTGAGTCACTCACTCGAGACTCCCGACACCCGCATGACAGCACACAAGCAGAGGCCACTCTTCTCCTCTTCTGGACTTCTGGGGACACCAGAGAGATGCCACACTGATCTGCCCTGTGGCTGAGAGTCTCCCCTGGGATCCTGACCCTTGATTAGGAGGCTGCTGTAAAAGACTGGTCCTAACCTTTGGCTAAGATGTCACACAGGCGTGCAGCCTTGGAGAGACGGGCTTAGGACTGGAGTTATCATGGCATAATAAAATATAACTTATGTTATACCAACTACCAGTGTCTACCTTCTTGCTCTTGACAAGCTGGGGTGACAGGCAAGGTCTCCCAGAAACAATGACTGTGGGTGGGATTAGCACCGAATACGAAGAGGGTCGGAGCCTGAGGGGAGCATGTTGTGTGTTAGCGGTCCGTCCTTCCTCCTTCCACTGAGTTAGAGGTGGCTATTTCCCTTTCCTGATGCTGACCTTTGACATTCCTAATGACCCACAGGTCCCTCTGAGGCTCCCAGAGATGCCTAAGTGTGTTCAGTGTCAAACTGCTCTTCTGTAGAAGATCTGCCCCCTCAGAAAGCATCCCAAAGGTATTCAGAGATGCAGAAATATGAGAAAAATCAGTGTTGCACTGGAGGGGCTAGAGTGAATATCTACCAAACATCTGGAGAGAAAAGACTGTAGGAGTAATAGTAATAGAAGAGAAACAAAGGCCCAACAGAGAACAGCAAGCAGATTCCAGTAAAATGTAAATCTTCTACACTGGGGTGAGGTGGGCAGCGGCAAAGAGTTAGGAAAACACTTACAGTTAGACACTGTGGGACACACCTCCAGTGTACAGAAGGCTCGGGCAGGAGAATTGCTGGAGTCCAGAAATGTCTTAATCACTGCTTTACTGCTAAAAAGAGACACCATGACCACCACGACTCTTATAAGAGAAAGCATTCGATGGGAGCTTGCTTACAGTTTCAGAGGCTTTATTGCATCCTTATTAAAGCGGGAAGGGTAGCGGCATGCAGGCAGGCACGGAGAAGTAGCTCAGAGTTCTACATCCTGACCCATAGACAGCAGGAAGAAGGAGAGTCCTGGGCCTGGCATGAGCTTTTGAAACCTCAAAGCCTACTCACCCAGTGCACACTTCCTCCCTTAAGGCCATCCCTCCTAATCCTTTTAATCTTTCCCAATAGTTCTACTCCCTGGTGTCTAAATGTTCAAACAGATGAGCTTATGGGGGCCACTCCTATTCAACCCACCACAAGGAGTTCAAGGCCACCCCGGTAATGTAGTGAGACCTCATCAGAGAAACAAAACCCTTGGACAAAGAAGTATTACCTTCACTCTCTAAATAATTCATGTAGAACTGTGCAGAAGATGTTCAGCTAGTAAACTGACTCCAATGCAAGAATGAGGACCTGAGTTTGATTTCCCAGCACCCACATAAAAAAATCTAGGCATGGGGTGTTTGTGATCGCAGTACTGGGGAGGCCAAGACAAGCAGATCCTTGTGCCTCGGTGGCCGACCAATCCAGCTGAATCAGTGACCTCTATGTTCAGAGAGAGACCTCATCTCAAAATACATGGTGCAGAGCCTCTGAGGAAGGACACTCCAGGACGACCTATGGCCCCCACAGGAGAATGCACACAGGCACCGCACACATGTGCACCACCAGGCAGTGAATTCACACAGGTTAAATATAATAATAATAATACATTGAGCTTTTAGAGCTAGATGCATAAAAGACACAATTTCTAAAAAGAAAAGGTCTGATTGGGGAGACATGTGGGAAAATGCACCCCCTTTGTAAATAGTGAGCTAGAATAGACGTACCACATCAGGCCGGTCCCTGGGCTGGCAGGTATGGAGCCCTGTTGCTGACATGTTGGAGGGGACACTGTATTTACTTAGAGACCCAGGACAAGCACATTCTATAGTGAGGGTTTTCAATGGCCAGTGAGCAACCGGCCTAACCAACGGTTCCTCTGCAGTTCAGAGGGTGTATGTTAAGAAGGAAGCAGGGTCTATGCTGGGGTAGAAGTGAGTGTTCTGAGATGGCCTCTTCATTACTTCAAGGGAAAGGACAGAATGAAAGTCCTAAGACAGTCTCTTACGTCTCTGAAGGGAAATGTACAAATGCTGCTTAGCTGCTCTGTGGGCAGATGCTGTGACCCCTGAATTCTTTTGCACATTCCACAGTCATTCACTGAGTTTCCACAACATGCAAGGTGTGACACGGGCTCTGTTGATGCAGGAAAGTGGGCACGATGTCAGTCTTGTGTTGGTATTCAAATGTTCTACAGAGAGCTGGCAGGGAGATGGTTTAGCAGGCAACACATTCATGAAGACATGAGTTCAGATCCCTAGAATGCCTGGAAGAGCCTGGCAGGGTGGTGTGTGTCTGGGTTCCCACACTGAGGAAGCGGGAAAGCAGGAGGATCCTAGGATGCTTGCTGGCCAACCAGTCTAATGGAAACCAGAGTTCCAGGTTCAGTGAGAGACTCTGACTCAAAAAAAAAAACAAAAAAACTAATGTCAAGAGCAGTAAAGGACACTCAGTGTCCATCTCTGAGCTTTGTGTGAACATGCACGGGAGAGCATACATACATACATCACACACAGACACCACATTAAAAGGAAATGTTCTATGAAGAATGTACAGCTTTTGCCGGGGATCCTGGAAAAGGCAGAAACATTGGTCTTGCAGAGCCAGTGGTAAGTGCAGCTAAGTCTCTCTGCACTTTGGGATAAACATACTCCTTGGGGATATGCACTAATAAGAAGGCATTTAGCCTGCAGCCCTGGGAGCCCAGAGGCCTGGATTCTTGGCTTGACTTGTCCTCCCTGCCTGTGGTCTAGCCGTCCGGCAGTCCACAGGGGTAAGTGGTGGTTCAGGTGCACCGCACACGTGAATGCCTTCAGAAGCTGTGACATGATGGACAATGGAAAGGTGTCTGTCGCCAGGGGTGCCAGGACTCCTCTCAAAACTTCCCTGTCACCTAACACTCCAGAACCTGCTGGATCCTTTGGGGCCTCAGTTTGGATGCAAGGGCTGGGCACAGCCTCATGCTTAGAAGGGGACTGTGCCCTAAGACCACGATTCCATATTTCCTTCAGCAGTTACGGAATTCTGATTTTGTCTGATTCATATACTGCTTAATTTTTTTTAACCCTGGAACAGATGGCCATCTCCATTCAATCATGATCCACATGCTCTGGATGGAAGCAGCTGGTCTGGAGGAGTAGATGGCAATTCATTTCCCACATGTCAAAACAAGCCACGAGAAAAGGAATTCACATGGAGGTAATGTGGTTTGTTCCATTTAGTTTGTATCTGTAAAGTTGAGGATGTGTTATTCGCTCTTTTAGTTTTTCCTTGGGCCCTTAGTAGGACTGCTCTGATTCTCACAAACCTCAAGCAGCTGAAGAGGAGGGAAAAGTGTCCACTCCTGAGGAGCTGAAGGAGTGACCACTGGTGAGCAGCAGGCCAGTTTCCCAAGGCTGGGAAGCAGCTAGAAAGCTGGATTGTGGAGCTACACTGATGGTACTGTACTATGAAGCATATTCGTTATTCTTAGAGATTGTTCTCGCCACTTTTTATTATTTGTGTGTATGTGTAGGTGTTTGTGTGTGTATTTGTATGTATGGGTACATATAGAGACCAGAGTTTCTCTCTCTCTCTGTGTGTGTGTGTGTGTGTGTGTGTGTGTGTCTGTCTCTCCCTTTCTCCCCCACTCCAAGTGTGTGTGTATGTATGTGTGCGCCTGTGCGCGTGCATGCACGCACGTATGTTTGGCCAGGGTCTCTCCCTGAACCTAGAGCTTCCAATTTGGTTAGACTCACTAGTCAGCAATCCCTGGCGCCCCTGTCCCCACCCCACCCCACCCCAGCATCACAGGAACACTCTACTACACACACCTGCCTTTTGCATGAGTCCTGGGGATCTGAACTCAGACTCTCACACTTACACTGCAGCCACTTTGCCCACTGAGCAATCGCTCTGGCCTTTCATCTGTACTTTGCATTGTTTTGTATTGCTTTACAGATGACAGGGAAGGCCACTTGTCCAACATCACCAACTGGTTCTGACACAGGCCTGCCTGCCTGCCTCACTACCCAAACCCCATATCTCATCCATCCATCAGTGTCTGCATCGCGTGGGCACCAGTGAAGGGACACAAAGGCCACTTTCAGGTCCCAGCTTGGGGACTCAGGCTCAACCTCAGTGACTGGTGCACTCCTGGGCTTAAGGGGCCTATAACTCTAGGTACCCAGCAGATCTTCCCCTCTCCTGTTTCTATAGCAACACCGTGTCTTTGTTCAGTTCCTTGTTTCAGGACACAAGAGCCTGGAGGGGCTGAGGGGGTGCCCTCGAACCCTCACATCACCAGCTTTCTCCTTCCCTAGGCCTGGATTCAGCATGCACGCAGGAGCCTGCCAGCACTCTGCATTCCGAGCGCGCTATGTGACATCGCTTTTTTCATGACCCTCATCACCCCTCAGTGCGATCCTGGGCCACTCCATCTTCACACCACAGTCTCTCTGCATGCAAAGTGGATGTGATAGTGAGATAACACACATCAAGTGTCCCACGTAATGCCTGACATTTACAAAGTGGTTATTAATGACATCAGTCGCCATTAGTCTGGGACAAGCATCCTTGTCAGCTCTGGTGTCTCACCACCTGGAGTTGCACGGCATAATGTCATAAACAGTCAACAAGAGGCATGCGTGGCAGCCACTTCACACACGACAGTTTGTCGCATTTCTGAGCAGCCTGCACTTGCAGGGGAAAGGCCCGAATTACAGCTGCAGGAGAACTGAAGGTTCTGCCTCTTAAATGGTAAGAGCTCGTTAGGGACTTGTGACACCTAGACCGCTCCATGGCACAGGAGCGGCACTGTCCCCTGACACACTGTCCCCTGCAGCAGAATGCTATTGTCCACTCCTCTAGTCCTTCCTGGGATGCACCTGTGCCTGGATTGCAGGGACATGTGCTCACTGGATCTGAGACCATCCCCCCAGAGGGTGGCCTGGTGGCATGATAATCCTGTCAGGCTCTCAGATTCCTTTGTAAGCCTCTCCCAGGGGTTTCTCGATGGCCTTTCCTGCCTCATTTACTGTGTAATATCCCCAGCCTTGGCATCACCATAGTAATGACTTTGTAAATAGCAACAATAGCCAGAGCTCTAAGAGCTGCTGGAACCCAGCCAGCTGCTTCCCTGACATCCTTCCCCTGTGCTACATGCCACCTTTGAGGCAGGGAGAGAGGGATGTCACGGTTCCTTTCTATAACTTTGGGTTCACCAGTACACGGACAGTGGTTTCTCAACAAGCCCCCACTGAGTGAGTGGCTGAGTGAGCGAGCGATCGAGTGAGCGAGTTAACAGAACAAGGCACAGACCTGGCCTGGGCTTCTGGTCGGCAGCTGGCAGGCATGGGTCGTCTTCCTCCTAGTCTACCACCCTTTGCAGAGAAACAGAAAGGCTTCCAGGACACACTGTCACCATACATTTCTGTGATAGTTAAACAGCATTGTGGATCTGACTGGATTTCAAATTGCCATGGAGACTCACCTTCTGGTGATTCCATGAGGGTATTTCCAGAAAGGTCTGAGACAGAAAGGCCCACTCTGAATAGAGACAGCAGTGACCCATGGGCTGAATACAATGGGAGACGGGAACTCATCTCTACTCTACTCTGGATGCCATGTGATCAGCTATCCACGCTCTAGACACCATGCCCCCCACCCACGATGGACTGCACCTTCAGTGTGCCAAAACCCACTCTGCCTTGTAAAAACTGCTCCTGTCAAAACTGAGAAAATTCACTAGTTAATTAATACACTTCCCAGCTCCCATCCCATGGAGCCTGTGATAGCTTGAATAGGAATGACCCCCATCGGCTCACACATTTGAAAGTTTGGTCATTAGAGTGCCACTTCTTGACAGGGATTAGGAGCTGTGGCCCTGCCACAGAAAGTGTGTCATGGTGGGTGGGCTTTGGTGCTTCCAGTGTTCAAGCCAGGCCCTGTGTCTTTCCCTTCCTTCTGCCTTCAGATCTGGGTATAGAACTACTATGCCTGTCTGTGGGCCACCATGCTCTCCTCCATGAGGATAAAGAGCTAAGCATCTGAAACTGTAACCAAGCCCCCAGATTAGTAACTGCTTTCCTTTTTTAATGAGTTGCCATGGACATGGTGTCTCTTCACAACAACAGATCCCTGAGGAAGACAGAGTCCTAGAGGTCAATTCTGGGAATAAACATCTGTCATCACCACAAACTTGCCTTTTGCAAATGACGTACTTGGAGGTCAGAGAAGGCAACAGCCTCGTCATGGGCAAACATCACTTCACACCACAGTCGGCACTGGGACCCACGTTCTCCGATTCCTAAGTCGTCTGCCCATATGTCCTGAATCTAACCATAGTAACCTTGATCCACAGGGGAATTGCCAGGGAGATTTCACATCTCTCCTATGCCATCTCTACCATGTCCTGCAGGGGATTACCCCCCCACCGCACCCCCTCCATCTCTCCAACCCCTCAACCCCCACCTACCACCCCTCCCCTCCCCCACCTGCCTTCCCCTTTTCACTCTCCTTGGAACTTTCCTTAAGCCTCACAGCTATGCTTAAAAAAAAAAAAAAAAAAAAAAAAAAGCAATGACTTTTTCTTGGGATACACTCTGGATTGATATTCTGCACTGACTTTTTACACTCCTCCAAGTCCCAGCCCGAGCAGCAGGGCTTGGCTGCAGAAGCCAGAGTTCCAAATGACTGCTGGACCCACTCCCTGCTTCATCTGCTGTGTGAGTTCAGGGAGTATGGAAACCACAGTATGATGGATAGGCACTGAGCAGCTTCCAGCTGGTGCCAGTAGAGTGACCAGCCTATCCCATTTCTTGGCCAGGAAGAGGGAGCGTTTTTTTATGACCCAACTCCACGGAAAGTCATTTGAGGGTCTGATTTGCTTCAGACGAGCAGGAAGAGATTAAATAAGCAAATGAATATGACAGCATTTTCTAGACTGTAGAGTGTTATGTAAACGTGGCTGAGTGGGGGGGGGGAGGACCGGGGACGGGGACAGAAGCCAGCAGAGGATGCTCCCAGGGTGCAGTGAGCACAGAGACTCGGTGTGAGCAATGCATTCATGACTTCAGGCTGGTCACTCTGGCTAGCGAATGCCGCTTCAGAATTCAGAACTTGGCTGTGGCATGTGCTGCCCTACTGTGTGATACTGTGTGATTTCAGCCAAAAAGGATGGATGGTTTCGAACGAGACTTCCAGCCCCGCCTTCCTCTAAAGCTGATTGTCCATGAACTAAAATAAATGAAGAAAATCCCAGCAGACAGAGCAGTTTTATTAAAATGCTTGATGCTTCTCTCCTCAGCAAGTGATGCCGGTGATTTCATGACTATTCATTTGCCAAAACTCGCATACAAGTGGTGAATTTTACTGTGGGTAATCTATATTTCAGTGAAGCTCATTTTTTTATAGAGCAGAGATAAATATCTAGGGACACTTTGGTGGTTTTTAAACAATTACTGTTGGTTAAGTTTAAGCTAATATTTTCCTGGTATTGTATGGGGGGTATCTTTTCCTTGTTCACCGTTAAGACAGCTGAGGTCCTTGTGTACTAGAAACTGCCCTTGCTAAAGAGCATTGACTCTTCACTGGGGCCCACAAGGGAACTCAAACAAAATCAACATTCTGGCATCAGGTTGGAGAGACAGCCTGCTGATCTTATACTGAAGACCTGAGTTGAATCCCAGCATGCAGGCAGGATGGCTCACCTGCAACTCCAGGTCCAGGAGAGCCACTGTCCTCTTCAGGACTCTGCAGCCACCTGCATGCAAGAGCATTTGCAGAATACACAGGCACACTCTGCTAAAATGAATCTTTTAAAAAGCCTGGCATCTGCCTTCGTTCTGAATGCCCCAATTTCTTTGGCTCAGACTCTGTATTTGCCTGTGAGCCACTCAGGGAGTGTCTCTACTACCTACCTCACCCCCCTCAAGTGCAAGGGCATGAATGAGATAAGTCATTATCCTAACCCTGCCATCACCTTGGATCCCAGGAATAGAACCCCACAGAACTCATACCCCTACATGGGACAATTGTCTGCGACAGTGAGGCTGCACCCTAGAACACAAGTTACCATCAAGTAAGGATGGCAGGGTGGCCTCCCACCACCCTGCAGAGTGAGACTCGAGGTGAGGCAATGCCACATGCCTTGCCCAGGAATGCTTAATCCTGCACACGTGTTTCTTACTCCAATTCTTCCTCTACTTAAGTCTAAAGATCAGCACCCCAAAGGTGGACTTGGGGATCCCTTTGCCTATTCTAACTCTGCTTTAGCATTGAGGAAGGGGTATCTCTAACACAGCTCCTGTTTCCTTCTCCATGGAAGGAATGTTGCTAATGGCTTCTTTCTGCTTCTCTTTACTCAAAGTCTCCAGGGGCTGAAGTGACTTATATGTTGACAATTACAGAAAAACCAACCAGGCAAAATCAGAAGGCACCCCCTAACCCCAGTCATCGTGAGAACTGCCCAAGGACGCATGCTCCACCCATGAATGAAGACAGACTGGGAAAGCACTTTTTTTTTTTTTTTTTTTTTTTTTTTTTTTGCATTTCTAAATATTTTGGAAGGAGTTCTTGTCATATTAAAGATTACAACAAACACTCTTGGAGTTCTTTCATGGTGTAGCTACTGAGCTAATTGCCAAGCCTAGCTGATACTGGGGTTTAGTTTCAGCAAACCCACTTCCCAGAGGACATGGACATGGAAAGGGTCACCATTGTCCCTGGTGTTCAATCCTCCTCTTCCAGACAGGGAAGGGGTTACCACAGTTGGGCTACACTCACATATCACAATACTTGCATGACGAGGAATCAGCCATTCGCCGACTTCTGAATCCCCACTTAACCAGAGTGATGACTGAGTGAGCTGCTTCTCAGTTTATCAGAGTCTCATTAGGAAAACATGGGGGACAGGAACACCATCATCAAGGAGCAGGAGGGCGCTCCAGAGAATTCACTGATGGGAAAGAGCTTGGACATCTGTGATGGGTCATGTCTATGACCTTTCATCACTGGCGGGCAGCACACACATGCATGCAGGGATCAAGCTGTCCACTTGGCGCCTTACAGATGGCTGTCTGTGTTAGTCTTGGCTCTGTGGTAAGCTCCAAGTGAGACTCCACAGCAGGCGAAGCCATGGCTTTGCTGGGCATCATGAGGGTGTATGGAGGTGACTCAGCATGGCACGAACATCAAACAGAATTAACTTCCAGTTCAAACACTCACCTCCAAGGTATATGAGCAAATGACTTCACCTCTGTGTGTCTGAAAAGTAAAGATCATAGTAAATGAGACTGATAATGAAACCTGCTTTGAAGGAGTATTGATGAGGAGCAAATGAACCCAGTCTACAAATTCAAACACATCCCAGGCATGCATTACAGACAACCGGGCATGGTAACGTCCACCCATCCCTACCACAGTACACAGCACGGTGACCATCCCCAGGCTGGCCAGGTTTCCCCCAGGAACTCCCTGTCAAAGCCCAGCCTCACTCCTAACCTCTGGGGTCCTCTGGGTTCCACTCAACTCAGCACTTCAAATGCATTTAGATTCTTTCACCAAAAAAGCATACATGATGCTCTATGCTATGCTTGGATATAAAGTATCCACCCAAAGGGTTCGTGGGTTGAAGGTCTGGTACACCGATGGACACTGGATAATAAGGACAATAAGGGCCCGGGAATAAGATGGAGTCTCGTTGGAGGAAATAGGTCATTAGGTCATGCCCTTGGGGGATATACCTGTTCTCTCATCCCCCACACAGTTTTCTTCTCCCATCCACACTCTGCTTCCTAGCTACCATGAGGTGGGCAACTTTCCTCCATCATACCCTTCTGTGAGGCTGTGAGAGAAGGGAGAGAAACCACCCCACATACCCTACTTTCCCCCAGCTCCCAGAGGGCTCACCTCATTTACCTCCTCCACACCAGGCTCTGAGGGGGGGATGGGGGCAGGGGCAAATCTGTCCCATTTTGTAACCATCGTGCTCTCACGATGACCTCATTCCATAGCTGGCTGTGGTAAAAACAACTTCAGACAGGCAGTGCTGTGTGAGTGACGTGAGGCACAATCCCTTTTTAAGAGATTGTGTTCTATTAGAACCCCAGAAGCAGGTACAAGGCAGTATTTCCCAAACGGAGGGGAGGGGAGGAGCAGACAGAGGGAAGGGCTGGAGAGAATGGCAGAACAGTTATGAGCCTCTCCACAGGGTCTGTTCAGTTTCCAGCACTCACGTGGTATCTCACAACCATCTCTAACTCCAGTTCCAGGGAATTCAATGACCTCTTCTGGCTTCTGTGGGTACTGCAGGCACATGGTGGCTATATAAGCAGGAAAACACTCTTACTCATACAATAAAAACAAATATAAAAAAAAAAAGACAGACCAGATAAACCAGGGCATGGAGGTATAAAACCACTAGGATTGTAGGAGGAAAGATTATAGCAATCCAGAGTTTGGGGAGGCTAGAAAGAAATATCCAAAGAGCACTTCAGAGACAGAGTTTAGGCTCAACAGTTGAGCCCACATCAGACTCTGCAAAGCCTCAGGTTCTGTGTGAGTCCCTTCATATGCCAGAAGAGGCCACTGAAGGTGTCTGGGAGGGTGGATAGCAGTAAGGTGGGGAGGACCAACCAGAGACCTTCTGAAGGTGACAGACAGCAGTCTCCGGGTACTTGTCACACATTCATCCCAGAAACAGCCTTTCAAGTCCCTGTGTCCAGCAGCAGCTGTATGTTTGAGAGGATTCTGGACCCTTCCTGGGACCTTTGAGAGGATTCTGTGGCCTTTCTGGGTCCTTTGAGAGGATGCTGGGGCCTTCCTGAGTCCTTTGAGAGGGATGGTGGAACCTTCCTGGGTCCTTTGAGAGGATGTTGGGACCTTCCTGGGTCCTTTGAGAGGGATTCTGGGGCCTTCCTGGGTCCTTTGAGAGGATGCCGGGACCTTTCTGGGCCCTTTGAGAGGATGCCGGGACCTTTCTGGGCCCTTTGAGAGGATGCTGGGACCTTCCTGGGTCCTTTGAGAGGATGCTGGGACCTTTCTGGGCCTTCATTTACTCACATAGGAAAGATGTCAGGATCCAGGGGTCAGGCTGCATCCAGATCACAGCCGGATCATCCTGCTGCTTTGCAGCATCTTCAACAGCCTTGAGGAATCCCTCTCCAGCACTTTACTCTGCCCAGACAGCCCTTCTGGGGTAAGATTAAAATACACCATTGGCCTTTCCCAAGCTCCTCTAATTACTTACTGCCATGTCATGTGGACATGTCTAGCAGATGTGTGCTTAGAAACTGAATGTCACAGGATTGTCAACATCCTTTAAAAGGTCTCTAGACAAGAGTAATCAAACATGCAAATGGGAGTGTTCATGGAATGAACCTTCATTCATGCACAGATTTTTGTGCTAAGGTTTTTAATGGCCTTCAGTTAACCTCCCAGCTGGGAAATAGGTACTTCAATCCTCATGTCTCCGAAGAACAAGAGTCAGGAAATCCAAACAAGACATTTTGCTCAAGTCCCAAACAAAGGACATGGTTGAGCCAGCACCACACACAGATGAGCTTTTCCTGCCACACCTCACCTTGGAGTCACACTAGCCCTTGCTGCTTGCTAGCCTGCAGCCCTCACCTCTAGGGATCTGAGGTGACTTCTGCACTTTTGAGAGTCCGCAACATGGTGGCTTTCTTTAGTTCAAGGAGTCAAGAGCTATTGCGGTGACATGATTCAGGGAGGAAACACGCTTTAGTGTGTCTCATCTATCATCTGTCCCTGAAGAAAAGACCAATTATTAAAGGTGTCCCGTGTGACATTTCAGACCAAGGTGGGGAACAACAATTAAACCTTTTTGTTGCAAGAGTTACCCTGGGGACAAATGAAAGGAAATTGAATGTGGAGAAAGAGGCCTCCAGGTAGGGGTGGGGTGGGAGGGGGCATCGGGACTATTCAGTACTGCCCAGAGGAATGGTCATTTTCCAGAAAGCTAAGCCAACAGTCTTTAAGTGGAAATGCCCAAGAGCAAGACCAGAAAACTCCTGGAGTGATTGGTGAGATGGCACTTCCCTCGATATGAGTATGTTTGTGTGTTATTACATAACACGTGTCTGTCTGTCTGTCTGTCTGTCTGTCTGTCAACACAACCCTCACTCATTAAGGTACTTCCTGGGCCAGGGAGATGACACAGTCAGCAAAATGTCTGCCTCGCAGGTGTGAGGACCTATGTGTCCACAGAACAGCTGGACACAGTGGCCTGTGCCTCTACTCTCAACACCGAGGAGGCAGACACGGAAAGCTTCTTGGGGGGTGGCTGGTGGAATGATCTAGCATCGTCAGTAAGGACCAGGGTCAGTGAGACACCCTGTCTGAAAAAGGACACAGCGGAGAATAATGAAGATACCAGACACCAATCCCTGGCTTCCACAAGCTTGCACACACGCATACATGCTCACCCGCACACACATGCGCACACACAGGCAGTCCTGATGGTTCATTCTTGTTCTCTTACCCCCTTGCCTGTCATGGACTGCTTCCCTTGGAAACATCCATAGGCAACATCCGATTCACTTCGCCCCACTTTTCACATCCTGGCCACCATGATTTGGAAGGGAAAAGAGTTACGGAATCAGTGACTGCCACTTGTCAGGCAAGTGCTTATATTATGTGTGTCCCCATCCCGTGTCCCATTCCCCCCTGCCCCACAGCAGCCCAGGCCTTATCTAATTCTCACTGTGACACCTACATTCACTATCACTGTCCTGTACATAAGGGTGAGGGGACAGAAGCTCAGTCAGGTGGACTCAGACACTGACCCGAGTCGCACGGCTTCCAAATGGTAAAACCTGGGTACTCCAATTGTGTCTGACTGACTGACACCAAAGTTTGCAACATGACCAGATGGCTCAGGGGACCATCACTCCGAGTGTGCCAGGGCTAATGGAGTAGGCGCAACACTGACCTGAAGCCTAGGCAGACTGTTGCAGCTGTAATGAGCTCAAAAATGCAGTGGAGACTTGAAGGGACTTACGTGACCAAGGCTGCTTGCAGAGGTGCAGGTAGAATTTGGGGCCATCTAGAGGGAGGTAGGGCAGCAGGCTGTGGAAAGAATAAAAACAAACAAAAAGAGGCGTGAACAAGGGTTACACTCCGTTTGCTGGAAACTTGGGGCGTGTGGAGGAAGACAGGAAGATAAACCGGAAATGAAGTGAGGAACAGACACTGGAGGGTGCTGGAGACCTGCTTTGGCAGGGTTTTCAGGTCCCCAAGAGGGTTGTCTCCACCTTCCTCAATTCAGATCCTCCACAGCCAGAGGCCGCCGTATCACAAACTTGCTTCTTTGGCCAACGTGTCAACCACTGCCCAGCATGATGCCAACGTCTATCCTCCATCTCAACCCTAGGTTCCGGTTACCCATCACCTCACAAGGCTGCAGAGAAGGCAGGCATTCCATACTACTCTGCCAGCAAATGTCAGCTTCATTCACATTTAAGGCCTTTCACTTGCCATCTAGGCCCCGATTTACCCATCTGTTAGATGGGCATGTGGTATGTGTGCGAAAGGAACTTCTGAACTACAGAAGTCCACACCGGGTTAGGTGGGGGTGTGGAGTTGTCGGGCTTTTCAGGAGGCAAATCCTTTTCACAGTGCTCACTACCCATTGGCTGATGAGAGCTCCAGCCTAGCCCAGGCCAGCCCTCACCCTCTCTCTGGTCAGCCACAGTCTACTGTCCTCCCATCCCTCTGCCTCTGGGGCTGTCAGGGCACAGGTGACCTCTCCCTCCCTCTGAGCTGGATCCCTACCCTCTGTACCCCCTGTTTACTTTATCCTCTTGCCAGTTTATGGGGCTGTAACTCCCTGTCTCATTGAAAAATGGCTAAACTAATAAATAACAATTATTCTGAGAAATAAGGATCCACTTTCCAAGTAGAGAATATTCAAAGGCATCTGAGGCCACACTTGCAGGCAAACAGCTCGGTGGGGGCCATCCCCTTATTGGAATCAGGGAAGTCTTTATAGATTTTAATCACATTTCTCAAAAATTAAAACAAGAGTTATCCTCCCGTGAGGGACTCATCCCTAGTTTATGGCCAACAGAGACAGCTGTGTTGAACAGCAGAGAAACAAAACCTGCAGGGACAATTGCAGCTCACGTGCAGTGGGACACAAACCATCGCCAGACACCATCATGCAGACCAAAGTCCCCTCAGAGAGACACAGCTCACCATGGCAAATGAAAATGACCGTGGGGGACCTTTTCCGGTTTATCAAGCTTTGGAGACTCGCCTTCATTTTAAATCTCATCTTCCGAGAGTGGAAAGAATACTTAGACTCAGTTGGTCCATAGACCAACTCACTTGAAATTCACACCCATAGTTACTGAGCCTTGGTCTCAATCGCCTCACCTATGAAATGGGACCAGCGCTCTCTGTTCTGATAACCTCCAAGGCTACTGCATGCAAGCCAGAAAGAGAGCGGACGGATAAGCCCTCCACGAGCATCCCTTTCTCAAGTGTGAAAGCTACTGTGTAAAGCCGTCTTCCCACTGGGTTGGAGTGGTGTACAGGGAATCCTGTTGGTGCTTCCAATAGCTACAGGGACCAGGCAGGACATTTGCTTTTCTACTCATGACTCGTGACTCTGATGAGGTCTCTGTGACTGTCTTCCCTCTAGTGGGCCTTCGTCAGAGAGACCTAGGTCTGTGACTGGGACACTGGTGTATCTGCCATCAGGTGTGACAGGAGGAATCATCTGTGCTAGAACTTTGAGAAACCTGAACAGCTCACCCCATCCCTTCAACCTGACCTTCTTCTGCCTGAGGGTGGGGGCGGGGCCGGTGTCAGCTCAGATAGAATTCACAGCCGTGTTTCCTTTAACCATAAGTGAGGTGCAGGCAGACACCTTGTCAGAAATGATAGTGGCCAGTGATCCATACTTGCATGGGGGTGTGTGCTGGGGGTGAGGCAGAGGTAGGCACCGAGGCTCCCATATTGCCTGCTCCTACACTCTCTGTCAAGGATGTCCAGAATGAAGCTCTCTCACTTCAGGGTGGAGGGAGTGCTCCCCAGAAGCATGGAGCGAGGCCTGGAGAAATTGGCTTTCTCTGTGGGCAGTGCTCCTGGAGTCTAGCTTATAAAAGCTGGGGTGCAGCTCTATGTAACAAGGAAAAATCTGGTTCAAAATGTCAGTGGTGCTAAGGTGGGGAGCCCTGGCTAGATGGCAGTTTAGGGGTCCCAGGGGTACCTCATAGCTATCATGACCCCAGAAGCCTTTACTTCTCTTTCTTTAATAGCAAATAGCCCTGGAAGGAGGTTCCCGACCAACCACAGTGGCTAATATGAGCCTAGTATGGGGAGGAGTCGTCAACTCTAGAATACAGTTGGTGATGAGTTCATGAGATTCATGCTGAAATAACATGCAGGTGCATTCGATCCTATTTTGCTATTCAGTGCATGACATTGCCAAGATTTGCTTCAGCTAGACCCTCCTTCACTTCCAAAGACTCTCTTTTCTTTTCCCGAGTCAGAAGTCTTCATGTACACAAACCAAGCACCACATTCACAAATCATGATGCCAGCTCGAGTATATTAAGTTTGAGTGAGATCCATCATTTGTGTACTCGTCAATCTGTCAAGAGAAACAAGCAGCGTACCTTTCATGCCCAAGGCCTGAGGTGCATCCTGGAATTGCAAGTGAGCTCCAAGAAGGCTCGCAGATAGGAGCAGACTTCTGCGGAACAGCAGATGCATGGGTTGGGGTTGAGGCCAGAGGTAAAGGCTGGCTAGCAGTCCCCCAAGCCTGCTCCTGTGCGCACACATGCATGCACATGCACACACTCAAGCACACACACACACACACACACACACACACAGAGCTACATGTTGTTTTCAGGCCCTCTGAGCACTGGGCTGTGAGCCAGAAGGGATGAGCATCATTAGATTTACCCTAATTTCTATCCAGATGCAGGGGACCTGGCATGGGACCCTGAGATCCTGCGGAGTTCACAGCTACACTGTAAATGAGACATTAATGCATGGGTGGACACTGGATGTATTCCTCAACATGATCAGGTCTGGGAGAAACAGAATGAACATGGATGATGG
Organism: Phodopus roborovskii; assembly: GCF_943737965.1. Lineage (NCBI taxonomy): Eukaryota > Metazoa > Chordata > Mammalia > Rodentia > Cricetidae > Phodopus > Phodopus roborovskii. The sequence goes on along the minus strand of NW_026126516.1, from coordinate 5,568,230 downwards.
GCAGGTGGGTGGATGGATGGTTCAGAGGCAGAGAAGCATTATAATTTGCTCATAATTCAAGGCAGAGACAAGTAAATCTGAATATGCGATTCAGTCCAAGTCAGGAGGCTCAGAGCAGAGGAAATAAACAGCAAAGGTGCAGTCCAAAGGCCTGGCATCCAGAGTGTAGAAATCCAGAGCCAGAAGATGAAAGAACCATCCAGAAATGTTGCCCCAGCTCTCTACCATTTTCTTCGATTTAGGCCCTCAACATATTGAAGAGGGTGTTTTTCTCAGTCTACCAAGTCAAATATCAGTCTCTAGAATACCCTCAGGCATGCATAGAGATGGTATTTTACAAACTATCTAGGAATCCCTTAATCCAATCAAGTTGATAGATAACATTTACCATGCCCACACTGGCGTGAGGGATCAGTCTGCACTGTGTTAAATGACTGGCATGTGGGGCTTTCTTTGTTAGTGGCTAGTGTAACATGTACTAGGATGACACTTGTCCCTAGGCCATCATTCCCAGTAAGGCTGGTTTTCTTGTGGAGACCTCACTGCACAGGGGAGATTTGTCATACTCATGTGTATGTCTTTCTGAGTCCTTGCCATGGTTGCTCCAGACTGTCTGGACACGAGATGCTTGAGATGATAGTCTTCCTGGGAGGGGAGCAAGGAGGCTTGTCTCCTTAAACACCCTGCGAAAGTACAGACTCATCCGTGATGAGTTCTGCAGATACTTACAACACATGGAATGGGGGTAAAAAATGCCCACCCTTCCATTTCAGAGATAGCGTAATGCCTTCCCCGCCCGATCCACTGTACAGTAACTGGGTTTCAGATAGTCCATGACCATCATGGCTGCAGGCAGGCAGGCAGGCAGGCAGGCAGGCAGGCAGGCAGGCAGGGCATTGGAGCAACAGCTGAGGGCTTACATCTTGATCAATAAGCACCAGACATAGCTAAATGAGAACCGATTGGACCTTTGAAACCCCAAAGTCTGCCCCCAGCAACACACCTCCTTCAACAAAACCATACCTCCTAATTCTTCCCAAACAGTTCCGCTAGCTGGGGACCATGTATTCTAACCACAATGGGTTTGATTCTAGGCTCCAAAGTTTAATGTGTGGTGTAAAACAAACACTGGTAAGAATAGAAACTGGAAACAGGTTTGAAAATTATAGGATGAAAAGACCACCCTCCCCCCCCCAAAAAAAAAAAAAAAAACAGCTTTTCTTTTTCTTGGCTAAAAGACAGAAATGACTCTGGGCCTGTGGGCAGCTTTGTTCTTGACAGAGCCAGAGATGCCTGAAGTGTTTAAGCCAAAATAGCCCTGGCTCTCCCCTGGCCAGAGAGACTGGGGATACCAGGGGGGGGGGGCAGGTCTGTTCTATCCTTCCTCTTTTTCCCCTAAAGTAGCACCCCCTTTCCTGGAAACCATACTGAGAAAATCCCTGAAACTTCAAGGCAGCCCAACACTTGATATGGAAGCTGGACCAACCATCCCATCCCCCGTCCATCCAGTTGAACCTTAGCAACACAAAAGCCCTCGGTGCTGCCCCCACCCCCAGGCCCCTCTCCTGCTCTACAGGACCTCTGCCTCCTTTCTCCTCAGCTCCCTATAATAACATACTTCTTTCTGAACCTCACCCTCTGTGGTCTCTGCATTCCATTCTTTATATCTGGGGGACAAGGACCAGGGAGACACGAGCTTGGGCTGACTTTGGTGGTTATTGAGTTTCTGGGGATCCTAGCTTCCCAAGACAAGCTCTCCAAGATATCAAAGATATCCCAGTATGCCAGTCACCTTACATCATCACACTCAACCTGCCCTTAGCACGGGGGCACATTCATTCTGCATGAAGACTGTAGATCCCAGGTCCTGGTGCCTTTCCATGGCCATCATCATTATCATCTCCAAACATTCAGCATTTAGCACAGTGTCTCAGAGCAGAGACTTTGTTGATAGAATGAATAATTCATTAAAAATTATCCAAGGCAGAGAAACACAAGGGGAGAGAGATTGCTCACCCAAAGCTGATTCAGCCACCGTAATTAATTCTGAAGAAACATTTTGTTGGCGTCTTTTCAGTGAGGATTCTCCCCTAGACTTAATTAGGAAAGCAAAGTCAACATCTTATCAGAGTGCTTATCCTTTTTCATGCTCTTCTATTAAAAAAAAAAAAAGCTGGAATGTGTTTTGTTTAGCACAGCAAAAGTTTTATCTCAGGTCTTTGCAAAACAAAGTACCAGCTAGCTGTGCCATCTGCTTCTAAGAGCAAAGCAGAGGACAGACAACCTTAAGGATCCAATGGGAGGTCCCTATGAAATGACGGGAAGATTCAATGACCTAATGCTGTGTGATGGTACATGCTTTTAATCCTGGATCTCAGGAGTCAGAGAAGGTGCATCTCGGTTGGTTGCATTCCAGGCTAGCCAGGACTATGCGGCAACAAAGGATTCAGGGGTTAAGAGCATCAGTGGCTCCTCCAGGGGTTTGATTCCCAGTACCATGCACCTGCTTACACCCGTCTGTACCTCGAGTCAGTCTCAGACAATCAGACGCCCTCTTTCTGGCTCCTCTACAAGCGCTGCGTGCAGATGGTGCACAGACATACATGCAGGCAAAACCCCCATACACATAAAATGAAAGCAAAAAAGGAAGAACCCGAACAACAATCTCAAGTCTAAGGGAAGTGAGGCTCTGGGCAGATTAAAATCATCCAAGGTTTCCAGCCAGGAGTCGTCAATAAGTACATTTTTGAAGGCTCCTCTCCCTAACCGCCTCCCAGGGAGTCCAGTAACCATGCCTGGGTTTTTCATCTGCACCTCCCTAACCCAGGATCCAATGCAATCACAACAGTTCATCCTGGCACCTCCATGACTGGGCACCAACACCAGAGGGCTGTGGTCACAGTGTGATGCCCAAATGTCATAGCAGAAGATGAATGGACCAAGAACTGGAAGAAAGTCAGAGCAAATTCTTCCACCCTTGGCGGGGGGGGGGGGGGGGGGACACACTATTGGAAGAGCAGTCGGATGTGTCCTCTAGTTGCAAAGGGTGGGAAAAATCAACTCTACCCTTTGGGACCAATCAGTACCATAACGCTATTGTACCTCACATTGCTGGTAAAATAACTCAGGGTTGGTGTGAAGGTAAAGTGACCAGCACAATCCAAATCCTCCTGGATGAGCTACAGCTGCGCAACACGTCCAGTTCCATCCAACTCCAACTCATTGCCCAGCTCACTGTTCACCGGTAGGAGCCTAGCAGCCTTCAGGGCCCTGTTCCCGATTCCCAGTCACCTGGGACATGTGCATGTTTCCTTTTCAGCAAGACGGAGCTAGTGAAGACTGTTGCCAACGGATCCTGTGCTCTCATTGGTTGGAAATCCTATGTAGGCATGAGGCAGCTCTTCAGACAGTCCTGGGCTCTGGATGCTGAAAGTTTATAGGTTGAGATGATGGACTCAGACTTAGAGCTCTAACACGAGACCTAGAGACTTGTAGCCCCTGGCTTCAAACTCCAAGGACTTAAGGCTCTAGATACTCCGGGGAAGGCTTACCACCCTGCATCTCCTCACTCTTCCAGTGGTGGAGGGGATGTGGGGGGGCTGGCTTTCTCTCATGTGCCTCCCTTTGCCTTCTGCTGTCTTGACTAGCTCTTCTGTCTTCTCTTTATAACTTTCCTTGTTACCCCCTTCTATCCTGAGACACCACGGCTGCTTTTTGTCATGTGACCAGCACAGCCTTCTCTACATGATTACAAAAACAAGCTCACAAAGAAATGGAGCTTCTTATTGGTCCTTGTGTTGTTTGGCTCACCCCAGACCTGAGCTGTCCATGCTGGTTCTATAGCCAGGAAGAGATAGTGGTATCCAAATGAGAGACTGTATGTTCACCAGTCACTGGCCTCTTGCTGTTACTGAGGAAGCATCCCCTGCCCCAACACACATGCAGGCTCGAGCACGCACACACCTGTAAGAAAATCTGTCTGCAGGTTTACCTAAGGTTCACAAAGCCTGCCTTGCCTGGGATATGGCCTTCCAGGGGCTATCTGCAGCAGCTGTGATGGAAGGCAAGGCCTCGTGGAGCTAAGACGGGGGCTTCAGCTGCAGTGAGTTGTTCCTGAAGCTGTGATATTTCCAGAGTGGTCAGTTCCCAGAGAGCAGGACCTCCATGAGGATGCAGCCAGTTCCAGAGAAGGGGACGCTCAACTAGCCATGACCCACTCCAGGCTGTTAGGTAAAAGGAAAGGTCTGTCCATTGCCACTCAAAGGCCAGGGTGGCCTACCCCTGAGAGTTTCACTCATTTCCAGAAAACAAAAAAATTATAAGGTGCTCACACCTAACCATCATTCAAACAAAACTAAGAGTACTTAAACATCGGGGGCATCTAAGATTAACAGGGCTGGTTCCCTACCGTGGTACCCTCAAGACAGCTGGGTCTCATTCCTGCCTTATTAACAGTATGGATGAAACCACTTGGTCAACACCTCTGCACAAAGAGCTCCAACTATATGCAGAGGTGTTCCTTGTGGACCTACTTCCTTTGATAATTCCAAACACTTGAGAATGTTTGCAGCCTAGACTGGGCATGGTGGTGCACGTCTTTGATCCCAGCACTCGGGAGGCAGAGGCAGGGAAATCTCTGAGTTAGAGGCCAACCTGGTCTACAGAGTGAGCTCCATGACAGCCAGGGCTACAAAACAAAACAAAACAACCCCTGCATCTTGGTTGTGACAGCCGGCATCTTTCAGTTTTAGAGACTATGTCACCATTTCTTCATCTGCAAATGGAGATAACGTCACAGGATTTTTGTAAGACCTAAAAGAGGAAATTCATTTCAAAACCCGGCACAGAATAAATTCATTTTCAGCAATTAGCAATACCAGCCCTCAAGCCTGGCTGAGTAACTGAGGGGCTGGACTCCCCCCCCACACACACACACTCACACTGAGCACTGCTCAAGGGCAGACACTGCCTCTCTTCTATGTTAGCACAGTCATTGTTGCTGTTGCTGTGTGGGCTGCACCCACCTTGCTCCCTTTTCTGAGACGGGTGTAGTGTTCTAGGCCTCAACTCACCTGATCACCCTGATCCAGTTGAGGTGGCCGTTTCTCCAAACAGATGTTTTCCTTCCTGTTAACTCTATTCCTCATCAATTCCCTACTTCCTGCTGACTACTTTCTTACTAGATTTTAAGTAGTTCATTTCTTCAGTATCTCAGGCAGCCCTGTCCTTGTATGGGCCTCCATCTTTCTCTTCTTAGCTGACAGTGACCATGACCAGTTTCCCTGTTTGGTTCTTTCTGAAGAGAGAGCTCATTCAGACTTACATAACCCACTCTGAAGCTTGTGACTTATCCTAAGGGCAATGACCTGCCAGAATCACGACTTAAAAGATCTTGCTGTGATGTCAGGGGGTGATGATAAAGACAGTCTAAAGACAGGAAGAGAATTTAGACAAACAAACCAGCCTAATTTAAATGGACTTTATGCTACTAAAAGATTGCAAAGCAAAAACCCTAAAGGCTGTGGGCTTGGCAAGAGGTGCTCTGAGTTCACCTTTTTTCTCTCTCTCTTCTTCCTGGGGATTCCTGCAACTCCCAGGTAATGCATCTCAAAGATTCCAGTGGGAGGGAACAAGCTTGCAGAGTCTGACAAACCAAGCACCCTACGCATCAGGGGACTCACGAACCACTGTGAGCTGGCAGCTTGTCCTCAAATCAAAGTGCTGTTTCATTTCCAGACAGGACACAAAGTAACCAAAGGGAATGAAATTAATAACAGACTAAGACCTGCACTGATGCCCTCAGCTTTTGTGCTGATTAACAGCAGCACTCACCTGGGGATAGGAAGCTTGATGTCTGTTTGTATAATTATCCTTGTCATCCATAGGCACCTGGAGTGGAGAAGGTCCAGGAAAGGATTGTCTACATGGAAGCCTAAATTATAATACAATGATTATTCATGGAGTATTTAAATACATCTGGAGCGGTTTTTTTTAATCCAGCATTTTTATGACAGCCATCATATTTTTGTTTGCACAGCTCTCTGAAGGTGAAGTCATTTGACCTACAAATGAAGAAACTGAGACTCAGAAAATGAAATGGTCCCACAAGAATCATGCATTGGCTGCTTCACTCCATAGCCTGATATCGAATTGAAATTTTTCTTTAGTTGCCTTAAAAAAAAAAAAAAAAAACTGCACAAGTCAGAAATATTTCCCTGAACTAAAAGAAGGAGCTATCATCATTGGCCTAAGTTTTCAAAGGTTATTTTTTCTTTCTTGCTTTTTTGTTGTTGTGGTGGTGGTTGTTGTTGTTTGGAAGCAGGGTATTTCTGTATAGCCCTAACTGTCCTGGAACTCACTCTGTAGACCAGGCTGACCTTAAACTCACCGAGATCCACCTGCCTCTGCCTCCTGAGTGCTGGGATTAAAGGAGTGCACAACTACTTCCTGGCTTAGATCTCAGTTTTTAAAAATGCACTTCTTCTCCATGGCCATAGACATAGTTTTATGTTTTCCTTCTAATAGGTTTTAAACTGTGATCTTTTCTTGCTGGTCTCTATGAATGAACTATGGAGATAAAAATATAATTCTTGCAATGACAGCTTGGCTGGGAGTGATAAGTCACATAGCAACTAGTGATGAAGAGTTAGTTACTAACTAAAAGTGCACCGGCTAAAAGACAGTGAAGGACAAAACCTAAGATACAGAGGAGAGGCTCAGAGCTATCAACATTCTCCTGATAAGACTTGCAAAAGAGGAAAATAAGGAAATGAGAGGAAGGGCATACTTGAAGATGTAATAGCTAAGAACTTTCCAGCTCTAAAGAAAAACCATCTTGGGTTTCATAGGCTAGAACGGCATGTGGCTATCCCCCAGCAAGAACTGCCTTACACAGATCAGGTTTATCGGGGGTCCAGAGGAGTCACCGCCATTCTCAGGTACACGAAGAAGTTGAACATGGAACATTCACCACGCCCTCCCAAAGAATGAGGGCTCTGTGGCAAACAAGAAGGGGCATGGAGGGCCGGGTGGGCAACCCGGAACACCTGTGTCCTGTGAATAGGGATTGGTTTAACCGATGGAGAAGACACTGAGAAAAGCAACACAAATTCCTAAGGGAAAGGACAGAAAAAAGGGCGGGGGAACCGAGAACTGAGAGTGTTCTTTAGTCTGACCATGTGTCATCTGCTCAAACTTACATCCAGCATTGTGCTTACTGGTTAAATTCTAGAAGTGCTCTCTCCATTGATTTGTATGTTACCTTATTTCTTCATTCATATTGAGGCAAGGGCTCATTGTGTATCCCAAGGCTTGACCGGAGCTTGTCCTCTTGCCTCATCCTCCCTGGGTACAAGGACCATCATGCCCCAGTATTCCTACTAAAGACAGATGATCCCGGCACTGACTCCTGCTATGTAATGGACTCTAGCAAAGGTCAATGAGACAAAAAGACAGAGGTAGACACTGAGAGACAGAATGACAAAGACAGATATATAAGGACAGAAGAAGAAAACTTACAGATAAACCAACTTTGGATGTTAAGTATAAGAACACCCCCAAAATTCAATATTAGTTCATCATGCCAGAAACTAGCATTATAAATAAAAGCATCAGACCTGAGTTTGAATCTCTAGGACTCATGTAAAAAGCCAGGCATGGCTGCCCATGTGCATTACCCCGGCATTAAGAAGTGGGGTAACATAGGAGGATCCAGACAGCTTGCTGACCAGCTAGCTTAGCCCAAATGGCGAGCTTCCAGCTCAGTGAGAAAACCTATCTTAAGGCAATACAGAGGGAAGTAGTAGAAGACAGTGGATGTCCCACTCAGGTCCCTGTATGCGCAAACATGGGTATACACTCCTTTACACTAATGTGAGTGCATGCAACACACACACACACACACATACGCACACACACACACCATTCCCAAAATTATAAAATAGCAGAACAATGCCAAACAAAAATACAACAATATTTTCAGGAAAATAATATGAAATCCCAATAAAGACTAATTTATGTCTGGTGTCTCCCATTCAGTAAGACGTTGATAAGCTCCCCCCAAACACTAAGAAGAAATTCAAAGCTGCAAATCTCCATAGACAATTAAAATAATTTTGAAAACATAGAAAGGACCCAGTCTCTTTGGTATTTCAAATCCATACATTATTTTAGAAGTGTGGTTTTATCATAGAAACAGAATAGCACAGGCAGAGCTCAGAACGAGCCCCACAGAAATGTAATATTTAAAGACGGTGGTAGAAGGATTCTTGACCTGAAGGGACTGGAGAAAATATGGCCCAACTAGGTTGTCCCCTAATGCACATGACATAACATATTCATACACCTCAGATATAAACATCACCCATATAACTGACTAGAATTACATACAAAATAACACTGAAATCCCAAAGCTAACTCAACAAATATCTGCCCTTGCAGAAGATCTGGATTTGATTCCTCAACCATGTGGTGCCTCACAAACATCTGTAACTCCAGTTCCAGGGGGTCCTGTCACCCTTCTCTGGCCTCTGTGAGTACCAGGCATACACTTGGTTCATGGACATACATGCAGGCAGGCAAAATGCCCATACTCCAAATAATAATAATAATAATAATAATAATAATAATAATAATAATAGTTATTATTATTTTTAAATGCAGACTCCATCTACTTTAGAACTAAGTGGGCTTAATTCAAACTCTAACTCCAATTAGGATCTACGTTTTAACAAGATCCCTCCTTGCACTATAGGATGGTCCCTCGATAAAACTTCCAGAAAACTCTTTAAATTCAAATAGACAGTAGCTTAGTAGGCAAAATGCAGTGCCTGCCTCTATCCAGAACACCTTCATCCCAGCCTGTCCAATAATCTAGAGACATAATTTCAACCCCTGTGATATACCCTCAACTCACCAGATCAACAGTTTTCATTATCTCACTGGACTCTAGGCACAACCATGGATCCTGTACTCACCTACACACCAGGGCTTCTGTGTTTTATACAACTGCGAGACCTTAGACCTTTATCATTCTAATAAAGACAATGTGTTCTGGTTCCCTGTCCATAAAAGATCGAAAGCAGCAAATCTAAACTGGGGCAAAGGGAAAGAAATAAACTACGGAGCCAGAGTGAGTCTACGATGAGGTGTGGCTGTGGAAAGAATAGCTTCGACAGTTTTATAAGTCTGTTCACACCTCAGAACTGGCTCAGATCCTAGAGAAGAGCTCCTCTCTGCTGCATCACCCCACGTGTCCTTTAAACAGAAAGACAGACTGGCTGGCAGATTCTGCTCAAGCCCCAGTCTCCCTGGTTCCTATCTGATATGTCTGGTCTAGTGCAATGGATGGTGAAGGCTTTAGGTCAATTTGTAACAATGAAAATGCATTCTGCTTAAGAGATACTTGCAGTTCATAACAGTAGCAAAAGTAGTTACAAAGTAGCAAAGAAAATAATGGTATGATGGGGGTCACCACAACACAGGAACTGTAACAGTGTTGGGAAGGTTGAGAAACACTGGGTTATGTGATTTAGGGCAGGTCAGCATAGGGCCCAGAGGCCTGGGCACCTGAGTAGCTTCCATTTGGCCCCTTTATAGCATGAGGGTATCAATCACAATGGTTGGTTATATAGTGGCCTTGATCAGCAGGATTTTCCTGTAAGGAAAAAAAAAAAAAAAAAAAACACCTTATAGGTAAGAAGTGAGTTTGACCCAAAACAAGAGAACTAAATGTCACAGGTACCTGTTTCGAACTCCGGTGTCACAGGGGCACACAGAGTTTGGGACTACGGGAAGATGCTTGCCATCTCCCCCTTCTGAAACAACCCCAGACCCCATCTATTATTCAACTCCCCCCATCCCTGCTCCCCCACCTCCTCCCCCAGTCTTCCCAGGAATCACCAGTGGTTCTTGTCCCAATGCAGTCTTACTCCCGAGGCCCTGAATAGGTTCCCAATCCACATTGTTTACAAGCGCCAGATGATGCAGCTGAAGTTAGCGCTAAGAACCATACCTGTGGTCGAAACTCTCCAACAATCCCTCCTGTTGGCCACTACTCACACTTGGCATCCAGGCAAGGATGGCCTGCCTAGCTACAAAAACTCCCTGCTCAAAACAACAGGCTTTCCTGAGCTGACCTCAGGGCTTTCCGTCTCTCAGCCACTCCCTTCTCCCCCGTGAAGCAACCTTGTTTGTGGATCATGTGACATGCTTAGACCACAGCTTGCTCTACTCAACAGTTAAAGAAAGAGAGCACTGAGGTCAAGCCAGCAAAGGGCTGACAAAGTTTACAAGTGACAGTAGTCAAGTGGAAATGAGACCCGAGGCAGGGCACAAAGGCAGCATCGGTTTCCGGGCCTTTCAGGATGGCTGCTTCTCGAAATACACGGATGAAGGAAAGAAAGACTCAAAAGCAAACAGTCAAGTCCAAAGCTCTGCCTGCCAGGGAGGGCTGGCACACTGAGATCGTGAAGATAACAGGCCTGGAGGCTTCCTGCTTCCGTCCATACAAAAGCTACTGCCCCACCCTTGGGTTGTGGGATTTGCATGAAAAAAGGTACCAAAACTGCCACTTGCCCCACCCCATCCCTGTTTCATTTTTCTTGTCCCAGAATCCCTCAGAAATAGCAAGCAAGAATGGAGTCTACCATTGCTCAGTATTAAAAAGCCCTTGTGCAAACTTCCAGAAATATTTCCAGAGTGAGGAGAAAGGGAAGCATATTTCTAGAACCCTCACCTCACAAATGGTATACACTGCTTTCCCCAACACCTCATAGGAAAGCAGAGGGCGGGAACAAAAGCAACAGAATCAGTGACATTCTGGCTCCCGGGCCATGCATATGCCCAAAACCAGCCACCCTGGTTCCAGGGAGACACTACCCCCTTGCCACAAAAGCTGTGCCTGCAGCACTATTTAAATTGGACTTGTGGGCCAGTGAGAAGGCTTGGGAGGAAGGTGTTTGCCATCAAGCCTGACAACCTGAGTTCAATCCCAGGGACCTACATGACTCCACCAGGTGTGACCCCCCCCCACATGTCCTACATGGCATGTGCCCCCCCAAATACAAACACAATAATGCATTGAAAAATAAATAAACACTCTAGGCTCATTATCTGTACTTACCCAGAACTTCCCCACTAAGCTTACTCCAAAATCATCACCTTCCTATGCAGCTATCTGGGTCTGGGGACAAAGAGCCATTTACAGGGAAATCAGCCCAAAGCTACCAGTCTGAGTATTAAATGCTAACACCACTAAGAGCTGCACTTGGTTTCTTTTCCTGGATGATCTGAATGTATCGGGCTGACCCTAGGCCATCTTGGAATATCTGGGGGGGGGGGGTCTGACCCAACGTCCACACTTGGTCACTCACTGACCTTCCAAGACCACAAATGGCTTCCTAGGTGCATCCTCAGAGAGGAAAGAACTAGAAGGTGAGGTTCAGAACTGCTAGTTATTTATGCAAAGGGCCTGGGACTTGTTTTTTACATGCTTTTCATTAATTCCTTAATGACCTTAATGGGCACATGTTACTGTAAAATAAAGGAAAGTCGTTTTTCCTTATTTGTTTACAACAAGACAGTTTTGATTGAGCAACCCAGAGACTTTCCAAATCCATTACTCTTGGGGTGTAGGAAGGGTTTCTTTTGAAGCATGGGTCTGGAATGGTGTGTTCACTAAGTTGGAGCACAAAGGCAGAAACCCATGATTTCAAAAGTCCGTTTCGCAAGACCTATTAGAAGACCACAGCCTCATCAGAATCATGGAAAAAGTCACGTGGGAAGAGGGAGGGCACAGGAACTGAACTTTGCAAAAGAAATTGCCTCTGACACCCCAAAGGACAGGCTGAAGGTGACAGAGAGAACCCTGGAGGGTCCAGAGGTGCGCATACTCTCTCCTATCTCTGATCCCAGAAGTGAAGACGGACCTCGCCCTGGGTGGCCTGCCATCGGGGTGTGGCTTGTGCAGCCATATACACTGTAGCTGCCTTGGACCTTGGGATCCCACCATAAAGAAAGCAGACAGCAGTGTCTCCTAAGACAAGACCTGGCTGTACTTTTGCTGTGGTCCGGTGTACCGGAGGAGTCCAGAAACTTAACTGGAGACTTGAAGAAGTCCTAGGTCCCTTCCTAGTGTTCCCTTCCAGTGCTCCAGAAGCCCACTGGTTGCCCGGCCAACCATCCTTGTGGTTCACCCCACCCACTCAGCTCGCCCCGCCCCGCCCCACCCCTCCTCGCCTCGCTCCAGGGGGCGCAAGCGCACACCTGGTGGTAATAAATAGTCTAGGTTCTCGTTGCCCACCAGCAGGGAGTAGTTTTTATCAGATTTTGCCTTCACAAATTTTTGCTTCTTGCTCCAACTGGATGCCATGGCTGAACAGCTGGCGTACAGGCCAGATATACCCGAAGACCCCCAACGCCTGTGGATCTGGGAGAGGCACGTGTACTTGGATGAGAATAAACGATGCTGGCTGCCCATAGTCCTCAAGGTACCAACCGTCTTGGGGCCAGCAGATGGGGTAGCGGGGTGTGCCTGCCTGGGCCTAGGAGTCCTGGTAGCTGGAGACCACGGGACAGAGGGTCCCTTATGCCAGAAACAGGAGGGCTAGGGAGGCCGCAGATGTAAGTTATTTGAGTTGGGCCTGGTAGGCCTGGGGAGGAAGGTGGAAATACCCCTAGGACAGTGGATAAGGCCCCCTAATACTTGGCCTGGGGTGTGACTATCATTTGGGGTGAAACAGGGCTTTGCTAAACCATAAAATTGGAATATCTTTAAGGTAGCTAGAAGTATCCAAATCGGTAATTGGATTTTAACTTTGTTTCGCTTATGGAAGCCTCCGGATAGGTCTTAATGAATGTTGGTGTTTTCAAAAGAAATCTCTTGTAGAAGTACATTCCGGCAGAAATGATTGAAATGCCTTCCACTTGTAAAAACCAATGAAGGCTATAAAAGCAAAACTAAGACTGGAGATAAACTACCAGCACTTAGGGGTCAGGGACTGTCCTTACTCAGGAAAGCCAGGGCTGGTGGCCCTCACAGACAGGGGTGCTGCTAGTAGATGGTGCAACCACAATTCTGAGCTCTTAAATTTACATTCTTGCTGCCGTCTTAGAATATTAAGCTTACATATATGTATCTAGTATTTTTTATGTTAAATATTTATTTGAAGTCAGATGTGTGGAGACAATGTAGTAGATAGTTTTATTATGAAGTTGTACAAATTTCTTTTTTCTTTTGGGTTTTTTTTTTTGTTGTTGTTGTTGTTGTTTTGTTTTAGAAACAGGATTTCTCTGTGTAACATTCCTGGCTGTCCTGGTCAGCTTTGTAGACCAGGCTGGCCTCTCAAACTCACAGAGATCTGCCTGCCTCAGCCTCCCAAATGCTGGGATTAAAGGCCTGCATTACCCAAATATATATATATATATATATATATATATATATGTATGTATGTATGTATGTATGTATGTATGTATGTGTGTGTATATATATATATATATATATATATATATATATATAAAATTTTAGTATCACCCAAACCATGAACCAGAGAGCATTTCAGAGCTGTGGTAGATGTTGTCTGGACAGGAGCCTTGTGACAAACTACAATACAGTATTTACTTCTCAGGACTGCCAGTGTGTGTGTGTGTGTGTGTGTGTGTGTGTGTGTGTGTGTGTGTAGTTATTGTATGTATATAATGAGTACAGTAATAAAGCCATCTATAAACGGTGTTTAGACTATTGACTAAGGAGTCCTCAGTGCTTACACACCTGGCACTGTGATCCTGGTTGCCAGTTCTAACTTATCTCATTGGCAGATCATTTCACAAAACTGTTTTCACCTGGAAAAACACAAGTTAAACATAAGTGAGTGCTTAGTGTATACGCCAAGCACAGGTTTGCACCGACTTCGGTGGAAGCCCTATTATTGGGAAGGTGGTGCGATGGGAGTTGAGTGGCCAACACAAAGATGGCGAGGCTGGTGGGAAGTCCTGTGGGAGAAAGAAACTGGAGATGGGAAGCGAGGCAGTGAGTTGTGAGGTTGGTTTGTATTTGCATGTCATATTTTTGAGTCGTTTTGTTTGGAGTTTCAAATTGCTTTTCTTTTTCCCTTCCTTCCCTGGCCCCACTCCTCTGCACCCCCTCCCCTCCCCTCCCCACCCCCTACCCCTCCACTCTCTCCCCAAACCTGGGTAGTGCTGAGGAGCAAACCCAGGGCCGTGTGTGCATTAGATGAAAACTGCACTGCAGAGCTGTAGCCAAGCTATTTGCACAGCGCTCTCACTTTTGGGAACCCTGGCTCTAGTTACTTAGGTTGACCTTGAGAACCCTTTATAGCCTTGAACTTGTGATCCTCCTGCCTCAGCTTACTGAGTAGCGCATTGCCGGCCTGTGCAACTTGGCCTCACTAGGTCTTAACTGGGAGTATTTTATAGAATTTGATTGTTCAGAGTTTTGAGGTGTGTGTGTGTGTGTGTGTGTGTGTGTGTGTGTGGGTGTGTGTGTTTTGGTTTTGGTTTTTTATGCTGGTGAGATGGCTGAGAAGGTCAAGGTGTTTGTCACCCAAACTGATGGCCTGAGTGTGGCTCCCAGGACCCACAAGATGGAAGAGCACTGGCTCCTGCAAGCTGTGGCACATTCATGCCTGTGGTGGTACACACCTTTAATTTTAGCACCTGGGAGGCAGAGGCCAGCGATCGATCTCTGTACGTGTAAAGCCAGCCTGGTCTGTATAGCAAGTTCCAGGCCAGCCAGGGCGATAGGGTGAGACACACCCCCTCATCCCCCACCCTCACCCCCCACCCCCCACCCCACCTTCTCCCCCCCACCTTTCCCCACCCCCCCCCCCCCCCCCCCCCCCCCCCGGCTTCGAACTCATTTCAGAAAAAAAAAAAAAACAAAACAAAAGCTGGATGTGTGGTCTCCGCACTAACATTGGCTTTCTCAATATTTGTAGGCATACATTTGAAAAAAGGACTGCCTGCCTCATGGGGGATCACCCCTTTGTAGATTTGGGGAGGCTTGCTGTAGACAGTGAGAAACCCCACACAGAAACAAGGCATTGTGGCTAGGAGGTGGTGAAGGGAATGGTGGGAAAGGAGGGAGGCAGAAACGCTCTGTGTATGCTTTGGGACTTCTGTGGGCCCTGGACTCACTCTGCCTGCGAGGAGGCCCCAGGAGTCCAGCAGGAAGGCCTGACTTTCAGGTTCCCACCCTGGTGTCTAAAGGCAGTAAGTGAACAAGTGGCTGCCACAGCCCAGGAGAGCCATGGCAGCATTGGGAAAACGTTACCTGTCACCAGAGTCACAGTGTTCTAGAAATGGGTGTGGGTGCAGTTCAGGAAAATGACCACACAACCCAAAGCATGTCAGCAAGACAGGAAGTTGTGTTTCTGTAGGTCCTGGGGCTGTGCCACAGGGGTCCTGAGTCCCATTCTGATTGGTCAAGAGTTTAGCCTCTTCCCAATTGACTAACTTAGAGCTGTGCAGTCCATAAGCAACATGTAACTGAAAATAGGGCGCAACCTTGAGGACAGTCTTTGATCTTAGAAATGTGCTGACTGGGAGGGGAGTTTTTGCTACAGTATCATGCCAACCTCTTCAGAGATGGCGCCTCCTCTCATTTAACCCTCTGATAGAAAAGATAGTGGGTTTTGTTTGCAGTTCCCACAGGGGTCCATAGATAGACGCCTCCTTTAAAAGAGGGCATTGGAAAATCAGAGTCAAAACGCCAACAGGGCCAGAGTAAAGTTAGTAAAGTGCTTGCCTTGCAAACATAAGGTCTTGACTTCAATCCCCAGAGTTCAAGTTTGAGAAATCCAGTGTTGTAGATGTTGCTAGTGATCCCAGCATTGGGGAAGCCTAGAGCACACTCGCTGACCAGCCAACCTAGCTTTTGTGTGTGTGTGTGTGTGTGTGTGTGTGTGGACATGTGTGCCTGTGGATGTTCCAAGCCAATAAGAGACTTTGTCTTACATAAGTAAATGAGGAAGTGGAAGAAAAGGTGGATGATGTCTAAGAAATGACACCTCAAGGTTATCCTCTCTGCACAAACCTCCCCCATACCCATGGGGCCAAGCTGGAGAGTTCGGTGGCTTAGCAAAAGGAGGGTTGGCAGGAAAACGTGCACCCTCAAGGATGGCTAGAACCTGACAGAGCCCCTAAGATTGAAACCAGAGGCAGTAACCACTCAGTGGGTCAGCCCTACAGCCCTACAGCTGAGTGATAGGATGGACACTGGGTGTTGTGCCTGGGAGAGCTTGGCAGTGATATGCAGGAGGTGAAGGTGTGTTCTGTTCTTCCTCTGCAGACTGATGAAAAATTCCAGGTGATCTTGCGCCAGCAAGATGTCCCCTTGGGCGCTGCTATGATCCCTGATCAGCTGGTGGCATATGAGCTGCCTTTAATGTGGCAACTGTACCCAGGGAAAAAGTACCGCAGCAATGACTCCATGTTCTGGCAGATACAGTATCACATCAAGGCAAGCACAGCTAACCCCATGGACTGAGTGGGTAATCTCCAGTGGTCCTGCTCTCAACCTGGGGCTAGCCTGGGTTAGCTCTGTAGCCTTCCATCCTAGTACCAGAAACTAAGCTAATGGAAGGGGAACTAACTGCAGATTTGTTTTGTTTTTTTAAATGTGTTAGAGAGATAGAAGAAGCTATCTTCTAAGGTCTCAATCAAACTCTTTGGCACAAGGAGCCCTCTATGGTTACAAGTAGGTTTTTCCTGCCGGCCTGGACCCACCACGGCGCCAGCCCCAATTAACACACAGAGACCCTGTATTAGATGTAATGCTGTTGGCCAGTTACTTGTTTCTTATCGGCTAGCTCTGTCTTAAGTATTAACCCATTTCTATTAATCTAAGTGTTTCCACATGGTCTCACCTTACCAGAGAGGGGCTGGTGCTGTGCTCTCCCCGGTTTCTACATCTGACTCCTCCTTACTCCTTCCTCTCTGCTCCTTGTCTCCTAGTCCCGCCTATCTTCCTTTCCTATTGGCCAACAGTGCTTTATTCATTAACCAGTATGAGAAACATTTACAGAATGACATCTCCCATCAGTAGTCACTGACTGAGACCAGTGGAGATGGCTAGCGCATACACACACACACACACACACACACACACAGAGAGAGAGAGAGAGAGAGAGAGAGAGAGAGAGAGAGAGAGAGAGAGAGAGAGCCCAGATCCCAGTGCTGCCCCAGGCTGTAGAAAGCTAAGCCAGAATGGAAGGGAAATTCTCGGGGCTGGGTCTGATCACTCTTGTCTCTCTCTTTCCCCATTCAGTTCAGAGGTGTAGAGGACATGCTACTGGAACTGATGGAGTCTGAAGACTACCCATGACACCGTGAGTGAACTGGGGTGCCACCAGGAAGGAGTAGAGGGCCCTTCCATGAAAGCCATGGCAGCCCCTCCCCAGCAGCTGTCCTCGGAGTGCCCAGGGTGGGACAGGCTTTCCAGAAATGTCCATGTCTCTTCCTTTACCACCTTAGGAACTCCAGCTACAACCGTGTTCACAGGGGCCCCACAGGTCACCATTGTTCACGATTAGCTGTCACTGTGACTTGCACCGAGGCGCATTTCTCCTCTTACCCACTCTCCTCACTGGGCTGGTGTTTTGCCCTGGCCCAGGTGTAAGGTGTAAGGCTCGGCATTAGGAGCCAACTGACCAGCCGCCCAGCCGCCCAGCAGCCCAGCCGCCC
The DNA here is from genome assembly GCF_943737965.1 of Phodopus roborovskii. NCBI lineage: Eukaryota > Metazoa > Chordata > Mammalia > Rodentia > Cricetidae > Phodopus > Phodopus roborovskii. The sequence goes on along the minus strand of NW_026126516.1, from coordinate 5,550,530 downwards.
AGCAGCCCAGCAGCCCAGCCGCCCAGCCGCCCAGCAGCCCAGCCACCCAGCAGCCCAGCAGCCCAGCAGCCCAGCAGCCCAGCCACCCAGCAGCCCAGCAGCCCAGCCACCCAGCAGCCCAGCCTGCTCTTCCTCTGCGCCTCTGACCCTGCCTTCTCATCTTTTCCCAGGTCCTGCAGCCCCTATCTCCCTGGCCTACCCCAGGCCCACACAAGAGACGTTTGTACTTATATTCACCGTGCTAGTCACCTCCTTTCTCCCCCACACTGGGCTCCAGGAAGAAAAGCTGGCCAGAGGATTCCCCTTCCCATGCTCCTGTAGCCCACTCAGCTGCCTTGGCTGGCCCTCCACTCTGTCGTCTCCCCGGCAAGTGGCACCAGAGAAGTGTCCAGTTCTTACTACCTACCTCTAGGTGCCCAGTGGTAGCTGTGCCTCTGAGCCTCTCGGCTGACTGGTTTTTCAGCCTTTCTCTGTGATCTGTTAGGGCAGCCAGGGTCTGGCTTTTGAACTTGCCACTCCCCCATTGGTCCTTCAGCTATAAATGGACCCTGAGGGACAAGGACTTGTCACTTGACTCTGACCAGACCCCAGATCTGCCTTCTCTCAAGGTGCTGTGCCTGTACCCATTTGACCTGTGAGCCCCCACCTACCCAACAAACTTAGGCTTGGTTACGAAGCAGTATAAGGCCTGAGAGCTTCATGCCCCTCCTCAGAACCCAGGAGCTTGCAGCCAGGGATATGCAAACCTGGGGTCCATGGCCCTCACTAGAGCAGGAGGCCAGGCAATGAAGCTGGTTCAGATTATCCATTTGGGGGTCCCTCCCTTCACTGGTACCCATATGCCTGAGTGATCTGATGCTGTATTTAATGTAATGCTGTACTTTATGTTGCTGATTAAATATGCTATCTAACCTATGCCAGATCATCTTACATCCTTGCCCTAGATGCTAGCAGATAAGGGAGAAACCAGGGTCACCCTCTAAGCACGCTGAAAGGGAATGCCTGGGGGTTTTAACGTATTCTCCTTTGGCGATAGGGCTGGACGTTGCAAGCTTTATAGTTCAATTCTCAAACCCCAGTGCTCTTGGAGTTGTGATTTGAGAACCGTTGGAGGCAACAATCTCAAAATGGCCTTGTTGGCAAGTCCTGGTCCCCTGGCCCCCTTAGTATGGTCCTGCCTTCTCCCCAGCCTTGAATACGCTCAGCTCCAGATGCCCTGCTGCCTCTTGGAAGGCACCAGGTGTGCCAGTCCATATGTGCCTCTTGTTCTCAATCCCAGCAACTCTCCCTCATATGAAACCACCCCATCACTCCAGCCCCACCAGACGCCATTCCCACATCCATGACCTGCAGTCACAGCCTAGCCCATCTTGTGCCCAGTCCCCTGCTGGTTTTTATGACCTGCGGGTTCTCATGCCTTGTGAGTAAGGCCTCAGAACACAAGGGACACCTTAGCAGAGAAAGGGAACCAAAAAAGGGCCTAGTGTCACCCTGCTTCCCATGTCTGTTTAGTGCACAGGGATGTCCTGAAGATGCAGTTGGGTGACATGCTCTGAGCCTCCAACAAGAGAATAGCCTAAGAACTCCGCCTCCTCCAGTTACAGCCTCATCCCTCTCTCCCACTGGATGCATTGAAAGCATAGCCACTTGGGATCATTAATGTGATTGTCAACTTGATGGGATCTAAATCACTTAGGAGACAAGCTTATTAGGGTTCTCTGAAGGAATAATAGAACCGATAGAATGATCACACACACACACACACACACACACACACACACACACACACACACACACGTGCGCGCTTTATCAGAATGCCTTACAGACTGTGGTCCTGGTGATAGACCAGGATTCTTTTGTTTGTCACACATCGGTGGCCGTGAACTGTAGCAGTCAGCACAATAGGGGCTACGAACATCATACAGGTTCTGCTCTGCAAGATAAGTTAAAAAAAAAAAAAAAGAACCCCAGAAGAAACCAGCAGGAGGTGAGATGAAAGCAAATGATTCTTGTCTGAAGGTAGCTTCACAGACATGTGTGTACATACATGTTCCAGTTCATGGGCCAGAGCTCAACTTCAGTGTCTTCCTCTGTCACCTTTCATGTTCCTTTATTAAGAGTACAAGCAAGATATCACCACCAGCCAGCATGCCCCAGGAGAGGTAGACAAGCACAGGGACAACCTGGCCACCAAGGTACCCTTAACCGTCCCTTCCCAGGTAGGACAACACCTAACACCTCCACGCCTGTGATTAATTTGTGGGTGGGAACTTATGGCATGAGGAGTAAGGCATGTGTGTAACACAAGCCCCATGAGGACAAGATGAAGACAAGTCTGTCCTTGTGACCTGTTGGGGGTGGGGGGACAAACCTATTTATCATAGCATGTGTATGCTTCAAATTATGTGTGGCCCATGCGCACACACACACACACACACTTATATATAAATTTAGGCAATGTTATAATTATGATGGCTCATTTGGCAAGGAATTACCCAGTGCCCCCCTCCCCACACAGTCAGCTCTACCCAAGAAACTACGCACTCGGACCTCTTGAAGGATGCGTTTTCTGAAACCCACTCCTAGTCTGTAGAACCCATGCTGTACTTTGCCACTGCTACTCTATGTTGAGCCTGGACATCACGCCACAGGACAGCCCGAGACTCATAATGCAGGGATCCTCTTGCCTCTGCCCCTTCCCAGTGATGGGGTCACATATGTCCCCTAATGTACCCAGCTTTCAGTGTGGACGCTGAAAGCTGATCCCAGGTCTTCATGTTTGCATGAAGAGGACATTACTAACTGATCCATCTCCTGAGCCCCAGACTCATTGTGATTCAAAGAGCACCTAATGTGAGATCTACCCTTAGTGAACTCTGGAGGGTATGGTACAGTTGTGTTAATTTCATGAGCACATTTTACAGCAGGTTTCAGGAACTCTTTTCCTTGCATGCCTTCTGAATAGCAGCTCTCACTTCCTGCCCCCCACAGCCCCTGGCAATCACTGCTTCATTTTCTGCACCTGTGATTTGCACAGCTTTAGGAATCTTCATGCAGGATTCACCCTGCTGTGTCAGACTTGTTTCACTTAGCGTGATGTCTTTAGGGTTCTGGCCTCCAATCATGAGTGTGTGTGTGTGTGTGTGCGCGCGCGCGTGGGCACACACACACACACATAACACAATTTTTCTAGTGATTACAGTATGCTGATTAAACAGTTCTCATAGAGTATCTCCGTCAAGCCTTACAAAGAAATGAGAAATTTGCAATAGGCTTGTAGAGGGAGACTTTCTCCATCTATCTTGGTCCTACTGGACCAGTTTCTCTCCACCCACTGGATCCCTGCAGCAACTACGAAATAACCACTAGAGACAACATATATTTATAATTGTTTGGCTAATGACTTAGGCTTCTTACTGGCTAGCTGTCCCTTAATTATTCACCCATTTTTATTAATCTGTATCACCTGATGTGGCCTTAGCTTACTTAGGTGATGTCCTGGCATCCTGCCTGCCCGGCAGCAACATGGTATCTGCTCTCTGTCTTCCTTCTTCCTGCCTCTTTGTTAGGAATTCCCACCTAGCTAAATCCTGCCTGACTATTGGCCAAAACAGCTTTATTCATCAACCAATGAGAGAAACACATAGTCATAGCATACAAAGGACATCCCTATCAGAGGCTTTCCTTTAGGGTGGGCCTCCTGTGGGAGGACACTCACACTCAGAAGCTAAACTTCTTTCCAGTAGGTTTGAAATGAGATTAGCCAAACCCTCACACAGGTGTGATGGGAAATCCCTCCCAGAAGTCACTGAGACTGCCAATCTACTCGTTTCTGATTTCTTTAGCCCTTTTATGACCATAAAGCCAACTTCAATGATTCAATCTTGAGGAACCAAGGGTGGACTGGAGAGATGGCTCAGCGGTTAAGAGCACTGGCTGCTCTACCAGAGGACTGGGGTTCTATTCCCAGGACCCACACGGCAGCTCACAACTGTCTGTAGCCCAGTGCAAAGTGATATGGCATCTTCATACAGACATAAATGATGGAGGCAAAACACTAAGGAAAAAACCAAGGGCTTACCTGATTCTAGAATCACCAAAGCCAACTGCGATCCTTAACATTGTTGTAATTTTAGAAATGGGTTACTCTCATTACCCCCAATTTCCTGATGAGAAGTAGACCAGAGACCAACAACAGTTACTTGTCCAGGGTCTCTGGGGGTCTAGTCTGGGAATAGCTAGAATCTGTCTTTCTTGGCTAGCAGTGTTCACACCTGGGTTCTGCCTTTGGTTCAGAACCAGGAGATAAGGCAGAACTTTTACTGAATGCAAGAAGAGCGAGCTGTGGAGGAAACAAGACCCCAAGTAGGCCTCTCTGAGACGGTAACCCCACTTGAGGAGGGGAGATGTGATCTCCTGCCAAGTGTCAGCTAGTGTGCCTAGAGGACATGGAGCTTGGAATGGTGAATAGAGCTGAGAGAGTCTGGCCAGGAAATAATAGGGTCTGAATGACGTCCAGTTACTGTGTAGAAGATGGACCCTAAAGGGACAAGAGTAAAAGAAGAGAAACTAAAGTTAGAAGCCTAGGACAGGAATTGGCCAAGTTTTTCTTTTAAGATCTACTTATTAGATGTACAGTGTTCTGCCTGCATGTATGCCTGCAGGCCAGAAAAGGGCACTGGATCTCATCATAGATGGCTTTGAGCCACCACCTGGTTGCTGGGAATTGAACTCAGGATCTCTGGAAGAGTAATCGGTGCCCTTAACCTCTGAATCATCTCTCCAGCCCCCAAATTTTTCTATAAAGGGCCAGATAGTAAATACCTGGGGCTTTAAGGTCCACGAAGTCTCTGTTGTAGATATTTGATTCTGCCATTGTTGTGAGGACCGTGAATGATACATAAATGCTGGGCGTGGCTGTGGTCAATATAACTTTATACTTATTTTTTAAAAAAATGGCTGACCATAAGCTATACTCTTTACTCCTGATCTAGATATTATATACTCAGATACAAAGTTAGCAGTAATGAAGGTACTCAGATAAGTGTGTTGCAATGAAGGCATTCAGGAAGCTGTTAGGGTCAGATCCCAAGCCCTGGAATCTCCCTAACAACCTAGGTTCCACTACGCTTCAACAGAATTATTAATAACTAATAGCAAAAGGCTGAAAAAGGAAATACAACATGTCCATAATTGAGAAGAACAAAGAGCTTCAGTGCAACCTAAATCCACCTGGGAGTCCTGGCATGGGATGTAGGGTTATACAGAGGACCAGAGATGTGCATAGCTAACAGTTTCCACTGGGAGCCCTGCCCATCAGCCTGGCCTCAAGGTGGTCTGAAATTGTTGAAAATGGGAAATCTTCCTGGGGACTAGCCCCACTTCTGATTGGCACCAGGCTCATGGCAGCCTCCCTCTGCCAGCAAGAGGTTGCTAGGGAAATGTCAATTCCTTAGGACTCGTTTTGTTTTACTACTTTGATAGACAAAGGGAGGGGCATGGTACCCTGTGAATACCTTTATTCCTGCTAGCATAGTTGGAAATGGATGGGAAAACATCTGCTCTTATTTATTTGGGTTTAAGGATGCTTTGTTTTGTTTTGAGACAGGGTTCTCTGTAGCTTTGGATGCTGTCTTGGAACTTGATCAGTAGATCAGGCTGGCCTTGAACTCAGAGGTCCTCCTGTCTCTGCCTCCTGAGTGCTAGGGTTAAAGGCACGCGCCACCACCGCCCTGCGAAGTTCATTTCCTGATCCTTTGATATCAGTTTTGATTACAGAAGCACATGAGTATATTCCTTCACAGAAAAATCAGACCATAAATGAAGTCCCTTTTGATGAGATAGAGGGATGAGAAGAGCCTCCTGCCACCCGTGGTCACCAGAGGCATGCAGATAGGGCAGACAGACCTGATGAGGAAAGGTCAGTAGGACTCTCCAAAGGGATTCATTTGACTGGCTTGCACAATATGGGTGGTGAAATGATGGTTGGCTACTCTCTGGAGAGATGGAGAACCCAGTCGCACTCAGTCTTATCTGACTGGGTGTCTCAACGAACCCAGTCTGATGGTCCTAGAAGCCTGGAGGATTTCTACAGAGCCACTGGTCTTCATTCCCCTAGATACCTTCGCCTGCAGGGAACTAAGGTGAGCAGAGAAACCTGCACTGCTTCCCCTCAGATTTTCCTTTTGGGGGAGGTTATTTTGAGACTGGCATCTATATGGTCCTGAACATCCTGGATATTGCTACGTAGACCAGCCTAAACTCGAACTCCGCATGATCCACTTGCCTCTGCCTCCCAAGCACTGGAATTAATGGTGTCCTTAGTTCAATTCCCATCAACTACATGGTGGCTCACAACATCTGTAATGAGCTAAGTTGTCTTGTTCCAGCCTGTAGGCATACATGCAGACAGAACACTATATACATTAAAAAAAAAAAAAAAAAGCGAAGTAACCAAAAAAAGAAAAAGAACATGGTCTCAGATGCTGAGTTGTGACTTGCAGTCAAGTCCAGCAGTCAAGAGGCAGAGGCAGGCATGTCTCTAGGAGTTTTAGGTCAGCCTGGTGTACAGAGCAGAACAGTCAGATACACAGAGAAATCTTGTCTTGAAACACACACAAGAGAGGGGGGAGGAGCTCTCATGTATCCCAGGCTGGTTTTGAACTCACGACATACCCAAGGATCACCTTAAACTTGTGATGCTCTGACCTCCACATCTCAAGTGCTAGGATTCCAGCCTATGCTCACACAGCTGGTTTGCACCCTGATTGTGCAATACTGAGGGATCCACTTAGACCCTGGTGTATGATAAGTCAGCTTGGGACAACTGAGCTAAGGCCATGTCCCTGTAAGGGTCTTTATAAATTCACTCTGTAGAGTTATAGCGTGCATGTGCTGACAGTTCCTTCGTGTGAATTGTGTCAGAGGGAGTGGCTTTCTTCCCTGTGGATCAGCTGAAGGGATGACATGTTCACAGTACCCGGCCTCTGTCCCTTGACAGCTGGTGTTTCCATGTGCAAGGACACTGTCTCCCTCTGGTCTGGTGAATTAGTGTGCCTCCTGTGATGACACTGTTAGTCACTGACCACTCTCCCTCCCTCCACGTTAAGCCACACCTTCTTATCCTATTCCCAGCACAGTTCACCCAGCTCCCCACAGCCTCCCTTGTAGACTTCCCTCCAGCTACCCTGCTGCTGAAATGGACCAGTAGCCATCCTCCCAGTGAGGAAATGTCCAGAGGATGTCACACAGAGTTCCTGTAATATTTGGGAGTCAGCTTTTACTTCCTGCATGACAACCTGGTTAAGAAAAGACAAGGCCAGCACAGAATTTAAAGAAAAGCAGTAAGTTTAATTCCTTAAGAACAAGTTTGGGTGGGGGTTAGTGTCAGCATCACTTCTAGGAGCCAAGAACATCTGGGAGAAGTGACCAGATGTTCCCAGCACACATCCCATTGTGCCTTCAAGACACTGAGCACAGAGTCCTCTGCCCAGCACCAGGTCAACTTCTAGCCAGCATTGGTAGCTCAGAGATCCCAGGGCATGGAGTCCCCATCCATACCTGCTCCACAGGCAGCTCCAGATCAGAGTCACCTGAGGGGCATGCTGCACTGGAGCCCAGGAGAGGGGTTCAAAGGGACCAGGGGACTTTTAGAAGGATGGTTGTGAGGTCAGCATCGGAGGCACAGAGGGGGCAAAAGAGCCAAGCTGGAGCCAGGAAGGGAGACGGCTCAGGACACAGGCAGCCAGGCTCACAGAAGCAGAGCATCTGAAGTTCAGGGCTGAACCGAGCAGGAGGGCCTGCTAGACTGGGGACCTGGGGAACAAGCAGAGAAGGAGGTGCATAAAATCTTCACCGAAGGAAGAAGGGTCAAGGGAACTGAAGAGCTGTCAAGACCTAGAGAGGACCAAGGAGATGCTCTTAGTGAATCCCTGCAGAACTGGGTGCTGACCCAACGGCTGTGATCCAGCCAGTTCACATCCAGCCCTGCCCCTGGGCCACACTCTTGTAAGCCAGGTAGAGCTGATGCCAAGCTGGGGTGGATGCCCCATGTAGATTCTCTTGGGCAAATACCACACAGCACTCCAGTGTGAATAAACAGGAGAGCCAAGGTCACTAGTTTCTGGTCTCATTTCTGATGTCTCAGGGCTCTGGGATCCCAGGACCTGAATTCCAATACTAAGAATCTGTTTGCTTAGCTGTGACATAGAACACTGAACACATGGAATTGCTTCCAGACCGAGGAGGACTCTGCTTACTATGGGGTTAGCTCACAGCACTTATGTCCAAAGGAGAAAGGTGACAGGTGGCCACACAAGGAAAGCCCAGCACTGCCTTCAGATAAAGAGGAAACGCCTTAAGATGCCCATCTTACCATTGCTGAACTCCAGCTTCAGGATCAGGTGCTCTGTGTCACCAACCTTCAGGAGAGGGAACAGCCATTAGGACCCTGGACGACACACATCTAGCCAGCTCTAAGACAGTGACCATTCAGACTAAAGGCAGCACAGAGGGAAAATAGGCAGAAGGGGATCTGGGGTGTGGATTCTATAGCCAGATTCCATACCTGCCCCACTGTGTAGAGATTCTCACAGTCGTGCACAGATGCCTTCTCCCTGTCTATCCTGTCTCTGCTCTGTTTTACTAAAGTAGAGAGGTCAACAACAAACATGTCTTCAAGAACTCCATGAAGCTGATCAGATTCACTAGACTCCTCCCTGCCAGAGGAAGCAGAGCCAAGCAGCAAAGACCCACACAAGAGAAGCAACCCAGCCAAGCAGACACCAGCCAAACTGCCTGGAAGGGGTTTAGCCCACCTGAGGCACCCGGAAAGGACACGCTCCAATCTGCTGAGCTGCCAGCAGGCTGTGCAGTGTGCTCCAGGGTCCCAGCTTTTGTGAGCCTTCTGTCACCCGTGCTGGGTGGGCTTTGGTGCTGCAGCTGACTTTGGGTCATTTCTGTTCCTGTAAGTGACCTCACCCTCACCCGTATTCCTGTAAGTAACCCCAATAAACCTCATTACGTCACCAAGATGAACTGGGTGCTATCTGTACTTTGGTCTGTTGTGGGTTTCCTATCTGGGGTGAGGAGATGAGTGTGTTTCGTCTCCCCAAGAAAGGTATTGTCCCACAACAACCTGTTAGAGCCCTTGAAGGAAGATTTGAATGAAGGACAGGCAAGAATCTCCCTGGGGAGAGCTGTCCTGCCTCTCATCAGCTGTGGCACTCAGGAGAGTGGCCCCTCTGTCACACCTGGGCAACACAGCAGAGCTGGCCCTGAAGGTGTAGGTGTGGGAGATTCCACCCTGGGGACCCGAAATCAGGAGAACTGGCCCTGCCCCTTGCTCATCTCTGCAAGGGATGAACTAGCCAGGGCAATGCTGGAGAGCGCACCCTATGGGTGAGCACAAGGGAGAGTCTGCAGGCTGACCAGCCCTGCACTTCCCAGGCCCAGAACCAGGGTTACTTGTTGGTCTTCCCCAACATCCACCCCATCTGTGATCTGCCTGAGCATCTGAAGGGAGCCAACCTGCAGACCCGAAGCTGCAGGGTTTCCACCACACAGGGCACCAGCAGGGTAACCAAGAAGGGTTCTGCTGAGGGCCCAGCATGCATAGTATAGCAGAAACCAGAGGCCTGGAACCAGGCCAGTGACTCCCTGGAATGAACAAGATATACTGTGTGACTCCCTGTGCCACATGGCAGCTTCTGTGGTGAAGCTAATCTTTCCTTATTCCGCCCCTTCCGCTCCTTCCGCTCCTTTTTCTTCTTTTGTCTCTTAAATTTTATTTTATTCTGGGGAGGAGGGGCAAGATGCAGGGGTAGAGGGTAGATAGGAAGGGAGGTGGAAATGAATGGAATGGAGATACATGATGGACACACACACACACACAAATAAATGGAAGGAAAAAAATGAACCCGCGTGGGGTTGGACGGGATGAAAAGCATTTGCATTGGATGCCCCACCCCTTGCAGCTCTCAGGGAGCTAACACTTACCTGGGTGTGGGCCACTAATTTCCAGAAGCGGACGTCTGTCCCCCAGTATAACGTCAGAGAATATTGCTCCCACTTCATGGGGAGATAAGCCAAACTGCAGGATATGTTTAACAAGGGTTCCTGAGAGAATCCCCTCACCTGCCGCATCCTGACAGTGATAGAGTCTCCAGGCTGAAGGGAGTGGAGGAGAGCGCTCCATTAGGGACAGATCCTGTTAGTCAGGCTTGGATCTGGCTACGTTTTGCAGCAAGGTCAAGATCAGAGATTTATGTTCCCAAAGCCCTCACCCACAGCCTTGCCTCAAAAGCCTGGGTCTTCCCCAGGTCTGGGGCTCCTCTGCCTGGTCTGACCAAGTGCTCCCTCTGCCCATCCCTGCTCATCCCCAGGCTTCTCCCACACTGCAGCCACAGTCTGCAGCCGCACAGCATCTTTCACTGGTGCTGGATTGTACCCCAGTGCTCCATCTCAGCCATTTCCAAATTTTTAAAAATTCTCCTTTGAAACTCCGACTGCCAGCTTAGCTCCAGATTTGGTGAATGATGCTGTCTCTGGGGTATAAGGTAGAGAGTGACAGAGCAAGTCAGCTGAACATTCAACAAGCACAACACATGGGCACACAAAAGCAAAGCAATGTAGCGTTGATAGTGAGCTTCATTTGCCTTTAATAGATGCAAAACAGAAACCTTAGCCAGCATAGAAAGCTACAAAAGTCTGAATAGTCAGGCATGGTGGAGCATATCTAGATCTTTAATCTCAGCACTAAGGAGAGGCTAAGGCAGGCTGATGTCTGATTGGAGACAAGCATTGTTTACACAGACTTCCAGTATAGCTAGGACTGGGACACAGAGAAACTCTGTCTGGGAAAACCAAACAACAAAAAAGAAAGAAAAACATCACCATAATCCATAACCATAAAGCAATAAGTGTGACACACTCCCTACCATTGTCCTTCTGTCTTCCTATAATTTCCTCCATTTTTTTTTTTCACTTGTTACACTCTGGCAGGTCACCCTTCTGTTGGTCACCCTAACTTTTGTGAGAGCCTGTCCCCCTGTGGGTAATCTGATTATAGGTTGGGAGGGAAGGAGGTTAGCAAAGAAGGGACAGGGGCCCATGTTGACATGCCACCTGCTTTTGTAGTAAATGAAGTTTTGTTTGAAACTCCCATTGTCTCTGGATGCCTTGCACCAAGGTGGCCCAGGGAGTGTCCCCAAGTCCTCAGTGCCTGCAAAATGAAAAGCTTCCCTCTGAGGCCTCAGATCAAAAAAAAACCCTACTGGTAGTTGTTCAGATCACACTGAGGTGGTCTTGTGCCACCTGCAACTGCGTGTGGGAACTCACACTTGTCCACACATGCTCTGTCACACACACACACACACACACACACACACACTCAAGGAGTGTGAGTCAGCTTTGTGAGAGTTGTGAGTGTATGTGAGTGTGAGAGAATGAGGGTGTGTGTGCAAGTGTTAGAATGAGATTGTGTGAGCCTGGAGTGGTGTGTGTGTGAGAGAGAGAGGGGGGGGGGAGGAGAGAAAGAGATGCATGTGAGTGAGAGTCTGAAAAGGCAAAGGAGGACTCAGATGTCTGCTCCATCATTTTCTCTCTTATATCTTTGAAGTAGGGTCTCTGACTCCGCCCCCACAGCACTGAAGTTATAGGCAACAAGGCCTCATGTGGCTGCTGGGCTCACACGTATTTGTTTTTAAGATTCATTTATTAGCTGTTGTATTTGTAACTTACTTGAGGCAGGATCTCTGTGTAGCCTGAAACTGACTAAATGGGCCAAGGTGGCCTTGAACTTAGAGATCTGCCTGCTTCTGCCCTGTGTGTGTGTGTGTGTGTGTGTGTGTGTGTGTGTGTGTGTGTGGTGTGTGTGTGAATGGAACAATGCAGACTTTCCTTGGAATACTAACCAAGAGAGACACACAGAAAGAAAGGGAACCGGAAGGAGGGAATAAAGGAAGAAGGAAGGAGGAATGGAGAAGAAAGAACAATGCTGGGCTGCTGTTGCAACCCAGAACCCAAAGGACACAAGAGCTGGTGGCAGAGGAACACAGGACCCAGTCCCTCCTGGACTATAAAGCGAGTTCAAGTGTCACTCCACGGGGCCGTCCAGTAGACATGTCCCTGAGCAACAGCTTTGCCTGGGGGACTCAGGTTCATTCTTTTACAGGAGCCATCAGATTCTCCCCGCCCCCTTTTAAATCAAATGTCCAAGAAGCTGTTCTGCTTGCTGCACCTGCCCCTCAAGGCACACTTGGATCCAATAGCTGCTTTAACCCAAGGCCCGCCCAGAATCAGGATGCTGGGATGCACGTGACTCTATTCACTGTTTGAATTTAATAGAGCACACAAACTTTTTCAGGGAAGCTGCCTCATTTGCGCCCTAACATACGATTCTTTTCTGGCTTTTTTTTTTTTTTTTTTTTTTTTTTTTAACTGAAAACATTTGATCAAAAATATTTCCGTACCTTTTTTTTTTTTTTTTTTTTGTAGGTTTAAAGAAAAACACATGCCTACTTGAAGATTTTTTTTTTTTTAAATGGTTCTATAGATTTCAAGCCTGGGACAAACTAACGTCCAATAACGTATCAAAGTCCACATCAGATGAAGGGGAAAAAGAAATGAAAAAGGAAGGTCGTGACTGCCCCTAGGTATGCAGGGGGAGGAAAGGTTTATTGTAGATAAAAGGGAGAGCAAAGGCAAAGACAGGGACATCCGAGAAGACTCCAGTGTGCCCATGACTGTGAGCCTGGCCATGTGAGGGGAGGAGACGAGGGATGGGGAGGAGAGGGACAGAAAGAGAGGAGAGGGACAGGAAAGGGAAGACAAGTTGCCTATCAAGGTGGGTGGCCTGGAACAAGAGACTGGCATATCCAAATTTGCTGGGTTATATAGGGGCCAGAAGAGGTGGGTGGGAGGGGTTGGGGGTGGCCGAGGACTTGGGACAGAGAGTTCAGGGGAGAGGGCAAGGTAACCCTGCCATCCGCTATAACAGGGTTATACTGAGGGATGCTGGCAGAACCTGGCAGCCAGAGAGCACTTCTATATCATAACCAGCACCTCAGCCATTTGTCTCAGGAATAAACACTGAACCCCCCTCACCCAGTGCCAGGCAGGGGAGCCATAGTCTCTGCCACACCTACACTAGAGCTTTGCCCTCAAGTGACATCCCCGGGCCTTGGGGAGAGTTTTCATACCTACAAACGCTTTTCCTGCAGCATCACAGAGTTTAGCCTCCCAGGTTCCATCGTGTCTAAAGCCACAGCCCAGAGCAGTTTTCAGGGCGAGCATGTACTCACCCTGAGCAGACAGAGTGACACAGCAAGGGTCCTAATCAGTCTCCAGTGTGAGGCCCCCTTAGCTGTTAAGGCTTCCCAGGCCATTCGACTTGGGAGCAACAGCAGCAGATGTGTCATTTGTCATTATCTCCAGAAAAATCAGAAACTGGTGGTTGGCATTCTTATCTGCTCCTTCCAAGTTGTGTGGCTTATACTGCACCTGCCTTTCTTCTTACCTGGAGAATTCCTACTCCTCTCACAAAGCCCAGCCTAAACTATTCTATCTATAACCTTTCTCAGCATGCTTACTCTGAGTCTGTAAACCAGGCTTCACCTCAAGCCTACCCCTGCCCCTGTGGTTAAGCCTGAGCCTGCAGGGCCTCCAAGCAGGGGCTCCTGGGGCTGGTGCATGGGTGAAGACATGGTTCTGCTCAGAGACCAGTATCGGCTATTTTCTGCCATGATGATAACATTATCCCAACACACACACACACACACACACACACACACACACACAAGTCTACCCACAAGGTCAGCCTCCCCAGAGCCCCCAAAGCTTACCCTGTTATGAGTGTTATGGTCGGGAGTAAATGCCTGGCTTGCAACCATCCACAGCCTTTGTTTCTCATCATGGTAGTAACCAGGACTTACACAGGTAAGACTCAGTGGAGGAAGACCCCGGGGAAGAGCAGCCATAGTGAGGACCCCGGCTAGCTGGCTGCTTCCTTAAAATACACACACTCCTGAAGAGGCCCGGTGGGGCTGGCGCAGGGAGACAGAAGAAACCAAGACCTGCACCTGAGCAAGCAGCTCAAGTCCGTGGAAACAGCTGCCCGGCTTCACCAGGTGCCCTGTATCCTCAGGCTAGCCCCTACAGGGCTCTCTGTGGACCCTGCCAGACCCCAGGAATTGTCTTCATTACCACCTCTCCAACAGTTTCCATTAGGAACCTAGCTGACCCCTCTGGACCTAGGATGGTGGTCCTCACCCTGTCTAATGCTGTGACCCTTTGATACAAGTTCCTCGTACTGTGCTACTTCATAACTGTAATTTTGCTACTGTTATGAATTGTAATGTAAATAGTTTGTGAGATAGATGTTTGCAAGAAGGTTGCAATCCACAACATGGGAACAGATGCTATAAGCGTTACTTGGCCTAAATTTCTTCTGGAAAACAAGCCCATGCCCCTCAGATGTTTGTGATCATACGATCATACGAAATGTGACTGCGTCTGGCAAGGGTAGCTGGGGGCTTCTCAGTAGCCTCGCCCGTGGTCCTGGAGTGTGACTAACCAAAATCTTTCCATGCCAGGTAGCAGAGAAGAACAAAAGGACCAACTTCTGTGTACATCCTTCCTCCCAGGGACACATTCTGAGCCCCTAGGGACTCAGCTAAGGTTGGTAGCAAAGAGTCAGAGCCAAGAATAGGTAAGTCACAGGTTCCCACTGCCACCCATCTCTCTCAGGACACACCATTCATGTCTCAGTTTCTTCATCTGTGAAATGGGGTCTGCAGTCTCTAGCCTAAAGATGTAGTGCCTAGTGTCTTAGGGTCTCTATTGCTGCAAAGAAACACCTTGGCCAGAAGCAAGATAGGGAACTTGCTAGTCTTACACTTGCACACTGTGGTTTATCACTGAAACAAATCAGGAATGGATCTCAAGCAGGGCCAGAACCTGGAGGCAGGACCGGGAGCAGAGGAGGCTGAGGTGTGCTGTTCATGGCTACATTATATTGGTTTGGTTACTATACTTTCTTACAGAACCCAGATCGTCAGCACAGGGCTGCCCCACCTACACTGGGCTGGGCTCTCCCCATCAATCACCAATTAAGAAAATGCCTTACAAGATTGTCTATAGCCCAGGCTTAGGGAGTAATTTTCTTAATTGAGGCCTCCTCTATTTAGATGGCTCTAGCCTGTGTCAAGTTGACATTAAACAAACAGGAAATGTTTGTCATAGGGCTAGGGCTCTCCATGCAGCTAGGGGTCTCAGGTGGTAGAATGCTGGGCTAGCCTGTGCAAAGCTCTGGGTTGGATCTCCAGCCTCACAGAGCCCTGGGCATGGTGATGTAATCCCAGCACTAGAGGAGCTGAGGCAGGGGGACCAGGAATTCAGGTCATGCTCAACTACAATGTGGGTCTGAGGATAACTTGTGCTACGTGAGACCCTTCTGAGAGAAAAAGGAAGGAAGGAAGGATGAGAGGGAGGGAGGAGGGAGGGGAAGGCCTGACAGGGCACAGGTGTTCCACATCCTCTGGGTGGGACGAAAAGAATCTGGCCTGAGGTTCTCAAAAAGGAAAAACACAGCAGAGCAGGTCTTCAGGGCACAGGGTGCTGCCATCACAGGGCTGCTTTGTGAGTGCTCTGCAGTGGCCTCAGGAATGTGAGGAGATGGCCCTGTGGGTAGTCACGCTCCAGGGCTAAAGGGGAGGCTAAGCAGAAGCCCCAGGGGCCCTGTCAGAGTCAGTCACATTTTACATGGTCTTGATCACAAACAAATGAGGGGCATGGGCTTGTCTTCCAGAAGAAATTTAGCCCAGGTGTGTCTTCCTCGCTTCTAAAACTGGGGATTTCAACCCTGTTGCTAACATCTCCCAAAGTATTTACATGATAATTCACAACAGTAGCAAAATTACAGTTATGAACAGCTACAAAATAATTTTATGGTTGCGGGTACAGCACAATATGAGGAACTTGTATTAAAGGGTGACAGCATTAGGTAGAGTGAGGACCACTGTCCTAGCGTGCAAGGGGGTGGGGGTTGGGTGGGGTGGAGGAGTGGGGGGTATGGGGTGGGAGGGTGGGGGGTTAGTTAAATTCCTGATGGAAAGGTGTTGGAGAGGTGGTGATGCAAACAATCCCTGGGGTCTGGGCAGGGTCCACAGAGAGCCCTGGAGGGGCTAGCCTGAGGATACAGGGCACCTGGTGAAGCTGGGCAGCTGTGTCTAGGGACTTGGGCTCCTGGCCCAGCTGTAGAAGAACTGGGTTTCTCACGCCTTATTGTCCCGGCCCCTGCTGCAACCTGTGCTTAGTTCTCCACCTGCCCCTGCGGGACTGCATTTTAAGGACTCCAGCAGCTCCTTGGGCTCCTCACTATGGCTGCTACTTCCTTGGGGCTACCCCCAGTCAGGCTTACCAGGGAAAAACCTGGTTACTACAGGGATGAGAATCTTAGGCTGTGGAGGGTTGTAAACCTAGGAATTATTCCCGACCATCCAAGGCATAACTGGGTGAGTGTTGGTGCTGCAGGGAGGTTGTATCCTGACCTTGTGCATGGTCTTGCTGTGCTAGGGTGTGTGTGTGTTGGGGTAGAAAATCACCCTGAAAACTGCTCTGGGCTGTGGCTATAGACTACAGTGGGACCCAGGAGTCTATACTGCTCTTGATGCTGCAGGGAAAACGTTTCTTGTTATCAAAACCGCACCCCAAGTACCAGGGATGCCACTTGAGGGCAAAGCCCTGGTGCAGCTGTGGCAGAGACTGTGTCCCCTCCCTGGTACCTGCCTGAGGAGTGTTTGGTCTTACCCCTAGGACAAATGGCTGATGTGCCCATTAACATGTCAAAGTTGCCTCTAGCCACCAGGTTCTCCCAGCATCCTGCATTCCCTACAGGTTTCAGGGTATGTGATACTTATTCCTCTACTCTGAACTGTCCTGCCCCAGACTGAGCCTCCCCCACCTTTCCCACCCCACCCACCTCCTGTGAACCTTCCCTTTATAACTCAGTCATTTTGGCTATGCCAGTTTGTGGCTGGCATCTCCTCTCCCCTCTCCCCTGTCCTCACACGGCCAGGCTCACAGTCATGTTCACTCCTAACTCACCCAGATGTCTCCATCTCTGCCTGTGCTCTCCCTTTATCAATGAACCTTACTCCTCCATTCCTAGGAGCAGTCACTCCTTCCTTTTTCATTCCCTTTCCCCTTCATCTGATGTCAACTTTGATATGTTATTAGACCTCAGTTTGTCCCAGGTTGGAAACCTAACAAGGGGATAATCCATCTATAGCAGCATAAAAATAAAATCTTCAAGTACATATGTATTATTCCTTAAACCTACACCAAATAAAATATAAGGTTTTGCACCAAATATTTTTATTTTAAAAAAAAAAATCCCAGAAAGGAATTCTGTTAGTGAGGATGTAAATGAGGCAGCTTCCATGGGAAAGTTTGTGCAGTGAAGAAATTCAAGTAGAGTCACATGACTCCCAGCATCCTGCTTCTGGGGCCAGCCTTGGGTTAAAGTAGCTATTGGTTCCAAGTGTGCTTGGATGGGTAGGTGCAGCAACCAGAAGAACTTCTTAGGAAATTGAGTTAAAAGGGGGGCCAAGAGAATCAGATGGCCCCTGTAATAGAATGGACCAGAGGCCTCCAGTCAAAGCTGTGCTAAGGGACACATCCTCTAGAGTGCTCCACTGAGTGACACATGAGCTCAGTTGTGCAGGCTGCATGGGGACTTGTGTCCCTCTGCCACTGCCTCTTGAGTCCTTTGGGATTCCAGGTTACAACACCAGCCCAGCATTGTTCTCTCTTTTTTCCTCTTTCCTTCTTCCTTTATTCCCTCCTTCCGGTTCCCTTTCTTTCTGTGTGTCTCTCTTGGTTAGTATTCCAAGAAAAGTCTGCATTGTTACATTTACATACATACACACACACACACACACACACACACACACACACACACACACACAGGGCAGAAGCAGGCAGATCTCTAAGTTCAAGGCCACCTTGGCCCATTTAGTCAGTTTCAGGCTACACAGAGCTCCTGCCTCAAGTAAGTTACAGATATAACAGCTAATAAATAAATCTTAGAAGCAAACAAATACGTGTGAGCCAAAGTTAGGATCCCAGCAGCCACATAAAAAGCCACATGTGGCTTTGTTGCCTATAACTTCAGGGCTGTGGGGGCGGAGTCAGAGACCCTACTTCAAAGACATAAGAGAGAAAATGATGGAGCAGACATCTGAGTCCTCCTTTGTCCTTTTCAGACTCTCGCTCACATGCATCTCTCTCTGTCTCTGTCTCTCTATCTCTCTCTCTCTCACACACACACACACCAGACCCACTCTCTGATAATATCGCATACGCTAACACACTATCACTCACACATACACTCACAGGTCTCATACTCACAACTAACTCTCTCACACATTCTCACAACTTGCTCTCTCACACTGTAGTGAGTGTGCTTGTGTATGTGTGTGTGAGAGAGTATGCATGTGTTTGAGTGTGTGGGAAAATATGCGTGAGTGAGTTTGTGTGAGAATAAGTGTGACTGTGTATATGTAGGAATGCGGTGTGAGTGTGTGAGTGTGTGCGAGTAAGTGTGTGCGTGAGTGTGTGTGTGCGTGGTGTGTGTGTGTTATATCCCTCATACAGTTGCTGGCTAGGAAAGAATCTTCTCAGTGTTGATCTCAGCAAGGATCAGGAGGCTTTTCCTTTCAGAGGCCTCACAGGGAAGCTTTTCATTTTGCAGGCACTGAGGACTTGGGGACACTCCCTGGGCCACCTTGGTGCAAGGCATCCAGAGACAATGGGAGTTTCAAACAAAACTTCATTTACTACAAAAGCAGGTGGCATGTCAACATGGGCCCCTGTCCCTTCGCTACTCTCCCAACTAAAGTCAGAATACCCACTCTCAAAAATTGTGAGGACAGCAACCAGGAAAGTG
This sequence comes from Phodopus roborovskii, assembly GCF_943737965.1. Taxonomy (NCBI): domain Eukaryota; kingdom Metazoa; phylum Chordata; class Mammalia; order Rodentia; family Cricetidae; genus Phodopus; species Phodopus roborovskii. The sequence goes on along the minus strand of NW_026126516.1, from coordinate 5,531,584 downwards.
ACATGTCAGGAATTCACAGGAAGACAGGAGGACACTGGTGTGCAGTCTGTGACGTGCTTTCTTCTCTGCGGTCACAACTGGCATTTGGTTATAGTTTATAATGACTGATTGCTTGTTTTGATTATTTTGTATTTTTTTCCAGATATGGTTTATCTGTGTAACAGCCCTGGCTGTCTTTGAACTAACTATGCAGACCAGGCTGAACCTGAACTCAGGCCAACCTGCCTCTGTCTTCTGAGTACTGGGACTAATATAGTAAAGCCAGGCTATAGCAACTTTTCCAATTAGTAGCTTTCTGTGCTGGCTAAGGTTTCTGATTTGCATTTATAAAAAGCACATGAATCTTGCCATCAACACCACATGGCATTTCCTTGGGTAAAGCTATTGCCCTGGGCCCTAGTGTTTTGTGTGCAAGTGCGTTGTGCTTGTTGAATGTTCAGGTGACTTGCTCTGTCACTCTCTACCTTATGTCCCAGAGACAGCATCTTTCACCAACTCTGGAGCTAGACTGGCAGTCAGGGAACCCCAGTGATTCTCCTGTCTCAGCTTTCCACAGCCCTGGCACATGTGTGACTGACTGTGGCTTTTACATGGGTGCTGGAGATTCACACTTAGGTCCTCATGTCTGTGCAGACAGGACACTTAACCTATGGAGCCATCTCCCAGAATCTGTCCCAGTTTTCAAAGGAAAATTTTTAAAACTCTCTAAAGGCAGAGACAGAGCTCCCAAGCAGATACCAGCCAAGCTGCCTGGAAGGGGTTTAGCCCAACTGTGGCTGCAGTGTGGGAGAAGCCTGGGGATGAGCAGGGATGGGCAGAGGGAGCACTGGGTCAGACCAGGCAGAGGAGCCCCAGACATCCCAGGCCCTGGGGAAGACCCAGGTGTAGGCTGCAAGGCTGAGGTGAGGGCTGTGGGAAACTCTCACGTTGACCTTTGCAGCAAAAAAGTTCGGTCAGCACCCAGGCATGACTAATGTGTCTGTCCCTAATGTACTCTTCTCTACTCCCTTCAGCCTAGAGCCCATATAATTGTCAGGTTGTGGCAGGTTGACGAATGCTGCCTGGAGCCTCCATCCCCTTTCTACCCGGGTTTGACATGTCTCCCCACCATATGGCAGACTCATACTCTGGTATTATATGCTGGGACAGACTCAATGCTCTGGATAATAGTGGAACATGTCCTGGTAAGTATTTGGTATCTCCCAATGAAAGCTGCAGCAGGTGTGGTGTCAAATGCAAATGCTCTCATCCTGTCTTCACCCCAGGAAGATTTCCCTCTCCTTCATTTATACTTGGTGTCTTTCACATCGTGCATCTCCATCCCCTTCATTTTCCTGTATCTTCTAATCTATCGCCTGCAATTACAACCACTCACTCCAAAATACAATACTATTTAACAGATGAAAGAAAGAGCCTCATCGTGGAAGCTGTAGTGTGACACAGGGAGTCATGCAGTAAACACTTTATCCATTTACGTTTACTTGCAAGTGTTCATTGCAGAGAGTCCTTGGTCTGGTTCGAGTCCCTTGGTTGCTGTCACACTCTGCATGCTGGCTCTCACTGGAACTCCTCTTGGTTATGCTGCTGGTGCCCTGTGTGGTGGAAACCCTGCAGCTTCGGGTCTGCAGGTTGGCTCCCTTCAGATGCTCAGGCAGATCACAGATGGGGTGGATGTTGGGGAAGACCAACAAGTAACCCTGGTTCTGGGCCTGGGTAGTGCAGGGCTGGTCAGCCTGGCAGCTCTCCCTTATCCTCACCCATAGGGTAAGCTCTCCAGCATTGCCCTGGCTAGTTCACCCCTTGCAATAATGAACATGGGGTGGGACAGGCCACTTGTCCTGGTTTCATTTCATGAGGGTCACATCTCCAAAGCTTGCACCTAGGGGCAGATCTACTGTATAGCCCAGGTATGGCGGAGGGGCCACTCTCTTGAGTGCAGCAGTGATGAGGGGCAGGAACAGGGAGACTCAAACCTCTCCTTCATTCAAATCTTCCTTCAAGGGCTCTAACGGGGTCATTTTTAGTGGAAGATTTGCGAGGGTTATTGTGTCACAAAAACTTTTCCTGGGGAGACGAAACATCCTCATCTCCTCACCCCAGATAGGAAACCCACAACAGACCAAAGTACAGATAGCACCCAGTTCATCTTGGTGACGCAATGAGGTTTATTGGGGTTACTTACAGGAATTCGGGTGAGGGTGAGGTCACTTACAGGAGCAGAAATGACCCAAAGTCAGCTGCAGCACCAAAGCCCACCCAGCACGGGTGACAGAAGGCTCACAAAAGCTGGGACCCTGGAGCACACTGCACAGCCTGTTCAGCAGGTTGGAGCGTGTCCTTTCCGGGTGCCTCAGGTGGGCTAAACCCCTTCCAGGCAGCTTGGCTGGTGTCTGCTTGGCTGGGTTGCTTCTCTTGTGTGGGTCTTTGCTGCTTGGCTCTGCTTCCTCTGGAGGGAGGAGTCTAGTGATCTGGTCAGTTTCAGGGAGTTCTTGAAGACATGTTTGTTGTTGACCTCTCTACTTAAGGAGGCTAATTATACAACAGAGCAGAGACAGGATGGAAAGGGAGAAAGCATCTCTGTACACATGTTGGTAACAGGTGTGGCAGCTGTGGAAATAATGCTTCCCTCTGGTTGTAGTATCCACACCCCAGATGGCCTTCTACCCCTTTACCCTTGGTGCTAATCAAGTCTGATTGGTCATTGTCTTAGAGCTAGTTAGATGTGTGTGACCCTGCATTCTGATGGCTCTTTCCTCTTTTTCAGGACGGTTCGATAGAGTCACTGGTCCTAGAGATGGGGGCCCGAATCGGTAAGTCCGGCACCAGAAGGCTTTCTCTCTGTATAAGAAGAGAGTGTTGGTGGCTCTCCCTGGGCTTTCCCTCTGCGGGCACCTGTCACCCTTCTCCTTTGGACATAAGATGTGTGAGCTGATCCACAGTAATATTAGAGTCACCCCCAGTCCTGGAAACAATTCCATGTGTCCAGTGCTCCATGTCACAGCTAAGCAAACAGACATTGGGTATTGGAATATGGGTCCTGTGACCATGAAGCCCTGGGTTAGCAGTGATGGGATTAGAACCTAGTGACCTTGGCTCTCCAGTTTAATAACACTGGAGTGCTCTGTGGTATTGACCTTAGAGGACCGACACAGGGCATCTTTCCCAGCTATGAATCAGCTCTAGCTGACTGAGGAGAGCTTGGCTGAGGGGCAGGGCTGGAGCTGGTCTGGCTGGATCACAGCCTTTGGGTCAGCACCCAGTTCTACAGGGATTCACTAAGCAGTCTCTCCTTGATCCTCTCTAGGTGTTGGGGGCCCTTCAGACCTCTTCCCCTTGTACCTTCAGTGAAGATTTTATGCACCCACTTCTCTGCTTGTTGCACGTTTCCAGTCTAGCAGGCCCTCCTGCTCGGCTCAGCCCTGAACTTCAGATGATCTGCTGCTGTGAGCCTGGCTGCCTGTGTCCTGAGCCGTCTCCCATCCTGGCTACAGCTTGGCTTTCTTGCCTCCCTTTTGCCTCCGATGCTGACCTCACAGATGGTCCTTCTAAAGACCCCTGGTCCCTTTGAACCCCTCTCCTGGGCTCCAGTGCAGCATGCCCCTCAGGTGACTCTGATCTGGAGCTGCCTGTGGAGCAGGTATGGATGGGAACTTCATGCCCTGGGATCTCTGAGCTACCAGTGCTGGCTAGAAGTTGACCTGGTGCTGGGCAGAGGACCCTGTGCTCAGTGTCTTGTACAGGGTGAATGTGGTGGACTTCTCAGTACTTGGCTCCTAGAAGTGATGCTGTCCATAACCCCATCCCAAACTTGTTTTTTAACTAATTAAACTTAATGCTTTTTCTTAAATCCTGTGCTGGCTTTGTGTGTCCTTATCCAGGTTCTAAAGCATAACATGAGATTTGAGTCCCAAACATCACAGGAACGCTATGTCACATGTTTTGGACATTTCCTCACTTGGCAGGATTGTTCCAGGTCTATTTCAGCATCAGAGGTATAAGTATTTATAGGCCATTTTCACTCTGACATCTTGTTGGCAAGCATACATATATAACACAGCATTTTCAAATGCAACATATAAAGGGCTTGACTCTAAAACCCTAAATTTAGCATAAAACCACAGATTAATATTAAAGACACCTAAATCTCAAGAGGAACATTGTGGGTTCTAGCATGGGGGACTTCTTAGTTCTTTTCACATAGACCCAGAGATTCTGATTATGCAGATCAGAATCCCATCAGGCTTTGGGACTGGGGTAAGGTGGTCAATGTGACAACCTTTAATTTACTTGGAAATGCTCAGGGTGGGCTAACTTGATTAGCCAGCACTCTCCAGAGAAGCAGAAGCAATGGGACACGTGTGCCAGCAGGAGGTTTGTGATAGGAGATGTCACACATGATGATAGAGCAAGTCCAAACCTGCCGTGGACAAGCCAGGCTCACGATGGCCGATGGGGAGTGTCCACTGTGACAGCTGCGCTACTGGGGGGTTCTCTCTGGCTCAGGGAGTGTCCCCAAACTTTACACTGATGTCACAAAGACTGGCAAAGCCTCCTGGGGAAGGAAAGGGCCTATGGGCTCACAGGGCACACTCCATCTCTGAGAGAAGCCAGGGAGGAGGTCTGGGAGGAGCCTGGAGGCAGGAGCTGAAGCAGAGGCCATGGAGGACACTGTTTACTGCTTACATCTTCATGACTTGGTCAGTAAACTCTCTTATGGAATCCAGATAACCTGCCATGGCCTTCCCCACCTACACTGAGCCGTGCTGTCTCCTCCCCAAAGTATTTATATGACAATCCACTATGGCAAAAACAAACAAACAAACAAAAAACAATTATGAACTAGCTGTAAAATAATTTTATGGTTGGGGCTGCACCAAAATATTTGGAACCCAATTAAAGGTTACAGCATTCAGAAGGTTGAGGATCACTGTCCTGGATCAGGGTGTTCAGCTATGTTCCTGATGGAAAGGTGTTAGAGTTGGTGATAACAAACCCTGGGGTCTGGGCAGGGTCCACAGAGGACCCAGGAATTCCAGGGATGCAGCAAAGATTGGCAGCAGTGTCAAAGCCAAACATAGGTGAGGCACAGGATAACTGAGGCCACACCATTAATTGCCTCAGTTTCTTCATCTGTAAAATGGAGTCTGCAGTTGTTAGTCTAATGATGCAGTACCTAGTGTCTTAGGGTCTCTATTTCTAAGATAAAACAACATGACCAGAAGCAAGATGGGGGGCTTCCATGTCTTACACTTGCACACTTAGTCCATCTCTGAAGAAAATCAGCAATGGATCTCAAGCAGGGCCAGAACCTGGAGGCAGGCCTGGAGCAGAGGAGGCTGAGGTGTGCTGCCCATGGCTACATCTTTATGCGGCAGAACCCAGGTCACCAGACAGGGCCGGCCACACTTACACTGGCTGAACTCTCCCATCCCCATCAATCACCAATCAAGAAAACACACTGCAATCCTACCTACAGTCCAAACTAAGGGAGTCACTTTCTTCACTTTCTTAATGCGGCTCCCTCCTTTCAGCTGACTCTAGGCTCTGTCAAGTTGACATTAAACAAACAGGAAATGCCTGTCATGGGGCTAGAGCTCTCCACGCAGCTAGGGGTCTCAGGTGGTAGAATGCTGGGCTAGCCTGTGCAAAGCTCTGGGTTGGATCTTCAGCCTCACAGAGACCTGGGCATGGTGATGCAATCCCAGCACTAGAGGAGCTGAGGCAGGGGGACCAGGAATTCAGGTCATGCTCAACTACAATGTGGGTCTGAGGATAACTTGTGCTACGTGAGACCCTTCTGAGAGAAAAAGGAAGGAAGGAAGGATGAGAGGGAGGGAGGAGGGAGGGAAAGGCCTGACAGGGCACAGGTGTTCCACATCTTCTGGGTGGGACGAAAAGAATCTGGCCTGAGGTTCTCAAAAAGGAAAAGCACAGCAGAGCAGGTCTTCAGGGCACAGGGTGCTGCCATCACAGGGCTGCTTTGGGACTGCCCTGCTGTGGCCTCAGGAATGTGAGGAGATGGCCCTGTGGGTAGTCACACTCCAGGGCTAAAGGGGAGACTAACCAGAAGCTCCAGGGGCCCTGTCAGAGTCAGTCACATTTTACATGATCTTGATCACGAAAAAATGAGGGGCAAGGAACTCTTTTCCAGAAGAAACTTAGCTCAGGTGTGTCTTCCTCAGATAACCCCTAAAGCCTCAGTTCTATATCTGTGGGTTTCCACCCTCTTGCTAACACCTACCTCAAGTATTTACATGACAAATCACAACAGTAGCAAATTACAATTATGAGGTAATTAAAAAAGTAATTTTATGGTTGTGGGTACACCATACTATGAGGAACTCGTATTGCAAGGTCTCAGCATTAAGTAGGGTGAGGACAATGTCCAAGCTCCAGGGTGTTCAGCTATGTTCCTGATGGAAAGGTGTTGGAGAGGCGGTGATGCAAACAATCCCTGGGGTCTGGGCAGGGTCCACAGAGATCTCTGGAGGGGCTAGCCTGAGGATACAGGGCACCTGGTGAAGCTGGGCAGCTGTGTCTAGGGACTTGGGCTCCTGGCCCAGCTGTAGAAGAACTGGGTTTCTCATGCCTTATTGTCCCGGCCCCTGCTGCAACCTGTGCTTAGTTCTCCACCTGCCCCTGCGGGACTGCATTTTAAGGACTCCAGCAGCTCCTTGGGCTCCTCACTATGGCTGCTACTCCCCTGCCATACCCACTCAGGCTTACCAAGGAAAGGCCTGGTACTACAGGGATGATAACCAGACTCTGGATAACCAGGCATGGCATTTGTTCCTGACCATCCAATTCATAACAGGGTGAGTGTTGGTGCTCCAGGGAGGCTGTATCCTGACCTGGTGGGTGGTCCTGGTGTGCTAGGGTGTGTGTGTTGGGGTAGAAAATTACCCTGAAAACTGCTCTGGGATGTGGCTTTCGACTACAATGTAACCCAGGAGTCTATACTGCTCTGTGATGCTTCAGGAAGAGCATTTCTAGGAATCAAAACTGCTCCCCAAGGCCCAGGGATGCCATTTGAGGGCAAAGCCCTGGTGCAGCTGTGGTAGAGACTGTTTGTTCTCCCTGGTACCTGCCTGAGGGGATTTCAGTCTTACACCTGGGACAAATGGCTGACATGCAGGTTAACATGTCCAAGTTGCCCCTGGCCCTCAGGTTCTCCCAGCATCCTGCATTCCCTACAGGTTTCAGTGGATGGGAGTCTTACAATGCCCTCTACCCTGAACTGTTCAGCCCAAGGTCTGAGCCTCAAATATTGCCACCCCATCCACCTCCTGTGAACCTTCCCTTTATAACTCAGTCATTTCGGCTATGCCAGTTTGTGGCCGGCATCTCCTCTCCCCTCTCCCCTGTCCTCACACGGCCAGGCTCACAGTCATGTTCACTCCTAACTCACCCAGATGTCTCCATCTCTGCCTGTGCTCTCCCTTTATCAATGAACCTTACTCCTCCATTCCTAGGAGCAGTCATGTCCTTCCTTTTTCATTCCCTTTCCCCTTCATCTGATGTCAACTTTGATATGTTATTAGACCTCAGTTTGTCCCAGGTTGGAAACCTAACAAGGGGATAATCCATCTATAGCAGCATAAAAATAAAATCTTCAAGTACATATGTGTTTTTCCTTAAACCTACATCAAATAAAATATGGAAAGGTTTTGTATTAAATAGTTTCAGTTAAAAAAATAAAACCCAGAAAGGAATTCTGTTAGAGGATGTAAATAAGGCAGCTTCCATGGGAAAGTTTGTACAGTGAACAAATTCAAATAGAATCACATGACTCCCAGCATCCTGCTTCTGTGGCCAGCCTTGGGTTAAAGTAGCCATTGGTTCCAAGTGTGAGTAGAGGGCCATATGCAACTTCCAAAAGAGCTTCATGGACATTTGAGTTTAAAAGGGGGCAGGGACAATCTGATGAGTCCTGTAAAATAATGAGCCTGAGGTCCCACACAAAGCTGTGCTAAGGTCCTATTGAGTGACGCTTGAACTCACTTGGTTCTTCAGGCTTGTTTCCTTCTGCCACAGCCTCTTGAGTGCTTTGGGATCCAGGTTGCATCTGTGAGGTCAGCATCGGAGGCACAGAGGGGGCAAGAAAGCCACAGCTGCACCCAGGAAGGGAGACGGCTCAGGACACAGACAGCCAGGCTCAAAGAAGCAGAGCATCTGAAGTTCAGGGCTGAGCCGAGCAGGAGGGCCTGCTAGACTGGGGACCTGGGGAACAAGCAGAGAAGGAGATGCATAAAATCTTCATTGAGGGTACCAGGGTTAGGGTCTGAAGAGCTCCCAACACCTAGAGAGGATCAAGGAGAGGCTGCTTAGTGAATCCCTGCAGAACTGGGTACTGACCCAAAGGCTGTGATCCAGCCAGTTCACATCCAGTCCTGCCCCTGAGCCACGCTCTCCTCAGCCAGCTAGAGCTGCTTCCTAGCTGGGAGAGATGCCTAGTGTAGGTTCTCTTGGGCCAATATCACATAGCACCCCAGTGTGGTTACACTGGACAGCTAAGGTCACTAGGTTCTAGTCTCATTTCTGCTGTCTCAGGACCTGAATACCAATACCCAGAGTCTGCTTGCTTAGCTGTGACTTGGTGCAATGGACATACAGAATTTTTCCAGGGCTGAAGGTGACTCTGTGATTATGGTGGGGTCAGCTCACAGCACTTATGTCCAAAGGAGAAGACTGACAGGTGGGCACACAAGGAAAGTCCCGGGAGAGCCACCAACACTGCCTTCCAAAAAAGAGGGAAAGCATTATGGTGTCCATCTAATGGTTTGGATCCCCATCTCTAGGACCAGTTGCTCTATGCCACCAATCTGCAGGAGAGGGAACAGCCATCAGGACCCTGGATGAAACAAGTCTAATCAGCTCTAGGACAGTGACCATTCATACTTGAGGTAGCACCAAGGGTAAATGCGCAGAAGGCTATTTGGGGTGTGGATTCTACAGCCAGAGGGAAGCATTACTTCCACACCTGCCCTAATGGACACAGGTATATGTGTGCATGGATGCATTCTCCCTCTCCATTCTACCTGCAATCTGTTGTATTTTTAGCCTCCTGAAGTAGAGAGGTCAACAAGAACTCCCTGAAACTGATCAGATTCACAAAGCCCCTCCCTCCAGAGGAAGCAGAGCCAGGCTGCAAAGACCCACACAAGAGAAGCAACCCAGCCAGCCAAGCAGACACCAGCCACGCTGCCTGGAAGGGGTTTAGCCCACCTGAGGCACCCGGAAAGGACACGCTCCAACCTGCTGAGCTGCCAGCAGGCTGTGCAGTGTGCTCCAGGGTCCCAGCTTTTGTGAGCCTTCTGTCACCCGTGCTGGGTGGGCTTTGGTGCTGCAGCTGACTTTGGGTCATTTCTGCTCCTGTAAGTGACCTCACCCTCACCCGTATTCCTGTAAGTAACCCCAATAAACCGCATTGCGTCACCAAGATGAACTGGGTGCTATCTGTACTTTGGTCTGTTGTGGGTTCCCTATTTGGATGAAGAGATGAGTGTGTTTCCTCTCCCCAGGAAATGTTTTTGTCACACAACAACCCTCGCAAATCTTCCACTAAAAATAACCCCGTTAGAGCCCTTGAAGGAAGATTTGAATGAAGGACAGGTTTGAATCTCCCTGGGCAGAGCTGTTTCTTGCCCTCATCAACTGCCCCACACAGGAGCTGGGCCCCTCTGCCACCCATAGGCAACACAGTAGATCTGGCCCTAGGTGCTCTGAACCTCATGAAATAAAACCAGGAAAACTGCCCCAGCCCTTGTTCATCTTTGCAAGGCATAAACTAGCCAGGAGTATGCTGGAGAGCTCCCCCTAGTGGTGACGACAAGGGAAAGTTGGCAGGCTGACTAACCCTGCCAGTACCCAGACCCAGAACCAGGGTTACTTGTTGGTCCTCAGCAACATCCACCCCATCAGTGATCTGCTGGGACACATGAAGGGAAAGGTCCTGCAGACCCAAAGCTGTAGGGTTTCCAGTACACAGGGCACCAGCAGCATAACCAAGAGGAGTTCCAGCATGCAGAGTGTGGCAGAAACCAAAGGACTCGAACCAGAGCAATGACTGTCTGCAATAAACACTTGCAGGTAAAGATATATATGGGTAAAGGGGATTACTGTGTGACTTGCTGTGTCATACTATGGCTTCCATGATGAGATTGATAATTTTCCTTACCACCCTTTCTTCTTTTCTTTCTTTCTTTTTTTTTTTTTTTTTTTTTTTTTTTTTGTGGGGTGGGGGCGTTTGCAAGGTATATCCTTGGATATTCAGGGATGAGGAAACGAATGGGATGTAGATGCACGGTGTAAAAGACACAAAGAATAAATGAATGTATGAAATAAAAAGAACCTTCCTGGGGTGAAGACAGGATGAGAGCATTTGATTTGACACCACACCTGCTGCAGCTTTCACTGGGAGGGACCACACACTTACCTGGTAGTGCTCCACTAATTTCCAGAACCTGGAGTCTTCCCCACTGTATACAAACAGAGAATGTTTCTGCCACACCATGTGGAGACATGTCAGACTTGAGAAGAGGGGCAGGCGATTCTGGCAGCATTCACCCACCTGCCACAACTTGATAGTCAGAGCAGGTTCAGGCTGAAGGGAGGAGAGGAGAGACATACATTAGGTCTAGGCAACTTTTACTGCAAGGTCAAGATCAGAGATTTATATTCCAATGGCCCTCACCTCAGCCTTGCAGCCTACACCTGGGTCTTCCCCAGGGCCTGGGATGTCTGGGGCTCCTCTGCCTGGTCTGACCCAGTGCTCCCTCTGCCCATCCCTGCTCATCCCCAGGCTTCTCCCACACTGCAGCCACAGTCTGCAGCCACACAGCACCTTTCACTGGTGCTGGATTGTCCCTGGAGCGCTGTCTCTGCCTTTAGAGAGTTTTAAAAATTCTCCTTTGAAAACTGGGACAGATTCTGGGAGATGGCTCCATAGGTTAAGTGTCCTGTCTGCACAGACATGAGGACCTAAGTGTGAATCTCCAGCACCCATGTAAAAGCCACAGTCACACATGTGCCAGGGCTGTGGAAAGCTGAGACAGGAGATCACTGGAGTTCCCTGACTGCCAGTCTAGCTCCAGAGTTGGTGGACTCACACACACATACTGCCACACTCACACTCTCACACACTTACACACATTCATGCTCTCACATACATTCATGCACATACACATAGTCACACATATAGTGACACTCACACACATAATCACACATGCTTTCACATACACATACACTCACCTACACATACTTATTGGCACTCGACACACTCACACAGTGTGAGAGAGTGAGTTCTGAGATAGTTGTGAGTATGAGAGTTGTGAGAACGTGTGAGTGTATGAGAGCATGAGTGTGTGTGTGTGTGTGTGTGTGTGTGTGTGTGTGTGTGTGTGTGTGTGATGCATGTGAGTGGGAGTCTGAAAAGGACAAAGGAGGACTCAGATGTCTGCTCCATCATTTTCTCTCTTATGTCTTTGAAGTAGAGTCTCTGACTCTGCCTCCACAGCCCTGAAGTTATAAGCAACAAGGCCACGAAGGTTTTTATGTGGCTGCTGGGATCCTAACTTGGGCTCACAGGTTTTTGTTTGTTTTTAAGATTTATTTATTTGCTTATTTGTTTACTTATTTGAGGCAGGATTCTGTGTAGACCTTGCAATCCTGGAATTGGCTATATGGGTCAATGTGGCCTTGAACTTAGAGATCTGCCTGCTTCTGCCCTGTGTGTGTGTGTGTGTGTGTGTGTGTGTGTGTGTGTGTGTGTAAATGTAACAATGCAACCTACTTACCAGTATACTAACGAAGAGAAAGACAAACACAGAGAAACAGGAGGGAATAAAGAAAGAAGGCAGATCAATGCTGGGCTGGTGTTGTAACCTGGAATCCCAAAAGACTCAAGAGGCAGTGGCAGAGGGACACAAGTCCCCATGCAGTCTGCACAACTGAGCTCATGTGTCACTCAGTGGAGCACTCTAGAGGATGTGTCCCTTAGCACAGCTTTGACTGGAGGCCTCTGGTCCATTCTATTACAGGGGCCATCTGATTCTCTTGGCCCCCCTTTTAACTCAATTTCCTAAGAAGTTCTTCTGGTTGCTGCACCTACCCATCCAAGCACACTTGGAACCAATAGCTACTTTAACCCAAGGCTGGCCCCAGAAGCAGGATGCTGGGAGTCATGTGACTCTACTTGAATTTCTTCACTGCACAAACTTTCCCATGGAAGCTGCCTCATTTACATCCTCACTAACAGAATTCCTTTCTGGGATTTTTTTTTTAACTAAAAATATTTGGTACAAAACCTTATATTTTATTTGGTGTAGGTTTAAGGAATAATACATATGTACTTGAAGATTTTATTTTTATGCTGCTATAGATGGATTATCCCCTTGTTAGGTTTCCAACCTGGGACAAATTGAGGTCCAATACCATATCAAATTTGACATCAGATGAAGGGGAAAGGGAATGAAAAAGGAAGGAGTGACTGCTCCTAGGAATGGAGGAGTAAGGTTCATTGATAAAGGGAGAGCACAGGCAGAGATGGAGACATCTGGGTGAGTTAGGAGTGAACATGACTGTGAGCCTGGCCGTGTGAGGACAGGGGAGAGGGGAGAGGAGATGCCGGCCACAAACTGGCATAGCCAAAATGACTGAGTTATAAAGGGAAGGTTCACAGGAGGTGGGTGGGGTGTTGGGGCTCCTGCCTTGGGCAGGACAGTTCAGGATAAAGGAGAGGGTAAGTCTCACATAGACTGCAATGGGTGGGTAGGAGGGTTGCTGGGAGAACCTGAATGCAAGAGGCAACTCTGATATGTTAAGAGGCACATCAGCCATTTGTTCCAGGTGTAAGACCAAACACCTCTCACCCAGTACCAGGCAGAGGACACATAGTCTCTGACACACCTACACTAGAGCTTTGCCCTCAAGTGACATCCCCGGGCCTTGGGGAGAGTTTTCATACCTACAAACGCTTTTCCTGCAGCATCACAGAGTTTAGCCTCTCGCTAAAGCCACAGCCCAGAGCAGTTTTCAGGGCGAGCATGTACTCACCCTGAGCAGACAGAGTGACACAGCAAGGGTCCTAATCAGTCTCCAGTGTGAGGACCCCTTAGCTGTTAAGGCTTCCCAGGCCATTAGACTTTGGAAGCAACAGCAGCAGATGTGTCATTTGTCATTATTTCCAGAAAAATCAGAAACTGGTGGTTGGCATTCTTATCTGCTCCTTCCAAGTTGTGTGGCTTATACTGCACCTGCCTTTCTCCTTACCTGGAGAACTCCTATTCCTCTCACAAAGCCCATGTATCCTATGTATAAGCTTTCTCAGCATGGCCCACCTGACTGGGCCCTCTACCAGTAAGCCAGGCATCAGTACAGTACCCCTCCATCTGTGGATAAGCCTCAGCTGTGGGGCCTTCAAGGAGGGGCTCCTGGGGCTGGTGCATGGGTGAAGACGCGGTTCTGTTCAGAGACCAGTATCAGCTATTTTCTGACCTGATAATAACACTACCTCAACACAAACACCCTAACTCTCAAGTCTACCCACAAGGCCAGTGTCCAGCCTCCCCAGACCCCGCATAACTCACCCTGTTATGAGTTGGATGGTCCGGAGTAAATTCTAGATTTATTACCATCCAGAATTTCTGGTTCTCATCGTAGTGACCAGGACTTGCACAGGTAAGACTTAATGGGGGCAGCCTCAGGGGAGTAGCAAGGAACATAGCAAGTTGGCTGCTTCCTTAACACACACTTCTGCAGGGACTGGGCGGGGCTGGGCAGGGAGAGTACACAGGAGACACCAAGGCCTTTTACAGCTGGGCCAGGAGCCCAAGTCCCTAGACACAGCTGCCCAGCTTCACCAGGTGCCCTGTATCCTCAGGCTAGCCCCTACAGGGCTCTCTGTGGACCCTGCCCAGACCCCAGGGATTGTTTGCATCACCACCTCTCCAACCTTTCCATCAGGAAACTAACTGACAAACCTGGATATAAGACAGTGGTCCTCAACCTACCTAAAATTGGACCTTATAATACAAATTCCTCTTGTTGTTATGAGCCCAGCCATAATACTATTTTTGTAGCTACTTCATGATTACAATTTTGCTACTGTTGTGAATTGTCATGTAAATACTTTGGGAAACAAAGGTTTCCAAGAAAATCAGGATCAACAGATTTGACACCAAGGCTTTAGAGGTTATCTTAGGAAGACACACCTGGGCTAAGATTCTTCTGAAAAGAAAACAAAACCATGGCCTTCATATGTTTGTGATCAAGAACATATAAAATGTGTCTGACTCTGGCAAGGGAAACTGGGGCTTCTGGGTAGCTTTGCCTTTAGCCCTGGTGTGTGACTACCCACAGGGCCATCTCCTCACATTCCTGAGGCCACAGCAGAGCGCTCACAAAGCAGCCCTGTGATGGCAGCACCCTGTGCCCTGAAGACCTGCTCTGCTGTGCTTTTCCTTTTTGAGAACCTCAGGCCAGATTCTTTTCGTCCCACCCAGAGGATGTGGAACACCTGTGCCCCGTCAGGCCTTTCCCTCCCTCCTCCCTCCCTCTCATCCTTCCTTCCTTCCTTTTTCTCTCAGAAGGGTCTCACGTAGCACAAGTTATCCTCAGACCCACATTGTAGTTGAGGGTGACCTGAATTCCTGGTCCCCCTGCCTCAGCTCCTCTAGTGCTGGGATTACATCACCATGCCCAGGGCTCTGTGAGGCTGGAGATCCAACCCAGAGCTTTGCACAGGCTAGCCCAGCATTCTACCACCTGAGACCCCTAGCTGCATGGAGAACCCTAGCCCCATGGCAGTCACTTCCTTGGTAATTTCATGTCAAGTTGACACAGGTTAGAGCCATCTGAATGGAGGAAGCCTTAATTAAAATGACTCCCTAAGACTGGGCTATAGACAGGCTTGTAGTGCATCTTCTTAATTAGTGATTGATGGGGAGGGGAGAGTTCACCCAGTGTAGGTGGGGGAAGCCCTGTGCTGGTTATCTGGGTTGTGTAAGAAAGTATAATGACCAAGCCAAGGAAATGCAGCAATGAGCAGCACCCTTCCTTGGCCTCTGCTCCAGCGCCTGCCTCCAGGCCCTGCTTGAGATCCATTCCTGGTTTTCTTCAGAGATGGACTAAGTATGCAAGTGGAAGAGAAGGAAACCTCCACATCTTGCTTCTGGCCATGTTTTATCTCAGCAATAGTGATCCTAAGACACTAGGTACTGCATCATTAGACTAAAGACTGCAGACCCCATTTCACAGATGAAGAAACTGAGGCATGAATGGTGTGGTCTCAGTGAAGTGGGTGTCTGAGACAACATGTGACTCACCTATTCTTGGCTCTGACACTTTGCTGCCTATCTTAGCTAAGTCCCTAGAATTACCGGGTCACAGGTAGAGGCTCAGAATGTGTCCCTGGGAGGAAGGATGTATACAGAAGTTAGTCCTTTTGTCCTCTAGCTAGTAGTCATTGTCCACATCATGGCTGACAGGTGGCGATGTATCCTGGCCAACTTGGCCCTCTCTGCCACCTGTCATAGAAAGATTTTGAGATCCAGCCTTCTCTCCATGGTGTTTCTGTTACCCAGAGATAAACTCTGCCCACCTATGCTGACCAAACCCTGCAGAAGGAGCTCTTCTCAAACCCCAGGAACTGAATACAGGTGCATCAGCTGGGGTGGGGGTGATTCCAGACCACGGGTGGGGGCACTGTGCTGGCCTTCAGAGGCGGAAGGAAGGGCACTGTGCTGTTGGCACCCCTTGTTCTGACACCCCAGGGTACTAGGCCAGACATGAGGTAGAGAGCCTTCACCATGGTTGGACTTGGGACTGAGGAGCCACAATTTGAGATGCAGATAGGAAACTCAAGATCTTAAGAGACCACACAACAATGGGTGTCCTCAGGCTCCTGGGACAAAGGCTCAGGCAGTGACCTGGAGGTCTTTCCCAGGGTAAGGAAATTATAATTCAAGAAGAAGGAGGGGCAATCCCAGGTTGGCCTCTGGACTCTGTTTCTGATGCAGGCAATTATTGTGCCCACTTTTGATCTGGAACTTCAGTCTGTAACAACTGTAGATTTACAATGCACCTTCATAACTGAAGTCCTTCCCCCACCCCCTCCATGTTTGCTGCTCTTCCAGATCACCTGTTGTGGTGGCCAGATTTACCTGTCAACTTAGAGTTCATGATTAAGTCAGTGAACTTGGGGTAAAGCAGAACAGCTCCCTTAAAGTGGGTGAGCCTCACCCAATCAGCTGAAGAATCTCACCAGATCACAAAGGCCATCCTTAGGCTGGGCAGATGGCTCAACCAGCAAAGATGTTTGTCATGCATCATGAAAACTCAAGTTGGATTCCTGGGCCCCACATAATAGTGAAGACCAAGTCCCACAAGTTGTCCTCTAATCTCTAAATGTACACCATGATGCAAACACACACACACACACAGAGAGGGGGGGGGAGAGAGGAAACACAAATACCATACGATTATACAGGTTCATACACACTGTGAAATATATATAGTAAAAAAGGTAAGACCAATTTTCCTGTGCTGCTTAGTTTTCTGTCAACTTGACACAAGCCAGGATCATGGGACACAGCCCAGCTGACTGTGTGCTGTGCTATTCCTGGGCTGGTGTCCTGGGTATATACGAGAGCTGGCTGAGCCAGCCATTAGGAGCAATAAGATGTAGTGGACCTCCTAGACTCTGCTTCAGTTCCTGCCTCCAGGCTCCTCCCAGACCTCCCCCCTGGCTTCTCTCAGAGATGGAGTGTGCCCTGTGAGCCAATAGGTCCTTTCCTTCCCCAGGAGGCTTTGTCAGTCTTTTTGTGACATCAGTGTAAAGTCCTCTTGGTAAAGCTGTACCACCCTGAACATTCCCAAGTTCTACTCATCTCCATGGCTGGACTTGCTTAGTACCTGGACGGGGAGTATCCCAGTGGCAGATGGGTTTCTATTGCCTGGACAGCAACCAGGCTGTGTATATTTGCACTGTACTGGCTCGCAGAAGGCAGTGGCCCTACCAACCAAGTACTTCAGAGCATATAGGTTTGCTCTCCATACAAACACCTGAGTCCCGTGCTTAGTTCAGGCATTTGCTGTATGACCTTGATCTTATACTTGACTTTCTGAGCTCCCTGCTTCTTGCTCGTAACAAAAACTTGTCCTCTGTGTTGGCTGGCTGTGGTCTGCTGATGTACAGTCCTGCACCATCATTTGAGAGCTTGTGTCTGGGGAGGACAGCTACTCCTATACCCTTGACTGAAACATTCTCCTTCTATATTAGAGGTCCTCAGCCTTCCTAATACTATATATAGCCCTCATGTTGTGGCGACTCCCCAGCCATAAAATTATTTTTGTTGCTACTTCATGACCATATATTAACTACCATTGTGAATCAAATTATAAATATCTGCTATGTAGAATGTGAGGCAGTGAAAGGGTTAATCAATACCTCCTGAATGTGACTCAACCCACAGTTTGAGCACCAGTGTTCTATATATACTGAGGAAGAAGCTTCTAGAAGGCTCCACATAAGACTCTTAAGAGATGAAGGGGATATGCTGCTAGCCAGTCACATTAGACAAACCAACCCTTGGGGTCAGTAGAGTGGTGGATGTCACAGCCAGACCACACTAGTGCCCAGGAAAGGGGCCATCTGTAAAGTGAGCCCTGTTGCATCAGTGACTATTTGGAGAGAGGAGTTTGAGACAGAGTCTCACTATGTAGTCCCAGCTGTCCTGGAACTCCCTTTGTAGACCAGGCTGGCCTCAAACTCATGGAGATCTACCTGCTTCTGCCTCCCAAGTGCTGGGGTGAAAGGCAGGCCACCATGCCTGCCCTTCCCCTCAGATTGCCTTAGATCTGAGCCACTGCCAGAATGTGTCAACCATTCCAGAGACAGCCTTCCCCAGCATGCTAATCCTTCTGGGAAATACTCCAACACCCTGTCCCTCCAGGAGATGTATCTCTCAGTTGACAACTGAGGGCAGGGGGGACACATAAAAGGAGCCAGTATGTCTGTTCCTCCTAAGGTAAGATTTTAATCAAATGGAGGAGGAGGGAGAGCCATGAGATGTGCATGAAAGTAAAGACCCAAAGTAGTCACAGGACAGTGACCCTGAATTGTGTGTCCATACATACATGGAGGCCCTAGCGCTAAGTCCCTTAGACTGCAAATGCATTTGGACAGAGGATCTTTGAGGAAGTCATTAGGACAAATGAAGTCATTAGACTTGGCCTGTGGTTGGTGTCCTTGCCCATGTGGAAGAGGAAATTGGGACACAGACTCAGAGGGAGGGCCATGGGGAAGACACAGAGGAAATGGCATCTATGACTAAGGAGACTATCCTCAGAGGCTTTCTGCCTCGCCCACACCTTGCTATCTGCTTTCTGGCTGCTATAGAACTGTAGGAAAATAAAAATTAATCCAGTCATTTTTGTCACTCAGTCTGTTGTGGCCCTGAGCTTCTGAGGCACCTGCCAGGGTATCCAGGTTCCAGTTTCAGGGTAAAGGACACATAAAGGGACACATAATTAGAAATAAAGACAGTTTATTAAGTAATGGAAGGAACTCTTGGGGTGAGAGTGGATCTGGCAAGCTCCCAAAAGCCCTGAGTCTCTGGTGGCATTTCCACAGCACCTGGTTCTGCCAGGTTGGTGTATGAAGGGCAATTGTTGGCGGAAGATGTTGGCCAAGAGGGGAAGCCAGGTGGGAAGGGCTTCCTCGCTTCCTTTGACAAGGGGCTGCTTTTCTGTTAATTTGATGCCTTTATCTCCCATCCCTACTCTGCAGTAGCAAGTCTGTGATAGTTAGTAGGAGAGTCTTAGGAAACTAATTCAGAGAATGGAAGCCATGACTTTGAAAGACCCAGCAGACCGTGAGGCAGGCTGAGGTATGGACCAGTGCCTTGGCAGAAGCAGTGTGGGCTGCAATGTGTGGATACAACAGCCCTTGTGTTCTGTGTTACTGAGGTCAGTGTTTCTCAGACATCATGGGAGGAAGGAGATGGATACATTCAGGCAAACTCGGGCCTCCAGTGGTGGGCACAGGAGACTCCCAATTGCGTCTGCTGGTTTTTAACAAAGGGCTTGAGGGATGGGTTATGAGGCATCTAGAGAGGAACCGAAGGGGCCATCTGAGACTTTATAAAAATTAAACATACTAACAAAACCTCAGAGAACTACAGGGACTGTGGCTTCTGAGGCTTACAGTGAATAATTCATAAGGAAAACATAATTGTCATTTTCTCTTCTCATTATCTTTCTGTCTTGAAAAGAAAATAATGCAAATTGGGTTCTTACGTGTGTCGTGTTATCTGGTAAGTAATTCAGAAGTGGCATGAGGACTGTGTTTGCAGAGGGGTGTTTGGGGCTCAGGGCTTGAAGGGATTGTGGAGATGGAACCTGGCAAGAGATCTGCCCACTGTATTCAGGGGAGAAATCTATGGAAGGTCTAACCACATTGCCCATTTGTCCCTTCACACAGGCTACTGTGTTTCCAGGGCTTTGTAAATTTTATTTTTGTTGGTTTTTCTTTCCTTCTTGCTATGCAAAAAAATGTTCGTTTTTCCAATATATTCAATCACAGATTCCACATACTTGCTGTGTGGTCTATGTCTAATGTTACTGGAAAGGGTTTCTCCATAATTTGTGGGTCCAGTTTTTACAATGCATTGTCGTTTCCTTTACTCAACTCATTAATCCATCTGGGATTAAATTCATATGAAAGATGTCGTAATATAACCACATAAACAAAGGTTTGTAAATTTCTGGCTGGCCAATTGTAAACTTTTTTTTCCTTAAAGCGGGATCTCAATATGTAGGTAGCCTTGGCTGACTTGGAACTCACTATGCAGACAGGCACTAGCCTCAAACTTCCCAGAGAAACACCTGTTTCTGTCTCTGGAATGCTGGGAATAAAACCTAGCCAGTTACTACAAAGTATATATTGCCTAATGTATCCTTTACTGACACTTAGAAATGCCACCTCAATTGTATGAGAGAAACAAAATATCACCTTGATCCTCTTAAGGCTTTGGACTTTCTCCCACAATTCAGTTGACACAGATTACATTAGTAACACAAAAGCATACACATGTATTTAATGTAAGTCTCCAGTGGGGCAGGAGAGCAAAATAAACAGAGTTGACTACTTAAAGTGGGACTGAGAATTGAAAATGGTGGAAATGTGACCAGCCAGGTATCTGTGCAGAAATAATGATTGCAGAGGAGACTCATAAGCTAGAGACTTGTATAGATTTCGCTTAGCCTGTGGTCTACCTTAAGGGTGAAATATCCTTCACCAGCTCATGTGAGCACACTCAGCCTGTAGTGCAGTTTTACAAGGCTGTGCAACCATTAGGAAGTAAAACCCAGGACACAAGAGGTTTGCTAGATGTCAGAATGCCTTGAGGTGTCAGAGCCCAGTCCGCTTCTGCTCTGGTCACTCTCTGTTTGCTTCCTGATCCACCTAGAAGTGAACAGCAAAGTCACATTTCTGCCACCATGCAGCCATGCGCCACCATGCCTTTCACACCACGATGGATTGTATTGCCTCAAACCATGAGTCCGAATAAACTTGCCTTCCCTGTTTCTTGCCATATATTTGGTTCAGTGATAAGTTAATAGTGAGCCTGGATCCCACATCCCTGGCGTTAACAGTGTTGCTTTACCTCTGCTATAGGGCCAGCATCTTCCCTGTAGGATTCAGCAAGAAAGAAGATGCAGGAGGAGTTTGTACTCATTTTCTGTCCGTATCTTTAGCACAGACTAATCTTTCTGCCAAAGCAGTGCATGTTGACTCGGTGTTTTCCTACGCTTCATTTGTGAGTCCCATCCCTGTGTGTGTTCCAGCCTCTCCTATGCCTTGCTTCCCAGATGTAGCACCTCTGGCTGACCCACTTCCTGCAGTGACACTCCATCATGTCCCAGAACTTTCCACTGCCTTCCAGCTCTTCCCACCCAGAATTTTCCCACTGTTTCTCACATGCACAATTCTCAAATTTATTTCTGGGTCCGATCTTATAGGTAGAACTGATTTTATTTTGTTTTGTTGTATTGGATTTATATATTACTTTGGAAATAATGCCATGTATTACCTTAAAGTATTGAACCTCAAGTTATTACACTAAATTGGTGGGCTAGCTTCTTTGTTATAATCCGCCTCAATTTGATATATGAAGAAGCTAAGGTATAACAGTAATCTGCCTAGTTCATGGGGCTAGTTTGTAACACAACCTGTCTTCCCATTTAAGGCTTGTTTGTGAGCTCTTGCTAGTGTTTTAAAATCTGCTTCACAAAACATTTTAAGTGATTTTTCCATTGGCTTTCTTTTTGATTCTATACAAGGAAAGCTTGAATTATTATGACCATTTACCTTGCTTGGTTCCCTTGTAAGTTCAATGGTATTTGAGATTATTTTCCTCTGTAGTAGAACTTCTTGTACAATTAGCAGAACACGTTTTTGATCAAAATATCTCTAAAGCTTAAACATCAGGAACAATGAGGTGATATATTATTTATGGTTTATTAAAGCTTACCTGAGAATTCAGAAAGCAAAGCCGGCCTCAAGCTAAGGAGATCAGGCAGTGGTGATACACACCTTTAATGCCAGCAGCCATAGAGCTAGGATGTGATGCTACACACCTTTAATCCTAGGAATTATGATTAAGAGTTAGATTTCTGTGAGTCCAAGGCCACCCAGATCTACACAAGATTGATTCAATCCTAAAGAGAATAGTTCACACAAAATTTAACCCCAGCACTAGAGGAGTATAAAAAATAAATGTAGGGTCTTCAGCAATCAGTATCAGACATCCATTCTCCAGCTACATTGAGAATAGGAAGACATTGAAGTCTCAGGATTCTCCAGCCAGGCTGAGTAGAGGCAGCAGTCTGAGGTGTGGAGGAGACAGGGTCGCCTTTCTGTCTGAGGTAGACTAAGAGCTAGTGTCCAGCTGCTTTGCTTTTCTGATCATCACCTTGAAGCTTGAACACCAATATTAAGTCTCTCAGTCTTTTATTTTTGAGGCTAAAAATGAAGGGAACCTTGATTGCTTCTCTCTAATCCTCCGAAGGGTTCCTCTTAGGCTATATTCATCTCACTTGGGAGAATGAGGCACACTTCTGCGGCAGGGTTATGAGGATATAAGGTTATTGGGGGGGTGCACAAAATGAATGTAGCTATGCCATCACATGGGCTGCCAGATCCAGTCTCAATAAAAGCTGGGGAAAGAGAAAACAGGCATGCATTCTTTCTCCACACCCTGGCCAACCATGCTATGAACTGAAGTGATTCTCACAGGCCCCACATGAACCAACACAAGTTCTTTCTTTTTTTGTAAGTCATTTCCACCATGCATTTTGGTCACAGAGTGAACTGATGCAAACAACCAGTTCCTCTGCCCGCCACTGCCTTTGCTGTGTCTCATTCAGTCAAGCAGACGACATTGTCCTTTCACACAGATTTGTCCATTTAAGATAGACAGTGTCAATTCTGTTTGCTCCAAGTCCAGGCTTGGATGCACTATGCCCTCATCAGTCTCTGTGTTCCAGTGTATTTCTGAGGCGGTGTTTATGGTACAACCCCCCCCCCAAGGCTGGGTATCACCATCACTTGAGCAGGACTGCCATTTAGTAAAAGCCTGCATCGAGGGAAAATCATTCATGGATGACCAGAAAGCAAAAACGGAGGATCCTGGACCTCAGCTGGCTTTCTCCTTTCTCTATTTTTTATTCCATCCACAGCTGGGCTACACAGTAGAGCTGGCCCTAAGGACAGGCTTGGGAGATCTGACCCTGAGGATGTGAAAGCTAGCAAATTGGGCCCCGCCTCTTGCTCATCTCTGCAAGGGGTGAACTAGCCAGGGCAATGCTGGAGAGCACACCCTATGGGTGAGGATAAGAGAGAGCTGCCAGGCTGACCAGCCCTGCACTACCCAGGCCCAGAACCAGGGTTACTTGTTGGTCTTCCCCAACATCCACCCCATCTGTGATCTGCCTGAGCATCTGAAGGGAGCCAACCTGCAGACCCGAAGCTGCAGGGTTTCCACCACACAGGGCACCAGCAGCATAACCAAGAGGAGTTCCAGTGAGAGCCAGCATGCAGAGTGTGACAGCAACCAAGGGACTCGAACCAGACCAAGGACTCTCTGCAATGAACACTTGCAAGTAAACGTAAATGGATAAAGTGTTTACTGCATGACTCCCTGTGTCACACTACAGCTTCCACGACGAGGCTCCTTTTTCCTTACCCCCTTTTCCTCTTGTTTCTCTTAAGTTTATTTTATTTTGGAGGGAGGGGTTCCAATGGCAGGGGATGGATGGGAAGGGACAGTGAAATGAAGGGGATGGAGATGTATGATGTGAAAGACGCAAAGTATAAATGAAGGACAGGAAAAAACATTCCTGGGCATGGGTAAAGATGAAAAGCTTTGCATTTGACACCCCAACTGCTGCAGCTTTCACTGGGAGATACCAAACACTTACCAGGACATGTGCCACCATTATCCAGAACCTTGAGTCTGTCCCACTGTATAATAACAAAGAATTTTTCTGCCATATCAGTGGGAGACATGTCAAACTTGAGAAGAAAGGGGACTCCAGGCAGCATTTGCCCACCATCCACAACCTGACAGTTTTATGGGCTCCAGGATGAAGGGAGTAGAGGTACTTTAGGGACAGACACCATTAGTCATTCTTGGGTGCTGGCCTAGCTTTTTTGCTGCAAAGGTCAACGTGAGAGTTTCCCACAGCCCTCACCTCAGCCTTGCAGCCTACACCTGGGTCTTCCCCAGGGCCTGGGATGTCTGGGGCTCCTCTGCCTGGTCTGACCCAGTGCTCCCTCTGCCCATCCCTGCCCATCCCCAGGCTTCTCCCACACTGCAGCCACAGTCTGCAGCCACACAGCACCTTTCCCTGGTGCTGGATTGTCCCTGGAGCTCTGTCTCTGCCTTTAGAGAGTTTTAAAAATTCTCCTTTGAAAACTGAGACAGATTCTGGGAGATGGCTCCATAGGTTAAGTGTCCTGTCTGCACAGACATGAGGACCTAAGTGTGAATCTCCAGCACCCATGTAAAAGCCACAGTCAGTCATACATGTGCCAGGGCTGTGGAAAGCTGAGACAGGAGGATCACTGGGGTTCCCTGACTGCCAGTCTAGCTCCAGAGTTGGTGAAAGATGCTGTCTCTGGGACATAAGGTAGAGAGTGACAGAGCAAGTCACCTGAACATTCATCAAGCACAACCCATGGGTACACACACACCAGGGTCCAGGGCAATGGCTTTACCTAAAAAGTGCAATGTAGTGTTGATGGTGAGCTTCATGTGCAAAACAGAAACCTTCGCTTTAGCCAGGCATGATTTTCATGCTTTTAATCCCAGCACTCAGGAGACAGAGGCAGGATGATCTGAGTTCAAGATCAGCCTGGTCTGTATGGTGAGTTCCAAAATAGCCAGAGCCATTACAGCAAGAAACCCTGTTTGGAAAAAACAAACAAACAAACAAAAAGAAAAACAACAAAGGAATCAGCCACTATAAACTATAACCAAAAGCTGGTTGTGACCATAGAGAAGAAATCATGTCATAGACTTCCTACCAGTATCTCCCTGTCTTCCTGTGAAATGCTTGCATATTTTTCATCTCCCACATTTTGACAAGTCACTTTCCCGGTTGTTGTCCTAAAAATTTCTGAGAGTCTGTT
Organism: Phodopus roborovskii; assembly: GCF_943737965.1. Classification (NCBI taxonomy): domain Eukaryota; kingdom Metazoa; phylum Chordata; class Mammalia; order Rodentia; family Cricetidae; genus Phodopus; species Phodopus roborovskii. The sequence goes on along the minus strand of NW_026126516.1, from coordinate 5,506,890 downwards.
CCTCTGTGGGAATTCTGACTTTAGTTCAGGAGAAAAGGGGTTAGCAATAGAACAAGGGCACACATCGACATGCCACCTGCTTTTGTAGAAAATGAAGTTTTATTTGAAACTCCCAGTGTCTCTGGATGCTTTGCAACAAGGTGGCCCAGGGAGTGTCCCCAAGTCCTCAGTGTCTTCAAAGTAAACAGCTTCCTTCTGAGGCCTCAGATTGAAAAAACATCCTGATCCTTGCTGAGATCACACCGAGAAGGCCCTATCCCAGCCAGACACACACTCACACACACAGCCACACTCACACTCTCACAAACTCACACACACAAACACACAAACACATATAGTCACACTCTCATACACATTCTCCCACAAACTCACACACACACACACATCACACTTATTATTACACACACCCACTCTCACCCACACACACTGATACCCACTAACACACACAAACTCTCACACACACTAACACACATAGTCTCTGCCACATACCCATACGCAAACACACACATACAGTGTGAGAGAGTGTAAGAATGTATGAGAGAGTTAGTTGTGAGTATGCGTGTTCTGAGAGTATGTGAGTGTGTGAGAGCGTGGGAATAGGTGTGGCCCTATGGGAGTGAGAGTGTGTGAGAGAGTTGAGCATGTGTGATAGGGAATGTGGTGTGTGTGTGTGTGTGTGTGTGTGTGTGTGTGTGTGATGCATGTGAGTGAGAGTCTGAAAAGGCAAAGGAGGACTCAGATGTCTGCTCCATCATTTTCTCTCTTATGTCTTTGAAGTAGAGTCTCAGACTCTGCCCCCACAGCACTGAAGTTATAGGCAACAAAGCCTCACATTGCTTTTCATGGGGCTGCTGGATGCTAACTTGGGCTTACAAGCATTTGTTTGCTTTTAAGATTTATTTATTAGCTATTACATTTGTAACTTACTTGAGGCAGGATCTCTGTGTAGCCTGAAACTGATTAAATGGGCCAATGTGGCCTTGAACTTAGAAATCTGCCTGCTTCTGCCCTGTCTCTCTCTGTGTGTCTCTGTCTCTCTCTCTCTCTCTCTCTCTCTCTCTCTGTGTGTGTGTGTGTGTGTGTGTGTGTGTGTGTGACAATGCAACCTATTTTTTGGAATACTAACCAAGAGAAACACAGAGAAAGAGAACTAGGAGGAAATAAAGGAAGAAGGAAGGAGGAAATGGAGAAGGAAGAACAATGCCGGGCTGCTGTTGCAACCCGGAACCCAAAGGACACAAGAGCTGGTGGCAGAGGAACACAGGACCCAGTCCCTCCTGGACTACAAAGCGAGTTCAAGTGTCACTCCACGGGGCCGTCCAGTAGACATGTCCCTGAGCAACAGCTTTGCCTGGGGGACTCAGGTTCATTCTTTTACAGGAGCCATCAGATTCTCCCCGCCCCCTTTTAAACTCAAATGTCATTGAAGCTCTTCTGGACGTTGCCCCTCTACTCACACTTGGAACCAATAGCTACTTTAACCCAAGGCTGGCCCCAGAGGCAGGATGGCTGGGAGGCATGTGACTCTATTTGAATTTAATTGAGTACACAAAGGTTCTTATGGAAGCTACCTGTCATATATCCTCACAAATAGAATACTTTTTCTAGATTTAATTTTTTAACTGAAATATTTGGTCCAAACCTTTCCATATTTTATTTGGTGTAGGTTTAAAGGAATATACATATTGACTTGAAGATTTTATTTTTATGCTGCTATAGATGGATTATCCCCTTGTTAGGTTTCCAACCTGGGACAAACTGAGGTCCAATAACATATCAAAGTTGACATCAGATGAAGGGGAAAGGGAATGAAAAAGGAAGGAGTGACTGCTCCTAGGAATGGAGGAGTAAGGTTCATTGATAAAGGGAGAGCACAGGCAGAGATGGAGACATCTGGGTGAGTTAGGAGTGAACATGACTGTGAGCCTGGCCGTGTGAGGACAGGGGAGAGGGGAGAGGACATGCCGGCCACAAACTGGCATAGCCGAAATGACTGAGTTATAAAGGGAAGGTTCACAGGAGGTGGGTGGGGTGGGAAAGGTGAGGGAGGCTCAGTCTGGGGCAGGACAGTTGATTAGTGGAAAGGGTAAGCATCACATACCCTGAAACCTGTAGGGAATGCAGGATGCTGGGAGAACCTGAGGGCCAGGGGCAACTTGGACATGTTAACCTGCATGTCAGCCATTTGTCCCAGGTGTAAGACTGAAATCCCCTCAGGCAGGTACCAGGGAGAAGAAACAGTCTCTGCCACAGCTACACCAGGGCTTTGCCCTCAAGTGGCATCCCTGGGCCTTGGGGAGAAGTTTTGATACTTTTCCTGCATCACAGAGCAGTATAGACACCTGGGTTCCGTTGTAGCCTAAAACCACAGCCCAGAGCAGTTTTCAGGGTGCTTTTCTACCCCAACACACACACCCTAGCACACCAACACCACCCACCAGGTCAGGATGCAGCCTCCCTGGAGCACCAACACTCACCCTGTTATGACTTGGATCGTGGGGACTAAATCGTAGGCTTGCAACCCTCCAGTCTCCAGTTCTCATCGCTGTACAAACCAGGCTTTTTACAAGTAAGAATGACCGGATGTAGCCCTGGGGGAGTAGCAGCCATAGTGAGGAGCCCAAGGAGCTGCTGGAGTCCTTAAAATGCAGTCCTGCAGGGGCAGGGGCAGGTGGAGAACTAAGCACAGGTTGCAGCAGGGGCCGGGACAATAAGGCATGAGAAACCTAGTTCTTCTACAGCTGGGCCAGGAGCACAAGTCCCTAGACACAGCTGCCCAGCTTCACCAGGTGCCCTGTATCCTCAGGCTAGCCCCTCCAGGGCTCTCTGTGGACCCTGCCCAGACCCCAGGGATTGTTTGCATCACCACCTCTCCAACACCTTTCCATCAGGAACATAGCGGAACACCCTGGAGCTAGGACATTGTCCTCACCCTACCTAATGCTGTGACCATTTAATAAAGTTCCTCATATTGTGCTTTACCCCCAACCATATTATTTTGTAGCTAGTTCATAACTGTAATTTTGCTACTGTTGTCATTTGTCATGTAAATACTTTGGGATAGAGATGTTAGCAAGAGGGTGGAAACCCACAGATTTAGAAGTTATCTACTTGACTTAAGTTTCTTCTGGAAAAGAGTTCCTTGCCCCTCATTTGTTTGTGATCAAGATCATGTAAAATGTGACTGACTCTGACAGTGCCCCTGGGGCTTCTGCTTAGCCTTTAGCCCTGGAGTGTGACTACCCACAGGGCCATCTCCTCACATTCCTGAGGCCACAGCAGAGCACTCACAAAGCAGCCCTGTGATGGCAGCACCCTGTGCCCTGAAGACCTGCTCTGCTGTGCTTTTCCTTTTTGAGAACCTCAGGCCAGATTCTTTTCGTCCCACCCAGAGGATGTGGAACACCTGTGCCCCGTCAGGCCTTTCTCTCCCTCCTCCCTCCCTCTCATCCTTCCTTCCTTCCTTTTTCTCTCAGAAGGATCTCACGTAGCACAAGTTATCCTCAGACCCACATTGTAGTTGAGCATGACCTGAATTCCTGGTCCCCCTGCCTCAGCTCCTCTAGTGCTGGGATTACATCACCATGCCCAGGTCTCTGTGAGGCTGGAGATCCAACCCAGAGCTTTGCACAGGCTAGCCCAGCATTCTACCACCTGAGACCCCTAGCTGCATGGAGAGCCCTAGCTCCAAGCTCCATGGCAGGAATTTCCTGCTTGTTTTATGTCAACTTGATGGAGCCTAGAGTCACCTAAAAGGAGAGACCGTCCGAAGACTCCAAAGACTGGGCTGTGGGACAGACTCTAGTGCATTTTCTTAGTTAGGGATCCATGGGGAGGAGAAAGAACAGCCCAGTGTAGGTGGGGAAGGCCATGGCATGTTATCTGGATTCCATAAGAGTTTACTGACCAAGTCATGAAGATGTAAGCAGTAAACAGTGTCCTCCATGACCTCTGCTTCAGCTCCTGCCTCCAGGCTCCTCCCAGACCTCCTCCCTGGCTTCTCTCAGAGATGGAGTGTGCCCTGTGAGCCCATAGGCCCTTTCCTTCCCCAGGAGGCTTTGCCAGTCTTTGTGACATCAGTGTAAAGTAACTGGGGACACTCCCTGAGCCAGAGAGAACCCCCAGTAGCACAGCTGTCACAGTGGACACTCCCCATCGGCCATCGTGAGCCTGGCTTGTCCACGGCAGGTTTGGACTTGCTCTATCATCATGTGTGACATCTCCTATCACAAACCTCCTGCTGGCACACGTGTCCCATTGCTTCTGCTTCTCTGGAGAGTGCTGGCTAATCAAGTTAGCCCACCCTGAGCATTTCCAAGTAAATTAAAGGTTGTCACATTAACCACCTTACCCCAGTCCCAAAGCCTGATGGGATTCTGATCTGCATAATCAGAATCTCTGGGTCCATGTGAAAAGAACTAAGAAGTCCCCCATACTGGAACCCACAATCCAATGTCTCTCTGAGTTTTATGTGTCTTTAATACTAATCTGTGGTTTTGTGCTAAATTTAGGGTTTTAGATTCAAGCACATTAAACTTACATTTGAAAATGCTGTGTTATGTATGTATGCTTGCTAACCAGATGGATGTGGTCTGAGTGAGAAGGGCCTGCTGAGAGCTTGTGCCTCTGATGCAGAAATGCACCAGTAACCATCCTGCCACTGAGGAAATGTCCAGAGGATGTCACAGTGTCCCTGTAATGTTTGGGGGTGAACTTGCACTTTTTGCTTTAGAACTCAGATAAGGTCAGACCAAGACAGCAAAGAATTTAAGAAAAAGCAGTAAGTTTAATGAGTTAAAAACATGTTTGGGAGGGGGTAGGGTCAGCATCACTTCTAGGAGCCAAGTACTGAACATCTGGGAAAAGTCCACCAGATTCTCCCTGTATACATCTCGGTGTGCCTTCAAGACACTGAGCACAGAGTCCTCTGCCCAGCACCAAGTCAACTTCTTCTAGTCAGCATTTGTAGCTCCGAGATCCCAGGGCATGGAGTCCCCATCCATACCTGCTCCACAGGCAGCTCCAGATCAGAGTCACCTGAGGAGCATGCTGCACTGGAGCCCAGGAGAGGGGTCCAAAGGGACCAGGGGTCTTTAGAAGAACCATCTGTGAGGTCAGTATCAGAGGCAAAAGGGAGGCAAGAAAACCACAGCTGCACCCAGGAAAGAAGATGGCTCAGGACACAGACAGCCAGGCTCACAGAAGCAGATCATCTGAAGTTCAGGGCTGAGCCGAGCAGGAGGGCCTGCTAGACTGGGGACCTGGGGAACAAGCAGAGAAGGAGATGCATAAAATCTTCATTGAGGGTACCAGGGTTAGGGCCTGAAGAGCTCCCAACACCTAGAGAGGATCAAGGAGAGGCTGCTTAGTGAATCCCTGCAGAACTGGGTACTGACCCAAAGGCTGTGATCCAGGCAGTCCACATCCAGCCCTGCTCCTGGGCCAAGCTCTCCTCAGCCAGGTAGAGCTGCTTCCTAGCTGGGAGAGATGCCTAGTGTAGGTTCTCTGGATCAATATCACACAGCACCCCAGTGTGATTAAACTGGAGAGCAAGGACACTAGGTTCTGATCTCATTTCCGCTATCCTAGGACTCTGTGATATCAGCACATAAGTTCCAGTACCCAGAGTCTGTTTAGCTGTGTCATGGAGCAATAGACATACAGAATTTTTCTAGGGCTGAGAGTGACTCTGTGCTTTAGGTGGGCTCATCTCAAAGCACTTATGTCCAAAGGAGAAGGGAGAGTGACGAATGGCTACACAAGGAAAGCTCAGGGAGAGCACCATCACTGCCTCCCTGTACAGAGAGAAAGCCTTCTGATGCCATCTTACCGAGTTGGGTCTCCATTGCTAGGACCAGTTGCTCTATGTCACCAATCTGCAGGAGAGGGAACAGCCATCAGGATCCTGGGTGACATACATCTTATGGCCAGAGGAAAGCATTACTTCCACGACTGCCCCAATGAGCAGAGGTCCTCACATGTGTGCAGAGATGCTTCCTCCCTCTCCATCCTGACTGCTTCCCCCCACATTGTATAATTAGCCTCCTGAAGTAGAGAGGTCAACAACAAGATCTTCAAGAACTCCCTGAAACTGAGCAGATTTCACTAGACTCCTCCCTTCCAGAGGAAGCAGAGCCAAGCACCAAGACTCACACAAGAGAAGCAACCCAGCCAAGCAGACACCAGCCAAGCTGCCTGGAAGGGGTTTAGCCCACCTGAGGCACCCGGAAAGGACAAGCTCCAACCTGCTGAGCTGCCAGCAGGCTGTGCAGTGTGCTCCAGGGTCCCAGCTTTTGTGAGCCTTCTGTCACCCATGCTGGGTGGTCTTTGGTGCTGCAGCTGACTTTGGGTCATTTCTGCTCCTCACCCTCACCCGAATTCCTGTAAGTAACCCCAATAAACCTCATTGCTTCACCAAGATGAACTGGGTGCTATCTGTACTTTGGTCTGGGGTGAGGAGATGAGGATGTTTCCTCTCCCCAGGAAAAGTTTTTGTGACCCAACAACCCTCGCAAATCTTCCACTAAAAATGACCCCGTTAGAGCCCTTGAAGGAAGATTTGAATGAAGGAGAGGTTTGAGTCTCCCTAGGGAGAGCTGTTCCTGTCCCTCATCAGCTGCTGCACTCAAGAGAGTGGCCCCTCCGCCATACCTGGGCTACACAGTAGATCTGCCCCTAGGTGCAAGCTTTGGAGATGTGACCCTCATGAAATGAAACCAGGACAAGTGGCCTGTCCCACCCCATGTTCATTATTGCAAGGGGTGAACTAGCCAGGGCAATGCTGGAGAGCGCACCCTATGGGTGAGGATAAGGGAGAGCTGCCAGGCTGACCAGCCCTGCACTACCCAGGCCCAGAACCAGGGTTATGAGCTGATTCAGCCCAACATCCCCACCATCCTCAGCGTCCCCACCACCCTCCCCACCCTCCCCACCGTCCCCACCGTCCCCACCGTCCCCACCATCTGTGATCTGCTAAAGTACATAAAGGAAGCAAACCGAAGACACATAGCTGCAGGGTTTCCACCACACAGGGCACCAGCAGCATAACCAAGAGGAGTTCCAGTGAGAGCCAGCATGCAGAGTGTGACAGCAACCAAGGGACTCGAACCAGACCAAGGACTCTCTGCAATGAACACTTGCAAGTAAACGTAAATGGATAAAGTGTTTACTGCATGACTCCCTGTGTCACACTACAGCTTCCACGATGAGGCTCCTTTTTCCTTACCCCCTTTTCCTCTTGTTTCTCTCAAGTGTATTTTGGAGGGAGGGGTTCCAGTGCAGTTGATGGATACAAAGGGACAGGGAATTGAAGGGGATGGAGATGCACGATGTGAAAGACACAAAGAATAAATGAAGGAGAGGGAAATCTTCCTGGGGTGAAGACAGGATGAGAGCATTTGCATTTGACACCACACCTGCTTCAGCTTTCACTGGGAGGGACCACACACTTACCTTGAAATGCTTCACTATTTTCCAGGAGCTTAAGTTTGCCCCAGTGTATAAAACCTGAGAATGTTTGTGCCACCCCATGGGGAGACATGCCATACTTGAGAAGGGGGACAGGAATTCCTTGCAGCACTCATCCACCTGCCACAACCTGACAATGATACAGGCTCCAGGCTGAGGAGAGTAGAGGGAGAGGTCCATTAGGTCCATTAGGGGCACACACCATTAGTCAGGCCTCATTGCTGACCGAGCTTTTTTTGCTGCAAAGGTCAACATGAGAGTTTCCCACAGCCCTCACCTCAGCCTTGCAGCCTACACCTGGGTCTTCCCCAGGGCCTGGGATGTCTGGGGCTCCTCTGCCTGGTCTGACCCAGTGCTCCCTCTGCCCATCCCTGCTCATCCCAAGGCTTCTCCCACACTGCAGCCACAGTCTGCAGCCACACAGCACCTTTCCCTGGTGCTGGATTGTCCCTGGAGCTCTGTCTCTGCCTTTAGAGAGTTTTAAAAATTCTCCTTTGAAAACTGAGACAGATTCTGGGAGATGGCTCCATAGGTTAAGTGTCCTGTCTGCACAGACATGAGGACCTAAGTGTGAATCTCCAGCACCCATGTAAAAGCCACAGTCACACATGTGCCAGGGCTGTGGAAAGCTGAGACGGGAGGATCACTGGGGTTCCCTGACTGCCAGTCTAGCTCCAGAGTTGGTGAAAGATGCTGTCTCTGGGGCATTAGGTAGAGAGTGACAGAGGACAGAGCAAGTCACCTGAACATTCATCAAGCACAACCCATGGGCACACACACACCAGGGTCCAGGGCAATGGCTTTACCTAAAAAGTGCAATGTAGTGTTGATGGTGAGCTTCACGTGCCTTTAGTAAATGCAAAACAGAAACCTTAGCTAGCATAGAAAGCTACAAAGTGAAAACGTTACTATATATATAACCAGGCATGATTTCTCATGCCTTTAGTCCCAGCACTCAGGAGACAGAGGCAGGCTGATCTGAGTTCAAGATTGTGAGTTCCAGGCCAGCCAGGACTGTTACACAGAGAAACCCTGTCTTGAAAAACCAACCAACCAAACAACAACAACAACAACAAAGGAATCAGCCCCTATAAACTATAACCAAATGCCAGTGGTGACCACAGAGCAGAAAGCATGTCACAGACTGCACACCAGTGTCCACCTGTGCATGCCTGCATTTCTTTTCACTTTACATTGTGTCAGGTCACTTTTACCTCTGATGTTTTCTGTGAGATTCCATCCCTCTGTGGGTAGTCTTACTTTAGGATGGGAGGGAAGGGGAAGAGCAAAGAAGGGACAAGGACCCACAATGACATGCCACCTGTTTTAGTAAATGACATTTTATTTAAAACTTCCATTGTCCTGGATGCTGTGCAATGAAGTCAACCAGGGAGTGTTCCTAAGTCCTCAGTGCCTGCAAAATGAAATTCCCCTTTGAGGCCTCTGATTGAAAACAAAACAAAACAAAACAAAAAAACCCCTCCTGATCCTTGCTGAGATCACACTGAGAAGATCCTAGAAGGTCCTGTCCAAGTCTCTATCTGTATAAGGGAAATCACACACACATTCTCTCTCACACACATAGTCACACTCATACTCGCTCTCACACACACACACACACACACACAATAACACAGTTACACTATTCACACTCACTCTCACCCATACATACTCACACTAACACATTCTGTCTCACACACCCACTATCCTACATGGGAGAGAGTGAGTAGGAAGAATGAGTGAGAAGGTGGTTGTGAATATGAGAGTATGTGAGTGTGTAAAAGAATGAGTGTGTGTGCTAGAGCGAGTGTGAGAGAGCATATGTGTGTGTGTAAGAGAGAGAGCAGGTGTGTGTGTGAGAGAGACAGCGAGTGTGTGCGTGTGAGAGAGAGTGTGTGTGTGTGTGTGTGTGTGCGCGCGCGCGTGATGCATGTGTGTGAGAGACTCAGGTGTCTGCTCCATCATGTTCTCTCTTACATCGTTGAAGTAGGGTCTCTGACTCAGCCCCCACAGCACTGAACTTTTAGGCAACAAAGCCAGGTGTGGCTTTTTATGTGGCTGCTGGGATCAAAGCTGGTCTCACAGGTCTTCCTTTTGAAGATTTATTTAGCTTTTGTATTTGTAACTTGTTTGAGGCAGGATCTGTGTGTTAATCTGGAGAGCCCAGAATTGACTAAATGGGCACATGTGGCCTTGATCTGCCTACTTCTGCTGTGTGTGTGTGTGTGTGTGTGTGTGTGTGTGTGTGTGTGTGTGTAAAAATGCAAAGTATTTCTTAGTATAAGAGAGAGAGAAAGAGAGGGAGAAACAGAAGGATGGAATAAAGGAGACACAAGAGACTGTGGCAGGGGGACACAGGTCCCCGTGCAGCCTGCACAACTAAGTGAGATCAAGTGCCGCTCTGTGGACCACTCTAGTGGATGTGTCCCTTAGCAACAGCTTTGCCTAGGGGCCTCAGGCTCATTCTTTTACAGGAGCCATCAGATTGTTCCCGCCCCCTTTTAAACTCAAATGTCCATGGAGCTCTTCTGGAAGATGCATCTGGCCCTCTACTCACACTTGGAACCAATAGCTACTTTAACCCAAGGCTGGCCTCAGAAGCAGGATTCTGGGAGTCACGTGACTCTATTTGAATTTATTCACTGCACAAACTTTCCCATGATTTACATCCTCACTAACAGAATTCCTTTCTGGGATTTATTTTTTTAACTGAAAATATTTGGTACAAAACCTTTCCATATTTTATATTTATTTTTATGCTGCTATAGATGGATTATCCCCTTGTTAGGTTTCCAACCTGGGACAAACGGAGGTCCAATAACATATCAAAGTTGACATCAGATGAAGGGGAAAGGGAATGAAAAAGGAAGGAGTGACTGCTCCTAGGAATGGAGGAGTAAGGTTCATTGATAAAGGGAGAGCACAGGCAGAGATGGAGACATCTGGGTGAGTTAGGAGTGAACATGACTGTGAGCCTGGCCGTGTGAGGACAGGGGAGAGGGGAGAGGACATGCCGGCCACAAACTGGCATAGCCAAAATGACTGAGTTATAAAGGGAAGGTTCACAGGAGGTGGGTGGGGTGGGAAAGGTGGGGGAGGCTCAGTCTGGGGCAGGACAGTTGATTAGTGGAAAGGGTAAGCATCACATACCCTGAAACCTGTAGGGAATGCAGGATGCTGGGAGAACCTGAGGGCCAGGGCAACTTGGACATGTTAACCTGCATGTCAGCCATTTGTCCCAGGTGTAAGACTGAAATCCCCTCAGGCAGGTACCAGGGAGAAGAAACAGTCTCTGCCACAGCTACACCAGGGCTTTGCCCTCAAGTGGCATCCCTGGGCCTTGGGGAGCAGTTTTGATTCCTAGAAATGTTCTTCCTGAAGCACCACAGAGCAGTATAGACTCCTGGGTCCCACTGTAGTCTAAAGCCACAGACCAGAGCAGGTTTCTAGCCCAACACACACACCCTAGCACACCAAGACCACCCACCAGGTCAGGATACAGCCTCCCTGGAGCACCAACACTCACCCTGTTATGACTTGGATGGTCAGGAATAAATAGCAGGCTTACAACCATCCAGACTCTCCGGTTCTCATCCCTGTAGTAACCAGGCTTTTCCCCGGTAAGACTGACTGGGTGTATCAGGGTAGCAGCCATAGTGAGGACCCCAAGGAGCTGCTGGAGTTCTTAAAATGCAGTCCCGCAGGGGCAGGGGCAGGTGGAGAACTAAGCACAGGTTGCAGCAGGGGCCAGGACAATAAGGCGTGAGAAACCCAGTTCTTCTACAGCTGGGCCAGGAGCACAAGTCCCTAGGCACAGCTGCCCAGCTTCACCAGGTGCCCTGTATCCTCAGGCTAGCCCCTCCAGGGCTCTCTGTGGACCCTGCCCAGACCCCAGGGATTGTTTGCATCACCGCCTCTCCAACCTTTCCATCAGGAACATAGCTGAACACCCTGGAGATGGACAGTTGTCCTCACCCTACCTAATGCTGTGACCATTTAATACAAGTTCCTAGTACTATGGTAACCCCATCCATAAAATTATTTTGTAGCTACTTGATAACTGTAACTTTTTTTACTCTTGTGACTTGTGTAAATACTTAAGGAGATAGGCGTTAGCAAGAGGTTCGAAACCAACAGATTTAAACCGTGACTTTAGGAGTTATCTGAGGAAGACACACCTGGGCTACATTTCTTCTGGAAAACAATCCCACGCCCTTCATATTTATGTGATCAAGATCAATGTGACTGACGCAGGCAAGAGCAGCTGGGGCTTCTGCTTAGCCTCCCCTTTAGCCCTGGAGTGTGACTACCCACAGGGCCATCTCCTCACATTCCTGAGGCCACTGCAGAGCACTCACAAAGCAGCCCTGTGATGGCAGCACCCTGTGCCCTGAACACCTGCTCTGCTGTGCTTTTCCTTTTTGAGAACCTCAGGCCAGATTCTTTTCGTCCCACCCAGAGGATGTGGAACACCTGTGCCCCGTCAGGCCTTTCTCTCCCTCCTCCCTCCCTCTCATCCTTCCTTCCTTCCTTTTTCTCTCAGAAGGGTCTCACGTAGCACAAGTTATCCTCAGACCCACATTGTAGTTGAGGATGACCTGAATTCCTGGTCCCCCTGCCTCAGCTCCTCTAGTGCTGGGATTACATCACCATGCCCAGGTCTCTGTGAGGCTGGAGATCCAACCCAGAGCTTTGCATAGGCTAGCCCAGCATTCTACCACCTGAGACCCCTAGCTGCATGGAGACCACTAGCCCCATGGCAGGCATTTCCTGTTTGTTTAATGTCAACTTGACAGAGCCTAGAGTCAGCTGAAAGGAGGGAGCCGCATTAAGAAAGTGACTCCCTAAGATTTGTCTGTCTTCAGGATTGTAGAGCATTTTCTTAATCAGGGATCGAAGGGGAGGAGACAGCACAGCCCAGTGTAGGTGGGGAAGGCCATGGCAGGTTATCTGGAATATACCAGAAAGTATAGTGACCAAGTCATGAAGATACAGCCAGTGAGCAGCACCCTCCATGGCCTCTGCTCCAGGTCCTGCCTTATGTTCTGGCCCTAGTTGATATCCATTCCTGATTTTCTTCAGAGATGGACTAAGTTTGCAAATGTAAGACAAGGAAGACTCTGCATGTTGCTTCTGGTCAAGGTGTTTGTTTGCAGCAATAGAGACCCTAAGACGCTAGGTACTTCACCTTTAAACTAGAGACCACAACCTCCATTCCACAGGTGAGGAAGTGGAGTCATAAAAGGTGTGGTCTCAGTGATGTGGCTGTCTGAGACAACATGTGACTCACCTACTCTTGGCTCTGACACTTTGTCACCTATCTTAGCTGAGACCATAGAGCTGCTGTGGGCCCAGGCAGAGGCTCAGAATATGTCCCCGGGAGGAAGGATGTACACAGAAGTCCATCCTTTTGTCCTAGTAGTCATTGTCCACATCATGGCTGACAGGTGATAATGTATCCTGGCCAACTTGCTACCTGACTATCTCTGCTACCTGGCATGGAAAGATGTTGATGCAGCCTTCTCTCCAAGCTGTTCTCTTACCCAGACATGAGCTCTGCCCAGCAATGATGTCCTCTCCCTGCAGAGGGAGCTCTCCTCAAGCCCCAGGAACTGAGTACAGGTGCATCAGCTGGGGTAGGGGCACTGTGCTGGCCTTCGAGAGACAGAAGGAGGGCACTGTGCTGTTTGCACACCTTGCTCTGACACTCCAGGGTACTGGGACAGAACAACGGGAAAGCATGAGGTGGAGAGCCTCATGGTTGGACTTGAGACTGAGGAAGCTGCGAATAGAGATGCAGAGATATTCAAGGTATTTATAGACCAAACAATGATGGGTGTCCTCAGAGGAGGAGGAAGGAGAGCCATGAAATGTTCATGAGAGTAAAGACCCAAAGTGGTCATAGGACAGTGAGCCTGATTTGTGTGTCCTTCCATCCATGGAGGTCCTAGTGCTAAGTCCCTTAGACTGCAAACGCATTTGGACAGAGGATCTTTGAGGAAGTCATTAGGACAAATGAGGTCATTAGATTGGGCTTGTGGTTGGTGTCCTTGTCCATGTGGAAGAGGAAATTGGGACATAGACTCAGAAGGAGGGCCATTGAGGAAGACACAGAGAAAACACCTATGATTAAGGAGACAGTCCTCAAGAGATGCCAGCCCCGCCCACACCTTGCTATCTGCTTTCCTTGCTATCTGCTTTCTGGCTGGTATAGAACTGTAGGAAAATAAAAATTAGCCATTCATTTTTTTTGTCACTCAGTCTGTTGTTGCTCTAAGCCGCTGGGGCACCTGCCAGGGTATCCAGGTTCCTGTTTCAGGGCACAGAATTGGACCTGGGACACATAATTAGAAGTAAAGACAGTTAATTAAGCAATGGAGAGCACTCTTGGAGTTGGATGTGGGCTAAGAGAGCTCCCAAAATCCCTGGGTATCCAGGAGCATGGCCCTTTGGGGACATTTCCACAGCACCTGATTCTCCCAGGTTTGTGTACCACAGACATTTCTCACCTTTGCTATGTCTTATTTATTCTAGCAGCTGTCATTCCCCTTTTACAAATTCCTAGATTTGTCCTTTTAGTATAGACAATGTCAACCCTATTTTCTCCAAGTCCATGCTTGAAGGGACTGGGACTCCCTCAAAGATTGTCTGTAGTCCAGTTGTTTCTGAAGTTGTATTTAGTGGTCCAACCTCCCATGGCTGGGTAACACCATCACTTGAGCAGGACATCCAGGCAGTAGGAGCAAGGGAAATCTCTTCATTCATGGATAACCTGGAAGCAAAACTGGGGGATGCTGGATCTCAGATGGCTTTTATAGGGGGCTGCATGGATACCCCAGGCACCTTGAGCAAGCCTGAAACTGTTGGCTGGAACATCTTGCACCAGAGTAGTTCTTGGTACTCTCCTGATTTGCTAACACACATCTGCTGAGAAGGAACTAAGTCTGAGAGCTTTCGCTCTTGACCCTTGATTGTGCTGAGAGTCAGTATATAAGCCTGCTCCTTTGGCCCAATAAATGGCATTCTGCATTCCAGCATTATTGTTGCGCGAATGACCTGCTGTAAGACCCAAATTCCAGGGTCCTGGTGGGCCGATGGGAGAGCCCCATGACACAAACACCAAAACCAGGAGATGCAACAAGCAAGAGGTGTTTATTGAACGAGTGCACTCGGGTGTCAGCAATCTCGGGGAAAGCTGCACATCCCTCAAAGCGTCCAGGCTCCTTTTTATAGAGAAGACCACTAGTCAGCATACATGCATGGGGCACAAGGTGATTGATTACAAAGTATGATCTCATGTTTGAGAGGTCACCCAGGTGTGACCTGTTGTTATTCAAAGGATAAACCATAGAATGGCTTGGAGTGACCCAGACAGGGCTGTTCATCTGGAATCATTTGTTCCAGGGTTGGGGGCCTGTTTCCTGGTTGTGGGCCAAGACCTGTGAGAAACTTCTTTCATACTCTGGCTTTCTCTTGGCTTCAGTTATTCCACAAAGGTCTGATGATTCAGTAACTAGCCCTATTTAACAAGATCGGCTAGCATATAGCCACTAGCCCCATCACCATAGTAACCTTTCTTGTTCTCATAACTCCTGATCTTTCCACCCATGTCAACGGCCATTCTTTGTGATTTTCTATATTCTGCTTGCAAGAACTATTCTCCTTCCTACATCCTTGCTCTGCAAACTAAAGCCGTTCACTGCTGTCTTGTCTTTTATTTAAATCTCTGATTAGTGGAACAGATTGTAGTGCAGGCACTACAGGCTTTCTCCTTCACCTATTTTTTATTTCATCCGCAGCTGCAGCTTATGGAGAGGGTACTACCCACACTCAGTGTGGGTCTCCGTTCAGTTCTCTGTGAAAACACATTCAAGACACACTTTGGTATGCCTCAGTAGCAATCTAAGTGATTCTCAACCTAGTCAAGATGACCACTAGGCTACCTAGGGGAGTACAGTTCCCTAGGGACCAGTGTCCCAGATCAGCTGAAGTTTCTCAAAGGACATTGCAGTAACTGGCTTCAGGGTTTGGTTACTCCTGCATGGTACTCTGAGCATCTTTCCTGTACTGACCTCTCGGCTGGAAGCAAACTCAATTCCCAAACCCCACATATGGGGCAGTGTCTGGAGACATCTTGGGTCTGAAGACATAAGGTGGAGTCAGGGATGGATGCTGATGTTTACCCTGTGTGCTCACTCACGACATCCCAAGACACAGCAGGATCTGACCCTAATGCCTGTGGTACCCACTTCAGGAAGCCTGCCCAGAGAGTCCCCGGCTTGCTCTTGAAGCCAACATGCATCTCCCTATGTACAGAATTGTCTCAGTGCCTCCAGCATATCTGCCCAGACAAGGGTAAGCATGTCCGGGTTTCACACCTGCCTGTCTTCTCCCTGTGTTCCTGTCGATGCTGTGTGAGTTGATGATGCTCTCTCAGTGCTCTGTCCTCGGAGAATCCCTGGAGTCAACTGAGCACTTGCAACCCACGGTTGGTATTATAGTCTGCTGCTATTGTCCTGTCTGGGGCTTTTCCTTCCCAAGATCTTAAACGTATTTGCCGATATTTTCTACACATAACTTTCTTAAGAAACAAGTTGAGCAGTGGGGCTCCTACCTCCATTCTCAGCACTCAGGAAGCAGGGGCAGGTAGGTCCATGAGAGTTCCAGGTCAAACTGTTCTACAGAAAAAGTCAGGACTACACAGAGAAACCCTGTCTTCACACACAGACACACACACACACACACACACACACACACACACCAAAATCAAGGTCTCATGTATCCCAGGCTGGTTTTGAACTCACGGCATACCCAAGGATCACCTTAAACTTGTGATGCTCTGACCTCCACATCTCAAGTGCTAGGATTCCAGCCTATGCTCACACAGCTGGTTGGCACCCTGATTGTGCAATACTGAGGGATCCACTTAGACCCTGGTGTATGATAAGTCAGCTTGTGACAACTGAGCTAAGGCCATGTCCCTGTAAGGGTCTTTATAAATTCACTCTGTAGAGTTATAGCGTGCATGTGCTGACAGTTCCTTCGTGTGAATTGTGTCAGAGGGAGTGGCTTTCTTCCCTGTGGATCAGCTGAAGGAATGACATGTTCACAGTACCCGGCCTCTGTCCCTTGACAGCTGGTGTTTCCATGTGCAAGGACACTGTCTCCCTCTGGTCTGTAGTGAATTAGTGATGACACTGTTAGTCACTGACCACTCTCCCTCCCTCCACGTTAAGCCACACCTTCTTATCCTATTCTCAGCACAGTTCACCCAGCTCCCCACAGCCTCCCTTGTAGACTTTCTCCAGCTACCCTGCTACTGAAATGGACCAGTAACCATCCTCCCAGTGAGGAAATGTCCAGAGGATGTCACACAGAGTTCCTGTAATGTTTGGGGGTCAGCTTTTACTTTCTGCTTTAGAACCTGGATGAGGACAGATCAGGCCAGCACAGAATTTAAGTAAAGGCACTAAAGTTTAATTAGTTAAAAACATGTTTAGGAGGGGGTTAGGGTCAGCATCACTTCTAGGAGCCAAGTACTGAACATCTGGGAAAAGTCCACCAGATTTTCCCTGTATACATCTCGGTGTGCCTTCAAGACACTGAGCACAGAGTCCTCTGCCCAGCACCAGGTCAACTTCTAGCCAGCATTGGTAGCTCAGAGATCCCAGGGCATGAAGTTCCCATCCATACCTGCTCCACAGGCAGCTCCAGATCAGAGTCACCTGAGGGGCATGCTGCACTGGAGCCCAGGATAGGGGTTCAAAGGGACCAGGGGTCTTTAGAAGGTCCATCTGTGAGGTCAGCATCGGAGGCAAAAGGGAGGCAAGAAAACCACAGCTGCACCCAGGAAAGAAGATGGCTCAGGACACAGACAGCCAGGCTCACAGAAGCAGAGCATCTGAAGTTCAGGGCTGAGCCAAGAAGGAGGGACTGCTAGACTGGGGACCTGGGGAACAAGCAGAGAAGTGGGTGCATAAAATCTTCACTGAGAGTACAATGAGCTGGGGCCTGAAGGTCTGTGAAGACCTAGAGAGGACCAAGGAGAGCCTGCTTAGTGAATCCCTGCAGAACTGGATGCTGGATCCATAGGATGGACTCTAGCCAGACCAGCTCCAGTCCTGCCCATGGGCCAAGCTCTTCTCAGCCAGGTAGAGCTGCTTCCGAGCTGGGAGAGATGCCAGGTGTAGGTTCTCTTGCACCAATACCAAACAGCACTCCAGGGTGATTACACAGGAGAGCCGAGGTCACTAAGTTCTAGTCTCATCTCTGCTATCCCAGGGCTCTGTGGGCTCAGGACCTGAATTCCAAGAGTCTGTTTGCTTAGCTGTGACATGGAACACTGGACACATGGAATTTTTTCCAAAGGAGATGGGTGACAGGTGACCACACAAGGAAAGCTCAGGGAGAGCCACCAGCACGCTCTTCCTATACAGAGAGAAAGCCATCCGGTGCCATCTTACCGAGTTTGTTTATTGTTCCTAGGGTCAGTTGCTCCATGTCCCAGATCTGCAGGAGAGAGAACAACCATCAGGGTCCTGGGTGGCACACACCTGGCCAGCTCTAAGACAGTGACAATTCAGGCTTGAGGCAGCACAGAGGGGAAGGGACAGAAGGAGACCCGGGTGTGGGTTCTACAGCCAGAGGGAAGCGTTACTTCCACACCCGCCCCATTGTGTAGAGATCCTCACGAGCTTGCACAGATGTATTCTCCCCGCCAATCCTGTCCTCATCTGTTGCATGATTAGCCTCCTGAAGTAGAGAGGTCAACAGCAAATGTGTCTTCAAGAACTCCCCGAAACTGAGCAGATTGACTAGGCCCCTCGCTGTCAGAGGAAGCAGAGCTAAGCAGCAAAGACCCAAGATGCCTGCAGGGTGTTTAGCCCAACTGAAGCACAGGGAAAAGACCCTGGGAAACCTGCTGAGCTGCCTCCACCCAGTGCAGTGTGCTCCAGGGTCCCAGCTTTTGTGAGCCTTCTGTCACCCATGCTGGGTGGGCTTTGGTGCTGCAGCTAACTTTGAGTTATTTCTACTCCTGTAAGTGATTTTACCCTCACCCGTATTCCTGTGAGTAACCCCAATAAACCTCATTGCGTCACCAAGATGAACTTGGTGCTATCAGTACTTTGGTCTGTTGTGGGTTTCCTATCTGGGGTGAGGATATGAGGATGTTTCCTCTCCCCAAGAAAGGTATTGTCCCACAACAACCCTCTCCAATCCTCTACTAAAAAAGACCCTGTTAGAGCCCTTGAAGGAAGATTTGAATGAAGGAGAGGTTTGAGTCTCCCTAGGGAGAGCTGTTCCTGCCCCTCATCAGCTGCTGCACTCAAGAGAGTGACCCCTCCGCCATACCTGGGCTACACAGTAGAGCTGGCCCTAAGGACAGGCTTGGGAGATCTGACCCTGAGGATATGAAAGCTAGCAAATTCGGCCCCGCCTCTTGCTCATCTCTGCAAGGGGTGAACTAGCCAGGGCAATGCTGGAGAGCGCACCCTATGGGTGAGGATAAGGGAGAGCTGCCAGGCTGACCAGCCCTGCACTACCCAGGCTCAGAACCAGGGTTACTTGTTGGTCTTCCCCAACATCCACCCCATCTGTGATCTGCCTGAGCATCTGAAGGGAGCCAACCTGCAGACCCGAAGCTGCAGGGTTTCCACCACACAGGGCACCAGCAGCATAACCAAGAGGAGTTCCAGTGAGAGCCAGCATGCAGAGTGTGACAGCAACCAAGGGACTCGAACCAGACCAAGGACTCTCTGCAATGAACACTTGCAAGTAAACGTAAATGGATAAAGTGTTTACTGCATGACTCCCTGTGTCACACTACAGCTTCCATGACGAGGCTCCTTTTTCCTTACCCCCTTTTCCTCTTGTTTCTCTTAAATTTATTTTATTTTGGGGGAAGGGTAGCAATGGCAGAGGATGCAAGAGGAAGGGACAGGGAATTGAAGGGGATGGAGATGCACGATGTGAAAGACACAAAGAATAAATGAAGGAGAGGGAAACCTTCCTGGGGTGAAGACAGGATGAGAGCATTTACAGTTGACACCACATCTGCTTCAGCTTTCACGGGGAGGGACCACACACTTACCTTGAAATGCTTCACTAATTTCCAGATGACTACGTCTGTCCCACTGTTTAAACGCACAGGAGTCTTCACAGGAATCTTCGTCCACATCTTGGGCAAACACATCAAACTTGAGAGGAAATAGGACAGGAATTCCTTGCAGCACTCATCCACCTGGCACAACCTGACGGTTGTAAGGCCTCCATGCTGAAGGGAGCAGAGGAGAGGTCCATTAGCGACAGACACATTAGTCATGCCTGGGTGCTGACCGAGCTTTTTTGCTGCAAAGGTCAACGTGAGAGTTTCCCACAGCCCTCACCTCAGCCTTGCAGCCTACACCTGGGTCTTCCCCAGGGCCTGGGATGTCTGACCCAGTGCTCCCTCTGCCCATCCCTGCTCATCCCCAGGCTTCTCCCACACTGCAGCCACAGTCTGCAGCCACACAGCACCTTTCACTGGTGCTGGATTGTCCCTGGAGCTCTGTCTCTGCCTTTAGAGAGTTTTAAAAATTCTCCTTTGAAAACTGGGACAGATTCTGGGAGATGGCTCCATAGGTTAAGTGTCCTGTCTGCACAGACATGAGGACCTAAGTGTGAATCTCCAACAGCCATGTAAAAGCCACAGTCAAACATGTGCCAGGGCTGTGGAAAGCTGAGACAGGAGGATCACTGGGTTCCCTGACTGCCAATCTAGCTCCAGAGTTGGTGAAAGATGCTGTCTCTGGGGCATAAGGTCGAGAGTGACAGAGCAAGTCACCTGAACATTCATCAAGCACAACGTACCAATACACGAGTTCACGTGCGTGCACACACACACATACACACACACACACACACACACACACACACACACACACACACACACCAGGGCTGGGGCAGTGAATTTGCCCAAAGAAATGCCAAGTGGTGTCAATGGTGAGGGTCATGTACCTTTAATAAATGCAAATCAGAAACCTTAGCCAGCATAGTAAAATACAAAGTGAAAAAGTTGCTGTAGCCAGGCATGATGGTGCCTGCCTGTAATCCCAAAACTCAGGAGACAGGCAGGCTGATCTGAGTTTGAGATAAGCCTGGTCTACATAGTAAGTTCCAGGACAGCCAGGACTGTTACACAGAAACACCCAATCTTGAAAAACCAAACAAACAAAAAGGGGAGAAAAAGCAACAACAAATGAATTAGCCACTGTAAATTATAACCAAATGCCAGTTGTGGCCACAGAGCAGAAAGCAGTCAGACTCCTTACCACTGTCCACCTGTCTTCCTATAAATGCCTGCATTTCCTTTCACCTGCCACTTTGCTGATTTGAGCCCTGACATTTTTTTGTATAAGCCTGTTCCTCTGTGGGTATCCAGACTTTAGGCTGGGAGGGAAGGAGGTTAGCAAAGAAGGGACAGGGGCCCATGTTGACATGCCACCTGCTTTTGTAGTAAATGAAGTTTTGTTTGAAACTCCCATTGTCTCTGGATGCCTTGCACCATGGTGGCCCAGGGAGTGTCCCCAAGTCCTCAGTGCCTGCAAAATGAAAAGCTTCCCTCTGAGGCCTCAGATTGCAAAAGCCTCCTGATCCCTGCTGAGATCAACACTGAGAAGACCCTGAGCCAGCCTGCAACTGTATGTGGGAACTCATATACACACTCATACTCACATGGTCACAAAAGCACACCCACACCCACAAACTCATATATATCGCACACATCACACATACTCACACACATAATCATGCTTATTCACACATACTCTCACCCACACATACTCGCGCTAACACATACATACTCTCTCTTACCCACACACAGTCACGCCCTCATTCAGTGTGAGGGAGTGAGTTGTGAAAATGTGTGAGTATGAAAGTTGTGAGTGTGTGAGCATGAGTGTGTGAGTACAAGTGTTAGAGTGAGTGTGTGTGATTCAAGAGTGAGAGTGTGAGAGTGTATGTGTGGTGTGAGAGGCTGAATGTGGAGCGTGTGTGTGTGTGTGTGTGTGTGTGTGTGTAACAATGCAAACCACTTCGTGGTATAATAACCCGAGAGAGAGAGAGAGATAAAGAGAGAGAGAGAAAGAAGGAGGGGATAAATGAACAATGAAGGAGGAAAACACAGAGAGAGAAGAACAATGCTGGGCTGGTGTTGTAACCTGGAATCCCAAAGGACTCAAGAGGCAGTGGCAGAGGGAACAAGTCCCCGTGTAGGATAAACTACAGTGTGAGATCAAGTGCCGCTCTGTGGACCACTCTAGTGGATGTGTCCCTTAGCAACAGCTTTGCCTAGGGACTCAGACCTTGGGCTGAACAGTTCAGAGTAGAGGGCATGGTAAGACTCCCATACCCTGAAACCGGTAGAGAATGAGGGATGCTGGAAGAATCTGGTAGCCAGAGAGCATTTGATATGTTAATGGCACTTCAGCCATTTGTCCCAGATATGGGACCAAAATCCCCTCAGGCAGGTACCAGGGAGAGGACATGTACTATCTGCGACACCTACACTATGACTTTGCCCTCAAATGAATCTAAGAGGACTTGGGGGGCAGCTTTGATACCTAGAAACGCTCTTCCTGCAGCATCACAGAGCAGTATAGACTCCTGGGTTCCATTGTAGTCCAAAGCCACAGCCCAGATGAGTTTTCAGGGTGATTTTCTACCCCAACACACACACCCTAGCACACCAGGACCACCCACCAGGTCAGGATGCAGCCTTCCTGGAGCACCAACACTCACCCTGTTATGAATTGGATGGTCAGGAATAAACCCCAGGTTTATAACCATCCAGAGTCTCCGGTTCTCATCCCTGTAGAACCCAGGTATTTCCATGATGAGAGTGACTGGGGGTAACCCCAAGGAAGTAGCAGCCATAGTGAGGAGCCCAAGGAGCTGCTGGAGTCCTTAAAATGCAGTCCCGCAGGGGCAGAGGCAGGTGGAGAACTAAGCACAGGTTGCAGCAGGGGCCGGGATAATAAGGCATGAGAAACCCAGTTCTTCTACAGCTGGGCCAGGAGCCCAAGTCCCTAGACACAGCTGCCCAGCTTCACCAGGTGCCCTGTATCCTCAGGCCAGCCCCTCCAGAGCTCTCTGTGGACCCTGCCCAGACCCCAGGGATTGTTTGCATCACCGCCTCTCCAACACCTTTCCATCAGGAAACTAATTGACAAACCTGGATTTAAGTTCAACCTACCTAATGCTTCAACACTTTAATACAAGTTCCTGGTATTGTTGTGTATCCCTAATCATAAAATTATTTTTGTAGCTAAATCATAACTGTAATTTTACTACTGTTGTGAATTGTCATGTACGTACTTTGGGAGTTAGATGTTAGCAAGAAGGTCAAAACCCACAAATTTAGAACTGAGGCTCTAGGGGTTATATGAGGTTAAGTTTCTTCTGGAAATCAAGCCCACACCCTCATGGGTCTCTGGTCAAAACCATGTAAAATGTGACTGACTCTGACAGGGCCCCTGGGGCTTCTGCTTAGCCTCCCCTTTAGCCCTGGAGTGTGACTACCCACAGGGCCATCTCCTCACATTCCTGAGGCCACAGCAGAGCACTCACAAAGCAGCCCTGTGATGGCAGCACCCTGTGCCCTGAAGACCTGCTCTGCTGTGCTTTTCCTTTTTGAGAACCTCAGGCCAGATTCTTTTCGTCCCACCCAGAGGATGTGGAACACCTGTGCCCCGTCAGGCCTTTCCCTCCCTCCTCCCTCCCTCTCATCCTTCCTTCCTTCCTTTTTCTCTCAGAAGGGTCTCATGTAGCACAAGTTATCCTCAGACCCACATTGTAGTTGAGCATGACCTGAATTCCTGGTCCCCCTGCCTCAGCTCCTCTAGTGCTGGGATTACATCACCATGCCCAGGTCTCTGTGAGGCTGGAGATCCAACCCAGAGCTTTGCACAGGCTAGCCCAGCATTCTACCACCTGAGACCCCTAGCTGCATGGAGAGCTCTAGCCCCATGACAGGCATTTCCTGTTTGTTTAATGTCAACTTGACAGAGCCTAGAGTCAGCTGGAAGGAGGGAGCCACATTAAGGAAGTGACTCCCTTAGTTTGGACTGTAGGTAGGATTGCAGTGCGTTTTCTTGATTGGTGATTGATGGGGATGGGAGAGTTCAGCTAGTGTAAGTGTGGTCAGCCCTGCCTGGTGACCTGGGTTCTGCAGCATGAAGATGTAGCCATGAGCAGCACCCCCCATGGCCTCTGCTCCAGGTCCTTCCGTATGTACTGGACCTGCTTGAGATCCATTCCTGATTTTCTTCAGAGATGGACTAAGTGTGCAAGTGGAAGACAAGGAAGTCTCCACATCTTGCTTCTGACCATGTTGTTTTATCTCAGCAATAGTGATCCTACAACAGTAGGTACTGCATCATTAGACTAAAGACTGCAGACCCCATTTCACAGATGAAGAAACTGAGCCATGAATTATATGGCCTCAGTGATGTGGCTGTCAGAGACATGTGACTCACCTATTCTTGGCTCTGACACTTTGCTGCCTATCTTAGCTAAGTCCCTAGAATTACTGGGTCACAGAATGTGTCCCTGGGAGGAAGGATGTATACAGAAGTTAGTCCTTTTGTCCTCTAGCTAGTAGTCATTGTCCACATCATGGCTGACAGGTGGCGATGTATCCTGGCCAACTTGGCCCTCTCTGCCACCTGTCATAGAAAGATTTTGAGATCCAGCCTTCTCTCCATGGTGTTTCTGTTACCCAGAGATAAACTCTGCCCACCTATGCTGACCAAACCCTGCAGAAGGAGCTCTTCTCAAACCCCAGGAACTGAATACAGGTGCATCAGCTGGGGTGGGGGTGATTCCAGACCACGGGTGGGGGCACTGTGCTGGCCTTCAGAGGCGGAAGGAAGGGCACTGTGCTGTTGGCACCCCTTGTTCTGACACCCCAGGGTACTAGGCCAGACATGAGGTAGAGAGCCTTCACCATGGTTGGACTTGGGACTGAGGAACCACAATTTGAGATGCAGATAGGAAACTCAAGATCTTAAGAGACCACACAACGATGGGTGTCCTCAGGCTCCTGGGACAAAGGCTCAGGCAGTGACCTGGAGGTCTTTCCCAGGGTAAGGAAATTATAATTCAAGAAGAAGGAGGGGCAATCCCAGGTTGGCCTCTGGACTCTGTTTCTGATGCAGGCAATTATTGTGCCCACTTTTGATCTGGAACTTCAGTCTATAACAACTGTAGATTTACAATGCACCTTCATAACTGAAGTCCTCCCCCCACCCCCTCCATGTTTGCTGCTCTTCCAGATCACCTGTTGTGGTGGCCAGATTTACCTGTCAACTTAGAGTTCATGATTAAGTCAGTGAACTTGGGGTAAAGCAGAACAGCTCCCTTAAAGTGGGTGAGCCTCACCCAATCAGCTGAAGAATCTCACCAGATCACAAAGGCCATCCTTAGGCTGGGCAGATGGCTCAACCAGCAAAGATGTTTGTCATGCATCATGAAAACTCAAGTTGGATTCCTGGGCCCTACATAATAGTGAAGACCAAGTCCCACAAGCTGTCCTCTGGTCTCCGCATGTGTACTATGACACACACACACACACACACACACACACACACACACACACACACACACCGGGTTTGGGGCGGGGGGAACCAAACATACCCATAGGATCACATAGGCACATACACACAGTGATTTTATAATTATAAAAATAAAATTTTAAAGACAAAATTCTCTGTGTTATGTAGTTTTCTGTCAACTTGACACAAGCCAGGATCATGGGACACAGCCCAGCTGACTGTGTGCTGTGCTATTCCTGGGCTGGTGTCCTGGGTATATACGAGAGCTGGCTGAGCCAGCCATGAGGAGCAATAAGATGTAGTGGATCTCCTAGACTCTGCTTCAGCTCCTGCCTCCAGGCTCCTCCCAGACCTCCTCCCTGGCTTCTCTCAGAGATGGAGTGTGCCCTGTGAGCCCATAGGCCCTTTCCTTCCCCAGGAGGCTTTGCCAGTCTTTGTGACATCAGTGTAAAGTTTGGGGACACTCCCTGAGCCAGAGAGAACCCCCAGTAGCACAGCTGTCACAGTGGACACTCCCCATCGGCCATCGTGAGCCTGGCTTGTCCACGGCAGGTTTGGACTTGCTCTAGCATCATGTGTGACATCTCCTATCACAAACCTCCTGCTGGCACACGTGTCCCATTGCTTCTGCTTCTCTGGAGAGTGCTGGCTAATCAAGTTAGCCCACCCTGAGCATTTCCAAGTAAATTAAAGGTTGTCACATTAACCACCTTACCCCAGTCCCAAAGCCTGATGGGATTCTGATCTGCATAATCAGAATCTCTGGGTCCATGTGAAAAGAACTAAGAAGTCCCCCATACTGGAACCCACAATCCAATGTCTCTCTGAGTTTTAGGCTGTCTTTAATTTTATTCTGTGGTTTTGTACTATGTATTTTTAGATTTTTAGAGTCAAGCCCTTTAAATATTACATTTTAAAATTCTGTGGTATGTGTGCTTGCTAACAAGGTGGATGTGGTCTGAATGGGAATGCTCCAATAGGCTTGTATATTTGAATGTTTGTTCCTCAGCAGGTGGAACTATTTGGGAAGGGTTCGGAGGTGTGGCTTTGTTGGAGGAGGTGTGTCACTCGGGCCAGAATGTGGTTCCAAATGTCCATTGCTTTCTCAGCTCCCTCTGCTTCAAGCCTGTGGGTTATAAGATGTAAGCAGCTCTCTCTGCTTCATGGCTGTGGGTTAGAAGATGTAAGCTCCCAGCTACTGGTCTGGCTCTGTGCCTGCCCATCTGCCGTGTTCCTCACCATGATGGTGACAGACCAATCCTCGGAGCCATCAGTCCCAAATCAAATACTTTTGTTTACAAGTTGCTTTGGTCATGGTGTTTTATCACAGCAAGAGAAAAGCAACTAAGATAAGAGACGAAAATATTTGTTGCTAGTCCTATGTCAGGAGAACTGGGTGGCTACATATCTGCTATGTCCTGTTGTTTGGGGACAGACTCCTCTGCATCTTCAATTATTCCAGGCTCATCCTCTCATACCTTCAAATCATCGAGTACAAGAACAGAGGCCAGCAAGCAGCTTCATTGAAAGCTGGGTCTATTTCAGCAGGAAATGTTTTCATGCAGAAGAATTATCAGAATGACTAATTCTAATATTGTATTGTGCAAGGTCAAATATCCCATTGTTTAAACATTGACAAAAGAGTCTCCCAGTGCCCTGGCCCTGCAGCCTGCCCATGGCCATCACTTCCCCAAGCCTCCCAATCAACATAGATCCCACTGCCCATGGTGACTCCTCCTTTTCCTACCCTCTACCCCCAGCATGCAGAGTCCTCTTCTGACGCCTGGACTGGATTCCAGTCAAGTAGGTTCTGCCCAGCCTCAGCAGCACAGTTTGGAATAGTGGGTACAGTCTGTTGGCCCTGATCAGCCTGGATTCCCCATTCACATTCCTCAGGGTGAGAACTGGGATCCATTCAAGATCTACCCACAGACACTGCTCCTGGGATAAGACCTCCTGCTCCAGGATAAATGGTCTAGAAGCAAACCCAGAAGACCACACTTTCTCCATCATCACCAAGCACACCCTGCCCTTGAGAATGATGACCTCTGCATCACCAGACAGGAGGTTTCACTTCCTCCTTGCTCTGGGAGA
The DNA here is from genome assembly GCF_943737965.1 of Phodopus roborovskii. Taxonomy (NCBI): domain Eukaryota; kingdom Metazoa; phylum Chordata; class Mammalia; order Rodentia; family Cricetidae; genus Phodopus; species Phodopus roborovskii. The sequence goes on along the minus strand of NW_026126516.1, from coordinate 5,479,738 downwards.
GGCAATAAAGGCAGATAGAGCTGCATGCATTTTGTGTGGCTGGAGGAAGACCCTGGGTTAACTGTACTTGCCCTGGCCATGCCTTCTTTAACAGACTTTAACAGACACAGTGCACCTCTAGAACCCTCTTGGTATTTTCCAATTTCCAAAGAGTTGGAAACCCATGGCTTCATTGTCTAGTCTAAGACATTGGCTCCTGCCCCCTCCTCATCAACTCCCCCATATCCTTTCATTCGGCCTTCTGTTAAAGCAATGGTTTCCTCTAGAGCTGTATACCATGAGCATCCCCAAGCTCTACTCATCTCCAATATTAACAAAGCTTGTCCTGTTTACTATTTGGATGGGGAGCATCCCAGTGGCTTGTGGGTTTCTCTTACATGGACAGCATCCAGGCTGTGTATATTTGCACTGCACTAGCAGTCTGAAGGCAGTGGCCCCACCAACCTAGTACTTAAGAGCATAAAGTTTCTCTGTCCATCCCAAAGCTGGAGTCCAGTGCTTAATTCAGGCATTTGCTCTATGACCTTGATCTTTTTTTATCTTTCCGCTTATTACAATTAACAAAAACATGTTGGCTGTGTAGATCAGCTGTGGTCAGCTGAATTACAGACCAACATTTAAGACCATGTGTCTGGGGAGGAACACTATCCCTAAACCCTTGACAGAAGCATTCTCCTATATCAGTGGCCCTAACCTCTTTATGCTGTAGCCTTAATGTGGTGACTCCAACCATAAATTTTTGTTGCTACTTCAAAACCATAATTTTGCTACCATTATGAATCAAAATATAAATATCTGATATATAGAATATCTGACATGTGGCCCCAATGAAAGGTCGATCAACACCCCTCTATGAGTCTCGTCCAAAGGTTGAGAACCACTGTTCTATATATACTGAGGAAGAAGCTTCTAGAAGGATGCACATGGAACTCTCTAGACATGAAGGAGATATGCTGCTAGCCAGTCACATTAGTCAAACCAACCCTGGTGGTCAGTGAAGAGACAGATGTCTAGAGAAGGTCACAAATGATCCTGTAATGTTTGGGGGTCAGCTTTCTGCTCAAAAACCCAATAAGGACAGACCAAATCAACACAGAATTTAAGTAAAGGCACTAAAGTTTAATTAGTTAAAAACAAGTTTGGGTAGGGGTTAGGGTCAGCATCACTTCTAGGAGCCAAGTACTGAACATCTGGGAAAAGTCCACCAGATTCTCCCTGTATACATCTCGGTGTGCCTTCAAGACACTGAGCACAGAGTCCTCTGCCCAGCACCAGGTCAACTTCTTCTAGCCAGCTCAGAGATCCCAGGGCATGGAGTCCCCATCCATACCTGCTCCACAGGCAGCTCCAGATCAGAGTCACCTGAGGAGCATGCTGCACTGGAGCCCAGGAGAGGGGTCCAAAGGGACCAGGGGTCTTTAGAAGAACCATCTGTGAGGTCAGTATCAGAGGCAAAAGGGAGGCAAGAAAACCACAGCTGCACCCAGGAAAGAAGATGGCTCAGGACACAGACAGCCAGGCTCACAGAAGCAGATCATCTGAAGTTCAGGGCTGAGCCGAGCAGGAGGGCCTGCTAGACTGGGGACCTGGGGAACAAGAAGAGAAGGAGATGCATAAAATCTTCACTGAGGGTACCAGGGTTAGGGCCTGAAGAGCTCCCAATACCTAGAGAGGATCAAGGAGAGGCTGCTTAGTGAATCCCTGCAGAACTGGGTACTGACCCAAAGGCTGTGATCCAGGCAGTCCACATCCAGCCCTGCTCCTGGGCCAAGCTCTCCTCAAGCAGCTAGAGCTGCTACCAGGCTGTGGGGGAGATGCCCAGTGTAGGTCCTCTAGAGTCAATACCACACAGCACTCCAGTGTGATTAAACTGGAGAGCAAGGTCACTACATTCTAGTCCCATCACTGCTAACCCAGGGCTCCGTGGTCTCAGGTCTCACATTCCGATAGCCAGAGCCTGTTTGCTTAGCTGTGACATGGACACATGGAATTGTTTCTGGAACTGGGGGTGACTCTGTGCTTACTGTGGGGTCAGTTCACAGCACTTATGTCCAAAGCAGTGTGACAGGTGGCCACACAAGGAAAGCCCAGGGAGAGCCACCAGCACTGCCCTCCAATAAAGAGGGAAAGCCTTATGGTGCCTGTCTTACCACCTTTTAACTCCAGCTTCAGGACCAGGTGCTCTGTGTCACCAATCTGCAGGAGAGGAAACAGTCATCAGGAACCTGGGAGCCACACTTCTAGCCAGCTCTAAGACAGTGCCCATTCAGATGAGGCAGCACAGAGGGGAAGGGACAGAAGGGGATCTAGCGTGTGCATTCTATAGACAGAGGGAAGCATTCTTTCTACTCTGCCGCACTGGACGCAGGTACACATGTGTGCACAGATGCATTGTCTGTCTCCATCCTGTCTCTCCTCCATTGTATTATTGACCTCCTGAAGGTCAACCACAAACATGTCTTCAAGAACGCCCTGAATCACTAGATTCCTCCCTCCAGAGGAAGCAGAGCCAAGCAGCAAAGACTCACACAAGAGAAGCAACCCAGCCAAGCAGACACCAGCCAAGCTGCCTGGAAGGGGTTTAGCCCACCTGAGGCACCCGGAAAGGACACGCTCCAACCTGCTGAGCTGCCAGCAGGCTGTGCAGTGTGCTCCAGGGTCCCAGCTTTTGTGAGCCTTCTGTCACCCGTGCTGGGTGGGCTTTGGTGCTGCAGCTGACTTTGGGTCATTTCTGCTCCTGTAAGTGACCTCACCCTCACCCGTATTCCTGTAAGTAACCCCAATAAACCTCATTGCTTCACCAAGATGAACTGGATGCTATCAGTACTTTGGTCTGTTGTGGGTTCCCTATCTGGGGTGAGGATATGAGGATGTTTCCTCTCCCCAGGAAAAGTTTTTGTGACACAACAACCCTCCCAAATCTTCCACTAAAAATGACCCTGTTAGAGCCCTTGAAGGAAGATTTGAATGAAGGAGAGGTTTGAGTCTCCCTAGGGAGAGCTGTTCCTGCCCCTCATCAGCTGCTGCACTCAAGAGAGTGACCCCTCCGCCATACCTGGGCTACACAGTAGAGCTGGCCCTAAGGACAGGCTTGGGAGATGTGACCCTGAGGATGTGAAAGCTAGCAAATTCGGCCCCGCCTCTTGCTCATCTCTGCAAGGGGTGAACTAGCCAGGACAATGCTGGAGAGCGCACCCTATGGGTGAGCACAAGGGAGAGTCTGCAGGCTGACCAGCCCTGCACTACCCAGGCCCAGAACCAGGGTTATGAGCTGATTCAGCCCAACATCCACCCCATCTGTGATCTGCCAGAGCACCTGAAGGGAGCCAACCTGCAGACCCGAAGCTGCACGGTTTCCATGACACAGGGCACCAGCAGCATAACCAAGAGGATATGGATAAACGTGTTTACTGCATGACTCTGTATCACACTACAGCTTCCATGATGAGATTGATTTTTCCTTTCCCCTTTTTCATCTTTTTTCCTCTTTTATCTTTTTTTGTTTGGGGTGGGGAGGGGGTTACAAGGGCAGAGGATGGATACAGAGGGACTGGGAAATGACTGGGATGGAGAAGCACGATGTGAGAGACACAGAGAGTAAACGAAGGAGAGGATAAAAATGAACCTTCCTGGGGTGAAGACAGGATGAGAGCATTTGCATTTGACACCACACCTGCTGCAGCTCTCACTGGGAGGGACCACGGACTTACCTGGATATGATCCACTAATTTCCAGATCCTTGAGTCTGTGGCCCAGTATGATATCAGAGAGTGTAGCTGCCAAGTCTTGGGGAGACAGAGCAAACGCAACTGGGAGGGAGTAGTGGCCTCCTGGGGCAATCTGCTCACCTGCAAGAAGTTGATGGTGATAGAGTCTCCAAGCTGAAGGGAGCAGAGCAGAGGTACATTAGGCACAGATTCCATTAGTCATGCCTGTGTGCTGGCCTAACTTTCTTTGCTGCAAAGGTCAAGATCAGAGATTTATATTCCAACAGCCCTAACCACAACCTTGTCTGCGACACCTCGGTCTTCTCAAGGACCTGGGAAGTCTGATTCTCTTTTGAGGCTCTGACTCAGGCAGAAGAATCACAAGCCCGGTCCCACCTGAACTACAAAGTGAGTTCAAGTGCCTCTCCACAGGGCACTCTAGTGGATGGGTCCCTTAGCAACAGCTTTGCTTGGGGCCTGACGTTCATTCTTTTACAGGAGTCATCAAATTCTCCCCACCCCCAATTGCCCAAGAAGCTGTTCTGGTTGCTGCACCTGCTCCCCGATAGGCACACTTGGAATCAAAAGCTGCTTTAACTCAGAAGCAGGATGGCTGGAGGCATGGGACTCTTGAGTTTGACTACACAGTTTCTCATGGACGCTGCCCCGTATGCATCCCCAATAACGGAATTCTGTTCTGGGGTTTTTTGTTTTGTTGTGTTTTGTTTTGGTAACTAAAAATATTTGGTCCAAAATGTTGCCACAGTTTATCTGGTAAAGGTTTACCAAAAACTTAGAACATTTTTTTAATGAAGCTATAGGTGAATTTTCTTTTAAGTTTCAAATCTGAGACAAAGTAATGTCCCTTAAGATATCATATTCGGCACCAGATGAAGAGGGGGAAAGGTATGGTGGAGGGGAAGGTTTATTGTAGACAAAACACAGCATAGGCAGAAACAGGGACCTGGGAGAGTTCTGAGAGAACAAGACTGTGAGCCTGGCCATCTGAGGAGGAGGGAGGCTTGGGGGAGGAGAGGGACGAAAGGGAGGAGAAGTTGCCCATCAAGTGGGGTGGCCTGGGCCAAGAGAATGGCATATGCAAATTTGCTGAGTTATATAGGGGCCAGAATAGGTGGGGTGGGGAGGACAAAATTTGGGGGAGGCTCAGACCTTGGGTTGGACAGTTCAGGGTAGAGGGCAGGATAAGCCTGCCATATGCTGCAACAGGTAAGGACTGAGGGATGCTGGGAGAATCTGGCCAGAGGGCACTTTGGTACCTTAATAGTCACCTTGGCCATTTGTCTAAGGTGTAAAACCTAACACCCCTCACCCAGTACCAGGCAGGGGAGCCATAGGCTCTGCCACATCTACACTAGAGCTTTGCCCTCAAGTGACATCCCCGGGCCTTGGGGAGAGTTTTCATACCTACAAACGCTTTTCCTGCAGCATCACAGAGTTTAGCCTCCCGGGTTCCATTGTATCTAAAGCCACAGCCCAGAGCAGTTTTCAGGGTGAGCATGTACTCACCAGCAGACAGCATGGGCCCTAATCAGTCTCCAGTGTGAGGCCCCCTTAGCTGTTAATACTTCCCAGGCCATTCGACTTGGGAGCAACAGCAACAGATGTGTCATTTGTCATTATTTCCAGAAAAATCAGAAACTGGCGGTTGGCATTCTTATCTGCTCCTTCCAAGCAGTGTGGCTTATACTGCACCTGCCTTTCTTCTTACCTGGAGAACTCCTATTCCTCTCACAAAGCCCAGCCAAAACTATCCTATCTACAGGCATTATCAGCATGCTCACTCTGACTGGGCCCTGTAAGTCAGGCCTTACCACAAGCCTACCCACCCCCCATGGTTAAGCCTGAGCCTGCAGGGCCTCCAAGCAGGGGTTCCTGGGGCTGGTGCACGGGTGAAGACATGGTTCTGCTCAGAGACCAGTATCGGCTATTTTCTGACATGATATCATCCCAGCACACACACCCTAACCCACAAGTCTACCTACAAGGTCAAAGTACAGCCTCCACTGAGTCCCAAAACTCACCCTGTTTTGAGTTAGATAGTGGGAACAAAATCCCTGTCTTTCAACCATCCAGAGTTTCTGCTTCTCATCCCTGTAGTAACCAGGCCTTATACAAATAAGACTGCATGGGGGTAGCTCCAGGGGAAGAGCAGCCATAGTGTGGAGCCCAAGTTGCTGGCAGATCCCTTTAAACACAGTTCTGCAGGGGCTGGGTGGGGCTGGGCAGGGAGGGTAAACAGGAGACACCAAGACCTTCTACAGCTGGGCCAGGAGCCCAGGTCCCTGGAAACAGCTGCCCAGCTTCACCAGGTGCCCTGTATCCACAGGCTAGCCCCTCCAGGGCTCTCTGTGGACCCTGCCCAGACCCCAGGGATTGTTTGCATCACCACCTCTCCAACCTTTCCATCAGGAACATAGCTGACCCCACCCCCCGGATCTAGAACAATGGCCCTCAGCCTACCTACTGCTGCTACCCTCAAATTACAGTTCCACATATTGTGGTGAACACCAACCATAAAATTAGTTTTGTAGCTACTTCATAACTGGAATTTTGCTACTATTGTGAACTGTCATGTAAATACTTTGGGGGACAGAGGTTTCCAAGAGGATCACAATCCAGAAGTTGAGAACCAATGTCTGTCCTGCAGGTTAATTGGGCAAGACACACCTGGGCTAAATTTCTTCTGGAAGACAAGCCCATGCCCCTCATTTGTTTGTGATCAAGACCATGTAAAATGTGACTGACTCTGACAGGGCCCCTGGGGCTTCTGCTTAGCCTCCCCTTTAGCCCTGGAGTGTGACTACCCACAGGGCCTTCTCCTCACATTCCTGAGGCCACAGCAGAGCGCTCACAAAGCAGCCCTGTGATGGCAGCACCCTGTGCCCTGAAGACCTGCTCTGCTGTGCTTTTCCTTTTTGAGAACCTCAGGCCAGATTCTTTTCGTCCCACCCAGAGGATGTGGAACACCTGTGCCCTGTCAGGCCTTTCCCTCCCTCCTCCCTCCCTCTCTTCCTTCCTTCCTTCCTTTTTCTCTCAGAAGGGTCTCACGTAGCACAAGTTATCCTCAGACCCACATTGTAGTTGAGCATGACCTGAATTCCTGGTCCCCCTGCCTCAGCTCCTCTAGTGCTGGGATTACATCACCATGCCCAGGTCTCTGTGAGGCTGGAGATCCAACCCAGAGCTTTGCACAGGCTAGCCCAGCATTCTACCACCTGAGACCCCTAGCTGCATGGAGACCCTGCCCCCTGGCAGGCATTTCCTGTTTAAGGTCAACGTGAGAGTCTAGAGTCAGCTGAAAGGAGGGAGCGGCAATTAAGAAAGATTTGTCTGTCTTCAGGATTGTAGAGCATTTTCTTAATTAGGGATTGATGAGAAGGGGAGAGCTCACCCAGTGAGCTCTGTGCAGGTTATCTGGGTTCCACAAGAGAGTATAGTGACCAAATCATGAAGATGTAGCCAGTGAGCAGCACCCCCCATGGCCCCTGCTCCAGGTCCTGCCTTATGTTCAGGCCCTGCTTGAGATCCATTCCTGATTTTCTTCAGAGATGGACTAAGTGGACAAGTGGAAGACAAGGAAGCCTCCCCATCTTGCTTCTGGTCAAGGTGTTTCATGACATCAATAGAGACCCTCTAAGACACTAGGTACTGCATCTTTAGACTAGAGACCGCAGACCCCATTTCACAGATGAAGAAACTGAGGCATGAATGCTGTGGTCTGAGTGAGGTGGGTGGCAGTGGGAACCTGTGACTCGCCTACTCTCAGCTCTGACACTTTGCTGTCAATCTCTACTGTGTTCCTAGAATTCCTGGATCACAGGTAGAGGCTCAGAATGTATCCCTGGGAGGAAGGATGTATACAGAAGTCGGTCCTTTTGTCCTCTAGCTAGTAGTCATTGTCCACATTGTCCACAATGTGGCCTGGCCAACTTGTCCCTCTTTGCTACCTGGCAGAGAGCCATACCCAAATCCAACTCTGCTCTATCTTAGCAATGTGAACATCTGCAAGTCACTCATCTGTCAACCCTCTGTAGTTCTTTTTTGTGAGTAGACATGTGGGAGCATGCATTTATGTTTGAAAGTACACATGCATCAATGTGCATATGGTCAGTCTTGAGTGTTCTTCTGGTGCCAGCCACCACTGGTTTTGAAATAAAGTTTCTCATTGGTCTGGAACTCACCAATGGCTAGCCATATAGCTATGGAGATCTATCTGTCTTTGCCTTCTCAGATCTGGAGTCGCAAGCATGTGCTCCTCACTCTGCTTTCCATTCGGGTGCTTTGGATCAAACTAGGTCCCTTTTATTAACTGAACCAGCTCCCCAACCTCCTATGATGATTATTGTACCTGCCATGTGTCCTTTGGAGAAGTCAATGCCAAGGCTAAGTACTTAGCACAGAGTGTGGCACAGGAAATACCCTGTGTGTAGTATTGGTGGGGACTGTGCTGGCCTGTTCTCTAGGGCCACATTTTGCAGAAAAGGCTAGACACACCATCCCTCTTAATTGCCCCTGTACACAGCGCCTTACTTTTCCCCAGTGGCAGCCTTCCTGATGATGTGAACCACTATTTCCTGCAGATGCCATCTCTGCAGCATACCACACTGCCAACTTTCCCACCATCTTCCATTTCCTATGAGTTCCCACGTCCCTTGTTGCTTTTGGTTTGGTATTTTGAGATGAGAATCTCACCATGTGCCCAGGCTGGCTTGAACTCTAGATCTTCCTGTCTCAGTTGCCTGTGTTCTGGGGCTGTACTTCTGATAACAGTGTTTATCCTTCCCACCCATTTGCCTCTCTCATCAGAGATCTGAGTGTTTATTCCAGGATTTGGTGACCTGGTGACCACAGGCTTTTCTCTGGGGAGATCCAAAGCTGCAGTCACTCAATAGCTGTCCATTTTTATTCACCAAGCTGAACTCACTGTTGTGTGAGAAGCTCCGTGGGGTTCTTGAGATGTTCCCACTCTCATGCTACAGGAACCTACCACAGGAGATGAACAGGGGTGGGGTCAAACAAAAGCAAATGACTGCCAGCCCCCAAGTGTACACAGACCTGTGGCAGCCCTGTCTCCTGTGATCTGTTGTGCCTATCAGCTACACTTCTTCTTCCCAGGAGTTAGGAATGTTCCTTCAGCTATGATCTAACTCTAAATCAAGCTCCATCATGATACAGACATGGAGATAGATGGACTAGGGCCTCCAGTAGCTCTGAGAACTCAGTGAGTCCAACCCAGGAATCATGATGATCATCATAGTGTCAGATAATGTGATCCAAGCCTTAGCCACACCATAGGGTCTCATCACAGATAATCCAGCCTAATAGTATCAATCCTGGAGGCACCTCCCTACATGAGCCCAGTCCACTACACAAATGCATACATACACACCTGAACATACACAAACACCCACACACACATGTGAACATGCATACACAGATGCACAGCACTGGGTGGGAGGGACTGGACACACCTGATATTTGTGATTAAATCATCTATACAGGGCAATCTCTGTTGGACTCCTGTTGATTCAATATAAGAACCACTGTCTCCATTCTGGGTGCTTATAGGATCTTCTAGACCTACAAACCCTGTCCCCTGGGCTACTTGGGGCCAGAGTGAAAGGTTTCCATACAAATTACCTTTGACTAAGTGCAGACTTTCTTCTGGACTTTACCACAGCTTCCTGGCTTCCTAGACCCCAGAGATGCAAGAGAAGGCCTAGAAATATCCAGGCCCAGCTTCATCTCCTCTCAAAACATGAGGTGAAAGCCTGTGTTCTAGGTAAACTTGTAGGAATGTCCATGGAGCCTATGGACCACCTGCCCCTGCCAGGATAGCTATGGATGCAGCCCAACCCCAAATCGTCAATTTACCTAAAACACTGTAAGATTTTTCTTTGATGATTTTTTTTTCCAGGGGAGGGGGATTGAAACTGGGTTTCTCTGTAGTTTTGGAGCCTGTCCTAGAACTTGCTTAGTAGACCAGGCTGGCCTTGAACTCACAGAGGCTCTGCCTCTCGATTGCTGGGATTAAAGGCGTATGCCACCACCACCTGGCCAGCACCAGATTATTATTGTTTGTAATAACTCGCGCATGCAGTTTTCAAGCATGGATTCTGCGTTCTGAAGGCAGAACTGTGTCACAATATCAAAAGGCGCGTGTTTCCAAAGCATTTCACAGTGGCGTTCAGTCACACTGAAGGGCAGGGTGCGGCAATCATGTATCGTGGGTCAGGTGCGAACGCCCCAGAACTGTCTCTACTTGTTATTGTTTCGTTTCTTTCCCCTCTGCCCCATCACCTCCACCTAAGGGTGTTCTCCAGCCTGCAGTTATTGCAGGGAGCCATTTCTTCTGCTAACCCCCAAGTTGAACTGAGATGGACTCAGTTGATAAAAAGAATTCTAGAAGATTCCAGAAACTAAAAATCTAGTCCCAGACACAATAATACGAATAGTCCTTGTGGTTCTTCCTGGCTTTCTTTCACTCACCATCAGTCACTGCTGTGTGCTGGGTGTGGGCCTGACCCTGAGCTGCATGTAGACCCATAGTAAACAGACAGACCTATACCCGCCTGCTCCCCTCTATCCACTCCAGTGAGGATGCAGAGGATTGGTGACAGCCACTGATGTGATTCTAGATGGTGAGAAGTGTCATCGACCGAAGGATGATGGGGGAAGGGAGGTCTCATGTCAGTCCACGTGCTCAAGTAAGAGCTCTTGGAGGGGAGTGTTCAAGCATGGGGACCTCAGTGTTGGGTAACTATCTGCTTCGTGACCAGAGACAGACATTCCCAGGTGACAGGAAGGACAAACCTGGAGGGCAGAAAGGTTGACACGCAGTGGGGAGAGAGACCTTACCAGAGACTCAAGAGTGGCTCACCCTCTGCTCTGCTCCTTCTGAGGTTTGCTGCTCCTGAGGTGGACATCCCCAAGCCTTGACTCTCGTCTCCAGGCTTCTCCTAATCAGTTCTAAGAAGAGGGTGAGAAACCAGATTCTGGAATGGCAGCTCGCTCTCTCTGCCGAGAATGTAAATAGGAAAGCCTCTGAATAACATGGAAACAATTACTCAGGCAGATGAAGTGCCTTTGTTCCTCTTCTTGACAGCCAGTGCCTCAGGAAGACTTTATGGCTTGTGACTTCCACAGCATGTGACCTCCACAGGAACATACACAGGTGTTTTGTATCCATAGACTCAGGGATAAAGCGAGACAGCTCCTGGTCTGATAATGAGCTTCCAGTTTTTGGCAGGGTCGCGGAGTTACAGGCTGGGGGAGGACAGAGGCAGAGAGCATCAAGAGCTGTTCCAGGAAGAGCATCTGAAACCTGCAAGGAAAAGTTATTTCAAAGTCAGGGCAAGTAGGAGTGGAACTGGCCAAGGTACTGACTGAGATGGTGTGGGACCCCCAGGGGTCAACTATCACACAGCCCTAGACAAAGGACAGGGTCTAAAACTGACACTTGGAGTCTGGGTTCCCAGCTAACTCACTACACACACACACACACACACACACACACACACACACACACACACACGTCAAACATGTGCAGTGAGCCATGCCCTGTGTAGAACTGCTGTATGTGCTGGTGGGAAATCATGACTATGTGAAGAGGTGTGTGTGTGAGTGTGTGTGTGTGTGAAAGAGAATCCTAGGCTTAGGTAACAGCAATTGCAAAGACATGAGGCAAAAGCCGCTTCCCAGGCTCAGGTTGTGGCTAGGAGCTCCATGGAGTTGCTATAAACACTGGTAGTGTGCCTGGTATGCTGTCTCTAAAGTGACTCCCCATGCCTCCTTTTGCACGGTCCCCTTGGTTGAGTATGGTTGTGGCTGGGACTTAAGTATAATCCATCAAATACAGGATTCCTGGTTCATAGAAATCATGAGACAGGTGACATGGCTTACAGGGTACTCATGCTCCTGTTATATGGCCATATCACAGAAGATCATGGTGTCATCTGGCACCTTCTCATTCCTTTGCTGGTCTTGAATCAAGGGACCTAGTAAGAAATCTCATATAGCAAGAAATGTAGACAGCCTCTATCAGACAGATACAGGGAATGGGGAACACTATCCTACATATACCAAGAAACAAATGCCACCAACAGCATGATGTGTAAGGAGTAGAGGCTTTTCCCCCCACTGGCCACCGCGCCAGCCCCAAATAAAAGTCCTCATGCAGTTTGCATCAAGACCGCTCCTCATGAGTGATTTGGGGTGTCACATTTCCTGAGTGGGAGCATGAAGATCCACACTCTGAGGGTCTTTCATTTTTACTTTATTTATTTGCTAAGAAGGATAAAGAACTTTCCAGAAATATTAAAGGGTTTGTTGTTATAATCCCCAGACCCTGACCCTAGGTTACATTTGTAATCAGAAAACATACCTATCACAAGTCTGTTGCTGGAAACTTGTGTTGGGTCTAATTCGCACTTTTCATAGGCAGTAAGTTCCATGCACAATTTGTTGGTGATAATTAACACACCCTGACTTATACACAAAGTTTCAATCAACCCAATCTGGCAAAAAATAGATACATTAGGTAAAATTAGGAACATGGCTAAAGGCCGTTTTCTCTAGACAAGTAATTGCTTTTGCAAATAAGAAAGGATTCTTGACAGGTGTAGAATAATAATTAATCATTTGTCCCACTGAAAACTGCCCAAGAGGAGGCAGAAACATATGCTTCTATTCCCGTGGCCGCAGCCTGGTGGCCTAGAAGCAGGTCTCTGCAATAGTCTGCAGTGAAGGATTCCTGGGAGGAGAGGGGATTTCCCAACCCACAAGCCAATCCAGCATTTGTGCTGTGTCTGCTAGTTGAAGCTGAAAACGCCCTGACTTCGAGTTCCTTTCCCAAGTAGTTCTGGGTAAACACAGACCCAGGAGATTCTCCTTTCTAGGCGTTCGAGTGGAAGCAGTTCACCCCCACCCTCCACTCAGTGTGGGTGCAGGATGGCCTCTTGTATCCCTGCAGCCATTGATGACCTGCTAGCTCCCCTCCCCTGCTTCTTAAAAATCATTCCTGACGCCAAGCGGTAGTGGCAAACAGATCTCTGTGAGTTCGAGGCCAACCTGGTCTACAAAGTGAGTTCCAGGAATGCCAGGGCTACACAGAGAAACCCTGTCTCAGAAGAAGGAAGGAAAGAAACAAAAGACTAGAGAACAGGCGTCCGCCCCGTTTGAAAAGGAGGGAGGGAGGGCTGGCACAAACATCTCAAATGCAAACGATGTCCCCCTGTGGTGAGGAGAGACTTGTCATAGCTGTCTTCTCTGTGTGTTTGGAACCATGTGACAGTCACAGAATTCTACCATGTCAGCAGATGAAGGGCCTCCGTCTGTCATGAGGCCTAGGGGGAAGATGTGGGAGAGGAAAAGGACAGAATGTTGGGAGACTGAAGAATGCTAATTGCAAACAAATGTTCCACCTAGCTTGTGGGACACTGAGGATGGGACTCTGCACTTCCTCCATGCTAGGCAGGTGCTCTACCACTGAGCTACATCCCCCGCCTGAGGCCTTCTGGGAATGGCTGCTGCTGAGTTCTGCTACCTGCAGCCTGGCTGGGCCACATCATGCTCCCACTTGCCTTTGCTTCCAGGCTGGATGAAGTCTAGCATTCCTCTCAGACCCCTACATACTTGCTCATACTTCAGGGAGGGGAGCCTGGTTGTCTTCATTCCTCTCCCACTGTTCTAATCCAGCTCCCCACCCCTCCGCTATAAGCTCCATACCGACACACACATCTCAAGTCCATCCAAACCTCTGCATCAGACTGGAGCCAAATCCTCTCAACCCACCTTGCTTATGTCTGCCTCAGTGCTCTCCTTAGCTGAGGGAGGGAGCGTGGGGCTTCTGTTCCCTTCCTCCAGACTCTCTGAACTGTCTTCAGACCTGTGGCCTGAGCAACCAACTCGTACCAGCCACCCTCCCTTACTTGCCTCTCCTTGTCGTGCACTTGGGACTGGTGGGGCTTTTTAAGGACCCCAGGCCTACTGAGACTCTTTACTCACTGCCCCAGGCTGGAAGGTGACTCTTGCCTCGGAAAGAGCTGATCTTCTCTTCCTCCTGGCTCAAACTACATGAACAGAGAGCAGCATGGGCAGATGACCAGGGGCTGACTGCTGTGGCTACCTGAGGCCACTGTGCATACAGGCAGATACTGGTGACCAGAGGAACCCCAGGCGGACTCGCTGTGGGGATGCACCTGTCTAGACTAGGGTACCGGGCCTCATCTGATGGTGAGAACCAGATCTGACAGCTGGAAGCAGCAGAATCTGTGTGAGGAAGAGCCCGGGGTGGGGGGGAGAAGGGTGCACCACAAGGGCCCTGCTTCAGGCTCAGTGGTTCTGGGGACAGAGAGGGGGCCTTTCTAGGGACCAGAGCTGAGGCTGCTCCTCCCACACACAAGGCAGAGCTGCCTTCTGGCGCTAAACACCAATAACACTGAGAGCATAGGAAGAACAAAGCTGTGAGCATCCCTCCCAGGCTGCCTGGACAGACTTGAAAGCGCTCTGTTTTTATCTGGGAGTACTGTGTTCTGCACTATTGTGAGGGAGAGGCTCCTTTTAGCACAGGGAGGGTGCCTCCATCATGGGTTAGCTCTGAAAGAAAAGGTCAGAGTCCTCTTGTGCGTGGGCATGTGTGTGTGCGTACAGGTATGCATGTGTGAGTGAGCACCCTTGGGGGCCGCTCAGAGAAGTATCAAATGCTACTGCCGAGTTCTGTTGCTTGAAGCCCGGCAGGACCACACCAGGCACCACCAGGCTGCACAGGGTCCAAGCGTCCTTCTCAGACCCTACATATTTGATTAAAATACAGGGAGGGGAACCCCAGTTGAATTCACTTCCACCCCCCTCATCCCGGTTCTTATCCTGCCTCTGCTCTAGCCTGCTTGCTGTCCCCCACACACAGTGAGACACATTCGTGATTCCAGCCTCCCTTCGCTCTGCATCCAAGCTTGGGCCAAGTCCTCCCAACCCACTCCCTGCCTCTTTCCTTTCATCCAGCATTAACTATGTTGGACCCTACCATCGCCCACACCTCCTCTTTCTTACCTTCTCACCAGGCCCTCAGCTCCAGCCCTTCATTGCCCCTGTCTCACACCTCATGTGTCAACAGCCTCCTAAGGCCCGGTGGATGAGGCAGACTCCCGGTTAACATGGTAGAGTGACTACCCACATCTGTCTCTGCTCCCTCAGCCCCACAAAGAGATAGCAATGGGATAACCAAAAGCTGTCAATGTGCAGGGCTGGAGAAGATGAGCTCAGGCACTGGCTGACAGTGGATCAAAGGACCAGAACACTGCGGCTGTCTTCAGAAGATCTTCAGGGAGGAGTGCACTAGGGGCATGGTGACGGGTCTGAACACATGGCTGGGGTGGGCATGGAAAACAGATCCCTCAAGAGACTCCACTCTGGGAACATCGGGTATGGAGAAGGCTAGTACTGAAGGATTAGCACAAAGCCCCTAGGTACCGCCCTCTACCTACCAAAGTAGAGCACACCCCTATTCCCTCCTCTTAATTGTGCAAACACACCTGCCCAAGCAAGCAAGGGGTGAGGAGGGAGGGAGACGCCAGCTGAAGTGTGTGTGTGTGTGTGTGTGTATGTGTGTGTGGAGGGGTACCACTCTACACCCTATCCTGTGGGAACCTCTGCCCTCTGCTCACATAGGCAATGAAAGATGTATCTCTTGAGGCTCAGTTAGTAGAGTGTTTACCTAACATGCACCAAACCTTAGGTTTGACTTCAAGCACCACATTGAGCCAGGCATGATAGAACATGCCTATAATCCCAGCCCTCTGGAGGAGGAGGCAAGAAGACCAGAAGTTCAAAGGCCATCCTTGATACATAGTGAGTTCAAAGTCAGGATGGATTACATGAGAGCCTGTCTCAAAATAAATAAATAGAGGTGGTGATGGTGACTGCCCGGGGATTCTCCAGCAGGAAGTTCAGGTCACCACCTGTTTGGGGGATTCTCCATAGACCAGTAGGAAAGACTGGATAGACAGGTTGGTGGGTAGATGGATGGATGAATAGCTAGACAGGCAGACAGAAAGATTTATTATAAAGGATTGGTTCATGGCACTGGAGATCCACTGTCCTGAGCGCAGCAACTAGACTCATACCAAAATACAGCAAAATTTAAAGAAACTAAATCTTAATAGCTAAGAGTTAATCATATTTTATTAAATTCTAAGCACTGTCCTGAGAACTTTACATGTAACTCTCCACAAAGAAAAACAAAATGGGTCACAACAAGAAGAAAAACTAAAATGGGCTGGAGAGATAGTTCAGAGGTTAAGAAGTCTCTTCCAGAAGTCCTGAGTTCAATTCCCACTGCCCCGACCTGTGGGGCAGTCAACAACGAACTGAGAGACACCTAGGGGAATCGAGGGGTAAGAGATGAGAAGAACGACAGCACGTCCATCTTCTGACCAAGCTGATAGGACCATGGGCCGGATGGGAACGGGGAGGGGGGTGCAAGTGGGCAGGGTGAAAGGGTCAGTAGAAGGAAGGCCCTGAACTGATCTTTAACTGGCTGTAAAACTGTAGCAGGAGGAAGATCCTGGGCTATTCTATAACTGGCTGTAAAGCTACAACAGGAAGACTATCCTGAGCTATTCTTTAACTGGTTGTAAAACCACAAGCCAGTATCTAGGAATGCTCTGCTAAACATTCTGTTTACTTCTTAAGAGGCAGTAATTTTCTATCTCAGAGGCCTGAGGTAGTGAGGAGGGTGATGGTCCCCAACATCCCAGCAACCACATGGTGGCTCACAATCATCTGTAATGAGATCTGATGCCCTCTTCTGGCCTGCAGGGATACATGCAGGCTGAACACTATACATAAAAAAATAAATAAATCTTAGGAAGGAAGGAAGGAAAGGAGGGAGGGATGAAACTTAGCTGGTGTTTAAGCGAGGCCTGGTGGCCCAATCTGAGTGGAGACCCCCTGCACCCAGCTCCCTCTCAAAACTCATATGTGCTAGGGCAGTATCCATCCTGGCTCCTCATCAACTCCCTCGTTTCCCCTCCCTCCTTCTTACCTGGCACATTCTAGAAGTTCACTTGGAGAGCTGTGCTGCCTTTCAAATGTCCTAGGATCTTTGGCTCCTCTCTCTCTCTCTTTTCTATTTAAATTCAAAACCCATCCCACTGGTGGGACATCTGCCTCCCCTGACACCATTAGGAGATGAGATGTCACAACACCAGTCACTCACTCCCAGGGCCATGCTCTTATTAAAGCAGGCTACAAACCATGCCACCTGCACAAATGACAGGGGGTACCCACAGGGACAGGCTTTCTGTTAATGAGGCCTGAGGTTTGTCAGGTGCCTGACTCATTTCCTAGATTCTGCAGGGGACTCACAGACACCCAGAGATAGGTATCGGGAGCTCTGCACATCTCTGACCAGGCAGTTTTTAAGACTTGGGATCTGTCCTATGTCTTCCTCTCGCCCTCTCCGCAATCCTGGGTGCACAACTCCAGGTTCCCCACATTTCCTATGACCCCCAGTTTATAAGTTAGAAGAGTCAGGATCATGACCACAGCACCAGGCTCTTCCCATGCATGATACACACGGGGATCATGTACACACTGTAATATGTCGTGCCTACGCCATGTGTGCTCTATGGTAGTGTACATTATACGCAGTTGTGACAAACATGAAGTGCGTTTACCTTGACAACAACAGCCTTCCCCAACACCAGCCATGGCCTCATTTCCTGTTCCTTGTTTATTACATTTCTGCATGGAGTTTGTAGTGGTCTATTGACTCAGACACTCTCCCTGGCGGGAGGGGGCGGTAGCTGGGCAGGAAATCCATGTCTGATGCTGACCCATAGGGTAGTATGGCAGGCCCTTGAGCGTCTGCCCTGCCTCAGCGGTGTCCCTTCTCCTGCTTGCCCCAAGGTCACCTGCTTGCCCCAAGGCTGCCAGGCAGGAACTCACCTTGAGAGACCTCACAGAGAGACCTCGGGACTTTCTGAAGAAAGCAGTACATAGACTCAGGCCTGCATTCTTCCATGTGGTTGGCCAGCCAGAAGAGCCCAGCAAGCCCTCACTTCACAGAGACTGGAACAGCCACCAAGTGCTGGGTGACAAGACAGCGCTCAGCATTTGAAACTTGATATGGAGGAGCTGTCTGCCATTCTTGCATCCCTCCATGTGACTGCCATTGGTGCCCCCACGCCCAGCACAGTGTCTGAGCGATGGTCATATTCAGATGTCATCCTACTTGACTTTTTGTGGCATTAGGCTGGCTAACTGCACTGTCTGGGAAACAGGATCAGAGATACACAGAGGGTCAGGGACACACAGAGGAGGGTCAGGGACACAGAGGAGGATCAGGGACACACAGAGGGTCAGGGACACACAGAGGGTCAGGGACACACAGAGGGTCAGGGACACACAGAGGGTCAGGGACACACAGAGGGTCAGGGACACACAGAGGGTCAGGGACACACAGAGGATCAGGGACACACAGAGGAGGATCAGGGACACACAGAGGATCAGGGACACACAGAGGAGGGTCAGGGACACACAGAGGGTCAGGGACACACAGAGGGTCCACCTGATTGTCCCTTTGCCTCACAGACTCTCTGTCACTGGTTTCTTCCCAAAATCCAGCTAAATGGTAGAAGTTTCTTGGAAATCCTGCCTGGTGGACACAGATTGCCAAATGGCCAGGCCAACCCTCTCCTTGCTACTGTGGCACGATCCTCAGGACCCAGGCTCCAATGCTGTCACTGGGGCAGACCCCACCAGGACCCTCCTCCTAACTCCAGACTCAGATGCCCACTGGCATCTACTTGGGTGTCCATCTGAACATCTCACAGTCAACATGCACAAAACTGAGCTTCCAACAGTCCTTCCTGGACCCACCAAGGACAATCCCAAATGGTCTAAGCTGCCCACCAGCTCCAGGGTGGGGACATGGACACTGCTGGGCCTAGCTGTGCTATCCTGAGACCCTACTGCCTATGCCTCCGTGGGTTCTGGAACACACAGTAATGCGCAGTCGTTAAGTGAATGGGCAGGCACGTGTAAAGCCCCAAGCAGTGAATCCAAGCAGACTCCCCGTTCTCTCCCCATCCTCACCCTCACTCAAAGCCCCTCTGGAGTCAGCCTCTCTCTCCCACCCTCTCCCCATCCTCACCCTCACTCAAAGCCCCTCTGGAGTCACCCACACTCTCGCTGTGGCCTTGCTCATGTCTTAGTCCATGCAGTGGCTGCAACTGAATGTCGAAGACTAGATAACTTAGAAAGAATGCATGTTTAGCTCATTATAGGGGCTCACACTTGTAATTCCAGATCTCTGAAAGCTGAAACAGGAAGATTGTGCATTTGAAGCCAGCCTAGCTACATAACCAAAGACCACCTCAAAAATACCCAGGGCTGGGAATGTTCCTAAGTGGTGGGCATTCATCAGACCTGTGCAAGACCCTGGGTTCCATTTCTAAGTGGTGGAACACTCATCAGGCATGTGCAAGGCCCTGGGTTCCATTTCTAGCACCAGAAAGCAAGCAAGAAGGCACATTTATCTTGAGATTCTGGAGCCTGGGAGGACTCAGGGCATGGACCAGCAAGGGTCTCCTGCTGGATGACCACATGCACTGCTGTTGGAATAAGTGTGCAGCAGGGGCTGGCTTTTTATAACAAAGCCTCTGACATTCTCTTGATAATCCAGGGGGCAAGATTCAAGCTGCAGCCATTTATGAAGCCCATCCAGCCTGTGCCCCAGCAAGCAGACTTCCCTTTTCCTGGCTGAATATTCCAAATGCATTGTTCTCTGCCCTTTCCCTCCCTGGGTCGATCTTGGAGCTCCCCTCCCCCGATCCTTCTTATGCCATCTTGAATCATTCTGCCATCACCTTCTGCCCCAGTTCCCAGGTCACCCTCCAATCCCAGCATTCCAGGGCTCTGCCTGTCTCCTCCCAGGCCCCGTGTATGGCCGCACACAACCTATTCAATAAGCAAATCACTCCCCGTGGCAACACCACATCTTTAAAAAGTACTTAAGACTGCACGTTCATTTTCTTCATGCAGATAAATCCATGCCCACACCCTTGCTCCCCTTCTGGGAGATATTTTCTAAATTTACAAGCGCTTTTGGGGGGACAGAGGAACCACTTTATCATAATGGCATTCAATATTCTGAACACTTGCATTCCCAGTAATGTGTTAATATCTTAAGTTGTCAAGCTCAGAGGAGAGCAAAGAGCCATCTTCATCCGCTCCACAGGCCATCTGGTTAGTTATTGCTCAGGCTTCCCACTAGCAAAGCTCCAAAGCAGATGCTTCCAGCCTTCCCCCTCCCCTACCTGTTGGAATGCTTGCAAGCCCCCTCCCGATCTCTGAGAGTGGTGTCGTGACACGGTGTGACACACTCACCCCACCGTTTAGGAGATGAATGTTCTAGGTGGAGCCTGTCGCAGACTTGCAGTCACAGTGTCCTGGAGTTTTAGAGAGTCCCAAGAATGCCTCAGGGTAGCACTGACCATTCTGACCTATGTAGAAGAGCCTTAGGACAGATGATGCTAATAAACACTGAGTGTATTAGCTGGGGTTACTGAATTTAGTTACACTGTGAGGTCTGGGTAACCCAACCATGGCTTGTCTTCACTCTGGAGAGGCTGAGGACCTGCTCGGCCCCTGAGCTGGATACCTCAGCAGTCCTAGTCTGGCCTTGAAAGCCTAGAGGATTCCTGGAGAGCCACTAGTTCACACTGTCTTCGGAAGCTGGGCTCTGATGGCAATGAATGACAGCAGCAACAGGGCAGCAGCAGAAAGTGATGAACCGGCCAGGGAGACACAAAGACAGTCAGGGAAAAAAAGAAGGCAAAAGCTT
This sequence comes from Phodopus roborovskii, assembly GCF_943737965.1. Lineage (NCBI taxonomy): Eukaryota > Metazoa > Chordata > Mammalia > Rodentia > Cricetidae > Phodopus > Phodopus roborovskii. The sequence continues at coordinate 5,459,164 of NW_026126516.1, read as the reverse complement.
TCCCCCTGGACCTCCTTACTTCGGGGCTGCCGACAGAAGGTGTCACCTACATTTAGGGGAGTCTTCCCACTTCAGCCAACCTAACCAGAGAAATCCAGGCGTGATCAGAGCCCAGTTTCTTAAGTGATTCCCATCCCAGCCAGGTTAACAACCAAGATTCATGGTCACACTGGGTCTGACCAATTGTCTGGACACTAAATGTGTATGACAAACATGCTACCAGAGTGTGACGGTTAGTGCCCAATATCAACCTGACATAATCTATAATCGACTGGCGATAGACCTCTGAGAACGCCTGTGAGTGATTATCTTGATTGTGTTCATGACTATAAAGGGATCCATCCTAATTCCCAAATTCTCTATGCAGGGAATCCTGGACTGTATTCAAGTGGAAAGGGAGCCAAGAACGAACACACATGCTTGCGTCCATTGCCCTCTCCTCCTGACTGTGGACCAACCATTGTAGTGCCATCTCGCTTTGCCAGTGAACTTGTAGTAATGGCCACACCCTTTGGGCATGGTTTCGGGTGCAGATGTGACCCGTTAAGGTAGAGGAGGGGCTGGCTCAGTCGGTAGAGCATGAGACTCTTAATCTCGCGGTCATGGGTTCATGCCCCACATTGGGTATCGATTGAAGGCAGGGGTTTAAATGAGTTCACCAGACCCAAGATAAATGATAAATGGGTGTTTATTAGGGAAGAACTTACACAGGTAAGAGTAAATAACTATTGCAGCCTTCCTGCTCCAGAAGATGCTGTCTCTGCTCTTCCAATGCTCTCTGCAACCCAAGAGAACATGAGCCAGCCCCTCCTGTACCTTAATGGGCCATGTCTGCACCTGAAACCACACCCAAAGGGTGTGGCCACTAATATAAGTTCACTGGCAAAGCAAGATGCCACTACAAACTGTCTTATGTTCCTGCTTGATCTCGCCACCGTGATGGAGAGCTAAAATAGACTTTCTCCCTCAAGTAGCTTTGGTCAAAGTATTTTTTTTTTCATAGCCACAGAAAAAGAAACTAAGACACGGAGACGGGTAGGTGGGCTTGATCCTCATCTGCTATTGCTAGAAGCTGTCTTATGAAAAAGGGAAAGAGGCCAAGCAGGGAGGGATGGATCTAATGCTAAACATGGTGGCCTATACCTGTAATCCTAACACTTGGGAGATGGAGGCAAGAGAACCAGGAACTTAAGGCAATCCTCAGCTACGTAGCAAGTACTATGCCAGCCTGAGGTATATGACACCCTGTCTCCACCCCACCCCTCAAATCGCACCTGTTTAAGAAGCACTTGCTTGTGAAGAGATGTTTCCAAGTGTTGGCTTGTCATTACACCAGTCTCACAATGTTGTTAGGCACTGTCTCCATCTTACAGGAAAGAGAGGCTGGGAAAGGTTGATTAACCTACCTGCAGCTGCTATCCATTGCTGCAAAACAAATTAGCCCCAGACAGACTGGCTGAAAACTCAGGTTAGGTGAAGTCGGGGAACAACTCGGCTGGGGGAATCTGGCTCAGTTTCTTGGGAGATTTTCAACAGCTGGTGGACAGACGCTGTGTTCCAGGGAGGCTTAGCCAGGGTGAGTGGATCCACCCCTGCGGCTGTCAGATGAAAGGACTAGTCCACACCTCACACCCTAAAACTTGCAAGTCAGGCTGTGCAGCGATGAGAATTAATGTTGCTGGTAGAATTAAATTGTGGTGTGGGGGTGGGGGTTAGCTCAGTCGCTGGTATTGGGAGCATCTCACAGAGGTCCCTCACATGGTGGTAGGTCAGAAAGCAGAGAAAATAAAACTGTAAGCAGGGTAGGGACCAAGCTGCAGCCTTCTGAAGCCCTCCCTTAGTGACCTGTCCCGTCAGCTGGGCCCCACTTCCTAAGGATTCCACAGCCTCTCAAAAGCAGTGCTGGGACCTTTGGGGACATCTTTTTAAATTATTATTATTAAACAAGGTCCTTTAAACACTTTCCATTTCCTTATTTGTTTTGTGAGTGGGGAGGAGAGCACCATGGAATGGAGGTCAGAGGACAACTTGCAGGAATTGGTTGAGGGTTCCAAAAATTGAATTCAGGTCATCGGGCTTGGTGGCAGGACCTCTTACCTGCTGAGCCATCTTGCCAGCCCCAGGATATCTTAGAGTCAAAACACAAACCAAGGAACATGAAAGATTTCTAGAAGCCAAAAAAGGTAAAGAAACAGAATCTCCTGCGAGGGACTTCCAGAAAGGGATGTAGAGCTGGGTGACACCTTTATTGTGGCCCTGTCCACCCTGCTGATTCCCTGAGCTACGGAACTGTGAAATGAATTTGTGGCACTAGAGGCTTCTAGGCTTTTTATAATAGGCTGCAGTAACAGCAGAAAACAGTTTCTCACATGGTTCAGTGACATGCCTCTTGGCAGCCACACTCCATCCTTCCCATAGGGCAGTCTCTACAGGCTACTCCAGTATCCTTATACCATGGCAGCTGTCCTCCTCCAGGTTCAACACAGAACACAACGAATGTCATGGGGAGCCCAAATCAGCATTTCTGTCACTTCCTGTTTGGAGAGTTAAGTAGGGACCATCCTTAAGACGGGAAGCGAATTCCATCTTTTGAAGGGAGGAATTTCAAAGGATTCGTAAGGTTTCTTTACTGTCCAGGGTCACATCAAATGAATTGAGAGGACCTGAAATTGAATGAAAAGCTCAAGTTTGTAGCTGTGATGCTTAATTTTAATTGTCAACTAAAGGAGTCTCTCAATGAGGGATTGTCTAGATCCAGCCAGCCTATGCCCTTGTTCATAGGGAACCGTCTTCATGGCATTAATGGTGGTGGGAAGACATGTTCCATTGTGGATGGGATCATTGCCTGGGTTTGGGTCCTGGACTTTATCAGAGGAGAGGGTGTGCTGGCAGCATAAATTTGTGCGTTGTTCTATGAGCCTGATTGTGGGTATAATACAACCAGCTGTTTAAAGTTCCTGCCTTGACTTCCCCGCTATGATGTACTGAGACCAGCAAGTAGAATAAACCCTTTCTCCCTTAAATTTTTTCCAGGATATTTTATTTCAGTCAACAGAAATGAAACTAGGACACTGGCCACAAACTCTTTCCATCTCAGAGAATTACAGGCCTGGATCTACTGTCTAGATGCACAACTATGCTGAACCTGGGTTTCCCGGGAGCAGTCATGGAGACCTGAGAACTATGTACCATGTTTTTAAATTGGAAAGGGAACATTGCCATCAGAAAGGAGGCTGAACCAGCTCTTGCATGAAATGACATTGACTGGATTGCTTATACTGTGACCAGAAGCTCTGGGTGGGAGTTATTGATGTCTTTAATAAAACATGGAATGGCTAATGTTATTAAATAAAGCCTCCCTGACAGATGGCATCTTCAGAAATGTGGTCTCTTAGGGCATAAAGCTGAGAGCAAAACCACAGCCCTGCTACTCTGTGACTAGGGAAACTGAGTAGCAGAGAAGACAGGACCTCACCCAAGCCATCTGGGTGCTAACCAAAGTCAGGGGTGAGCCAGAGTATCCACATCCTCAAGGTGTCCCCACAGCTGGCGGAGAAGCAGGAGGATCTGCTAACTGCTCCTCCCCAAGGCTTGGCTACTTCCTACTATGCAGTTAATGCGTTTCCATGGGAACAAATGTGGAGCTAGGAGGGAAGTGCTGCTACATCCAGGAAGAGGGAAGTCTGGGGGAAGAGAGTTGGAGGAGTCCCTCTCTAAATCAGTGCCTGGATACCAAGAGAGCTTTTCAGCAAATAACACAGAACTCTGGGCTTAGAGTTTCTTGTCTACCCTGGGCAATAGTCGCAAGAAGAGGTGGACTCAAGTGACAAGACACTTCTGAATCCGGCAACAATCCCCACGCCTGTGCCTGCCCTCATCACATTCAGAACTCATTCATCTGAGGCCAAGAAAGAATCACATCTCGGGGGGGGGGGGGGGGGGGGGGGAGGTGCAGCTGATATTGCAATGCCCTGCAATTTCACTTTTAGATGGGTACACCCAAGGCTTGAAGTGGGGACTAGATCGTCAGCTTCTACACCCACGTTCACAGCAACACTATCAACAGGTAAAATGTGAAGCAAACCAAGTACCCATGGACAGACACATGGATAACCAAGTCGTGGTATTTATATGTGATAGAAATGCATTAGACGTTGTCCTAGTTATCTTCAGCTGTCAACTTAATTCGGCTTCCAGCAGTGCTTCTCAACCTGTGGGTCATGACCCCCACAGGGTCACACATTGGATATGTACATAGTGTGGTCCATATAATAGCAAAAATACAGCTCTGAAGTAGCAACAAAATGATTTTGTGGTTGGGGGCCACCGCAACATAAGGAACTGTATCAAAGGGCTGACCTGATCAGGCTGGCCTGTGGCCACGTCTGTGAGGGACTGTCTTGGTTGATGATTCGTGTGCAAAGGCAGAGCCCAGTGTGGACGTTAGCATCCCTAGGCAGGTGAGTCTGGCCAATATAAGAGAGCTAGTGGAGCAAGAAGAGCCTGAGAGTGAGCCAGGAAGACAGCCACGAAGCACCGTTCTACCTCAACTTCCTGCCCCATCGCCCCCCAGTGAAGGACTGTCACCTGGAAGTACAAACTGAAACGTACTCTTTCCTTCCCAACTTGCTTTTGTTACATCACAGCAATAGAAAGCAAATTACAACAGCCTTAAAGTAGAACGAACTTCTAAAGCATGCTACAACGTCAGTGGGTCTTAAAGACCTTGAGCTAGGTGAAATAAGCCAGCCACAGATAGCACCATGTGACCCCACTTATGTGGCTGCCTAGATAAGTTAAACTCCTAGAGTCAGAGGAGAATAGGGCTGCCAGAACCTGTAGGGAAGGGCTACTGGGAGTTGTTAATTTAATTGGGACAAAGCTTCACTGTGGGAAGATGAAGGGACTGTGGGGAGGGATGGTGGCAATGACCGAGCAATAGCGTGAAAGCCGATGGTGGCAATGACCGAGCAATATCGTGAAAGCCGACCACTAGAGAATGAACTCAAGATGGGACAGAAGGTGGCTCAGAGTTAAGGGCACTGGCTTGTCTTCCACAGGACCTAAGATCAGTTCCCAGCACCCACATGGCAGCTCACAACTGTCTATAAATCAAGTTCCAGTGGCTAGAGAGATGGCTCAGTGGTTAAGAGCACTGTTCTTCCAGAGGGCCCTGGTTCAACTCCCAGCACCTACATGGCAGCTCACAACTGTCTGTAATTCCAAGTGCAGGGGACCAGACACCCATGTCAAAACACAAATACACATAAAATAAAAATAAATACTTTTTTTTAAAATCAAGTCCCAGGGGTTCCAGTGCCCTCTTCTGGCCTCCTCGGGCATACATAGGCAGACATACATGCAGTCAAAAGGTCCATATATGTAAAACAAATTGTTTTTAAAAACTAGATCAGCAAGATGGATTTAATGCTGCGTGTATGTCACAATATTTTAGAAATTTAAGAATGACACTGGGGAGGTCACAATGCTGGGGAGGGCCAGATTTGGTGGGTACACAGAATTGACACCCCAGTCTCCCTGACAAATCCTGCAGAGTCAAGACTCAGCTATCCATGCAGCTGTGTGTGAGGATAGACACTAGAACTGGACATGGGACCTGCCACAGCGGACCCAGGAATCCAATGACAGTGCATGTGTGGAGAATGGCTCCCTTTGTGGTGGAGACAGTTCTGGAGAAAAGTGTGTATGAGAGAGCAGACACGCACACACACACACACACACACACACACACACACACAAGATGCTAAGTAAGCAAATTCCCACCCTCTGTGCAAGCCAGCTCCATCTGACCTGCAGGGCCTCTGCATAAACCAGCAGGTAAGAGAAGGGAGGGTTCTCTCCCCTCACCCTACACCTTCTCCACCCTTAACCTACTGCCCTGAGAAGTACAGTTGGCCTGTACAGAAAGTTCCTGGAACTTTCTGGCACATCAGCCAGACTGAGAAATTCAACATTAGTTTCCTTGCTTCTCAGACTTTCAGACAGCCTATTTGGAGCTTATCAGCCTCCATAGTCTCATGAGCCAATTCCTCTAATACATTCCTTCACATCTGAGCAATGATGATGGACAGGCACCCTTTGGTATCCCTCTGGACACTGAAATTTTTTCCAGAATTCCCACAGACTCCAAACCCCATGGATGTTCAAGTATCATATAAAATGGCTGGCATTGATTCATATTCAGTGTGCGCCCTCCTGTGTGGCTTAATCACCTCTATAATATTCATAATCCCTAATACAATGTAAATGCTATGTAAACAGTTGTTACACTGTATTATCTAGTTTGATAATAGCAGGGAGAAATCTGTAGCTATTCAACACAAATGCAATTGCTTTTAAATATCTCAATATGTGGTTGGTTGACTCCATGTGTCATAGTTCCTTTTTTCCCTGTTGCTGTGATAAAATTCCCTGCCAGAACTCACTTAAGGGAGAAAAGGTTAACTTTGGCTCCCAGTTACAGGATATTGTCCCTCCTAGTGGCTGAGACACAGAGGTAGGAGCTTGAGGCAGCTAGTCACACCGTATCCACAACAAACAAGCAGGGGACACTTCCTCCTTTTCCTGTAGGCAGGAACCCAGCTCAAGGAATAGTGCCACCTACAGTGGGCAGGGTTTGTTTTTTTTAATTAGTCTAATCATGATAATCTCCCACAGTCAAGCCGGAGGCCTGTCTCCCAGATGATGCTAGATAGATTCAATGCTAGCATCAAAGAGACAATGAAAATTAATCTGTGGCTATGAAAACTGCAGATGTGGAGGCTGACAGAACCTAAGGATAGCCTATTGGCTCTGTCTCCTTGGAAATCGCCAAGACTTTGCCCTCAAGAGAAAGGCTCATGAGACATCTCTGTGTCTCTGTGTATCTGTTACTCGCTGTGTGTATGATGTGTGTGTGTGTGTGTGTGTACGTGTGTGTGTGTCTGTCTGTCTGTCGGCCTGTCATGTGATAAAAACAGAAAAAAAGACAGGTGTGCAGAAAGCAGACCTTCACTTTGATGGGGATGTCCTTCTGTGTATACATCTGTCTTACTGGTTGATGAATAAAACACTGATTGCCCAGGAGCCAGGCAGGAAGTACAGGAGGGGCTACAGGACGAGGAGAATTCTGGGAGAGGATGCAGAGAGAGGCTGGGAGAGAGACACCATGCAGCGGATGAAGGAGTAAAAGGTCCAGACAGTACCTAGTAAGATAAGAGCACATGGAAATACTTAGATTAATAGAAATGGATTAACAACTAAGAGAGAGCTAACCAATAAGAAGCCTGAGCCCCTGGCCAAACAGTTAATAATTAGTATAAGCATGAGTGTGTTTATTTGGAGGTAAACGGCTGCACGACCAGGTGAGAGAGAAACTCCATCTATATCACTTAGCACCATATCTGACAGGACCTTGATGATGGGCTTCTCCCAGGACTGTGGATAATAAACCCAGCTGCTTGCCAACCCATGCAGTCCATGCTCTGTTGTTACAGCAGCCAGCAGAGACAAAGACTCTCTTTTCCATCCATGGGCATGCCCATAAATGCCATTAGCTTGCCAAGTGGGGAAAACAAAGGAAATGACAAATGTTTGGGGTTTGGATATGGGATTGCCCACAAAGGCTCGTGTGCTAGAGGCTTTGTCCCCAGGGTATAGTATCAGAAAAAGACATGGAAGCTTTTCAAGGTAGATCATAACAGTCCTGAGGTCCGTCCTTTCATGCCAATGGGCTTTGCAAGCCCTGGGCTCACCGTGTACAGGGAAGGCCCTTAAGAAATAAAAACAGCTGCAGAAGGTAAAAGATGTGCTGTAATGAAAACCAACAAGGAAGCCCAGAGTGACTCTCACAGTAGGCTACGAGGCACACAGACAGGAGACCTGGTGTTCCCACCTGCCCAGCCCTGGGGCCACCTCCCTGAGAGCCCTGGGAATGGGACATGGCTGCTTCCATGTGTTGGAGGCTCAGTTTGGTTTCTGTTTCTTGCACCAAGGTTCACTCTATAAGAAGCCGAGAGAGAGCTCGAGGCCCAGATTAACATGCAAATTACTCCTTGGTAATTAAATTAACATTAATTGTCAGGGAGTAAAATGGTCTCCCCTCCAGTCATTTTCCTTGTTGCTGTTGCTGCTGTCACTTAAAAGCAATGAGGCACTAGTCAAGGGGACAATAACATGAGCAGGTCCTTTCCACAAAGGAAAGGGAAAATAATAACCCTAAAGTTGATGCCTTTCAAGTCTTTAATGCATGAGGCTTGAGGTGCAGAGACAAATCTGCACCATGACAGGGACAAGGAAGCAAACCAGAACTTCACTGAGAGAGGTACTCATTTTACTCATTTACAGAACACAGCCATGCCTAAGGCCCCTTGAGCAGCCGTAGGAGCCCAGGCTCTACGGCTGCTGTGTGTCCTGTGTCACAAGAACGGGCTTGAACACACATGCTGACCTCTATGCAAATTAGAATTGCTCCTCATTGCCGCCCCCCCCCCACAAAGCAATCCACACACTTGACAATGGGATAAGACAAGAACAAGAAGGAAGTATTTGCCCAAATTTTCAGGTGAGAAAGCTACAATTTGGAAATTGAAGACATGTACCAGGTCACGAATCTTGTCCTGTTTAGCACTCTACACTGAGCAGATGGCCACCCAGGCTGTCCAAAAAAGTGCACTGGACTCAGTCATGGCTGCCCTGGCCTCTAGGCTGGCCAACTGGCTTGTATGCTGTCTCTGTGGACCCATTGTCCTGCTGCTCATGTGTCCCTGACTCTGTATACGCGTGGCTCTCAGGAGATGGAAGACACGGTGGCTCTCACCCCCCCCTAGCCTTCCCTCCCCAGCCTTTTCTTGGCACCCTCAGCCCCAGTCAATGGCACTTAGAGCTCTGGGCACCACCCTTGTCTCCACAGGACTGACAGGTGCCAATCAGTGGAGATCAGTAACAATTTAGTGAGTGCCTGCAGTGTGCCACCTAGGGACAGAAACTTCTGCATGAATGACCCAGCCTCTGGGCTTGTCATGGTGTTTACTCCTGTAATCCCAGCCGCTGGGAAGAGGCAAGATTGTCATTTAAAATTCTATCATGGTCTATACAGCAAAACTTTTTCAAAAGACAACAAAAATCTCTATTGTTGGAGAGTCTCTGTTGCTTGTTACTAAAGAATAGCTATGCAAATGCACACATACACACATACATACACATACATACACTCATATACATACACAGTCACACACATGCACACATACACACAGACATGCACATAGACCCCAGCTCTTACCAGCTATGTAGCTTCACTGTGTCTCAGTGGGTAATTCTACTATCTATTGTGCATTCCCAGGGTCTATGTAAACAATAAACACACATGCATGAAGTGTGTACAAGAAAGTGCTCTGTACACAATTCAGGGTCCGTGTTTGTAAAGTGTCCAGGGTAGCTCTGAGTAGAATCTGATGGGGACTCACTACTCTAAGTACAAAGCATCCATCAGCCTATCTGTTTTCCCGGATCCTTATTTATCCACAATACTAGGGTCTGTGTTTGTAAAGTGTCCAGGGTAGCTCTGAGTAGGATCTGATGGGGACTCACTACTCTAAGTACAAAGCATCTCCCAGAAGAATAGAGCTGGCAGGAGAGGAGCTTACCAGCTCAACTGAGGGAATCCAGGGATGCTGGCTGGGCACTAGGGACCAGAGTTCAGTATGGTAGCCTTCCTTCAGCTTTGGCTGTCCTAGTATTCAACCAAGGGTAGCCTGCATAGTGCGCGCCGGAGGAATCCAGCTCTGAAAAATGACAAATGATAGCTGCTGGAAGAGGAAGCACCAGTGTCCTTTTTGGGTGTAGCCCCTGATGTGCTGACCCTGTTCCCATGGAAACCCACACACCTAAGTGTACATGGACATCACAAATAGGATTTTCTGGATTCATTTTTATTTTTTGTATTTTCATTATCTATCTATCCATTCGTTTTTGGTTTTTCAAGACAGGGTTTCTCTGTAGCTTTGGAGCCTGTCCTGAAACTTGCTCCATAGACCAGAACTCACAGAGATCTACCTGCCTCTACCTCCTGAGTGTTGGGATTAAAGACATGTGCCATCACCTCCCAGTTTGGGTTCATTTTTAAATGGCACAAACTTGGGCAGGTTGGGAAGGGGGTTGGATCTGGGAGGAGTTGTGGGAGGGGGATGAATATGACTAAAAAATTGAAAAAAAAATGGGTTAAGGGTTTCCTAGCAATAAAAGAAAAGAGAGAAACATTCTCTCTAGACTTAAAGACAGCAGGTCTACCAGAGAGGAGGGTTGAAAACAAGTCATAGTTAAGACACACATGAGCCATCTCTCTCTCTCTCTTTTCCCTCCCTCCTCTCCAAGTCTCTCTTCCTGTGTATATGAAGAAGAGAGAGAGATATGCATATATATGTGTGTGTGTGTGTGCGCGTATGTGTATATAGACCAGACACATAATACATGTGTACACGTGTGTATACAGACCAGAGGTCAACTTTGAGCATCTTCCTCCATTGCTCTCTGTCTTAATTTTGGGACATGTTCTCTCACTGGACTTGGAGAGCGTCAATTGAGATGACCTAGCTGGCATTGAGCTGCAGAGAGCTGCCTGCCTCTGTCTTCCCCTAAAGACTGGGGTATATGTTGATTAGTTTTTGTCAACTTGACATAAAGTAGAGTCACCTGGGAAGATGGGGCCTACTTGAAGAATTGCCTCTAACAAAGTTGTCTCTGGGTGTGTCTATGAGGCATTTTCTTGATTAATGGCTGTTGAGGGAAGGTCCAATCCACTGTGGGTGGTACCACCTCTGCACACATTGTCCTGAATTGTATATGAAAGCAGGCCAAGCAGCCAGGGAAAGCAAGTCAGTCAGTAAGGCAGTGTTTCTCCAAGGTTCCTATCTCTGTTCCTGCTCAAGTTCCTGCCCCAACTTCCCTCAGTGACAGGCTGTGATCTGGACTTGTAAACCAAGTGTGGTGGTCTGAAAGAAAATGGCCTCCAAAGGGACTGGCACTATGAGGAGGTGTGGCCTTGTTGGAGGAAGTGTGTCACTGTAGGGGTAGGCTTTGAGGTCTCATATATGCTCAAGACACACCCAGTGTTTCAGACCACTTCCTGTTGCCTGCAAGCCAAGATGTAAGGCATTCTGCTACTTTCCAGCACCATGTCTGCCTGCACACCACCATGTCCCACCATGAAGATAACAGACTGAACCTGTGAAACTGTGAGATACCCCAATTAAATGTTTTTTCTTTATAACAGTTGTGTGGTCATGGTTGTCTCTTCACAGAATAGAAACCCTAAATAAGACACCAGGTAAACCCTTCTGCCAGTTGCTTTTGGTCAGTTTTATCACAGTAATAGAAAGTGACTAGGACATGGGTGGGGTGTCACCTGTCCTAGGACATTCACCTCCACACCTGGTTTTTTACATGGGTGCTGTGGCTCTGAACTCGGGTCTTCACACATGCACAGCTCTTGTCCCCGGAGCCTTCTCCTCAGCCCTATGTAAGCAAGCTCTATAACAAATTAAACATAGAACAAACGATGAGACCAAATAATAACCTGTTAATAAAACATTTTGCAAAGGGAACAACATAAATGACATAGCAGCAATAAGCCACACTCTGCTGGAAGAAAACCTTCTAGGCTTGGCTACCATGGTGCAAATTTGTGCACCACTAGAACAGTCTCAAGAGACAAAGATGGTGCTCCCTACCTTTGCCTTATGCGAGCTCCCGCCACAAGGAATGACTCCAAGATGCCCAGACGCATCCTGCAATCTTTTTCACCTACTCTCAAGTTCATTCCCAATCCAGGAACCCCCCCTCCCCAGCCCTGCTACTGATCTACTCTAGCACCTGCTCACCCCTCCCCGTCACCACAGCCCCCCTCAGCTGCAGATCAGAATCAAGAGCACAGCACACACCCATGTACATTCACCACTCACACACACACACACACACACACACACACACACACACACGCACACACACGCACAAAAATATGGAAAATGTTATGCCCATGAGTTGAACCTAACCATTCCACAACATGGGAACTATTCCAAAGCACTGTGCTGTGTAGCATAAATATATGTGTATAGTCTATGTCGGTTGCAAGCAAGAGCATAGATAAAACTAAGTCGTCTTAAATGTTTTCAAAATTCCTAAGGGGGAAAAAAAGTGCTTGTGTGGGGTGGGGATGCATCTCAGTGTGCTAACACAATGTCTGGGGGGGGGAGCTTCCAAAGACAAGGGTGCTGACAGCAGGCAGAGATCTTCAGCATACCTGCCCCAACGCAGTAATAGATGCTCAGTGGGTGGGGGTTAAGTGAAAAAATAAAGAAACACAACCCTTGTTTCCCTCAGAAGAGGCAGGAATTCTGAGGCATCACTTCCAACCAAAGTGTGTGACCACATCAGTGCACTGTGGGCGACCAGGCGGGCACACAGATGTGCATGCCCATCCGGAGGGAACCCGTTACTGCTCTCCATGTTTCCATTCACAGGGACCTCACATAGGGTTGGACTCTACGTCTCTGCTTGAGTAGAGTGAACTCGGGTGAACTGACTGACAGGGGTGGGTGAGTGGGCACATGTCTAGCCTCATAAGTGGGGCTTCTCCTGCCTCAGCTTTTCCAGACTGTGACAGCACAGGCTCAGAAGCGAGCACAGGCTCCAAAGCGAGTCTGCTCAATCCCACAGGATGGCTCTGGCTAACCAGAACAGGGCGACCTCCTGGGAACCGATTCCAAAGGACAAGACATCAAGGTCTAAACTGAATCATTCTTCCCAGCAAACTCTCCGCTGGCATCTCCACAGGGGTGTCCTCAAGGCTGAGGCCTGCCCACAGGGGTAAGGTTGTCACCTGAGCTTTTTCAAAGACAAAGAGGCATCCAGGCTGGTAACTGGGACTTGGAAATTTTACTTGCTAGTCTGTGGAGTAGACACTTGGGCTCCTTACATCGAACATAAAAACAGCTGATCTGAATCAGGTATGGTAGGCAGTCCATGCCTGAAATCCCAGCATTCTAGAGACAGAGGCAAGTGGATCTCTGAGTTCAAGGCCAGCCTGTTCTATGAATTGAGTTCCAGGCCAGCCAGGGCAGAACACATAATGAGACAAACAAAACAAAATAAAGCCAGCCTTCCAGCTTGGAATATTTAAACACATACTAGACAGACAATGCCTGGCCCCCAGGAGATACTGCTTAGACCCCAAGGTTTTGGGGGTTTTTTGTTGTTGTTGTTGTTGTGTTTTTGTTGTTGTTGTTTTGTTTTGTTTTTTTGATGTTTTGGCAGAGGCTGAGGTTTAAGCTGCATGGGTTTTTTTGTAGCCTGTTGGGCCCATAGGCCTCTAAGGTAATTCTGCTTTGTCTCCATACATCTTGGATATTTGACTGGAAGCAAAAACAGAAATGCTGATTTCTGCCTACTTTAAAAGACTTCTGGAGCATGGCATACCTTTTGATGGCATGTCATTGAAGTCTTCACTCTTGACCTGCGTCTCAGCTGGCACCTGTCCCCACTCCATCTTGCGTCACTCTGGGTCTTCCCCAGTGACCCCAGCCCTGGGAAGGGCACCTCTCTATACTGACAGCTCGCCCTTTAAATAGAGGGTCCTGTACCTCAACCCTGTGTGTACAGATAGGGCCACCTCTTCAGCGGTGTGAGCACCCCCATCTTCCCCCATCTTCCAGTCTGTCTTCCCAGGAGTCCCACCACACTTGCCCTTCCTCTTCTGTAAGCTGAGGGGACTGGGCCTTCACGTTAGCCCTGGTTTGGGATTCACCGGCCTTGTGGCCTTTGTCAAATGGCTTGACTTCTCTGGGAAGACATTTTGCTGTCTGCAAACGCAGTTCATCTGTGGAGCCATTATGAGTATTCCGTGACTATGGACTCTCTTTGCTCTGTCCTACTGGGTGCCATCACTGCCTGCCCCATCTTGCACTAACACTTAGGTCTTCTCCGGCAGGTCTTCAGCTTGTCCTTCACAATGAGGAACATCTATTTGTCACTTATTTGCCAGCCACTGTCCAGGACCTTTGGGAACAGGTGTGACAGGCTGGGACTCAAACAGGTACAGATTCCTGTGCTCCAGGGACTAAGCTTCTAACCAGGGAAAACAGAAAGAAAACAAAAGCATAAAGGGGCATTGTTTCATATGCTAGGATGATGATAAATGCTGTGGGAAAAAGGAAGAAGAAAACTGGGATGAGAAACTAGGGGGGACAGCTCACACCAGTGGCCGGCAGAGAGGGAAATCAACCGAGAAGCCAGCTCTAAAAGCAACCGAAGAGATGAGTGGATTGCACCTCTTCGTTGAATGGATAAGTGAAGGAATAAAGCAAGAATGAACAAGGTTTTATTTATTTCTTAGGGAAAATGGCTCGACAGGAAGACTTGACGCTTAATGAAATTTCTACCAAGCCCAGATGATATCTAATTAATGGGAGAGAAGGGAATTGGTGTTGGTCCTAGGAGCCACTGGCTTCTTATAAAGAATGACATTCGGCATGTGGGAAGAAGGGGGAGGCCTCGGTCTGCAGGGGAAGTTTTAATTGACTTCCTGTGTAACTGATATTTATAAATTGCATGTGACAAGAGAAATATGTTTGCTTAGCCATTAATTCCTCCAGCTAATTCTGCAATGAGTCTGCAAGACTCTGGCCCAGGCTGTGAGATTGGTACTTCAGTTGAGGGTGATAATGGACTGGAGGCAAGGCTGAGGGACTGGAGAGGGAGGGGTGAGGGGGAGGGGTGGGCTGAGGGGAAGCTTCTCCCTCCCCATGGAGAACTCTAACCGTGTAGAGGGACCCTGAAGGGGGCTTTTCCTATGACCAGCCAGCATCCCCAGGGGGTCACAGAGGTCCAGTCTCCACCTCATTTCCTAGGCAACTGAGGCCCAGAGAAAGCAGTGGTTGCCCCCAAACACTGCCATGTGCTAAGTGTCCTCAATGCAAGCCAACAGTGGCTCACACCTTTAATCAGTGAATCTTGGTGAGTTTGAGGTCTACAAAGTGAGTTCCAGGACAGTTACACAGGAATGTTACACAGAGAAACCCTGTCTCAAAAAAAAAGAAAGAAAGAAAGAAAGGAAGGAAGGAAGGAAGGAAGGAAGGGAAGAGGGAAGGAAGGAAGGAAGGAAGGAAGGAAGGAAGGAAAAAAGGAAAGAAGAGGGATTATCTGAGATGCTGACCTCACTGTGTGAAGTCGCCCAGCTGTCCCTTGGAACCAGTTCCACTCTACAAACCTGCAGGAGGTGACATCAGTGCATGTGGCACTCTCTGGCATCTCCTCTTCTCCCAGGGCCAGCATGTCTACCCAGGCCCTCTCTGAGCAATTTTGAAGCATAAAGGACCGTGCTTCTTAGGTGAGACTTTCCCTTCATTCCTTCCTTTGCACCTGCATTTGCTATGCGCCTGGTTTAGGGACACCACAGGTGCTGGGGACTCTGAGCTAATGAGACCCCGGGCCGGCCCGTGGCAACATTTGAGACTTGGAGAAAAGTAAATGCTGAGAACAAAGGGGCCCGGAGAGGGCTGTCCAGCTGTGAGGTGAAGGGAGAAGAGGCCACAGAAGAGCATCCTGAAGGAAGTGGGACCCTGGCTGAGCCTGAAGGACCCCAGCTGAGCCGGAAGGACCCCGGCTGAGCCCGAAGGGCCCCTGCTGAGCCTGAAGGGCCCCACCTGAGCCCGAAGGATAGGCAACTATCTGGGTAAAAAGGAGGAAGGGAGTGGAGAGAGACTGCACCTTGGAGAGCAGGGCAAAGGCCCAAGGGCGCTGGATAAAGCCACCAGGGACAGGAGCTGGTATGTGTGTTGCTGACGCCTGGGGCTCTCAATGGGGCCAAGAGATGAGAGACAGAAAAACAGAGTAAGCGGGGAGCTGCTTGGAAATGGCTGAGGTATGACTCTCACCTGTGAAGACAGCAGAAAATCCCAAGGAAATTTGTTAAGTAGAAGTGGGGTGGAGGTAAGGCCGGGCTCTTTGGGCTCTCTAGGCTCTCCCTATACCTCGCCCTCTCCCTCTGTTTATTTGAGCAGGGTCTCATGTAGATGAGGTTAGCCTGAAACTCGATATGTAGTTGAAGAGGACCGAAGAGGACCTTGAACTCCTGATACTCCTGCCTCGACACCCCAAGTGCTGGGATTCCAGGCCATTAACATTTGCCTGTGTTTTAGGAAAGGCAGCGTAGAAGAAGAGAGACTGAGAGACAGGGAGGCTGGGGAGCTGCTCTCAGTATCTCAGTCTCGCTGATAGTAGTGGTTTCTACTCCCTGGCCAATGAGCTGTGGTGTCCCAGGTGGGATCTGAACTCCAGACCCTTTGGGATTCTGGGATATGAACGGGTGAGAACGCACCACTCATCAGCTCTCTTCTGCCCCCTAGTGCACTGTTTCAGTAGGTACACCTCCTTCTGGTCCTTGCAGGCTTTCTCTAGAGCCCTTACGTATTTTAGCCAAGAGAAGCCAACTTTTCTATAAAACATGAGATAGCAAAACCTCTGGGCTTTGTAGAATGTCTGTGTCTATTTCAACTACTAACCTCTGACTTTGCTGCAGCAGCTAGCCAATACAGAAAGTGAAAATGCAATATAAGGCATGATTCCTGGATACACACACACACACACACACACACACACACACACACACACACACACACACATTTTTAACTTTCTTTTATGTGTATGCATGAAGGTGACAGATCCCGAGGAACTGGAGTTACAGACAGCTGTGAGCTGCCATATGGGTTCTGGGAATTGAACCTGGGTCCTCTGGAAGAGCAGCCAGTGGTCTTAACCATTGAGTCATCTCTCCAGCCCTGAATAGACATGTCTTTAGGGGAGGAAATAGAGTTAATCTGAACTCAGTTCATGTTCATGATGAGCTTGTTTTGAATTCCAGGTCTCATTACTTCCTCTCTGAGTGCTTGGTGAATTTTCTAGAAATTCTCCTGTATCATCGATGCAGCCTCAATCGAATGAGGGTCATTTTCCCTCATGCAAACCATCTTCAGCCTTTAATGATACCTCCATTCTCACTTTCAATGCCATCTGTTTCCTTCCAGTGCCAGATAATCATTTAGGGCAAGATTCTTTCATTCTTTAAAATCCATCCAATGGGCTTGGGGAAGTGGCTGGGTCGACAGAGTGAGTTCAGACCTCAGCACCTGTGTATCAAGCGTTGCATGACATCATGGGTCTAGAATCTCAATGCTGGCGATGGGGGGGGGACATGGTGGCAGGAAATGGATAGTTAAGGTTTGATGGCTAGCCAAAACAATGAGCTCTGGGTTTAATTAAAGTGAAGTTAAACCCACTACACCCTTTGATTGGTAGACTCCACCCCCAGCTTTTTTTCTCAAGGTCCTCCAATCTCCTACCACAGTATTCATCTTACCTGGGACTTACAGGAATCAGCCTCTGAGCCTCACAAATCCCACTACACATGCATACCCAAGCCCACGTGCATACATGTGCACACATGTGCTAAGTTTTCAAGGCCATGCAACACAGCAGACATGAAGAGCTCTGTATGGACTAGTGGAGAGCAGCCACCATAAAGTCATTGCTAGCAATCTGTGCTGGCTTGCTTGTCACATACCTAGGGCTGTCTAGGAAACCCACTGGGAGGACCTCAATACACCTGAGTAGTTAGAAAACTTTGAACAGAGGCAGACCTGAGAGGCCAGGAACAAGTGGCCAGTATTGATCATCCACTCTGTAGTCAGTTTTGTACAAGGCCCACCCCACCTGCTTCTTACAGAACAGTCAGGCTATGTATGGCCTCACTGCACTGGGGGACACCCAGCCATGAGGTGCATGGCGACTGAGGCAGAGCTATGCAGGCTTCGTATAGCCAGAAATATATTCAACATGCAAGTATTGTAGTTGTCAGTGGAGCACATGCCAGAGTCTAGTGCGTCCCCAATTCTGAGAAAACAAACTGGAATGTTTCACATATAGAGAAAGAAAACCCAATAGTGACAATGGTTTCCTTGATTCCTTACATTTGGAGGCCTTGTGTGAGCCCTGGCCCTGCAGGAATATGATTCAGATAGGCATATGGCTGGAGAAACCAAGGCCACAGCAACATGGGAACTATTTTGCAACCGTCCCTTGCTACACCACTCTGCATGAGGAATGCCGCTTACTGGCTTGCTCGGCTGGCTTTCTTATATAACCTAGGCCCACTGTCCTAGGGATATCATCACCCACAGTGGGCTGGGTCTTTCTGTATCAGTTAGCAGTTAAGAAAATGCTCATAGACCAATCTGAACTAGGTAATCCCTCAGGTAAGCCTCTCCCATAGCTCTAGGCTGGGCTGTGTCAAGTTCATAGCTTTAAGCTAACCAACCAGGAGACCCCACACACATTTGTATATCAATCCTCATCTACTTATATACTTATGCATATTCCTACATATACACGTGCCTGCACACACATCACACATATGTACACTCATAAAATACTTAGCAGATCATCCACTTACATACATATTCATGTATACATACACATGTGTGTACTAAGGCCTTTGAACTCCAGTATGTATTTCACGGTCACAGCACATGCACCTGTGACCCCTGGCTGCCATCTTGATTGCAACCTTCCCCCTCTGAGCTTTGCTCCTGTTGACCTATGGTGACAGGGAGTCATGATGTCACGGTCTCACTCCACAGATCTGTTCTTTGACTTGACGATGTTGCCATCACCTGCTCCTGAGTCAGCAGGGTATCCTTACCATGGGTAGCTAGAACAACGCATGTGACCATCACTGGGGTTTAAT
Organism: Phodopus roborovskii; assembly: GCF_943737965.1. Taxonomy (NCBI): domain Eukaryota; kingdom Metazoa; phylum Chordata; class Mammalia; order Rodentia; family Cricetidae; genus Phodopus; species Phodopus roborovskii. Next base: position 5,440,371 of record NW_026126516.1, on the reverse strand, counting down.
GACGTGGAACACCGACAGGCTATAAAAAAGCCTCTAGGCAGCCTTCCAGCCTTTGCGCTAGCCAAGGAGGTATTGAACAGCAGGTTAGGGAGATAATCAGCCAACAATTGTCTTAGAACTGAAGTCCCTGCTTTGAAAGATGACAAAACCATGCCATGAGGTAGCACTGGGGACAGGAAGCTCTGCAGGACTTGTGAGCTTGAGGCATCTATCACGTTCAATGTGCAGCTGCTGTTTGTGCCACGGGGCATCCATATCTAAAATCCAGCAGAAGCACAGGAGATGGACGGACACTAGGAATGACACCGTGGGACAGGATGGATTCATGGGGTGAGTGTGGAGAGAGGGCCACACAGCGGAGTCTCTGGCAATTGAAGACAAGCAGAGGAGGGGGGCATCTCAGAGAGAGAACAGATCCAAGAGTGCGGTGAGGGGGAAGTGGGAACTCGGGAAGCCAAAGAAGGAAGTGTCAGCAATGCGGTGTCTCTCTCCACCCTGCGCCACAGAGCCCACAGGACCTTTAGATAACTCGTCAAACATGGAACACGAAGCTGAGTGCTTTTCTCCACATGTTGTCCTCACCTCTTGTTTCCACATGAATAAATGGCGGAGTTCCTGGGACTAGAGCTCCATAGTCACCAAATAGAGTTGGGTTTCCTACACTCAGCATCCTTCCTTCCTCCACAGAGTTCAAAATGACACACACGACTACAAAGCAGGAAGGTGGCCCAGTCCCCAGCTGTGTGCTAACCACAGGTAGTGGGATGCATAGTGGGAAAGCTGAGTGGACCTGGGCCCTGCTGTAAAGCAGCCAGGGAGGTGGATGTTCCCCTGCACTGGTTAGTTTTCCGCCAACTTGACACAAGCTAGAGCCCTCTGACAAAGCAGAACCTCCATCCAGGAAATGGCCTCTACGACAGAGCATGGCCATTTTCTTGGCTGATGATTGTTGTGAGAGGGATGCCTGAATAGTAATCCTAGGTTGTGGAAGTGGCACACGCCTTTGATCCCAGCACTGGGGAGGCAAAGGCAAGCGGATCTCTGTGAGTTCAAGGCCAGCCTGGTCTACAGAGCGAGTTCCAGGACAGCCTCCAAAGCTACACAGAGGAACTGAGCACACTGTGTAAAGCAGGCCAGCCACACAGTGCTCCTCCACACCCTCTGCACCGGTTCCTGCCTCCAGGCCCCTGCCCCTGACTTCCCTCACCCTGATGATCAGGACACCGGAGCCAAATAAACCCTATCCTTCCCAGGTTTTGGCCACCTGTTTTATCTATCATAGCAACAAGTAGCAAACCATCCCAGCCCTCCAGGAACTCTTGGGCAGGGGGATCCTGGTGCCCTCAACTCCTTGTAACCACCTGGCACAGAGCTAGGGCCCAGGCTGGTCCAAAATGAATGTGCAAGAAGGCCAGATTCTGGAACCTGAATGTGGCATTTAATACACCGCACTCCTTGGGCTTTTAGGTAATCAATAAACGTCCGCTAAAGGTTACATCGATAAAGGCCATTTTCTTCCTTTTTTTATTTAAATTTGAAACATGGTTGTTTTACATGTCAATCCCAGTTCCTTCACCCTCCCATCCTCCCTTATTACCCCCACCAAACCCCAACCCATCCCCTTTCTGCTCCACAGGGAGGGTGAGGCCTTCCATGAGGAGTCTTCAAAGTCTGTCATATCATTTGGGGCAGAGCCTAGGCCCTCCCCTAGGTGTGTCTGGGCTGAGAGAGTATCCCTCTATGTGGGATGGACTCCCAAAGTCCCTTTGTATACTAGGGATAAATACTGACCCACTACCAGAGGCCCCGTAGACTACCCAGGCCTCCTACCTGATAGGTTTCCCAGCTATCAGACTGGGGTGCATGAGCTCCCCTTGTTCAGGTCAGCTGATTCTGTGGGTTTCTCCAGCCTGGTCTTGACCCCTTTGCTCATCACTCCTCCCTACCTGTAACTTGATTCCAGGAGTTCAGCTCAGTGTTTAGCTGTGGGTGCCTGCTTCTGCTTCCATCAGCTACTGGATGAGGGCTCTAGGATGGCCTATACAGTAGTCATCAATCTCATTATTGGGGAGGGCATTTAAGGTAGCCTCTCCACTATTGCTTGGATTGTTAGTTGGGGTCATCCTTGTAGATCTCTGGGCATTTCCCTAGTGCCCGATTTCTCCTTAAATCTATAATGGCTCCCTCTATTATGCTATCTCTGCTCTTGTTCTCTATTTGAAAAAGGCCATTTTTAAAGGCCAGGTGTGAACTCAGCTTTATCGGGAGATGCAAAGGGCATGAAGGAACTGGGCTAGGGTTAAGGGACAGAGAGTAGATCTATCCATTCAGGGAAAGTGAGGGAGCTGACTCTAAACACCCAGCCCAGCCCAGACTAAACCCTTACAACAAAGCTTGTACAGGGCAGCAGGCTGCTACACAAAGTGGCGCCCATCCTCCCCTCTGGCCTTCCAGCAGAGAGCAAAAGTGACCTCACAAATCTTTTCAGGGTTGGAGAGAAAAGGCAGGCTCCCTACTGTGGACACAAAACCAACTTTTATCTCAAAGGGGAGAAGTGATAGCCTATTCTGTAGCCAAACATGAGGGACCATGGCCTAGGAGCACAGAGTTGGGTGACCCCAAATTTCATGTTCCGACGTGGTAACAGCTCGATGTTTTTATCGAAGCCAAGCAAGGAAAGTCATTATTTATGACACGTTTGGAAATGCAGTGATGAAAACATTAGGCGGGTAAGCTAAAGCAAACACAGAAATCTCCATTCAAGGCCTCAGATGTACCAGAGGGCGGAGCAGGCAGGTCGTAGGTGGGTGATGAGTTTGCTCTCAGCACTGGGAAAGTGAACCCTCAGGAGATGAGCGATGGAAGGAGACACCAGGTTTACTGGAAGCTGGTGCCCCAGAAGCTGGAAGGCTCACCCGTCCCTGGATCTCAATCCTCTGGTGTTTTAAACGAGAAAGCCCACCACAGGCTCCATTTTTAAATACTTGGTCCTGTTTGGTGGCGCTATTTGGAGAGATTCAGGTGTGGCCTTCTATAGGCAGTATGTCACTGGGAGATGGATTTTGAGAGGAAAAGGGCCCGCCTACTTCCGGTTTGCTCTCCCTGCTTCATGATTGTGTTTGAAGATGTGAGCGCTCAGTTTCCCGTTCCTGCCGCCATGCCTGCAACTTACTGCTATGACTTTCTGCCATGATGGACCCTTAGCCTTCTGGAACCGTAAGCCCAAATAAACCCTTCCTTATGTAAGTTACCGTGGTCATGGTGGTTATCGCAGCAGCAGAAAAGAAACTAATATGCACCACCTCCCCCCCCAAAAAAAAAAAACTGTCTCAGGGAACACAGGCAAGTGGCAGGCGTTTGTAGAGAAGGACAAGAGATGCAAGAGTCAATGGACAGAAGGCACTTACTAGGTGGAGCCTTAGTCACACAGAATGTGTCTCCTCCCCCTGGCCTGAATGTCACAACTGACCATCCCCTCCTGTGGCCAGTGCTGGGCTCTGAGCCTGGACTCACCAGGAGAGAACTGGGGAAGAGGAAGTATGCAAGTCTAAGCTATGGACTACTCTACCACCAGAAGTCAAGCAAGCAGAGGAGACAAATGTCGTTTTTCTGCAAATTAAGCTTCACAGAAGTTTACATCACTTGTGTTAGTTGTTTCACAGACCAGAGACTAAGGGTGGTTACTACACATTCTGATGGTAGGTGAGGGTCACAAGATGAACGTTCTGGGGTTGGTAGATCTGAACTGTATTTAAGTGGGTAAGGCTTTAATTATTCAGATGGGGCCTGTTTTAATTTAGAACACCAGTCAAAGGAGGGCAGACAATTTTGCAAAGGACAAGTCTTAGAAGTGTAGTCACTGTGGCATGCAAGCCTTCTTCGGAGGTCACAGGGCTGGCTGGTGCCTGGCATAGGGCAGGGGACAAAGAGTATAGGACCCTATGACTCCATAGGATTGGTGTGTACAGCCTCAGGCCCAAACTGACCAATCCTCAAAGCCACTTTCTCTCTTCCCTCAGGAGCGAATAAGCAACCTGGGAGTATGAGTGGAGTTTCTGTCCCCGTGGGGAATGCATGAGATGTGTGGAAACAGGCTGTCTACAACCAGCTCAGGCATCCTGTGAGGCAGAGGTGGAGAGATGGAGAGATGGCTGCCTCTACAGTTAAGAGCATTGCTCTGCCAGATCAACATCCAGCACCCACACAGCATTTTACACTTATGAGCACCTGTAACTCCACTTCAGGGAGGTGGGAAGGTACAACGCCCTCTTCTCCCGGCCTCTGCAGGCACCAGGCATGCATGTGGTGCACAGACATACATACATGCAGGCAAAACCCCCGCATTTTTAAAATAAAATAAAAAAAATGTCGTTTCAAATAAAAAGGGGGCTGAGGTGTGGTGTGTCCTGTGTCCAGACCTCTGCTGGAGCCACCAGAGAGGAAATGCGACCAAGATGGCACCGATCAGAAAGGCTATGGAGGCCACGCTCAGTCCCAGGCACCTCTAGCACCCTCTGGTGAGCAATGCATAAGCAAGTGGCTCACCGCGCAAATGCCATGGTCTCAACCTGAAGCAAACTGGCTGGGGCCTGGGCCACCACTCAGGGGCCACGTTGACAGGAATCCCACTCTCTTGCGAAGCTGCCCTCCATGGTGTCATTTCAGGGTTAGTAGGCTGGGAAGTAAGAATGAGTCTAAACGGGCTTCTTCTGTGCATTCCTGACGTGGCACATGGCCCTTGTGCCCCATGTCATATAACTAAGTAGGCAGGGGCAGTGGGCGACACCGGCCATCTCTGCTGTGGCTCCAGACTGTCTGGAGCTTCTGTGCTCATTAGCTGGGAGCCAGACTTCAGCAGCAAACTCCCTTACTGCTCCCATTACCAAGGGGGCACCACAGGGGCTACTGCTGCTCGGAGTTCTGCCTGCATTTGCAGACAGCTTTGAGGTTCCACAAAGTGCAGGTATTCGCGTGTTTACCCTCGAGGGTCACAGACAGATTTCAGGGTGACCCATGAGTGTGGACGGGAAAATAAATACATGCTTGCTTTGCCTAATCTCTCATTGAAATTTAGTCCTTCCATTAACACCACGGGTGAGGGAATATAATAGCATTTCCAATGACTGAATTTGTCTCCAATAGAAACCACAGCTGGTTCCGCGTTGCTTTACGTCTCAAAATATCAGCTACATTGGCCTCTAGTTGAAATTATGGACATTATTAGATTCCACCACAGGCCTAATTATCTGCGATCTTAATAAAGAGACACACACGTTAATAATTCTTTCACATGGTTTTGTATTTGGATAACTTCATTTTTAAGGGTTCATTTTCATTTTATATACTTGAGTGTCTTGCCTGGTATATGTGCACCACATGGCCAGAAGAGGGCGTCAGATTCTCTGGAACTGGAGTGACCAGTTCCTTTTTTTTTTTTTTCCATTGTTTTTATTTTACATATCGATCCCAGTTCCCTTTCCTTCCCTCCCTTCATCCCTCCCTCCCTCTTTCCTACCCTCCCATGCCCCCCCGACCACCCTCTCCTCTCATTCCCCCCCCCCACTCTACATGTAGGGTGATGCCTTCCAGGAGGAGTCATCTAAATCTGTCAAGTAATTTGGAGTAGGGACTAGGCGCCTGACCCCTCTCCATCCTAAGGACCTAAGGATTCCTCCTGATCATTTAGCCCTGTAACCTGTGCTCAGGCTACTGCTAGACCTCCCTTGCAGCGCCCCCCCCCCAGTCTGTCACCCACAGCCCTCATCACCTCCACCCGCTGAGGGGTAGCTGGAAAAGGAATCTGAAAATCGAGTGGGGATGAGGGCAGGTGTGTGAATAAGAAAGGAGCCCTTACAGGATAGTAGAACCCTGACCCCTTTCTTAGCCGCCGGTCTGGAGTCTGGACCCTGCTCTGCCTGTAGGGGGCACTGTGAGGTTGTGCGATTGACATTAGAATGGATGAAGTGAGCTCTGCGGGGCTGTATTCGGGTTTATTTGGCATGGGGCTCCGTGAGCAGAATGCTATTACGGCAGCATAATTGGTTTCTCCAAGGTGATTTACTCCTCTTGTTAGCAGACCGGAGAGGTTGAGGATTTCAATCTACTAACATTTAGATTGCCTCGGGAGGGAGGCCGGCAAATCCTGCCTGCGCTCACATTTGAAATGCCTGCAGCTATGAGCCGTGCAGATCCTCGGTGGAGTGGTAATGGGTCCCGGCTCTGGTACGAGTAACCTTAACTCGTTACTCGTCTAGCAGAAGCTAGACACCGTCCTCCACCTCAGAGAAGAGGGGGTGTCGCTCTCAGCAAGGTGAGCATGTCCTGTTCATTCGAATACCCTGGAAGCATTGCCTGAAGTCCAGCACACAGCTGACCATTGAGGTTTGAGGGTACCGTGTGTGTGTGTGTGTGTGTGTGTGTGTGTGTGTGTGTGTGTGTGTGTGTGTGTGTGTTCACACCTCCATTTCCTCACCCCGCTTGCCACACTGAGACTGTAAAACCCTTTGGGGTAGATGGAAAAGGAGAGGTAACAAAGACAATAGACACCGTCTGTGACTGTGACTCAAGGGGCCTGTGCGCCGGCACCGAATGCCGTGACAAGACAGGAGCAGATGTGCTGGGAGCATTGATGAGAACCCACCCTGCCACAGGACCATCCCAGAACAAAACCAAACCCGCCGGGGTCATCCCTTCTGCCCACCCCTGCCAGTGTCTGAGACATTCCCGGGACCCCACAAATGCAAGGGGGTGCCGGGGCGGGGCAACTAGTTTGGAAGAGTTTCTCTTGAGGGAATTTCTATCTTTCTAAAATTTGAAAGTGGGCTGTGTAAAGATGCAGGCATTATGCTGGCCTGCCCATCTCCTGGCAGAATGCGCTCAGGCAGCACCCTGGATAGACCAGGGTTCCATGTTTGTATAATCTGCACGCAGGTGCAAAGGACCCCTTTAAAAGGAAGACCCCGCCCACATATGCTCGCTTTCCCTGGGGCAGACAGGACTTTTCCTGTCTCCCTCTTCTGTTCTCTCTGCCTCTTTACCGCTTTTCTCCTTTATCCCAACCCCCTTTCCCTTTCTGATAAAACTTCTCACTAAGCTCTACCTGCCTGGCATGTTTGTTCCCCTACCTTGGTCACCCTCGCCTGCCATGGAATCGACAAAGGTTCCCCATGGGCTCTATTCCTAACATGGTTCCATTTGTAGTGCTTGCCTAGCATGTGCCAGGCATCGCTGGGTGTGATGGCACACCCTAGAATCCCAGCCCTTGGAAGGATCAGAAGTTCAAGATCACCCCCAAGTGTGTAGGAAGTTTGGGGCCATTCTGGAATACTTAAATCTCTGGGGTCATTTGGAGCGCTGAAATTCTAAAGTTGGGGTTTGCATTATAAAGTTGGGCAGACCTTGCTCTTCTGGAGTGAAGCCACACCTGAGCTTCTAGGCTGTCCTCTTGTCCCCAGGGTATCCAAGAAAGACAAAAATAGATACAGATGCTTCAGATGATGCTGGTGGCTCTGGGCACAGCCTAACCCAAGCTCTGAGTACAGCCACCCCTGTAACAGCAGGAGAGAAACTTTATGTTCAATCTATTTTTAAATTGCACGGTAAATAAAACTGGGGTTGACCAACTTACTGCAGACTTGGGAGACATATACAGGCTCCTGGGACTAGGGAGGTTAGGGTCAGTGTCCAGGAGGCTAGGGAGGGGCTCTGGGCCCCTGAGGAACCTGGCAGGAAGAGATGGGTCCACAGGCATGCTGCTATGCCCAGCTTTTTGCATGGGATTGGGGGAAGAATCCGAATTTAGGTCCTCACACTTGGAAATGACTAAAACTGACTCCAGCCTGGGGAATAGACTTTCTAGAAATTCTAATACTCTCTCGTTATTTCCAGTAAGTCTATATGTTCAAGAAGATTTTGGTTTTCTTTGTTTACAGACATGATTTCTCTATACAATTCAGGCTGCCGTAGAACTCAGAATCCTAGCCAGGCGGTGATGGCACAGGCCTTTATTCCCAGCACTCAGGAGGCAGAGGCAGGCTGATCTCTGAGTTCTAGGTCAGCCTAGTCTACAAAGCAAGTTCCAGGACAGCCAATGCTACATAAAGAAACCCTGTCTTGAAAAACAAAAGCAAGCAAACAAAGAACTCATAATCTTCCTGGATATTGGGATTACAGAGATATACTACCATCACCAGATAAAAATGGTCTTCTAAAGTTTCTCTTCATGACCACAAGTGGGAGTTAGTTTAGTTCTGGGACTTCCTGTCTTGCCTCCAACCTGGAGGGACCATGCTCATGTTGTCAAGGCCATATGGAGTAACGGAGAGGTCAGTGGCAAAGGCCACTGAAGGGGCTCTTCAGAGAGCCACTGGCAGCAACTGGCAGCAGGTAAGAACAGAGGAGGTGGAGGGAAGCCTTTCCTGGTCCACTAGGTAGACACAGAGAACGTGCTGCTGCTTGTGCTGTGACAAAATATCTGACAGACGAGGGAAGACCTCTTCTAGCTCTATTTCAGAAGGTTCTTCACAGCCTTTGCTTTTGGTTTGTTCCTTTGGGGACTTTTGCAAGTGCCATCCAATAGGTAACTGTGGCTTGCCCAGAACATGCTGGGGTTCATTCAATCCATACATCACACCAGAGAAAGCTAACATTCAGGGTCCCCTTGGCTGGACCTCACAGAGGCTCCAAGGGAACAAGCGTCAACAGCCATGTTTACCCTCTGAGAAACCATGCCCTCTCTGCCAGCCTCAGTCCCAGGAAGGAAACTCAGTACCCAGAGAAAAGAGGCTTTTGACAGACCTCTGGGCCCTCCTCCGTCTTCCACACCTCGTCTACTCTCCCACAGCTCTCCAAGCCTTGCTGCTTTCTCTCTTTCCTTCACAGATGCCTGGCTCCCTGACCCCTGGCCTCTCCCATACACTGTCCACTGGGATACCTTGGAGCCTCTGGGCTTTAGGCTTGATATGCTAAAAGGTAGACAAAGGAATCTGAATTCAGCTGGATTCTGCTAAGCTTTCAAAGCCAGGATTTCCTCCACCTCTCCTGCCTTGGGCATTAAGCCTTCTGGCTCCCCCGGAGCAAGAGGCTAGCAGAAAATAAATGTGCAGAGAGGGAAAATGGAAGTGCTTTGGCTAAAGGTTACAAATGATTGTCCTTGGGACATGGTTGTGATGACCATGGCCTTGGGGGTGAGGGTGAAGTCCCCAGAGCCTGCAGAGAAACTTCAAACAATGTTTGAGCATCCATGATCTTCAGCCCTTAGACAGTACGGTGTGAAGATAAGCTCACAAGAGCACAGGTCCTCACTGAGGCTAGGCTGTCAGCCCTCCAGAGTTCACATCTCTGCCCTGACTAAGAAGTCGGGGTCTGAAAGAGGCCATTTCCAAGGGCTTGAAACTCTGAGCACCTCCTGCCAAGGGTTCCAATTCCCTGCACTTCAATTTCCTAGGTAAATGCTCAGAATACAAAAAAAAAAAAAAAAAAAAAAAAAAAATGTTCCATTTAAAGGCCAGACGTGTGCGGTCCTGGATTCTGTGAAAACTGGTTCCCCATGGGGATCTGACATGGCTACATCTATTGACTCAAGAAAGGAGTCCCAGGCAAGAATCAGGAGCAGACAGTACAGAGCAGGTGAATAGGAGGAAGAATCAGGAGCAGACAGTACAGAGCAGGTGAATAGGAGGGCTGCACGACCTGGGGGGGGGGGGGTCAACACAAAACAAAGGAAGACAGAACAAGGAGAGAGACCATTCCAGAAAACCTCACCCAGCAATTACCTGGAAAGTTAGAGCCGGACTTTGCTTCTACCCTAAGCTTTCTGCATCCTGACCACCAAACAGGAGAAAAAACCATGCCCTAAGCTCTCGCTGCCATCCCCGTGCCTTCCCTGCCATGAGGGACCGTGCTCCCCAAACCGTAAGCCAAAATAAACCCTGTTCTCCCTTACACTGCTTCTGTTGGGTATTTTGTCACAGTGCTCAGAAAAGTAAGTAATACAGAGGTTGACTGTCCTCAGCCAGGAATCCTTGTCCAGACTCTCTCCATATGGTAGCTAGGATCCAGCCGACTGAAGAATCATCAAGGCTAGGAGGCAAGGGAAGCACACCATGAGCTGCCAGCGGTTGTCAGCTGGGGGCTTAGCTGGAGTTGGCAGCCAAACTTCTCCATGTGACTTTTCTATTCTCCCGGGCTGCCTCAGCCACAGCAGCCGGGTTCCTAAAGAGACTGTAGCACCAGGGAGCGTTCCTGGAGACCCAGGCAGCAGCTGGAAGACCTCCTACGAGCTAATCTTAACCAACTCCTCTGATGTTTCTGTGGCTGGAAGCACAGGTTGGCATCGGGGAAATGTAGACTCCATTTCTGAATGGGAAAGTAATACGTGTATTCATGCAATGATCGAGGACGGTCTGGGGTGAGTTGCGTGTGTGTCTGCAGGTGCATATATGCGTAAAGGCCAAAGGGCAACCTTGGATGTTCTTACTCAGACATCGTCTGTTTTCTTTATTGAGACACGGTCTGTGAGAACTTGGAACTTGAGTGACTTGGAACTTGAGGGAACCTAGAGGCCAGCATGAACACTGATATGCAGCCACAGGTCTATCTAATGGGTAACTTGGAACTTGAGGGAACCTAGAGGCCAGCATGAACGCTGATATGCAGCCACAGGTCTATCTAATGGAGCCATGTTTCCCTTCTGCCAGAGGTAAGGGCAATAACTCCTTTTGGCAGAAGAGAACCAGTTTCACAAGTTCCTAAGGAGTGTTGTTGGCTTTTATCTACCTGCCAAAACCCTCCTATAGTCATTTCCAGTTCATTCTCCAGACACCCTGAGAACTTGAGAACTAACAACAGTTACCTCCATCCATCTGAGCTCTGTCAAGAGGCCATTTCTCACTTTGAAAACACCTTGTTACTTGGAAAGCTCGTCCTCTGGTCTCCATATGCACACTGTAAAACATCCTCTAATTTCTGCTTGGAACTGAACTCAAAGAATTCCCTGGCTAACCTAGGTGCTGCTACGGGTGGCAGCAAGTCCAATCCAACAAGCCAAGTGTCCTGCCTGTAACCTCAGTAACCTCAGTTCCAAAGCCTCAGGGACAGGAGGCTTTCTCTTGCTCAAATCCTTCTCATCGGAGAAATGGAAAGCTCCAGATTCAGGGAGGGACTTTGTCTCAAAGGAATACATAGGTGGAGAAGGACTTACTGCCCTCTTCTGGCCTCTACACACGTGCATAGGTGCAGGCACCTGCACATACATGTGCACACACACAAATAAATAAATCTTTATTAAAAGAATGAGTAAAAGACAGCCGGAGCAGGCAGATCTCTGAGTTCAAGGCCAGCCTGATCTAAAGCTAGTTTCAGGACAGGTTCCAACGCAAAAAAAAAAAAAAAAAAAAAAAAAAAAAAAAAAAAGAAAGAAAGAAAGAAAGAAAGGGAGGGAGGGAGGAGGGAGGAAGGAAGAAAGGACAAAAGACCAAGGAGGAAGGGGGGGGGGGTAACAAAGAATGGTGACCCAGCTCTGTAACCTCAGCTATGGGAGGTAGAAGCAGGAAGATTGCCCAGGTTACATATCTGTCTATGCCCCACTAGACAGGACTTAGGTGCACATCCCTAAAGCCTCAAGGGAGCTGGGGAATCTGGGAAATGTAGTCTTTATAGCTGAATGTCCATCATGCAACTAAAATGTCTGTTACAGTGACAGGGAGGAGCCATAAAAAACGTTAAACAATCCTCCCAAAGCTATGCAGACAAATAATGCCAGTGCCACCATGTGGGTTCAAACGTCAGAGCCTGGCCTCAGCCATCCCACACCCCAAGGTCCACAAGCGATGGGCTCTACACCAAGTCCATCCACTGTGTGTTTTGTAAATAAAGTTCGATTGGTCTACTGCTATCCAGCTACCTACTCTCTCCTGCTGCCTTTCCCTGTACAAAGCCAGGCAGTTCCAAAGAAGGATAAATTTCCCTTCACAAAAGTTTTCAGCCTTGTGCTATATTGATCCCTTCAGTGAAATACAATATAGAAAATGATTGGCCCAGCTCTTGCCCAAGAACCTGCACTCAGACAGCATTGTCATGATGGGGGCTGCTGCTGTCGTGACTGACAAAATCAGTAAGAGCATCAGATCCAGCTACCTTGGTTCCAGCATCACTCCCGCTGCGTTCCAAAGGGGACCTCAGTAAGGATTCAGACATTGTGCTGGCCTGCCCCTGCCACCTGACAGAATGCACTCAGGCAGCACCTTGGTCAGCACAGGGTTCCATGATTACATAGTCTGCACGCAGGTGCAAAGGACCCTTTAAAAGAAAGACCCCGCCCACATAAGACCTCTTTCCCGTTGTTCCCCTGGGGCAGACAAGAATTTTACTGTCTCCCTCTTCTCTTCTACCCTCTCTCTGTCTCTGTATCTCTTTACTTCTTTTCTCTTTCCTTCCCTCCCCTTTCTAATAAAACCTCTCACTTAAGCTCTGTCTGCCTGGCATGTTTGTCCTCCGCCTTGGTCAACCGGAATCTGCCAAGGACCCCCTCATGCATTATCATAACAACCCCTGTCACCCAGGTGAGGGGTGAGAAGAGAGTGTGATCAAACTCTCCCAGCTGGGCCTGCGCCAGCTGAGAAGCACAAAAGCCCTGGGATCTTAGTGGATGCAAGGGGAAGTTGCCTCCTGCCAAATGGAGCCTGTGTTTTGCAGGGCTGGGGACAGGCTGAAATTGAGGCTATTTTTCAATGCCTCGAATGTGTGTAGGCTAGCAAAAGTTAAAAAGAGAATCTGTTGACAAAATGATTCTAAACTCCACGAGGAAGCTGGGGAGAAAAAAAAAATCACATTAAGGGGAGATTGAAAAAGAAAAACAGCCGTGCCTGGTGGTGCAGCCTGTGATCCAGAGGCAAGGGTCTTAAGTTCAAGACCTACTCGGCCTATAGAGTGAGTTCAAGGTCAGCCTAGGCAACTTAATGAGATCCTGTCTTTAAAATAAAATTTAAAAAGCCAGGGCTGTATTTATAAGTCAGTGATAAAGTTCTTGTCTAGTGTCTACCTATATGCAAGACCTTGGTTCATCCTCCAGTACAGAGAGGAGAGAGAAAGGAATAAAAGGTAAAGAAAGGGGAAGAGAGAGGGAAGGATGGAGGGAGAAAGAGAAAACAGATGGGGTATAGGGGGTTTTTGTTGTTTTTGTTTGTTTGTTTTGTGTTTTGTGGTTTTTGTTTTTTTGTTTGTTTTGGGCACAGAGTTTCTCTGTGTAACAGCCTTGGCTTTTCTGGAACTCACTCTATAGACCAGAGTGCCCTCGGACTCACAGAGATCTGCCTGCCTCTGCCTCCCAAGTGCTGGGATTGAAGGTGTACAGCCCCATACACAGCAGTATATGGACTTTCAATGGTACTATCTCATTAATCTTCACAGTAGCTCCCAGTAGACTGCCGCTAACCCCACTTCTGATACCTGTAAACTGGAGATTTAGCTCTTCTATACCCACAGTGTCCCCTTCCCATTCAAATCCACGCCTAAGTCTGCACCTGCAGGAATAGTTCCACTCGGAATTTAAATGTGAGAGGTTCCACTGGCTCCTAGAGTCAGCATTGTCTTTGGACAATAAGCCTACAGGAAATGTTCAACTCATACACACATCACACTTCATGTCTTAGTGTCCTATTGCTGTGAAGAGATGCCATGACCACGGCAACTCTTAGAAAGGACAACATTTAATTGGGGTTTATTTCCATTCAGAGGTTTAGCCCATTTCCGTCATGGTAGTAAGCATGGCAGGGTGCAGGCAGACATGGCGATGGAGAGGGAGCCAAACGTTCCACATCTGGATGAGCAGGCAGCAGGAAGAGAGAGACATGGGCCTGGCTTGCGCATTTCAAACCCAAAACCAACTGCCAGTGACATACTTCTTTCAAGGAGGCCACACCTCTTACTGTACCACTCCCCGTGAGCCTGTGGGGGCCATTTTCATTCGAACCACCACAGTTCCCAAATCTTCCTCACACCGGGTATTCTTCACGCTGAGTCTTGTTGCCACCCTTGGAAGGGAGTTCAGGAAGAATGTTCCCTCCCCAAGGGGCTGTCCACAGATTCTAACAGTGCAGAGGCAGGCTGTCCTGGATATGACACAGGTGGCCCCCCAAGTTCTTAGGAGATTTCTAAACAATCGGGGTCATGCTCTTGGATGACATGCTTGCATTCCCCAGACGGAACACTTTCTTTTTGTTTAATTACTGAAAATAGATTTTGTTTCTATGATATATTCTGATTATAGTTTCTCCTCCCCAAACAGCTCCCAGAGCCTCCCTATATCCCTAGCCACCCACCCAAATCCACACACACTCTCGTTCATTAGAATATAAACAGGCATCTAAAATAATAAGAAGAAGAATAAAATAAGACAAACAAGTGGGCAACAAAACAATAAGACAAAACAAACAATCTTGGGAAAAGAGCCAAAGAAAAAGCATAAGAAACATATACAGAAGCTGAGACACTCACATTCCCATGCACAGATAACCCATACAAACAACATTGGAAAACCATAATAAGTAAGTAAAAGATCTATAAGGTAAAAAACAAACACATGGCTCAGACAAAACATTGTGAGATGAAGAACCCCCCCACCCCAAAATACCATTGAGTTGATTTTGTGTTGGCCATCTACTGCTTATTATTATTCTCTAACAGGAGCTATTAATCATCCTCATTGTACAGGTAAGGAAACTGAGGCCCAGAGAACTTGAGCAGCTTCTCCAAGTTGAGTGGCAGCCAGACTTCCATCCCCAACCTTCCTCCCCTCTCTCCAGAACAACTCTCAACCTGAGGAGACCACTAGATGCTGGTCTGTTACATTGCCCACAGATTGGAGACACACTATGCATTTCTGATGTGACTGGTACCAAAATCCACTCCCTGGACCCCAAGTGTCTGAGAGAAAAATTCACTTCCATGAGAGGAAATAGGATGCTCTATGTGGGATGAATTGTGGAAAGATGGAGATGCATTTTAAGTGTACCAAGTACAGGAGGGAGCCAGGCCAAAGCCAACTAGGCAGACAGGGGCTCATTCTGGAAGCAACAGTGCCATCTTCTGGTTTTCCATGGTGCAACCTCCCTATGACAACGGACCTAAAGCATCCCAGACACCCTTGAAATATTCTATTGTTGGAGATCAAAGTTAAAGCTACGTAAGTGCTGGGTCCGCTTAGAATTTAAGAGAATTTTTTAATTGTTTTAAAATGTATGTACTGATTCCTAATGAGACAAGACAGTCATGCTTTCTGCCCATCTGTAAGTTTCATGCAGTGAACTTTAGCTGTGCCATTACACACAGAGACTCACATGCACACGGATATTTTGTTATACGAGAACTACAGGAGGCTGCAGGATTGGAGTAGGCTCCTTCACTGGACCTCCAAACCATCTGAAAATCAACATGGAGTCATTCATACCAAGTTTCACAAACCCCAGTCACCTGATCTTCTGAGGAATACAGGAAGTATGCAAGACAGTAGCTAAATTCCCAAGCAGCCTAGGGTCAGTTGTCACAATACTGACATTTTCTGCCTTAATCCTTCCCCCAAAGGTAACCCTATATTGATCAACCCTGTGTTTTCTGTTCTGTCTCCTTCTTTCTGCCTTATAACCAGGGAAGTCCTGGAACTGGTTGAGCTACTCTTGCTGTTTGTCTTGGCTCTCCTTTCGTCGGTCTTTGTCTGGGAAGTCAACCTCTCTGCTGGGCCCAGAACACTACTCTACCTAATGAGATGCAGCACTGCCCATTAAAGCCTGCACACAAGGCCAATTCAAATATCCACGTCATTGCATCATTTTAGATGATACCCAAATGCGTGTGTGCCTGCAGACTGTGCTTGTGTCCAAACACACGCACCTGGGGTCGCGCAGGCAAGCCTGGCTTAGGTGTGGGTGGATGTCATGAATACATCATGGCATAAAAGATGATACTGTCAGAATGGTAGAGGCTTGCTCTCCAGCCAGGGTAGTAGATATGGCTTCTTGGTGTAAAGAAGGTAATCACATGAAAATCGCTATGCAGGAAGGAGAGCTAAGACCTTCTACAACCCGGGTGTGAACTCTACATGCACGGTGTGCCCACCACAGATGTGCACCCAAACCATGGTGCACACTCAGAGCTCTCACTAGAGGCTGGCCTCTGAGCTCAGCTGCTCGCTGCTGCCTCCTAGAGACCACATTGATAGAGCAGGTCCTTACCAGGCGCTCTGGGCTGAGATCATTTCCAGGAGACAATGACATTGTCTCCTTCATTGATGTGTACCAGGCTAGGGGCACCCCATGCCCAGCTTAACCGGTGAATGTCCACTCCCAGGGCCTGGCTCCAGAGCATCCTTTCACTTTCTGAGGGCAGTGGGAGACTGCATCACAGACATCGCATTGCTGACTCGTGGGAGGCAGAAAGAGGCATTCAGGTCAGAGGGGTCGGACTCTGTCAGGTCCAAAGGCAACTCTACTCCCGCGGATTCTAGCAGTTTGACAAATGCCAACACTTCTGAGGAGCTTGTGAAGCTTGCCCCTGTCTAACAAAGGAGTCAGTTCTCTTACCCCTGGCAGAGGGGACAAATGGCTATCTATGGTGCCAATTAGCATATCATAGGATACCAAAGTGCACGCTGGCCTCCAGGCTTCCTCAGAATCATGACTACCTAGCTCGTCGAATCCCCACCCCAGTGCCTCATTTCTCCTTATGGCCCTGTTATTGGGGGTACCTGTTATTGGGGGTGTCCTATCGCTTGCCCCTCTCCTGGTTGTTCCTTTCTCTTCATCTCCTGCTCTCCCTCTCTCTTCTGTCATGGCCACGTCCAGTCTGCTAGCCATGTTCAGTCTAACGCTTTACCTCTGCTCTGGATTCTTCCAGATGCCTCTGGCTATTCTCTCCCTCACATCTACAAAACAAAAAACAAACAAACATACCCTTCTGCTTCCCAAGCTTTGGAGCAGTCACATCCTCAGTTTATTCTGGGGTACCAAATCAGGTACTGCAGCCCCAATGTCTCCTCCCCTCTCCCTGTGGACCCTGAGGATGCACATATTCAAGTTGGTAGAGGTAACAGCCATCGGCAGGCTGCTTTGCTTCTCTGATCTTCAGCTTGAACCCCAATATCTGCCTCAGGATATTTATTTATTTATTTATTTATTTATTTATTTATTTATTTATTTTGTGTGTGTGTGTGTGTGTGTGTGTGTGTGTGTGTGTTGCACAAAACCACAAGGCCACCGTATTTCCCATTAGGTCCAATCAGAAACAAGCATACTTCTTGCCAAGTACCTCGCAGTACAGTTAGGTCAAACAAATTTGTTTAGGAGAGCAAAAACATGTAGTTTGTCATTGCCCACAAATAATAGCCTCCAGCATTCCAGGAAGCTATCTGTCCTTGGGCAAGTGGGGCTTACAGATTAACTTTGGCCCTTACAACACCTGCTGCCAAGTCTGATGACCTGGGCTCAATCCCTGGAACCCACAAAGTAGGAGAAGAGGACACATACATTAATTAGTGAATTTTAAAAAAAAGCCATAATAATGCAAACACTGTTGTTTAATTGAGTGGAATTAGAAGTAGGATAGACTGGCAGTGAAACAAATCCACTAAATTATAAAAGAAAACAAACAAACAGGAAATACTTGAAAACGCCACGAGAGTGTGGAGAGTTACAGAGGCAGAGAACCCAGCTTCAGCCACAGAAACTGACAGCCTCTGGGAAGTGGACTCTGGGCAGAAAGTCAGAGGCAGGGGACTGATGACTTCCACATTAGACTGTGGCCAGCTGGTTAATTGTATGTTTGCATTGTTTTAATGAAATAAAAATTAGCTGGTTTAGAATTCAAAGGAGGGGGGTTATGAAAGCACAGATCATATTTGGCCATGTTGCCAGGAGTTGGGGGGAGGGGGCTGTGACAAAGGGACAGAGTAGGTGGACGGAGGAAGGCGGGTGGAGGGAAGGGCTGGGGAGGACCGTGGGCAGGAAGCACTCAAGACAACAGGTGGCTCTAAGTGAGGCAGAAATAGACACCGGGACCCTGAGCAAGGTCAGAGAGAGGCAGGGGGAGCCTTGCAAGGGGCAGGGAGTTCCTGAAGTCTGGAAGGTTACAGGCGGCCATGAAGACGCCAGCATGACCACATGTCCATACACCACACAGAGCTTTGCTACCTTTCCCTGGGCACCACATTTGCTCATGGTCTGTCCATCTACCCCAGGTCTACATGCTGCCCCTGATTCCACACTGGGACCCTCCATCTCCTCAAGTCCTTGGCCTTGCCTTGGGTGACCAGGGAGGAAGCTTCAAAGGCCTGGCCACCGTGGCTCTTGGAAAGGTGTAGTTGGAAGTCTTTTTTCTCTGCCTTGCCAGGTCCTACTGGACCAGTTTCTCCCCCGCCCATCAGGTTCCCGCATCCACTTATGAAATAACACTCTGAAGTATATCAATTACAATTGTTTGGCCAATGGCTCAGACATGCTAGTTCCTTGATCTCTCTTATAGATTAACCCATTTCTATTCATATATGTATTGCCATGAGGCTGTGGCTTAATGGTAAAGTTCCAGCACGTAACTCCTTTGGTGGCTACATGGCATCTCTCCGACTCTGTCATCCTTTTCTCTGCATCTTAATTTGGATTTCCCATCTAGCTATACTTTGGCCTTTGGCCAAAACAGCTTTATTCATCAACCAATAAAAGCAAAGCATATTTGCAGCATACAGAAGGACATCCCATATCGGTGAGGAAATGAAGATAGACTGACTCAGTGAGACAAGGGTCTCTCCTCTCAGGCCACAGGGAACTGCCTGGCCCTTTCCAGAGCTGTGCCACACCACCAGGCAAGCCAGGGTGTGCAAATCTATCGAGGCACCTAAAGCAAATTGCAGCATGCAGATCATGGTTCACACTCGAACCCTGCCATTCCCTGGGCAGTGACCTTGGATGTGTAGCCTGATCTCATTGACCCTCTGTGGGGTCATCTGCTAAAAAGAGATACTATTTCATGGTCACTAGTCTTTTGAGGAGTCAATGAAAAACATAATCTCAGTAACATGTCTGCCCTCTGGTCCTACTGCTGTACCATGTGCTATCCACCATAAAAACCAGGGCATCCAGCCACACTAGTTTCTTAGAGCTGCCATAGCTGATTTAGGGGTCTAAAGTCCAAAATCAGTTTCGCTGGACTAAAATCAAGGCCTGAGCTCTTGGTATAGGCTCCTCAGTAGACACACTGCTGAGCTTTTTCTAGCTGCTATAGGCTGACAGCAATCCACAATCCACAATCCACAGCATTTAGCCCTTGCTGCCACTCTCAAGGCTAGCCCTTGCTACACCTCCACTAACTCCGACCCTCTGCTATGACACTTGGCCAGGACCCACCCACAGGACCCAGGACCATCTGCTATATCAAGATCATGAGTCCAAGCACCTCTAATGGGTCCCATGTAACGTAGTCATAAGTTCTGGATAGGGGTAAGGGCATCGCAAATGTTTTGGAAGCAGGTGGACCGAACACCATCCATTACTCTCACCTTACAGCCCAGCACTTTGCTCTACAGAGACTGCAGCCTGGATCTTCAGTGATCCCAAAGGTCTCTGTGGTAAAGGCTCTATCCCCAGAGCGCCACTTTAGGGAGGTGGCAGGCCTCACAGGAACTCTTTAAATAGCTGCAGGGCGCCGTTGAAGGAGACTATGGGACCATCTCGTGTTGCCACTTCACAACCAGTGATGCTGCTCTTACAGCAAAGGAATGCTACTCTCCACAGGGATCCACCACTGTGCAACTCTGCAGAGCCCCGGACCTCATCCCCCACCCCTGTCCCTCACCATTCCTCTACCTGCTATCAAATCAGCTGCTGTATACACACCTCGTGTGCTCTTTAAAGCTATTTTCCATGTTCTAGACAGTTCTTAAGTAGAATATTGAATCTATTCTTTTTATGAAAACAAATCAGCCTTTCATGTGATTATTTATTTCCCCACCAGTAGTTCAGGAGTGAACACAAACGCTTTTGTACCTGGGCCTTACTTACTTATCTTACCTTACTGACTTCCGCAGCTTGCCGACAGACCCATTCCTCCCTTACACCACACACAAACGGGAGAGCTGACTTAGTTCCTTTTCCCAATACTATGATAAAAAATATTCTGACAAAAGCAACTTTACAATTCAGGAGAGATGCTGCCCATCATGGCAGAGAAAGCACAAAGGCAGCAAGAGAGGCATGGTTGCAGAGGCAGGAGACTGGCTGCTCACATTACATCCACCCTCAGGAAGCAGAGTGAACAGGAAGCAGCCAGGCCTCCAGTGACTCACTTCTTCTGGCAAAGTTCTGCCTCCTAAAGGGCCCACAACCTTGTCAAACAGTGCCACCAGCTGGGGATTAAGTGTCCAAACATGAGTCTGTGGGGGACAGTTCTCATTCAGGCCACAAGATCTTGACTTCTCAGTTCACCCTGTGATTGCAATATACTACTCAGAAAGGGGAACAAGACCTCTCTTCGTGGCTGTCCCAGACTCCTACTCAAAAGAGAACTCGATAGAGCTAGTAAAGCTGAGTGGCTCAGTGCTGAACTGTGAGCAAACTAAGCAGGAGGCCTGGGATTGAAACGTCACAAAATAAATAACAAGTTACTTTGTATCCTAAAATAGTTAGAAAAGATACAGTTCAAAGGAAGCTGAAAGAGCTAACAAAAGCTGCCTGAATAAAAATGTTCACTCTCGGGTTGCAGACACAGCTCCACAGTCACAAATGAGTACTAACTACTCTTATAGAGGACCTGAGTTTGGTTTTCCAGAACCTAAGTGTGGTGGCCCACAACCGCCTTTAACTCTAGCTCTATGGGATCAGATGTATTCTGACCTCCTCAGGTGCCTACATCACACATATATATAATTAAAATTTTCTTAAATCTTAAAAAAAAAAAGTTCACTCAACATAACTTCACCCATCTCTCTCTCTTGTTCTTGGTTTTTGGAGACAGGGTTTCTCTGTGGCTTTGAAGCTGTCCTGGAACTAGCTCTTGTAGACCAGGCTGGCCTCGAACTCACAGAGATCTGCCTGCCTCTGCCTCCCGAGGGCTGGGACTAAAGGTGTGCATAACCACTGCCTGGACTAAAGGTGTGCATCACCACCACCCGGCTACTTCACCTATTTCTAAAGAGACTAACGGCATGATTTGGAAAGGGTGACAAAGTCCAATACAGTCACAATTGCATACACCAGACATCTGTGAAACTATCTAATATTCCTAGAGGGCTAGGTGTGATGCTGTTTGTATAAGGAACTTCTGTGTCCCTGTTTAATCCTCACAGTGACCTCTATGCAGACCATGGAGTCATTCAGACTCAAATGAGATAACACTTTCAATTTCTGCTTGGCAAAGGTGTATTAAAAAATCATCCTTAATTAACTTCTGGAAGGAACACTGCACTTCTTACAGGGCTTCAAGAAGGCACATTCTGAATGACTCTGATAGGATCTCGATGATGCCCAAGCTTTGAGCAGATCATCCCCTGGCAGCCTGTTCTAGTGTAGCCAATATCCTAGAGAGGATGCTTATAGTGCTGCTGTGCTAATATGATTGTTATCATTTCCGTTTTCACCAAAGGAGCCTTACGGAGTACAGGTCAATCCAGGGAAAAGCCCCAAGCAGCAATAATGGAAAAGCAACTCAATCCACAGCTAGTGTGACAGCAAGGGACAACCTGTGTGACCCATGGCCTGGCATTAATGCCCAGGCAGGAAAATCATCTGTTAATGGTGTTCTTCTCAGAGGACATGGCTGCCAGAACAGGCAGGATCCTGAGCACAGCCCCTCTTGGGGGCTCCTTCTTTACCTGCTGAACAAAAGGCTTCCAAGGGGTTCTAAGCCCTGTGAGGAATCTACAAAGGGTCAGCATGCAATTAATGCAACCAACACCTTCACAGACCACATGTCTTTTCTTCCTAAAGCCTTGAGGATCGTCACTGTAGTCATCTGATCTGGTCCACTGGGCCCCTAGTGAGATGGGGGAGGGTGAAGCCTTGATCTGAAGCTTTCCTTCCCTTCTTGGGGTAATTGCAAACCCTGGGAGGCCAGCAGACCCTGCCTGCATGCACCTTTTCACCCTACCTCAGGAAGAGAGTGGAGCTAAAGATGACTAAACATACAAAGCCCTAGACCAGCTTTGGGAGGCCAATATTCATTCCCTGTGCCCTTTTCATGGACATAGGCAGCCTTCCTCCTGCCTCTGACCTCCAGGCAATGCTGTCTGCCTCCTGGAGACTGAACGTGGCTTTGGGCAGAGCCAGACACACTGGGAGGGAAGTACTTCCTTCTCACAGGTGGAGGTGGGGAGTCGGGTCCTCCACACCAGCCTCTGGATGGATCGGCCCTGGAGAAGTCCCACCAAGACACTATGCTGGAAGGTGGACACAGTTCCAATCAATCCCTTAGACCCCATTTCATGGATTAGAAAATGCTTCAGAGGCCAGTTGATGCCTGTTCCCCATTAGCTATTGGCATGGGCTCCAAGAGTGTGTGTGGGTCCCCTCTCATGTCCACACCCATCTAGCACAGCATCACACCTGGCTCAACAGCACACACACTGTATCTGCACGACTTAGTAGCTAAAGGAGCTGCAAACAGCCTAATATGTAATACTGAGAGTTGCTGCTAATTAATCATTCACAATAAGAGGACACAGGTTAAGATCTGGGGTGGTACCTCCCTTGGTAAAGTGTTTATCTGACATGCACAGTGCCCACATTCCATTCTCAGCACTACAGTGGCAGATGGCTGACATACCAGCACCTAGAAGGTAGAGGCAAGAGATCTTAAATTCAGGTTTACCCCTTGGCTATGTAATGAATTCAATGCCAGCCTGGGCTGTATAGAAAGAAAGACAGAAAGGTGTGGTGTAGGGGAGTAAGAAGCAGAGGGCAGGGAAAAAAGGAAAAAGGAATGAAGAAAAGACAAGAATAGAATAGGTGGCTGGTCCTTGACATCCTACAGCTCCATACTAGTTCAGGTAACTGATCAAACACACATGGTCTGTGTTGGCAATTTATTTAAAAAACAACAGCACTCCAGCCATCACATTTTCTTCTCTGTTCATCATTTCCCTTATAGAAGAAGTTACAAAAACATCAGGGGGGCTTGCCTTTACAACTCAACCCACAGACAAGAGTCAGGGATGACTCTTGAACCAGGCAGAGAATAAAAGACAACACAAGATCAAATGTGGGCAACAGCAACACCGGCTACAATGCTGATTTACAGAGCAGTGGTTATAAGGAAGTTTCACCACAGGGGATTCTGAGCCAAAGACCAAGTAAACCCACTGCCTGCTTGCAAGCTGGGAGGCCCAGTGCAAGCACCCACGGCAACAGGACAGGACGCAGTAAGGCTTTTCTGGCAGCGAATGTGATGGAGAGGGCGCTCTGCTCAGCAAGGACGTGGAGCCCTCACTTTGAGTCTTGGTTCTTCTCATCTATCAGGGCAGAACGGATCCCCAGCTTTTTCAGTTCCTCCACCAGGTCCCCATTCTGGTGCATCTGCAGGAGGATGTCACAGCCCCCCACAAACTCGCCATTGAGGTACACCTGCGGGATGGTAGGCCAATTGGAATAGTCTTTAATACCTGTGGAGAGATGGGAGATGCGTCACTGAAGCCATCAGCAGGGAGTGAACCTTCCACCACCCGGGCCTCTCCCTGACCCCCCACCCCCCAGCAATGATTTCACATCACATCACTCAACACGATCCCTCAGCTTCTCTTTCAACCTTCAGCCCCTGCGGCTTTCATGAGAATCAGGTAAGGCTCTTGGTGAAACAGTGACACATCGGCCAGGGAATGGAACTGTCTAACTGAGGCACGTGAGACAGGCGAAGCTATAATTACCCACACAGGTCATGCTTTCAGGAAAGAAATGTCACAGCTTCATTCCCAAATGTGCTGTGAAATGTGGACCCACCCGAACTCACTGACCGATGGGTTGACCCCACATCTGCCTTTCTGCAGCTCCGAGTGATGGGGGCAATCCCTGACCTACACTCAAGATGCTGAGTGGCCATTACCTTTGAAGATTACCAAGAAGCACAGAAAACCCCTGGCCTATGGCTGCAACTCCTAAGCCCCATGTTCTCAGCTCCCTGGATAGGCTAAGCCTGATGACAGACATAGGTATATATAACCCATAGTGATTAATATGGCGCTGTGTGTGTGTGTGTGTGTGTGTGTGTGTTTGCATGTGCTCACATATACATACACATAAGATAAATACATGTAACAGAAATTTTTGCAGTCTGGGAATATAGCTCAGTAGAACACTTGTCTAGTATGAGTGAGAGCCCCTAAGTTCAATTCAGAAACAAATTAACAAAGGCATAAATACTATTGCCAGTGTTTTCAAATGGCCAAAATGAGCATACAACACACAAAGTTAGTGCTTCCAAAAAAAAAAAAAAAAAAAAAAAAAAAAATACACTATTACACACATCTAAAACCAGGCAGACACACTTGCTCTTACTACTATATCATTCAATATTTGTTTTCCAAATAAAATTACCAATTTGTATTACATCACAGTGGTCTCAGGAGACTAAAACTACTGAGTTTGCTGTAAATAACAGAGCTGGAGGGAGCCCGAGTCACAGCTTTTATCTTACTTCTCCAGACAGTGAACACTGAGAAATGGTCACAGGCCACAGGCTGGGTGTGGTGGCCCAGGCTTATAAAGCCAGCACTCAGCTAAGGCTGGCCTGGACTTCACAGAGTGATCCTCTCAAGAATGGGAGGGCCTACAATAGAGGGTAAATCCTACCAGCCTTCACAGTATCAAATATGTAGGCACACTAAACTGCCTGCTGAGTCCAAGGCTTGCAGCATACTGAAGTGGGTGGGGTGCCACAGATCCCTAACCCTACTCAGTACATGGGTCATGAGGGTTTGCATTTTAGACTTGACCCTCAACTACAAACAGCCTATAGATCACCTTTATGACTGAGGGTGGGGTGTGGGAATGAAGAACCATTTAAACACAAGCTCCCACTGAGTCTCTTGAACTGGACCGTTGCTGTCTCTTTGTTTCACAGCTCTGCTTTCCTCCGCAGGAAACACTGACTCTTGCTGAGGACCCACTGCTTTGAAACATATTAAATGAAATGCGTTTGCTACCTGAGGACCACCCTGAACCACACTGAACTCTAAACTGCCGTTTTTAGTAAAAACCTTTGCTAAGAATGAATTGTTTTCCATCATCGTTATATTTATTTTCAAAGGAGGAGGGGCTTGCTTTGGCTTACAGTGCCCTCTGATATAGTCCGTCAGGGCAGAGATGTCATGGTGGCGATTTTACAGCACCTCACTTTCTCCAGTCCCTGGACTGGTCCCACGCGTGAGGCTCTGCCACTGAGGACTGTGTTGGGGGGGGGGGTGGCTTTCCACCAGAACACTCATCACCTAGCTGTCAACAAGTGGCTCTCAGACCAGACACTGTCACAGTTCTATTCTGCCCACCATCTTCCCTCATGGCTGACATTTCAAGAACTCTGCCTCAAGGACAAATGGCAGCATCTTGGCAGGACACAGGGGTGCCACACACTGACTTATGGGCCACTAGGATTATGCTTTGCTGCTGTTGCTTGCTGGGAAGTTTTTTGCTTTGTTTTTGCTTTAGCTTAATCTGGCCTGGAACTCCGTATGTAACCCAGGCTAGCCTTGAACTCGCAGTTACTCCTGCCTTAGCCTCCAGAGAGCTGTATCTGCAGGTATGAGCCACAAGCCCTGGCGTTTATGAGTTTCTCTACTAGTTCAGGTACTATCTCGTTCTTCTTACAGAGCAAAGTGAGTAACTT
This sequence comes from Phodopus roborovskii, assembly GCF_943737965.1. Lineage (NCBI taxonomy): Eukaryota > Metazoa > Chordata > Mammalia > Rodentia > Cricetidae > Phodopus > Phodopus roborovskii. The sequence goes on along the minus strand of NW_026126516.1, from coordinate 5,414,520 downwards.
CCCATAATAAAGACTTTCTAACCCTGAAACACTTAAATGAACCATAAGGATTGTTTAAATATGGCTTATTTGCTTCCCAGTTAGTTTTGAAAACTGCAATATTTAGTGGCAGTCGGGTGGGAACGCCAGAAAATTAGAGAATCAGTGCTCATTACAGAATCCTCTAAAATTAGAGAATTAGCCCTAATCACAGTGTCTACAACAGTGATCAAATTCAGGACAGAGTGCTGCCTGGAAATAACCCTAAACAGAGGCACTAACATGAGCGCTGACTCAGGTCACATATCACCACTCCATCAAAAATAAAAAGCAGTAAGACAAGCAATCAACGCTGTCAGGCCAGAGATGGCTCTGTCCCCCAAGTGCTCGCCCTGCATCATGAGGACTTGAGTTTGAGCCACCAGAACCCATGTGGAAAAGCTGGGCACCACAGCTCAGGCTGTAATCTCCCAATCTAGAGGCAGAGCTAGGAGGGTAGTGGGATTTACTGGCCAGCCAGTCTGGCTCCAGGTTCAGTAAGGGTCCCTGCCTCAAAAACAAGGTAGAGTGACTGAGGAAGTCACTTGACATTGACTCTGGTGTCCACACCCTTAGGCCCTTGCCCCCACACCAGGAAAAGCCAGAAAAAATAAAATGGAAGATATGTGTAAAAATTCCCTTGCCCCGTCCGTCCATTTTCAGAAGGTGCTCTCCACACTGGAGCACTTCAGCAAATGACAATGTGGTTTTCCTGCTTCCTGGATGAAGTTCACAGTAGACCTTCAGGTATGAACTAATTCCCAGCTCACATACCAGGCTCTGTGATCTTAAGTGTGTCACATGCTAGGCTTACATTTCCTTCATTTCTCCCACCTTGGAGACTGGGGAATCTCAGCATGGATACAGCAGAGCCTCACGAGAGGAGGGCAAAGGCTGGGAACAGAGCAAACAAGGCTCAGGCACACAGGTCAGCAGAGCAGGCTCACTGGCCCCTGGGTATTGCCCCCCTAGGTACAGCACCCCCCCCCAAGGCAGTAGAGCCACGCTGCCTTGCAGATTTACTGAGAAGACCAGACGGTATGTAATTGGTGAAATGACTTACCGCCTAGCACAGTGGCTAGGGATTGTGGATGTACGTGTACCACCACCACCCTTCCATCAAGGGTCTTCTGCTCTATTTGTCACAGATGTGCTTTTGTAGGCAACACAGTAAACAGAAAGCATGGAGAAAGAACACAGGAATGGTACAAGCTGGGTATTCCGCACATTAAAAAGTAGCATTTGCAGAGTTCAGGGCCACAGCACTTCATACTCCTTAAGCATTTTCTATACATAACCCTATTTAAGTAAGCACTACAGACATGGTATAATTATCCCTATTTGACAGATGATGTTAGGGTTCAGAGAGGCTAAGTAACTCACCCAAAGTCACAGAGTTAGCATGTGGCGGTTCCAGGACAGCATCTAGGTTTCTAAAGTCTAAAGCCAGCCTCGGAACCCTTGAACCTTCTCTGCAACATGTCCTGCCCACAGCTATGTACATGGGATTGACTTACACCTTCGACATCAACATACACAGACAGTATTGTACCCATCAATACTCTTTGCAACTTACTTTTTGACCAAGTGTGTTTCTGATATTTAGTCATGTCAAGTACACCAGGATCTAGTTTGTTTTAAGCACAGTATAGTTTTACCCTACAGCACTGAACTATACCATCTGCTAATCCAGTCTAACAGTCCAACAGTCCAGGATCCCATCTTGTGGGTTCATCCCCACCACAAGCCATGTTGTCATGAACACCTTACACGTGTATCCTGACCTACATGGGCCCCTCTAGACCTAGGGGTAGCAAGCTGGCATCAGGCTAAACCTCTTCCTGAATTTACAAATAAAGTTTTATTGAATTCGGTTTGCTCACTGATTATATAGCATCCAAGTCTGCTTTCACCCTCCAACAACAGAGCTGATGTAAAGAACACATGGGGATGGACACAGGACTGTCAGAGCACTCACAGAGGAGTCTGCAATGTGTGTAACTGTGACATGACTGTGGGTGACTATAACACCAGTCCTTCGTTGTAACAACAGTGACAGAAAACCTGCCCAGCTCAAGTGGCATTCCCAGCTCCACAGGCTATTGGGTAAGACCCCTGCCCTCCAGAGGGTGAAAGGCTGTATGCAGATCCTCAGGGTACCAGCTTGGACAAGCCCAAGGACCATGAGGCTGCCTTGTACCCTGAGTTCCTCAAGAGCCCTGTGGCTGTGGCCTGTGTGTACCCCAGGTAAGAAACATGAGGACCAGAAAGTGTCGGTGCCCATAAAGATGGCTGCACTCTATCTTGGCACAAGGACAGAGAGTTCAAAACTGTCCTCAGCAAGTCATAAGACCTAAAGATCAAAGGTGTGGCTAAAGTAGGATGTTTGGCTGTCTTATTCTAAACAACAACAGACCTGATCTGAGCTGTGGCTACTCCTGATCCTCAAGGCCAGGGAACAAGAAGGTGAAGCTAAGGTGTGATTACTGAACCCTTAGAATAAGCGAGGAAGAAAAGTCTGTTTGTTCCGTATACATGATAGCATGTTCCCATTTTTAGTTATGGTATATAAGAGTGGTGAAAAATAAACTCGTGACTGATCTGCCCTCCTGACTGTTATTCTGTGCCTCTGTCTTTATAGTCTACAGCTAGCCTTTCCCTCATCCATACACCCCCACTCAGGTATGAACTTGGGGCCACTAGGCTGGTTCCGATTGCAGCCCCACAAAGGCTGATTCCAAAAAGAAAGCCTCTCTGCGCCACACTTCCTGGACCCTGGGTGAGAATCAGAGCCCTTTGTGAAATTCTGGCACAAGAAACAAGGGCTGATGCTACAGAGGCCCCACGCTGTGGTAGGACAGGTTGGAGGGCCCCACCTCGCCTGGCAAAGTGAGAATGAGCTGCCTGCCTCCCTGCCCCTTGGCAAACTCAGGGTGTAGACAACGACTTGAAGAGTCTCCACACTGTAGAGGCCTAACCTAGCTAACAAAGGCCCCACTGGGTGAGCACACTCACATCACCCCGCCTAGTCCAATGTCGGCCCTTCCACTTACTTCGCTTCCCTAAGCCACAGGAGACACATATTTAATTATTTGGAGAAGACACTTATTAACCACATTAACAAGCCAATGAAATCAACAGTCAAGAATGGAAGGGTTGTAGCTGGGCACGATAGCTCACACCTTTAATTCCAGCACTTGAAGGCAGCCTGATCTACACAGTGAGTCCTAGGCCAGCTTGGCTAGCCTGTCTCGATAAAAATAAAAATAAAATCGAACAACAAAATATCAACTAGAAAAAAGGGAGGGTTAAATTCTTCTCTCATTAGAGCACCTAATGACACAAATCAGATCTGTGAGATGGAAGACAGTAAGCCTCCTTGCTTTTAGTACTCATATTAGTTGTATTCTGTTACAGCTTACCTGCAGTTACACTACACTGAGGAACATCAATTCTAAACCAAGGACCCTTAGGCTTAATATTGAGCAAGATATCCACAATGCAACAGTCTGCTAAGAGTCATACTTGCAAGGCAACTATGGGTAGGTCCCAGTTCAGATCGCAGACTAGGTGCTTATCTTTCCCAGCAAGGAGCCACCTCTGACCCAAAACTACAGCTTGCCCTGAGCTAGATAAACCCAGAGCCTCACAAACAGCCTGCATTAGCTGAGGAGGAAAACACAGGGTTCTGAGCATAATGCATGGCTGAACATTATCCCTGGTAGCATTAACTTGCCTTTCTTCTTCAGCTTTACCCTAGAGCTCTGCCATTAACACTATCACAGAGAGGAGATGAAGGGCCGGCTGCTTGAGACAACATGAAGAAAAGTACTTTGGAGGCCATCGATTGTGATAATAAAGTAGCTGCCATTTAGTGGGTGCCGCTTGTGCCAAATAGGGTGATACTACATACAGTGTATTATAAGAGGATGGGGGGAGGGGTTCCCACAGTGCAGTGCAGTCTGCCCTTGGACTGGTGACCCTCCCGCCTCAGCCCCCAGAGTGCTGGGATTACATGTGCTGTAATCCAGCTATATCTTTTTATTTTCGTGTTTCCTCGTGGACTCTGCCAGGTTCGCTGTCGTAATCTTCACTTTACTGAGAAGGAAATACAGTTGAGCTGTACTGCAGATGGACCACACACAGAAGATCCGGAGTCAAATCTGCTCTCCGCTGTCCCAGCCCACCTCATCAAGAAGGGCTGTGCTTAGAATGACTATAGACAGTAATTTCAAACACTGGACACTCCATTCTAACACAGACAAGTCTCCCTTGGGCAGAGTGATCAAACCAGAGCACTTGATCAGGAAGATGGGGAGGGAAGGTGACTCAGTCCCTGGAACTAGACTGCAGGCTTCCCCAGATTCCACCGCTGGAGGAGGGGAGCAGCTTTCCCATTACTCGGCCTACCTTGATCAATTCCTGCCTGGCCTTTTTCCTCCCTACTCGGAGCAAGCAGAAGACTGAGCAGGGAATCTTGGACCTCAGGGCCAGTGAAAAGTCACAAGTCTGCCTGTTCTGTCCTCTGTCCCTCGGGTCCCAACCTCGAGGCAGTTCGTCAATCTGGTGGGGGTCAGAAGTCGTTGTGGCTTCCTCTTCCTGCTGAGCCTCTCACGAGCCCCAGCCCTCACACACTGCCCAAAGTTCGTGTCTCTCCCCCCCAAATCAGATCCCAACCTGTGTCCAGCTGGACTATGGTGCAACCCTCTCTGCAGCAAGAAGCCAGTCCCTGACACTCGGGACCTTAAACATTAAAGGCCAGCCTTTGACCTCATTGAGCACACACGGGCAAGCCTGAAACCTCCTCCTCACATACGCAGTCTCAGTCCCTCTCCTAGCATGTAGGCCTCTGGATTCCAAGACCCTCAAACTGTCCCCAGTGTGCCAACAAGTCGCGGGTACTCGCTGCGGGTCCCCTCAGCAAGCTACTCCTCAGCTGACCCGGTGAGGGGAGGCGAGGCGAACCCCCGGCCCAGGTGACTGACTACACAACCAGGGCCCCTGCTCCTCCGGATCTGCTCAAGTTCACCGCGCCCTCGCCGCCCGATCCCACGGGCCCGACCTTGCCGCAGCTCCGGGTCGTCCAGCACGTTGTAGGCCGCGTAGTCGCGGACGCCGTGCAGCCGCAGGATCTGCACCACGGCGTTGCTGAAGCCGCACTGGGGCTGCTCGGGCGTCCCCTTGAGGAACACCACCACCTTGTCCTTCTTCACCAGCGCGTCCAGCTGCTCCGCCTGGCCGCCCGAGCTCGCCGCCCGCACGCCGACCCCTGGCAGGCCGCCGCCGCCGCCCGCACCGCGCCCCCAGCGCAGCAGAGCCGCCGCCGCCCGGCTCAGGGACGCGTTCATGCCCGCTTGCTTCCCACCGCCTCTGCGGCCACCCCGGGGCTTACCGTGGCCCTGGTGCACGGCCGGCCCACCAGAGGCTCTCATTGGACAGGCTCCGGGACGAGGCTCGTGATTGGACGGCACTGGCTCGATTTCACCAATCATATCGCCTATAGCGTGACGGTGGGCTGTCCCTGGACGCGGCGTCCTATAGGCCTTCTAGTGAGCGTGACGGCCGCTGTGCGTGTTGATTGGACAGATTGGGCGTCCATCAGGGTCAGACAGAAGGCCCGAAGGGCAATGAGAGGCGCGAGTACGGGAGGACGACTTCTTTCCTCAAGAGGGCGGTCGAGGTCTGCCGGGATGCACCAGGATGCCAGGACGGGCGCTGGGCGGGGCTTCGGACGCCCGAGGCACGCCGGGAAGGAGTCACTTCCAGACGCAGGTTCCGGTTCCGTTGGCGGCGGCTGATTGCTACGGTAACGCGGCCGGTAGTCCTGCGATGGCGAGGACCAGAGATGGGGTGGGCCTCCGCGCCTCACCAGCTGCGGTGAGCCCGAACCTGGCGTGTCCAGCCCTGCCTGGGGCTCCGGCCTCGGACTCGGCCTCACGTCCAGCCTTGCCCGGGGCTGCGGCCTCGGACCGCTGTGCACGTGGACGGCCAAGCCGTGTCCTGCTTCGCGCGGGATTCCTCCTCTGGAATGAGGGGTTTTTTTTAGCATAAGAGTGTAATTATTGTGTGTAAGTATGATGTGCGCGCATGCACCTGCCACGGCGTGAGAAGACAACTTTGTGTGGTCCGGTCCCTACTTCCGTCTTCTACGGGGTCCAGGGATAGAACTGGGGTAAGTACCGTTCCCTGCTGAGCCAGCTGCCTAGCCTCTAGAATGATGCTCTTAGAAACGTGTAAAGTGCACGGTGGAATGGCTGCCTTTGAGGCCTGGGTGACTCGTCTGTCCACATAACCCTTTGTACCGGGGTTAGGAAGGTTTATTGAACGAACTAGGAAATTGATGGGTTGCCCTTGGGGCCTTTGTCTGCAAAGTGCCGGCACTCTAGAGGCTGAGACAGGAAGATCTGTTGGATTCAAGAGTTCTAAACCAGCCCGGGCCACATAACAAGACCCTTTTAAGAACGGAAAACGGCAAGTGTGAGGATATAGATCACTTTTCTAGTTAGTGTAATGACATCCTGAGTTCCATCCCCAGCACATGCACACTAATAATAAGAGAGTGTTCTGTCAGTGATTCCCGAGCAGGTGATGCTGGCCACTGGGTGGAATTCTTGCAAAAGATGTACAGGTACATCTTCTTACGTTACTGCAGAAGAGTTGAGTCACTTAAGAGAGAGCCCGTTGCTTGCTCTGCTGTCCACTGTGTATATATAGCTTGACATGCCCCCCCCCCCACCAAGAGCTCAGGATGTGGTCAGTGCTCTTACCTGGTAGCACATGGATCCAGATCTTGGACGGCAGGTCTTGGTGGCATACCCCCTGATCTGTAGTCTTGGGCCTGCACTGGGTTGGCGGTACCCTAGAGCACACCAGACTTGCAGAAAAAGCATACTCCAGAGGAAGCTGAGGCATGCCTGCTCAAGAGCCATCAGTTCCATGTGCAATTTTCCTCTGATAGGTTCTGGGTACTGTTGCCACGGTGATGATGGCTGTGCTGTGCCATTGTCGATCCACCAACAGTCAGAGAAGCTTTGCAGTCAAGATATTGTTTGGCAGACGGAGTGGTTTCTGTTGGACACTTAAGCACTGCTACAAAACCTCCAGTTACTAAGGGTGTTGCTGCAGGCGGCCCCTTTGCGTCTGGGGGGGGGGGGTGGATGTAAAAGCAGAGAGTTCACACAGGTGAGCAATGGGGTCTACTCAGTCGTGGCTCAGCGGGAAACCTGAGCCAGGGAAAGTATGAAGACAGAGCCTTGAGTCTTCCTTGTTAGTCAGTGTTGTGGATGCTTGCTCTTTTTTCTAATGATAGGCCTGAAATTAAAATCTTTACTTTGCAGACCCTTTGATGCCAGGTACCATAAGAAGACGTACAAGGGATGCTGGGATGGAGCTGCTGCTCTGCACCCTTAGCAGCAGAAACTGTTAAATTGCCTCCAGAAGCGGCAAGCTTTTATCCGTGCTTGCATTGCCATGAATAGTTGTACTTTACAACATAAAATAAATAAAGACTTGCAGCTTGCTTCTGGGAAGCCGTGTGTCTCACCTACTCTGAACTGTCTGATTAGCTTTTGTGCTCACTGGGTGAAGGGGAAGAATCTGCAGACGACTCTGAGGACCTGGATACACAGCAGGAATGGCAGATAGCATGCTGCTATTAGTTGTGACAAAAACAGCTTAAGGGAGTGAGGGTTTATTTTTGTCTCACAGTTTGGGAGTATAGACATCATGACAGGGAAAACATGGCGGCCGGATCTTGAGGCGGCTGTTGACATGACATCCACAGTCAGGAAGCAGAGATGAGTGATGCTGCTCAGGGCCTGGGCCCCACCCTATAGGATGAAGATACCCAGTCAGGATGGGTCTTCCTCTCTACTGGAACCTGTCTGGAAACGTCTTCGAAGGCACCCCCACGAGTGTGTTTCATGATGACTGTAACTGCTGTCAAGCTGACAATAAAGATGGGGCCATCACAGTGACCATTACCGTTGGCTTGGGAGATAGTTTTAAAGATGGGGCCATCACAGTGACCATTACCGTTGGCTTGGGAGATAGTTTTAAAGATGGGGCCATCACAGTGACCATTACCGTTGGCTTGGGAGATAGTTTTAAAGATGGGGCCATCACAGTGACCATTACCGTTGGCTTGGGAGATAGTTTTAAAGATGGGGCCATCACAGTGACCATTACCGTTGGCTTGGGAGATAGTTTTAAAGATGGGGCCATCACAGTGACCATTACCGTTGGCTTGGGAGATAGTTTTAAAGATGGGGCCATCACAGTGACCATTACCGTTGGCTTGGGAGATAGTTTTAAAGATGGGGCCATCACAGTGACCATTACCGTTGGCTTGGGAGATAGTTTTAAAGATGGGGCCATCACAGTGACCATTACCGTTGGCTTGGGAGATAGTTTTAAAGATGGGGCCATCACAGTGACCATTACCGTTGGCTTGGGAGATAGTTTTAAAGATGGGGCCATCACAGTGACCATTACCGTTGGCTTGGGAGATAGTTTTAAGTCGTCAGAGACGGTTGTCACATAACATCAAAGTAAGCAAGTGGGAAGAGTGCTGAGCCCATTTTCAGAAATGTAGCTTAGCTGGGGGTAGTGGTGTGTGCCTTTGACCCCGGCCCCTGGGAGGCATAGGCAGGTGTATCGCTGAATCAAGGCCAGCTCAGTCTACACGGTGAGTTCCAGGCCTACAGAATAAAACCGTCTGAAAGTGTGTGTGTGTGCGCGCGCACACGTGTAACACTTTGGCTTTGCGCTGTTGCTTTAGATAAAATGAAAGTGTGAAGAAAATACACTTCTAAAGCAATTGCCAGAACTGTGATCCTAACATTTTGTGTATCAGCTGTGGGTATGGGAAAGTGGGATGGAAGGTTTACTTTGAGAGTCCTAGGGTTTGGGTAAAAAACATAATTAGACCCCAGAATACACCCTGGGAACAGGAATCCTAACAGTCCACCCCACATACAGATGAGGCTTTGCGACGTTTGATAATCCTTCTACCCACCCTCCACTAAAGCACCAAGAAGCCAGTGAAAACTGATGAGTCTTCCTGTTATCTCAGCCCCAGACCAGCTGGATGGGGCTGCGGAGCTGAGTGGCTGCAGGCACTGTCCCCATTCCTTTCAGTGCCACCACCCTGTGTCCTTTACAGTAACCAGCCAGAGCCGGTGGGGCGGGCTGGAGAGATGGCTCATGGGTTAGAGCTCTGACTGTTCCAGCAGTCCCAGAACCCACCCACATTGTCCCTCACAATTGTCTGTAACTGGTTCCAGAGAGCCCAGCACCCTCTTCTGGTGTCTGTGGGTACTGCATGCATGCTGTTCCCAGATAGGCATGCAGGCAGAACACTCATACACATTAAGCAAAACCTTAGAAGGGAAGGGAGTGGTAAGACCGGGTGATATAGGTGTGTCTGGCCCTGCTGCTAGGAGCTGTGAAGGTGCTGTCCTAAGAGAAAAGTGGCTGCTTGGGTCACAGGGGTGCAGTCATCAACCATTCCTATACTACAGATGGCTCTTGGGACCCAGAAACTCATCAGCTGCACTGAAACCTGACCCATCCCTGTGAGGCACTTGACTATCAATCATCCCATCACTCTCCACAAACCTTCCCGTAACCTGATGTCCTGACAAAGCCTAAAACAGTGCGTGGAAACCAGGCAGAGCCAGCCCTCCCAGGGCTTTTTCTCATCCCTTTTGGGTTTGACTCTCTATCTCCAGCAAGGCAGCTGGTCTGCATTTTGGTTTAATTTTTGTTACATGTCTTGAGACGGCCTTGCTATCAGATTTCGGCCTGAAATCTGAGATCCTCCCGCCTTAGCCTCCTGAGTGCTGGGGTTACAGGTGTGTACTGGTCATGCCCCACAGCAGCTGCTTTTGTAAATACCTCTCTGACTTTGGGGTTGGCCTATTCCCTACACCACAAGACTGCCTGGCCCACAGATTTTCCTCATCTATTCCCAGGCTACAGCTTAAGAGGAGATAGATGGTGTGCTACAGTTGTGTTAGGTCTGACTCCAATAGACCATGGAGTAGGAACTCTTCGGTTTGATGCCTTTATGTATTTTTTTTTTTTTTTTTTTTTTTTTTTTTTTTGAGACAAGGTTTGGCACTGACCTTGAGCTCACGCAGTCTTGCTGTTCTAGCCTCCTAAGTGCGGTCATTACAGGTATGAACCACGCCCAGCCAATATGTCTTTAAAGTTGTACTGTCGGACTTTGTTTTATTGAGAAATTTACTATACACCAAGTCTGAAAGAAATCACAGGAAAGGTTTCCTGTAACGTTGAATTAAGAATTAAATGGTAGGCTGGCAAGATGGCTCAGTGGTTAAGAGCACTGACTGCTCTTCCAAATGACAAGGGTTCAGTTCCCAAGCACCCACATGGCAGTTCACAACTGTCTGTAACTCCAGTTCCAGGGGATCTGACACCCCTCACACATGCATTCAGGCAAAACCCCAACCTACATTTAAAAAGTGGGTCCAAATTTCAGAGGATTTTAATGAGAAACTGTAGCTTTGGAGCCTGCCCTGGAAATAGCTCTGTAGACCAGGCTGGCCTCAAACTCACAAGAGATCCACCTGCCTCTGTCTCCCAAGTGCTGGGATTAAAGGTGTGCACCTCCAATGCCTGGCAAATGCCAGGGATTTTATGAGGTGAAGTTAGTATCTGTGATTGCCTTCCCTAAATGGATTGAGACCCAGCCTTCCTATAACCTTTTCTAGGAAGTCCTGTTTTCTTGAGTTAACTCTACCCCGACAACTCCCATCCACCTGTGCGTCTGTCTTCACGTTATCACAGCTGCAGCCCTAAGATGATTCACACCTATGCTAGGCCATGTAAGGAAACCAATAACATCCTGTCGACATCCAATGCTCCACCAACCCCTGCCTTGGGACTGACCTGTAACTCATTGTGATCCTCCTGCCTCAGTTACTGGCATTAAAGGTGTGAACTACTACTCATGGCTCTTATAAGATTCTCCTGAAGAAATTGTTGCTTGTGTGTGGGAAAACATCTTTTAGAGTCTCTTTGATTTGTTTTGTTTTGGGGGTGGGGGTGAGGGTGGAGAACTGGGCATTTTAGTGTGTCTCTGTCTTTCCCTGAAAGGCCAGCAGGGGGCACTAGGCTGATAGTCTTGCAGAAGCGGGAGCAGCACTGCTAATGAGTGTGGAAATCAGTGAAGTGGCCATGATCTCCCCCAGCGTCAGTCCTGACACCCCACTATGGGGTGTGGCTAACTCATGTGCTTTCTATTAGAGTTGCAAAGTGGCATGTGACTGACAGGTCAATGGGGGATTTGACAAGTTGATAGATATTCTGGTGTTTTTATAGGTGTGTGTGGCTCAGTTGGTAGAGTGCTTGCTCATTTAGTATGCAGGAGATCCTGAGGTCAGTCCCCAGCACAGACAGAATGGGGTGTGATGGTATATACCTGTAATCCCAGCTCTCAGATGCCAGAGGCAGAAAGACCAGGTTCAAGGTCATCCTTGGCTATTTAATGAGTTTCAGCCAGCCTGAAATACCTGAGACCCCCATCATCCTCATCCCTACTTCCCTCAACCCAAACAAAACAAAAAGGAACATTCTGGAAGCATTAGGCATAAGCAATGAGAATCATGAGTTACTGGCCTGCCTGGGCTGACTAGAGACCCTATTTCAAAAAAATATGAATGAGCAAACAAACTCCAATGGGATTGATGCGTTCTTCCTTGGGATGCTGGAGGAATGTTTTTCTAGGACAGCCCTCCTATCAGTCTGCGGTTAGCAATACTGCTCATCAGGTGGTGAGGGATTGAGAGATAAAGGCATAGAGTCCTTTTCCTAACTAAAGCACATCCTGGGTTTGTTAAGACAACAGTGGAGCTGGAGGCAGACTCTGATCAAGTGCTGTAGTGAGCACTTTTGACCTGTGCAGTCCAGGATGCATAGTGTCAGGAGCCAAAGAACATGAGCGTGACACTTGATGGCTGCTTGGCCACACCTAACAGATATGTGTGTTCTAATTCTATTTGTTTATTCATCATGCCTTATTCACTAGCCATGGGTTCCCAGACAGGATTCATTGTGTAACCTGGTACCTTCACACTAGCCCTAGCCCTTAAGGTCTGCTCAGTGCATAACTCCAAAATAAAGAACATGGAACACAGTCAACAACTCAGGACAGTATCTTAGCAAGTCCTAAAGTATGAAACACATATAGCACCCTCTTCCTCAAGACCCTCCAGCAGATGCCTGAGACCACCAATAGCTTTGAAAACTGTAAATATTATGTTTTTACATAAACATGCCTACCTATGATAAAGTCAACTTATAAAATAACAGAAGCAAGACACAACAATAGCAACAATAATAGTAGCAGGACAGCCATACTATAATCAAAACTCTCTGACCTTGGTTCCTCAATGCACCTCCACCTCCTCTCAGAAAGGAAGAACTTCATAGCTTCTCTTTGGCATATCCAAATTGCCAACGTCCCCTGCTTTCTGAGGTCACAAATGAAATAGGGTGATGTGATCACAAGAATTGAAATACACGGCAGGAGACCTGATGACCAACTCGGTGGCTAAATGGCTCACAGGCAGGTAGCATATACAATGTGGACACCCTGAACAAGGATGATTGGCTTTCCCAGCAGGGAAGAATAATGGGTGATGAATAGTGGCTGCTAAGAATGAGTTCAATTTAAAACTCAGGGATTTACTTTTGGAGTTTCCTATGTAATAGATTTGGAACTTGGTTGATTATGGGAAACAAAACTGCTAAGTGAGGGTTGTGGTGCTGGTCATAGATGTCACAGAAAGAGAAAGCTAGTGTGCTTGCATTCAGGGGTAAAGCACTTGCTTTCATATACAAGGCCCTCACTTCGGTTCCTAGTACCCTAGCTCTGCAGTTACCTAGATAGGGTACTAGGAGGAAACCTACACCCTGAAGCCCAAACACCTCAGGGTCTTGTAATGAGACATGTAAGAATGTCACTAAGAACTGGCGGGAGTGGGGTTGAGGGGACACAACAAAGGACGTCAGGAGTCAGAGAAAGCCCAGGGTGTGGCACTGAAGCTACAACTCCAAAGAGCCTCCATGTAAGGGGGAAGGAAGATTCCAGAAAGAGGAAGCAACTAGAGTGGCCTCAGAGTATCAGAGTACTCAAGGGAAGGTATGTACTTTCTTAAGAGATGCAAATCTGTGGACTGGCTCTGTGTGTGTGTGTGTGTGTGTGTGTGTGTGTGTGTGTGTGTGTGTGTGTGTGTGTGTGATGGGAAGCCTTCCTTAGGAGGGAAGATCCCAGAAACCCTCTGGCTGCCCAGTCAGAAGAGCACTGGTAGGAACTCTGAGCATGAACTGGAGGGAGCTGAACCCATAGAGCAGCCAGTTAGGTGACTGCAGTAAGGTAGAGCCATCTGGAGAGCTTGTGAAGTAAACAGGGGGCCCAGCCATTTTTTTCCACATGTCAACAAGGAACAAGAATTTGCATGAGATTGAAGAAAATGCCCCAACTGCAAAAGCCAGTGGCTGGCCCTTTTTGCATGGTATTTGCAAGGCCGCTAATGCCCAAGGCCACTGGGGTGGGAATACCTTCAGTTTGCCTCTCCATTGCTTTCCTACAGGGCTTGTTTCTGCTTGCTGGCCATGGCTTCTCACCAAATCAGGAAGTCTACTGAGTGGCCCTTGCTGTTTTTCTCTGTGTACCCACTCCACCACCACACAGGAAATTTGGAATCAAAGGGCTCAAAGTCTTGGGCAGTTGCAGTTGCGAGGACTTGCAGCAGTCACTTGGAAAGCGTGTTTCCTGTCTGGGTCAGGTGCTGAGCAGCAGCAGCTAACCTAAGGTTTCTTGGAATTAGGCAATCACAGTGAAACCTGGTCCTCCCTATTCAGGAAGGGTCCAGTAGCATCAAGAATTATGATCAAGATGAGGCTGGAGATATAACTCAATGGGTAAACTGCTAGCCACATAAACATGAGGACCTCAGCATGCACATAAAATACTGGGCCCAGCACACACAGACAGGATGTGCCCTAGAGCTTGCTGATCAGCAGACTAACCAAGCCAAGAGCTCGATTCAATGAGAGACCCTGCCTCAAAAAGTAAGATGGAGAATGACTGAGAACTTTCAAAGTTGACCTTTGACCTCCATGTGTTTGTGCATGTACACACATGTGACTATGCCACAGAGACAGACAGTTGTCATAAAAAAAACAATAGAATCCCTTTTAAAACTCTGATTCTTTGACAATATTACACATAATGTATTTTGGTCACTGTTGAGTGAACGCTTCCCGGGGAGAGGTGAACAAATGTCTGCTCATCCCATAGGGACCAGTGAAGAGCCAAAGCACGATTCCACAGAAGAATACTTTGGGGAACCCATGCATTTTCTGGGCTTATTTAACACGCATGGCTGAGGGACTCTTGCAGCAGGCACAGCTACTCTGATAAAGATGGTAAGGGCATTGGGCTGCTGTGCTGGGAGAACAGCATCCTACAAGTCACGCCCAGTCCTCTCGGACCTATCTGACACTTGGAAGCCTTGCCCCCTCGATCTGAGGTAGCCCAGGCCCCAAATGCAGGCCTCCCCCAAAGACAGAGTACCTGTTTGTCTATGGACGCATGGGAGAGGCACAAATGCCTGGCTGGGCTCTGCTGTCCTGGCTTGGATGCCAAGGCCACGCCTCTGGGAGTCTGCCAGGGCTGGGCTCCTGGGCCTCCCTCCGCTTGCTTTCTGGGCACCCTGCCTATCACACAGCTTCTAATATTATCTCAGGTTCAAAAAACAGAGAACACTCCAGCAACTTTGCAAACTCGTGTCTCCAGGGAGCAGACACCAAAACTCCCTGTTTCCTACCTAGTCGAGACACTTCCTCCCTGGCAGCCTCTTCCTGAGGGAGGGGTGTGTGTGTGTGTGTGTGTGTGTGTGTGTGTGTGTGTAGGTTCTGAGACAGCATTCAGTTTATTATTTCAGGCCACATTCTGGAAACTAAGGCACATTTCTACCTGTACTGCCTGTACTGCGAGGTCCCCCTGACAGCTATCACTGGAAGAACAACATGAGCTGGTGGCTCCTTTCATGAGTGGGGGAGGGAGGGGGGAGGGCCCTCTGGGAGATAAGACATCTGGCCCTGCTCAGCCTCCTGGGGTGTCAGGCCCAGGAAGAACCCAGTCAGGAGGCTTTGATCCTGGGAGGTTTTTTTTTTTTTTTTTTTTTTGCTCTGCCAATCACCCCAGGGCTGGAAACATTGGTATTATGAAGGCTGCATACAGATTTCAAAAGAAAAAGAAACAAACAGGTTGGCAGTATGCAGTATGCTCGGAGGTGAAGAGACCTTCAGCGCAGTGAACACATATTGCACGTTTAGTCACCAAGGAGAAAGCAGAGCAGGGACTTGACTTTCCTGGTACGCGGCAATTCCGAGAAAACAAAACCACATTCATTATGTGCGGCGGGCTCAGAGGCCCTGTGTGCCCCGTGTCATCAGCCCGAAGCTCTGTTTTCTTGCAGCACAGGCAGATTATTCAACAGGACCAGAGGATCTGGGTTTGCACATGCGCAATGAGGAAGTGCGCCTGGCTGGCGCTCTCAGGCAGCAGATGCATCATCCCGTTCCATGCTACCAAAGCTAGTGCTGTTTCTTCACTGGGGATTCTATCTTATCGTTAACCTTGACCCAGGACAAACTAGCATTTTGGACAAAACAGAGCGTGGTGTGGAATATAGCCTAAGAAGCCGATTGGAATTTACGCATGACCCAGAAAATGGCCCTCTGCTCTGGCTACCAAACAGAATTTGAGTGACTGAGATGGCTCAGCCAGCAAAGGTGCTTTTCACACAAGCCTGACAGCCTTAGTTCAGTCCCTAGAACCCACATAAAGGGGGAAGGTGGTTACAGCTGACCCCCTAAAGTCCCTCTGGTCCCTCCTGCACAAACCCTGCCCTATACATACAGCATGCCCAGAGACACTAATTAAAACAACCAAACAAACAAACACAATTAACCAAACAAACAACAAAAACAACAGCAACAACAAAAAAATTCCTTAAGGCTGGAGAGATCCTCTACCATTAATGTTAGGAACTAGCAGCCAGCTGACCCCCACCCCCGACGATGGGCGGGACGCTCATGGCCATGTCATCAATAGGTCAGCCTTACCTGGCGGCTCAAGCTTTACCTGGCTGCCAGAGGACTCAGTTATGCATGCACAAGCCCCCCTTTTAAAGCAAGGGCGCCAAGAGTGCCTCTCTCTTGCTCTCTCTCTGCCTCCCCCCCCCCCCGCTTTCTCTCTCTCTCTCTCTCCTGCTTTCAGTTGGCCACCAGCTACCCCCTCTTTCTCTCCCTTCTCTCAATAAACTCCATGTGGATGCTGAGTCTCATGTTTGTGTTTCTTAGGCATTAGCTGCAGCAAAAGAACAACAATTAATACTTGCTGCTCTTGCACAAGACCCAGTTTTGGCCAGGCAGTGGTGGCACATGTTTTTAATCCCAGCACTCGGAAGGCAGAGGCAAGTGGATCTCTAAGTTTGAGGCCAGCCTGGTCTACAAAGTGAGTTCCAAGACAGCCAGGGCTACACAGAGAAACCCTGTCTCAAAAACAGAACAAAACCTGGGTTTTGTTCCCAGCATCCACATGGCAACTTGCAACCCTCTATTATAGTTCCAGGGTTCCAATACCCTCTTCTGACCTCTGTGAGGGCCAGACTCACAAGTGATGCAGACATGCTTACAGACAGAACACATGAAACAGAAAAAAAAAAATAAGTAAATTATTTTCTTTAATGAATCAGACTGGGGGCTTGGAGAGATGACTCAGAACTTAAGAGCACTGGTTCACCTCTTCCAGAGGTGCTGAGTTCAATTCCCAGCAACCATATGGTGGCACAACCACCTATAATGAGATCTGGTGCCCTCTTCTGGCTTGCAGGCATATATGCAGGCAAAACACTGTATACATGATAAGAAATAACATTAAGAAATAATAAAGAATTAGAGTGATTAAGAGTATGGATTCTGGGGATTGGGGCAATGGCTCAGTGGGTAAAGTGCTTGCTGCCCAAGCATGAGGACCTGGGTTCAGATCCCCAGTACCTGTGTAAAAAATGCTGGTCATGATCATGTGTACCTGAAGCCCCATGCCAGAAAGTAGGGACAGGCAGATCCAGGGCTTTGCTAGCCAGTTACTCTAGCAGAAATGGTAAGTTCCAGATGCAGTGAATAGATACTGTTGCAATGAAATAAAATAAGGTGAAGAAATGATTGAGAAAGAACAACACTCCAACATTGACCTCCAGTTTACACACCACACACACACGCGCACACACACACGCACACACACACACGCACGCGCACACACGGGGGGGGTCCTCACTGGGGTAGAATTGCCTGCCCTTGTATATCTGATGAGGGGCACGATAGCTGGGTGATGATGGGCAAGGGATCAAGACTACCAAGAAGAGCAGTGATACCGGCAAAGGATCAGAGTACTGCTTGCCTATTGGTAAGCCCTTAATAAATGCAAAACATCTTTAGTAGTTTCCACCACCGTCATCCAAGATTAATCCACAACCCTCACTCTCCAGAGGGCCTTCCCTCAGACACTCAGGCCTTCTGCTTCTTCTGCCGCTAGATTCCTTCAGGACCCCACGATGCAGCATGGCCTGGCATTTGCTGCTGTTTCAGGGTCCCACGTGTCCTGGTGCTGCTACCCCCACACACTCTGCAGGAACATGAAATTTGCTTTTATTGGATCTCAGAGCAGTAACTAAAAGCACACAACCCCTCACCCTCACCCGGCAGTTCTCGCATTGGAGGAATAAATAATTAGGAGGAACGGAGTGGGCGGGATTGCCTATGGGGACTATACCAAACAACTGCAGATGTGAAGACGCATGTGCAGAGCGATTAGGGCGGCTTCACAAGGGAACTCTGAGCCAGAGGTAACCAATGTCCTTCCACAGGGAGATGATTAAACCAGCATGCCATGGACCAGGACTCAGCAAGAGAAATACGTTAATGCTTTTCCTAAACCGAAGAGTGGAATAAGCCAAGCCTAAAAGGTTACATTTTGTTTGTGCCAGGGACCTGGTTTCATTATGTAGCCCAGGCTGGCCTGCAGCTCCAAACCCTCCTGCCTGGTCCTCCAGAGCGCTGAGGTTGCAGGCTTAAGCCACTATACCTGGAGCTGAGGTATAGATAACTATCTTAGAATGATAAACAAACAAACCACATAAAAAAGAATGGGTTGATGGTTCCAGCATTTAAAAGGAGCAGATGGTAGCTTGCTGCGACAATGTTTTGTCTTGATGGTTTCTGTGCCAGTGCCCTCCCTGAGATACCCTATCATTGTTCGGCAAGATGCCTGGCACGGGCTACTGCAGAACAGGAAGGGATAGGGGGGGTCTCCGTGAAACTTCTTAGCAACTATTTGTAAATTCACAATTATCTCAGAGTAAACGTAGTTAACACTTTTAACCCAAGCCGGAAGCAGAGAATGTAGCTCTGGCTGCTCTCCAGGAGATACACAGGAAGCCTCTTTCAGAAAGTTTCCGGTTTTCAGGATTAAGGTTTATCAACCATGTGCTAGCATTTTTTCTTTATTCAAAACTTTACAGTAAAAATGTCTAGTCACGGTGAAATTTTCATTCTTTCTTTCTTTTGGGGGGGGGGTTCGAAACAGGGTTTCTCTGTAGTTTTGAGCCTGTCCTAGAGTTAGCTCTTAGAGACCAGGCTGGTCTCAAACTCTCAGAGATTCTCCTGCCTCTGCTTCCCCAATGCTGGGATTAAAAGCGTGTGCCTCCAACGTCTGGCTAAATTAAATTTTAAAAAGAGAGGATCTTAAAAAAAAAAAGAAAGAAAGAAAAAGTGAGCCAGTCGGGGGTTGGTGGGGGTGCATGCCTTTAATCCCAGTACTCCGGAGGCAGAGGCAGGCAGATTTCTGTGAGTTCAAGTCCAACGTGGTCTACAGAGCTAGTTCCAGGACAGGCTCCAAAGCTATACAGAGAAATCCTGTCTCAAAAAAACAACATGTGTTCACAGGTGTTCTCTATGTGTGTGTGTCTGTATGTCAGGCTCATGCCTGTTGCACAGGGAGGCCAAATGACAACATCAGATCCCCTGAATTGGAGTTAGATATGGTTATAAGCCATCATGTGGGTGTTAGGAATAGAACCCAGGTACTCTGGAAAGCCAGCCTTTGTATAACTCTGGCTGTCTTGGAACTTGATCTATACATCAGGCTGGCCTAGAACTCAGAGATCCACCTGCCGCTGCCTCTTGAGCACTGGGATTAAAGTTTTGAGCCATCACTGTTGGGCTTCAGCCAGTGCTCTTAACCACTGAGCCATCTTTCCATCCCCAAGATTCTCATACTAAATTATTTTTTTAATAATTTATTTTTACTTTATGTGCATTGGTAATTTTCCTGCATGTATATCTGTGTGTCTTTGTGAGGGTGTCAGATCCACCGGAAGTTACAGATGGCTGTGAGCTGCCATGTGGGTGCTGGGAATTGAACTTGGGTTCCCTGGAAGAACAGCCAGTGCTCTTAACAGATGAGCCATCTCTCCAGCACCTCTCACAATTTTTTAGTTTGTAATATAAGCTAGAGATGGTCTTTTCCACTTTCCTTATGTCGCAGCCTGGAAAACTCAAAAGTGTTGGGATAATCTTTTTGTACATTGTGTGACGATGTGTCTCTGTCCTTCCTCACCTGCCTAAGACACCTTCTGATTGGTTTAATAAAGAGCTGAATGGCCAATAGCTGGGCAGGAAAGAATAGGTGGAACTTCAAGGGGAGAGATAGAAACTCAGGGAAAGAATAGAAGGTGCAGGAGAGGAAGTTGGACATATAGTATTGAGGAGAATTAATGAGCCACTAGGCAGAATGTAGATCAATATAAACATGTTAATGTAAGTTTTAAGAGCTAGTTGGGAACAAGCCTAAGCTAAGGCCAAGCTTTCATAATTAATAATAAGTCTCCAAATCATTATTCAAGAGCTAGTGATATAAAGAAAGACCAGATAAACAGAAGTGAACAGCAAGAGGGGAGTTGGGGTGGGGAGCAAATCAGAACTAAGTGTATGTATGTATGTATGTATGTATGTATGTATGTATGTATGTATATAATATAGTGTACTTCATATGGACACTGTGTAACCAAGAATGACCTTGAATTTCTCTTTCTCCTGCTTTCAACTTCCAAATATTAGGACACAGGCATGTGCCACCATGCCTGTTTTATCCAGCACTGAGCATCTATCTAATCCAGGGTATCACAGATGATAGACAAGTGCTCTGCCGGCTGAGCTACAACCTAAAGAGTTAATTTAAGAAGCTCTTCTAGTGTGCTTCTGTTGCTGTGATAATCACCAGGGCCAAAAGCAACTGAGATTCCCTTAGATTATTCTGGGGTGTATCAAGTTGATGGCTGAAACTAAGATGGAAAAAGAATTATCTTTTGTGTTTGTTTGTTTTGCTTTTTTGAGACAGGGTTTCTCTGTGTAGCTTTGGGGCCTGTCTTGGCACTTGCTCTGTAGACCAGGCTGGCTTGGAACCCACAGAGACCTGCCTGTCTCTACCTCCTGAGTGCTGGGATTAAAGGCATGCACCACCACTACCTGGCATAAAATTATCTTTTTAAATTGCCAGGAAGAGTGGCAATCCTACCACTTGGGAGACTGAGACAGGTGAATTGCCACAAATTCCAGACTAGCTTGGGCTGCATAGAAAGTACCAGGATAGCCAAGGCTACATAGTAGCAAGCAACCAGATAAACCTATGAATATTTTGAAAAGACCCAGAGTCCAAAGTGACATGGCTAGAACTCAGTCCCTCTACAACCCAGCCCGGTGAGCCCCATGCTGTATTCTCACTTTTTAAATCAAGGCAAGGGCTGGGGACATGGTTCTGCTAGTGGGGTGTTTGCATGGCATGCAGGAGTCCGTGGGTTTGATCCCCAGCACTGCAGAACAACCATAAAAACAGACTAAAAAAACAAAAAACAAAACCCACAACAAAACAAAAGCAGGGCAAGTCAGTGTGTCTAGAAAAACTGCTACTCTAGTCCCATGGGGTTCTGGGATGAAAGGTAGCTCTGAGAGGCAGCTGTCTACGAGGAGGCCATTTACCCAAGGCATTGAACCCTGCAGGGCAGTGGGCTCCAGCATGAACCCAGTGGGGCGGTATAAAGTAAGATTTGGGAAACTGGAAGACAGAGACAAAGCTGCTGGTAGTGGTGGCACTCACCTTTAATCCCAGCACTCGAGAGGCAGAGGCAGGTGGATCTCTGTGAGTTCAAGGTCAGCCTGGTCTACAGAGTGAGTTCCAGGACAGCCAGGTTAACAAAAGAGAAACCCTATCTCGAAAAACAAAACAAAACAAAACAAAACAAAAAATTGCTGAGAGTTGAGTAGAGTTGAGAACCAGTTCGCCATGCTCAGAGAAGGACTTCTCTGCTGGTGCACCCCAGAAATGGCCACCCGAGCGAGGGGACCTTTCAACTGTGCCTAGCCAGAAATCGTTGCATAATCACTATCACGGAAAGAAAAGCCAGACAAGAGACAGGAGATAGAACCAGATATTTGCAGGACAACACTGATACTCCTGGGATTTCTGCACCCGGCACCTCTGTCCTCCCCTCTTGCCTCTGTTTACCCATCCATACAAAGGGGCTACGTATGCTAACGAAGCCATCCCTACCTTCCCCTTCATTTTTCAGGGGATACTGAACACATAAACAAATGGGAAATCACACCTACAGAATGGAGGAGTGGCCGAGGAGGCTGGCTACGCAGCTGCCTGTGTGTAGCGTGTAGCAGGCTCGAAGAACTCCCTGCGTTCATTGAGTGGGTTCCAGCTTCCCCGTGAGTGTTGGCAGAGGAGACACGCCATAGAGGAAGAGGTGGGAACAGTGGGAACTTCACTTTTTGGGAGACATTTTTTTTGCCTTGCACAAACAGCCCCACAGAGAGTGAGTCAGAATTTCCGAAAGGCTTAATTTTAGTGCCCTTCTTGCGGTTGCCTCTCCAGGCTGCCTCTGAAAAGGAGGCCTCGGGCGGGGTTTCCTGTGCTCAATTCCAGAAATGACAGAAGGGCTCTCCCCCAGCCGTTTGCCAGAATTTTCTTTCCAGATATCTTTTTTCTTTCTTTGTTTCTTTCTTTGTTTGTTTGTTTCTTTCTTTCTTTTTTTAACTTTGTAGTAGCAGTTAATGCCTTCCTAGCTGTGAATTCTCTCCACACTTGCACAGCATCCTCTGTGTTTCTTCTGCCTGTGTGGGCTTCTTCGAAGTGAAAAAGGATCACGTAAGGAAACAAGGCCCCTAGACTAGTGAGACCGTTCAGTGGTAAAGGCGTTTGCTGACAAGTGTGAGTTCGATCCCCGGGGACCCATATGGTAAAAAGAATGTACCCATTTTCACAAGTTGTCCTCTGACATCCACATGCTCTCCGTGGCACTGGACCCCTCCTTCAGTTACATAAAGAAATGTAATTTTAAAACTATTTTAATTTTACTTTTACTGGAGCTGAGGATGGAATCCAGGGCCGTATGCATGCTACGCAGTGCCCTACCACTGAGCTAAGTTCCCAGTGGGTTCCACTCGGAACCACACTACCAATAAATATAAACACCAATGCACAGAGAAGTCCTGGTTTTGATGAATGCACACATCAATCAGCCCTATGAAAAGCACCAAATCCTCTAAAGACAAAGATAACACGAATAACCAGCCTATCAGTACACATGCAATGCTTTGCATGTGCTTGTGATGTGTGCATGTGTGTTTGCAGTCCACATCTCCTGCATCCTGCCCACCCCACCCCCTGCCTTAACAGATATGTGCCAATATTTTGGGCTTTTCTGTGACAGTTGGTGATGTGCGTCCAGGCTTCGTGCTCACACTTGCGCAACAATCTCACATTTCATTATTTTTACGTGTTTTCACCCGTGCAATGTCCTTGCCGCCCCCTTCCAGTATTCTAATGGGTTGCCTGGTTCACTCAGTTAATAAACAATAGAAAGGCGAGACTTGGAGTTTGAGTTTCTGCTGCCCTGAAAGTCTTAGTTATGGTAGGTGGAAGGATTCCAGGCATTATGCTGGCCTGCCCCTGTCACCTGGCAGAATGCACTCAGGCAGTACCCTGGCCAGCACAAGGTTCCATGATTGCATAGTCTGCAGGCAGGTGCAAAGGACCCCTTTAAAAGAAAGATCCCAGTCCACCTACTCTCTTTCCCTCTCTCCATCCTGCTGTTCCCCTGGGGTAGACATGACCTTTCCTGTCTCCCTCTTCTCTTCTGTCCTCTCTCTGTCTGCCTCTTTACCTCTTTTCTCTTTCCCTCCCATTTCTAATAAAACTTCTCACTTAAGCTCTGGCTGCCTGGCATATTTGTCCCCAGCCTCAGTCAGCCTCGCCTGCCATGGAATCCTGCAAGGTTTCCCTTACGTTTTGTCATAAAAGCAGGGACAGTTCGCCTCCGTGAACCTCTCCCCACATTCACAGAGACTAGCATATGGTCGGCTTCTGGAGATGTTTGATGACAGACTTGAATAATCCATACACCAGAGACCCTAATGCAAAATAGCTCCTGCCAATCGGTCCTCAGGGCACTCGTAAAACCATAGAAAGGTCTGTGTTAGACCTGAAGAGGAAACCAAGGATAAGTAACCGCCTCCCAACAGGGTTTCTCTGTGTGGCCCTAGCTGTCCTGGAACTGTAGACTAAGCTGGACTTGAACTCAGAGATCTGCCTGCCTCCGCCTCTGGAATGCTGGCATTAAAGGTGTGCAGCACATAATTCGTACCTCCTAGCTGCCTCCGGCCAGTTTGCACTTAGGGTCTAGGACTTCAGAGGGCCAATGGCTCCAGCACTCACGGCAGCAGTAGAGCCTGCTCCAGCCCGTACTAAGCACCTGACCCCTTGGTGCTTTGCTGTCCCTTTCAGACAAAGCTAATTGCACTGCTCCTAACTACAGCAAGGATCTTTTGTAGGATTTAACAAGGGGATGCCGGTTGAAAGCAGTCTGAAAAGAGGAAGCCTTATCCAAATGTGAGATAACTGTTAGTCACCCCCTGCTTGGCTGCCATAACCGCCCTGGGGCACCCAGCCGCACTTTGATGGACTCAAGACCAAAGGTGCTAGACCAGGGGAGGCCCTTTGTGTTGGGCCTTCTCAGAGTAATTATGACTTAATGAATAGGCTAACTAAGGAGTGGCTGAGCCTCTGGCATTCCGATTCAAGCTGGGTCCACCCCCAGTGTTAATCCCCGGGAATTTGAAGCTTTACCTAATTGCTGCCTCTTCCTCAACCCAGAACAGAACTCTCTCTCTCTCTCTCTCTCTCTCTCTCTCTCTCTCTCTCTCTCTCTCTCTCTCACACACACACACACACACAGGTCCTGTTTGACTTTAATCTCTAAGGACAGTGGCTTTTGCTTGCCAGCTTGTCTAAGAAACCGAGTATGGGGACATTGTGAATGGCCTTGGGCCTGTACTGGAGACTCTGTTGCCATCTATTAAGTGGACTGGTCATGCCTGCAATGAAGATAGAGGCTACTGTGGTACTAGTTTTTTAAGTTGCGATCTCCTTGGCAGCAGGCGCTCCATTCAGAAGAGAGACTCAATCAGGAGGATCTGTTACAGCCTGGAAGAGATAACTCAGAGCCCCAGGGTGTTTTGTTTCATCTTGAACAAGGTCTGAGGGGAGGGGACGACTAAGTGGTGCAAACTCTGGGAACCTGGCGGTTGGAGTGTGTCTGGCTCTAGGCAGTTGCGAGAGCAAAGGTCCAGGGACAGAGAAGATTCAACACTCTTTTTCAGAGCCTAAAACAGGGATTAACCAATGAGATGGGAGAGTGCTGAGCTGGGGCTGGAACTGTGAAGAGAGGAGGTGGGCATTCTTGGGTTTAGTGGGCGGTTCGCTGTATGGGTGGCTAGTGCGCTGGGGAGTGGGAAGGGATGGGTAGAGTACCTTCTATTAGGTTGATTGATGGATGTCGTTTCATCCTTGTATTTGGTGACCTTGCCTGCGTCCCCCGCTTTGCTCTGTGAGGGCAACACCTGCCATCCTCTGATTCCCCTCCCCAATCTGGCTAGGCAGGAAAATATCCTCCCTAGGGCCTCCACCTGGATGGCCCCCACGATTCTCTGGAATGGGCTGGAACAGATGAAGACCCCGGATCGGATCCGTAGACCCTCTAGATTGGCATGGATACAGTATTCCCTCCCTCTTGCGCCTTAGTTTTGCGACTCTTAGCGGTGAGGTTCGTCCTCCGCCCTGGTTCCCCATCTGAGGCGTGGCGGGGCTCCGGGCGGGTCCCTGAGGGGGCGGGGCGATCGCGGTGTCCCCTGCCCCGCCCTGGCCCGGCCCCGCCCCGCCCTGGAGCCGCCGGGAAGCAGGGCGCAGGAGGGACTCGGCCCAGCCGCCTGCGGCGCCGCGCTCCGCACTCTCGGGGCAGGGTGAGTGCGGGCAGGGAGGGGGGAGGCCTCGCGGGACCCGGGAGGGTAGTGCCTGGGTCCCCAGAGCGCCCATGTCCCGAGGCGTCCCCTGAGATCGGCGCCGCGGGAAGTCTGGGGACCCGGGGAGGAGCGCGGGGGCGGCGGCCAGCGTGACAGCTGCAGGCGGGCGTGGCTTCGGTTCAAATGCAACCGCTCCACCCGCTGCGAAATCCCGGCACCCTGGAGGCTCAGCCGCAGGACGCCGCAGTGCCCGGGAGTACAGCTCCCTGGTGCCAGGTGTCTTCCTTGGTCTCCCTTCTTCGCCTTTAGAGGCCGGAGGACTTGCTAATGCGCTCACTTGTCCCCAGGGCCCAGAATGACCCATTCTGGGGGACCACGAGCTCGACAAGGAGAGCCTGAGAGTGTTCAGAGAGGAAGGGAAGTCGCACCGGTGCGTTTCGTTTCCGTCAGTCACCTATCTCGCTAGCAGCCTTGGGCGAGCGGCACACTCTCGCTGATCCCCCATCCTAAGGGGATTTAGATGTTGGCTTCACTTGATGGTCAGATCAGGAGTCCGTTCCCAGGCCCGGTGTTTCACACAGCCTGGGTGGCCCCTGTTACAAAATTGTTCCAAGGGTGGTAGCATTCAATCTCTGGCTCTGGGATGCGTTCCCTGTGTCGTGGAGATCTGCTTCACTTCTGTAGGGGATGGCTTCTTTCTATAATGGATAGCTAAGGTATGCTTGTGGGTGGCTTTAGTGTAAGGAGCGCACACCCCATACTTCATGGGTCGGAGCTGTGGTCTCACTGACCCTGCAGCGTAACTGGACAGCCCCTTTCATCTACCCAGAAAAGAAGAAACAAGTTCAGAAAGGGGGCGTGACTTGCTCAAGGCGGCACAGCCAGGATCCATGTTGCATGGGAACTTGGCTCTATGAAAGCACTTAGCTTTTTTGCCTCTTGCTGGGGAAGTGGGGAGAGAGGGAGGGAGAGCCAACAGCTCGCAAGGGTCAGGGGTTGGGAGGTAGGAAGGTGAGCCTGTGCCAACGGGCTGCTTTGCTGGGTTTCCTATGAACTGTGCCCCAGAGGGACACTACAACACACGTGGGCTCGCAGATTTCCCCTGGCTGGCTGACAGTTACAGCTGAGCCAAGCTGCTCCCTGGGAGCCAAAGAGGCCCTTCTGGGGGTGGCTGTGTAGGAATGTGCCAGGAGGCCGTGTTTCTGGAGCCACTGAGGGAGGGATGAGAACCCAGGATCATTTGTCCTCTCAGTCCTGAAAAGACCTCAGGGTGTGGCAGAGCTGTTCTGTCTCCATGGGAACAACTGTCTGCCCTCCGTGGGGGCTTTGCATGCTTTGGAGTTGACTATAACCCAGCCCTGCCTGGGCAGCCCCTTTGCCTATGAGAGACCCATGGCTGTTGGGGGATCCTGGTGTGGCCACTCTGGAAGGCATGACATGGCAGGGGACCATCGCCTCCAAACGACCCCGAAATCTGTAAGCCCAGAAGCCTCTGGCCTCCTGTGTCATCTTGCTGTTAGGGATGGGGTGGGGGTAGGAGAGGCAAATCAGATGACCACTTTAGCCTCACCTAAGTATGTGGCCTCCAGCTAGTTGTTTTACTTGTCAGTTTCAGAAATGGGGGCACCCCAGCTCCCCACAGTCCCTGTGTCATTGGGGCATTAAGGGCTTTAGGTGAGATAGTCACAGTGCTTTCTGTGGTGTGGATGTAGCAAAGATGAGCGGTTGGGGTTTGGGGTGTGTTGTGGGGGGGTCTTGATCAGGGTACCTGGAATCTCTGCTCTGCCTCATTCCTCTCTGCCTTGATTTCCCCAAATGTGTCAAACAGTCCTTGCTCTGGGTCACTCCCCTGGGGCCCTCTTAATATTGGGTGCTTGTCCTTGACCCTTGGAGGAAGGCCATCAGAGAGAGCCTATAGGGCATTCAGGAGTTTTAGGATTAGTGTAATTTGTCGTACACTTCTTGTGTCCCTGGCAGGAGGTAAGGATACCATTGCTGGCAAATACAGTGGTAGTGCTATCCACTGGCTGGGTGCCTGGTTCAGGATTTGAACTCCAGACTTGTGACTAGACGCTGTTCATTACTTTACACACCCTGTCTTGGACAATCTAAGGACAAGTGTTGTGTGTTAGTCACTGGAGAAGGCTGAAGATCAGGCAGGACCCAGTCATCATCCAGCCCCTGATGGAAAAAAGATAAAAGCATTGATTGCGAATGTGTCCCTGCCCCCCATAACATCAGTACATTTTTGGTACCAAGACAGGATCCAGGAGGAGCAAACAGAAGTAGGCGACATGACACCTCTCAACCTCCGGACTCTTAGCTTTGGGCTTAGTGACCATGCCTGAGACCGTGTGGCTAGGAAGCAGGTGGGGACAGGTCTCCGAATCTGGAACCCTGACTTCATCTCTAAAGTGACGTCACTCCCTTTCCAGTTGCTGAGACGATAATATAAATCAAGGGCGATACTCTGAGGAACCAGAGGCCAAAGTCCCGGTCCATCCTCTTGCTTGTCTTTTGCTGCCTTTATGACATAGTGTCCCTGGGCCCCTAGTCTGCCTGGTGCCCAGACTGTAGAACCTAGCATCTTTTTAGTCTGGGGTGGGGTTAGGGGCACTGAGGAAACTTAAAAGCTCAAAACACGAGGATGGTGGAGAGCTGAATGAGGAACCTGCACCTGTGGAGTGTGGGGATAGGTTACCGTAACGGTGCCACCATGGTGTTACAAAGAGCAGGACTAGATGGGCATTGACAGTTAGGAAAGAAATCACTTTTCAGTCATTTGCTAAGCATTTCTATATGTTCTAATGTGTATAGCATTTGTGTCGATTCTAATTTACACATGAAGCTTTTTTTTTTTTTTTTTTTTTTTTTTAAGAGACAGGGTCTCTTGTAGGCTAGGGTGCTCTAGAGTAGATAGAGAGCTGAGGAGGGCCTTGAACTCCCAATCTTCCTGTCTCTACCTCCTCTGTGCTGGAATCACAGGCATATGTTATTACCCCTGGTTTATATGGTGCTGGAGACCAAACCCAGGGCTTTCTGCAGGCTACCCAAGCACTCCACCAGCTGAGCTGCACTCTTGGGCCAAGTTCATTTTGAGACAGGGTCTCGATAGTGTAGATGAAGCAGGCCTTGAGCTCATGGCCCCCTGCTTCAGCTCTGTAGTGTTGGGGTTGCAGACATGCCTTCCCACTTCTGGTTTAAGGAGATTATGTATAAACGAAGAAAGTGCAAGGGGATGCTAACGGGAAACGCTGTGGCTGTTTGGGGGTAACTGGTAAGAGATGAGCCTGCTCCCTTCTCAGTCGGACCCATTCTGCTGGTTTTCTTCAACCCAGTACAAGACTCGTGTGTATGCATATTTATTTATTTATTTATTTATTTATTTATTTATTTATTTTAAGGCAAGGTTTCTCTGTGTAGCTTTGCAGCCAGTCCTGGAACTCGTTCGGTAGACCAGGCTGGCCTCGAACTCACAGAGATCCTCCTGCCTCTGCCTCCCGAGTGCTGGGACTAAAGATGTGCGCCACCAACACCTGGCTTACTTTTGAAGTATATAGAGTGTTTATTACAGTTATTTATTGCGTGTAGATGCATATGCATGCCATGACCCTCATGTGGAGCTCAGAGAACAAGTTTCAGGACTTGGCTCTTTCCTTCCACTGTGTGGGGTTGGGGAATGGAACTTAGGTTGTCAGGCTTGCCTGTAAGTGCTTTACCCAAACTATTCCCATGTATTTTAAAAATATATTCACATCTTACCATTACAAATAGGAGATATACTCTCCATTACACCAAATCTTGCATAGTATAAAAGAAATTGAAAGGGAATAGTAAGCATGTTTAGAATCTTTTAGAAAATTATTCATCGGACTCAAACATTCATCTGGCTAGATTTGAAAAAACAAACACAAGCGCCGTTGTATGACAGATGAGTTCCCTTTATTGAGGGGATACAAATCCCCCTCAAAGCTGGAAATCTCAAAATAAAAACAGAATGCCTTAAAGTTCTGGCCTAATGATTTGCCCTTCCAAATCATGACATTGTGACATTTTTTAGCTGGGAGGGACCTCAGATCACCTGTTCAACAACCCAGAGAAGTGCCCTGGCCAAGGTCAGCATAGGATATGTACATAAGGAGGACAGTTCTCAATGGCTAGCCACACCTGTGCATGACTCTCATAAGGATACCACCTGTCACACTAGCCTGACGCCCTGGGACCTCAGCCTCCTCCTGAGGGCAGGCAGCGAGGCACAGGTGTCCTGCCCGAGATGACACTAACTTGACTGAAGACATCGGGAGAGCCAGAGTGTGCAAGGTGACTCATGAACAGAAACCTCACCTAAGGCAGTACACGAGCGAGCTTGGCTTGGAGTCTTGTTCCCTTGTCCTACTGGATAATTCATCCCCAGTCAGCACAGTGCCCTGGGTATGGTCAGTCCTCCTTGGCGGTTGCTGGGGAAACAGGTTCACAGAGGTGGGTGATTCCCTCCAAACCCCGCTGCAGGGGAGGGGGAGGGCAAGTGAACCTGCAGCGAGATCTGAAAAGACGGCTCTTTCGGTTTTTCATGTGCGGGACTGTGAACACAGTGTTTTCACTGCTGAGAAGCAGAAAGTCTGGCCAACCCTGCCTGGCAGGCCACAGGGAACCGGCCCTGTGGAAAACAGATGGGCGGGGTCCTTGTAGCTGTCATGTTGCAGGACTCTCTGAGCTGACAGTCCCAGCCTGGCCACACTGCCCAGTGCACAGAACATGCTGTCTGCAGGACAGAGGGGCGTGCACCCAGGGCCGGCCTAGTTTTGCTGGGGTGTATCTGGCACACCCTCAGATTCCTGCCACCTTCTCTGTTCCAACCGGAAGGCGTTCTCTCCCCCCCCCCCCCTGCCCTCTGGAGAGGTGCCCGAGTGCTTCTGTTTCCTGGGTACCTTGTGCATAAGATATTCTTAGTGCCCTTGTGTCTTGAACTCAGGAGGTCAGGTGTGCCATCGTGGTGGTGCTTGCGGAGTTCTGGATTTTGGAGCATTTCTGATTTTTAGATTGGGGATGTCCAACTTGTGCTTAGAAGTCAGAGTTGCAGTGGAGACCAAGAGAAATCCCAGAGTTCTAGATAACCTTGTCTGAGCCTGCTGTAATTTTACATACAGGGAAACTGATTGTCCACAAGCAGACAAAGTTGTCATGTGTGTGGGGGAGGGGGCAAACATCAACCTGGGAACCTGGGAAGTTGTTCCCCGGGAGCTGGCCACCTTGGTTTTCAGACAGGGTGTCTCACTGACCCGGGATTGGCCTGATGTGGCTAGACTGGCTGGCCAAGGAGCCAAGGGTTCCTTCTGTCTCTACCTCCTCTCAGAATTCCTCCTGACTGCTGCCCACCCACACTGGGGTTACAAGTGTGTGTCACTGCACATCTCTTTGAAAACGTGAGTCCCAGGGATGAAATTCCGGTCATCATGCTTGCAAGGCAAGCAATTTACCAACTGAGCCAATGCCGCAGCCTGACTGGCTCAAGTCTTCTGGTCCTTGGGGGTCAAGAATGAACCTCCTGACTCCCACCCAAAGCTCTCTCTCACTCACCTCCCCTAGTATGCCGTGCCATTGTTGATGGCAGTGTGACACTATGGCCACATGAAGACTGGATTGTCGGTTTACTGGGTTAGGCCGTAGCCATCGTCACCAAGCTGGGAGTGGTGGGACTCCAAGGAAGCCTCAAGTTTTATGTGAGATCTGACATGGCTGAGCCCCTCCCAAGAAACATTTACTAGAATAATACTGTAGTCTGACTCCCTGAGGCAGCCAGCCTCTCCTCCACGATGGGAGGAGCTGACATTTGACCTTCACCAATCACAACTGCCTGCCCTTTAAGGTGGGAGGCTCTATGCAGGCCTCTGTGAAGTTTGCTCACTTAGAAGCCTAGCAATAGGTGTCTGGGGATCTGAGATGTGCCCCTGCAATGTGCCACCCACCCAGAAAGGGACAGGTTTCTTAGGCTTCTCTCCTTTTCCCTAAGTGTTGGGTCTGCTATCTTCCCTGCCTCTGGGGATGCTTTTGGGTCTCACAAAACTCCACTTTGACTTTCCTCCCCTCACTACCTGTGGCAAGCAGTTACTGCTGCCAGCTACCCTGCCCCTGCTATTCCCCTATCTAGTAGACTACCTCCTAGAAGATTCCACCGGACTGTGATTTCCGTTTTCTGTCCTCTTGTCCTTCGCTATTAACATTTGATCAGCGGTTTCCAGAACTCAAGTCTGACTCCCCACCTGCCTGTTGCCCATTCATCTTCACTGGCAGCCCAGAGAGAGGCAGTTATAATTATGACTTAGACAAAAGGATTTCCAGCCTAAATAAGACCTGGCAAATGCTAGGGGAACACATGCTCCAGGCTGGGGAATGAAGTGGGCTGGGCAGACCCTAGCGAGCTCTGGAGGGAAAACCCAAGATAAGCTGTGATACCTTGCCTTCATCGCTCATGACCCTTGTCACTCAGCGGTCTGTTCTGGAAGCTCTGAAGGCCATCACTGGAACTTTGACAATGCCTTGGCTTCATTGGTGGATCACACCCAGCTCTTCTCCTTTGCTGGGAGCCCCAACCCCAGCCTTTCCGTTTGGTTCTCAGCTCCTGGTCCCTTCTGGTCCCAGCCCATGACAGAGCTCTCTGCCCACACAGTAGCGCCTTCTGGCATTCACCAGCAGGGTCTGACTTATCTCTGGGCCACTGTCATCTCAGCACTTAGCCCTGTCTGAAATGTGAGTTCTGCGTCTGCAGCTGTGTCTATTGTCTGTCTCCTTTACAAGAAGCCTAGTGACAGAGGGCAGGGACCAACACCAGCCAGCTTTGCTACTTAGTATATAGGTTCCCCCTGCCATTTCCAGAGGGATGGTTTCAGGAACCCTGAGGGTACTGGATGAATTGTTACAGAACACCTGTGGGGAAGACTTAAGGAAGGGAGGGTTTATCTTAGCTTGGGGGTTGGAGGGTACAGTTGGAGGGAAGGTGTGGCATGCCTGGCTTGCCTTCTCCCTTTTAACTTTTAGTTCAGCCCCTCCACCGAGCCCTTGAATGCTGCGGCCCATCCTCACCGGGTCTTCCTGCCTCCGGTAAACCTTTTTTGGGAACACCTTCCTAGCCACACCCAGAGGTTTGTTTCTGTAGCAATTCTACATCCAGTCATGTGGACAATGAAGAGTAACTCTCACAAATATCCAATCGATGATACTCAGATTCTTCTATTAAACACCCCCCCCCTTTTTAAAGTGTGCTTCTGTGTGTTCTTAGACAGAGTCTCTATCTATAATCCAAGCCTATCTAGAACTTGAAATTATCCTGCCTTGGCCTTCAAGTGCTAGAATTACAAGCAAGCAGCACGATACCCAGCTCTTAATGTATAGCTTGGGCTGACCTGGAATTCACTGTAATCCTCCTACCTCAGTTTCCCTAAGGCTGGGATTATAGCATGAGCCATCACACTGGCTCTCATGCACTTGAGACCCTCTCTAGATACATAAGGTAGATGCCATGTGAATAGTTCCTAGGCTGTATTATTTAGGGAAGAATAAAAAACAAGTCCACTCAGGACAGATGCAAGTCTTTTCTGTCTGTCTGGTTGCAACATTGACTGTAGAAGCGGAGAGCCAACTATACCCTTAGATTGCAGCGATGCATAGGGGATTCATTCTCTGCACAGTCAGCCATTGACCGCCAGCCTCTGGTGGACGTGTGCTTTCTTCTCCTCATCCCACAGCAATTCAGAGAGGTATGCTGACATCATCCCTGCTTGTCAGAGAGTTAAGTAACCTGTCATTG
Source organism: Phodopus roborovskii (assembly GCF_943737965.1). Lineage (NCBI taxonomy): Eukaryota > Metazoa > Chordata > Mammalia > Rodentia > Cricetidae > Phodopus > Phodopus roborovskii. The sequence goes on along the minus strand of NW_026126516.1, from coordinate 5,381,240 downwards.
TCTTCTTCAGGTGCCAATGGGGTTAAGAGTTGAATTCAGGTGCTTGGATCCAGTCATTGCGGCTTGATTGTGAAAGTGGAGGGCAAACCTACCGAGACTTCAACCTTCCAGCAGGGCAGCTCTGTAGCTCCAGGGCCTCTCCTTATGCCGAGCCATTCATCGAGGAAACCCTTTCCCTAAGACCATGCATGCACCCAGGAATGTCACAGGTTTCCCAGAGCAAGAGCCCCACCCTGGAGAGCCCTCCCTTTTTCCTCCCTCTTTCTCCCCAGAACTCTGCTTGCAACTTGTTGGTTAGCCATTGGGACTTGCTGACCACAGGCTCAAGGTTGTAGGTGGCACGTGCGTCAGTTAAAGTTATCAGGTTAAACTGCCGGTCATTCTGGGCAGCCAGCCTGATTGGGAAATTTGCTTGCTTGTCTATTTATGGACTTCAAAATCAACTTTGCTTGGAAATGATTTTAAGGAATGGAGTTTTTAAAGTGTCCCCTTCTCCCCTAGACTTCTCTTATTTCTGCTTCTTCTCTGTGGGTAAAACCACCCAGATCCCCAGGCTGGCTACTCCTGGGTGAGTACTTGGCTTCAGTAAGGAGAATTGAGGATAGCCCAGTGAGTTCCTGTGTTCATCACACACAGGAAGCTCATAGCAGACGCTGGCTGTGGTCTGGAAGCTAGAGAGACACGTGTTTGTGGCTGGGATCTGGGCTCTTCCGCCCTGTAACCCACATACCCTGGACTACTGCATTCCATTAACACACTTGACCTTGACTGAGATGGAATGGTTAGCAAGATGCCAGGGACATGTCCCTGCTCTGTGGAGCAGTTTAGTGGGTAGGAAGGGTGCTGTAAACATAGGCCACCCCCAGCTGGTATTAACCTGGAGGGAGGGAAGCTCCAAGGGCTGGGTGGGCCTGGAAAGCCTTTAGGTGCTTGTACATGTGCACTGGCCACACATACGCATGCACGCACGCGCGCACACACACACACACACACACACACACACTTTTTTTTCAAGCGCATGCATGTATATTATAATGTGTAGGGGAGAGCAGGGGAAACTCTCTGAAGTCTGTTGTCTCCTTCCACCCAATCCAGAGAATGGAACTCAGGTCATTAGGTTTGGTGGCAGGCCCCCTTACCCGAAGAGTCATCTGGCTGATGGGCCCGGTCTTTAAATTTCACCCATGAGCAGTATCACTGGGCCTCAACTCCCTCTTCCAGGAAAGCAGGGAGAGAGGGCCTCCTTTTATCATATTGCTGGGTCTGTGTGGTGAGCCTCCCCACCCCAAGAAGCCAGGGGTCACCAGGTTGTTTGACCACCCTACAGAGCAAAGCAGTTTTTACATCATGTCTCTCTGCAAAGGTCAGCTCCACTTTCTATTTAGTCGGATTCTGCCTATTCCTGGGCCTGTGTGACAGATCTGATTCCCTTGCCTGTGGTATATCTTGGCCATCTCATAACCTTTTTTGTATAGGGCTGGCCACACCTTCCCTGATCCCTGAACATCCATCCTCTCAGAGTACTCCTCCCCCTCTTCCTGAGTGCTCCCAGGTGGGGAGGACAGGCTGCAGGAAGATGAGCAGTTTTGCCTCCTCCACCCAGTGCACCTGCAGGGAGCTTAGCCGCCACAGCTGCTGGTGACTGTGCCCTTGGCTCAGGTGACAAGATGCAAACCTCAGCTGTGGTTGCCTTTTCCTCTCCTGGAGTTACCCAGGGTGTGGGGAGTGTCAAGGTCTCTAGAGTGGACCTGCTGTCTGATTTCCTTCTTGGTTGTCAGTGTAGAACTCAGACAAGGGAAGAGCTCCAAACCAGGGACAATGCATGACTGACAGAGAAACTTGGTGTCACGAGCCCAGAGCACCAGATATGTAGACAAGGACAACTTCGAACTTCTGATCTGCCTGCTTCCACCTCCAGAGTGATGGGAATATAAGGATGTGCCACCACACTTGGTATAGGCAGTGCTGGGAACTGAGCCCTGGGCTGCATGTGCTAGATAAGCATTCTTACTGAGCTACATCTCTGGCCTTTTCTGGTTCTCTTAACAGTCCTGACTGTAGGGTATTTTCATACCCTTGGGTTGCTGATGGGTGAATAGAACTAGAAGTCTCTGGGAGCGAGGCTGCTTCTTCACTGAACACTCCCAGGCAATTCTGATGGGTGGAGGTAGTTGAGAACCCTGGGTTAGCCTAGGGTGACACTAATCTGTCCTCTTTTCCATCACTCCTCTCTCTCTGTCAAGAAGCAGGTTTCCATGTAAACTGGAGACACCATCGAGAGAGAGGTACTCAAGCCTGTTTCTACGCAGCCCACTTATTTCTTAGGCTGTGTGATGGCCAGACAGGCTGCTGATGCTGCTTTCCTATCTGAGGCAAAGATAAACTCAAGTTAGGAGTGACTGAAGGAACAAGCTATACTTTTTTCTTTTGTGGTCGGCTACATTCATTCCTTGGAGACACCCTGGCCAAGTGTGTGCGTGTCCAGGCGTGTCATGTTTACAGGAGGCTGAAGGGTGGGGCCAGGGCCCTCACCTCAGGTGCTGATAACCCAGGACTCTCCAGAGAGCTAGGTAGGATACGATGAGGAGTGGCTGCTGGTTAACAAAGGGCTTTCCCAGGCTGGCTCTAGTCAGCCCTTGGGGCTGGTGTGGAGAATTCTCAGTGTGATTTGTTTGCCTCTTCTCCAGAGCATTCTATCTGGTCCTCAGGATCTTTTCCTGGAGTCACCATTGCCCTGTAAACGTGGTGAATATTACATACAGGACTTCAGTGTCCACAGGTGCCCAGGACCTCACTGTCACATGGGCAAAACTGGTCATTCAGGAGCCCTGGGTCAGGAGGTGGCTCTGCTGGTTGCCAGGACCAGATGTGGTTCACACCTGTAATCCCTGCACATAGAAAGGCTGAGACAGGAGCATCGTCATGCGTTTGTATCCAGCCACAGCAGTCTGAAGTAGGTTTCCGTACTGTGTCTGCTGATTGACCAGGGAACCCGAGGCCAGGCAACTCATTTGTTCAATTACTCAGCGAATACCCAGCTCCTTCTGAACAATAATGCCCTTGCTGGGCCCTGCAGGAGATTACAGATCTGGGAGCTTGCTGACCGGATTAATTTAATCAGCTTCTTTACCCTGGGGTGAGGGGAGCTCTCCCAACTCTATCCTGCTGGGCCTCATGTTCTTGGAGGACCAGGGTTGTTGGGGTGCCGCATCAACTCCCACAGCAGGCGATGGCTCCAGACTGAAGGGACTGCTCCACACAGAGTTCCAGATCAGAGGTCCAGCCTATAGACATACATTTGGGAAGGGTCATGTTTTCCTGAGTTTCTTCGGGAAGAGTGAAGAAGATTCTAGAAGGAACAGGATTCTAGAGTGGCCATTTGGAAGAATGATGTCCTCCAGGTGTTGACAGACAACAGTGGAGATTGAGTCTACTACGATTAGTTTTAACTTTGGTGGTTTTTATTTTAAAATTCAGCATCGATTTTTACCTTATATTATGATGATTACTTTTAACTTTTATGCAGTCGTTTTATTTATTTTTAAGTCTTGCTATTGCTATGTAGCCTTGCCCTGTTTTATAACCCCGACTGATCTGAAACTTGAGACACATCTCCTGCTTCAGTCTCTGTAATGCTGGGGTTTCAGGTGTGTGCAGCATGCTCTGCTAGCTTTGGTTTTCCGTGTGTGTGTGTGTGTGTGTGTGTGTGTGTGTGTGTGTGTGTGTATGGAGTGTCCTCCCTTTTGCTGTTGCCTTAGTACACTGGGTGTGTGTTTGCTGGGCAGTGTCACTCTGCATGTCAAAGCTGGCTGGGAGGAGGCCTCAGGAGGTGAAACTCCACCGCAGGAGGCACCAACTGACCAGAAACAGCTGTCTTTAGAAGCAGGATGAATGAGCCAGGGCCTTCTCCCTCCAGTGTAGAGATGGGGACACCCAGCCATTGGTCCCCAGGAGAAGCTGCTTGGCTCCTGGCTGCCTCTGAGAGCACACATACAGGCTGCAAGACACTGTGAGTGCTGGAGAGGGCAGGATGGGGAAGGACATAGGGAGGGGGGACACCAAGGTGAAAGTTGGTAGTCAGCTGTCCTCAGTTTGCCCCAAAGAGAAAATTTATCTGAGCTCAGTACAAAAAAAAAAAAAAAAAAAAAAAAAGCGGCCACCAAACCAGGACCAGTGGATCACTCAAGGTCATTGCTGCCACCCCGATGGTGGGCATCTCCCCAGGCCATCCCTGCTGTTCTGACTGGGGTTGGATGGGGTGGGGAACGGGTATTGCCTCTCCCTTGGGCCTTCACACTCTAGAAGTCTCAAAGGCCCTGTCCCTCTGTCTGCTGAGAAGGCGGGAACTTCATTGTCCTGCGGCCAATGCTGCCTATGCAGAGCCCCCTGCTTACTAATGACTGTCCCTGAGTATGGGGGCACCTTTGGGCATCAGGAGCATCCTTATTCCCTCCTGGCTGGAGATGAATGAAGCTAGCTCATGCTGTGCATGCCATGTCTCCTTCTCTGTGTGTGTCTTTCCCCCAGCTATCATGTCCAACTGTCCTTCCAGAGGATCCACCTTGTCCCTTGTCTCTCCTCCCCTGGGCAGAGTCCACTCCTCCCAGAGTCCCCTTTGTTCCAACCAGGCTCAGCCTCTCTCTGGGGCTACTTTGTTTACCATGAGCAGCAGGAGGTCCCCAGCATGGTGCAGGGAAGCCCAGTGTGGCTGTCTCCACAGAAGGGATGAGGCTCACTTCCACAGTGGGGGCTCATCCCTTCATTTTCTCTGCCCTGTGCCGGGCACTGTCCTGGGTAGGGGGACTAATGAACAAGGCTGGAAAAGCTGAGGTTGCATGGAAATTGACATTCTAGAAGGAACTAGGGATGCCCTCTTTGTGTAATTATGTCTGTCTGTGTAGGGTAAGGTCAATCTTGGGTGTCATTCCATCTTGGTTTTGAGACAGGGTCTCCAACTGGCCTGGAGCTTGTCTGGTCAGGAGACCATCCTGTCTCTACCTCCCCATCTCTGGGATTATAATTACATCACCATACTTAGTTTTTTACACGGATTTGGGGAATGGTGCTTGTCTTAGGGTTTCTATTGCTGTGAAGAGACACTATGGCCATGACAACTCTTGTAAAGGAAAACATCTAATTGGGGCTGAATTACATTCAGAGGTTTAGTCCATTATTGTCATGGCGGGGAGCATGGCCGTGTGCAGGCAGACACGTGTTGGAGAGGTAGCTGAGGGTTCTGCATTTGGGTTGGCAGGCAGCAGGAAGAGAGAGACACAGGAACTGGCTTGAGCATTAGAAACCCCAAAGTACCCCCCCCTTCCAACAAGGCCACACCTACTCTGACAAGGCCACAAGTCCTAATCCTTTCAAATAATGCCACTCCCTATACACCTACGGGGCCATTTTCATTCTCACAACCACAGAACCCAAGTCCTCACTCTGGTGTGGCAAGTATGAAAGACTTAGCTATCTCCCCAGCCCTAAGTGTGTGTCCGCCCTTTTGACATTACACTTTGATATTGTCATTTACAAGTTCAGGCCACATTCGAAGCTCCCGGGATGCACATGGCCTGGTAACTCAGTAGGCAAGCCAATAAACAGCAGCGTTACAGCAGAGCAAGTGCTGTCAGACCCAGACAGCTCGGCAGGGAAAGGTGTTTGCTTTAAAAGCCTCATCACAGGAACCCAGGGAAGCATAGAGAGAGCCGACTCCACAAATTGTCCTCTGACCTCCACACGTGCACTGTGGCACACACACCCCTCCCCACCATACACATGTGTGTCTGCACACACACTCAATAAATAAATACAAGTGGTCAGCCCCGGACCTCTGCCAACCGCTTGAGGGCTATAGGGGAAGTAGCAAGAAGCATAGGCCCGGGCATAAGGTGCTTTCCTCTGTGACCAAAAGAATGAATCCTCTCACAAGGTGGGGGCAGTTTAACTCTTTGTGAGTCCACTCGGGGACCATGACATTTGCCTTTCATGCAAAACCTGTGGCCGGTCAGTTTTTTTCCAGGAACTCAGTTAAAGCCAGCATTGTCTGAGAGGAGGGAGACGATAGTTTGGAAAGCAGGGCGGGTGTGTGTGTGTGTGTGTGTGTGTGTGTGTACATGCCCCACCCCCAGAGGGTGTAAAGATCAGGGTTCACACGTTGACCCTTCTCTCTCACCATCTTAAGTGGGTGCCCTCAGCTGCTCCAGGGAGAGGCAGAGCCCTTCAGCTCCCTCTAGCTGAAGAGAGCAAGGTCAGCTGTGCCCGCAGTAGGCAGCACTGTTCCCACCTGTGGGAACTGGAAGTTCCCCCAATACAAGCCTCCCCAGAGGGAGAGGGAAGGAAGAAAGGGGAGGAAGGAGGGACGAGGTCTGCCCCCACCCCCACTAAGGCTGAGGCCAGTTTAGTCAGGCTTGGGAAACAGACTGCTCCCCAGGATCCTGGGGGAGGTCACTTCTACTGCCTAGGGGATTTGACTGTAGACCCCATTCTGCTGAGGTTGCACCTTGGGTCATGGGAGAACTACACAGGAATCTCTGTCACCCAACTTGTAGCAAGACCTACAGAACACCATCTCCTGGGAGCCTTTATTTCCCAAGGGGCCATGTCATGGCTGGGAGGCTGTGGGGATTATAATGGGAATGTACCTGCACTTGCCAGGCTTGCAGGCATCAGGCTAACTGCCTGTCTGTGTGAAGCCCAGGGCATGTGTCTGGGGATGAACTCGCTCTTCCCACCTCTTTGTGGCGAGACCGAAGGGGTTAGCCTGGCTTGTGGGGAGTAAATGGCTCCCCAGAAGACTCAGACATGCCCCTCCCCCCAGGGGACTGTGGGAAGGACAAGGCAGCAGAACGACTTGCTGTGTGACCTTGTTTGCGTTACTTAACCACTCTGTACCTGTCTGTGGATTTCTTATCTATTTAAAGAGTAGGAAGAGGATTCAAGGAGTTTAGGTGCCTGACTCTGCTGGACACCTGGTAGATTTCCCAGAAGCAGTGCTGTCAGCTTTGAGGGACTAAGAAAAAAGGAGGGGACCACGGGCGGGCATAGAGGCAAGGTAGCCTGAACCTGGGAGCCACTTGGGGCTCCTGCTGCAAGGAGCCAAGTTGAAAGGCAGCATGGGAAGTGGGTGAGAGGGCAGAGGGAGGAGAGAGAGCTTCCTGTGCACCCTGGGCTTCCTTCATGGGCTGTTGGGAGGATTCCATACCTAGACATTGCTAGCCCCTCAGAAGACTCTGGCTCCCCTGATCTCCACACTCTGGAAGGTTCTCTGAGAAACAAGTGCAAGTGCCCTGGTGTGGCCCTCCCCCACCCCAGCCAGCAGCCTTTCAGGTCCTTTCCCTCCCACAGCCTGGCCCCTTCTGAGATCAAGTGCTATTTCATAGTCCCTGAGAACTAGTGCAGAGAATTTTCCTCAGATTGAAAGCAAAGCTGCCCACATTCCACATAAGGAAATTAAGGAGCAGAGAGGTCAGTCAGTACCCTGAGGTCATGCAGCCAGCAGGTGAGGAAGCCAGATTTGGTTGTCAGTCCAAGGACTTGGAAGCCTATCTGGTTTCTAGATAGCAGGCGGTGAATGTTGTACTTGACTTATGCTAGAAGTCTAGAGAACTTAAACTCACTCTCTTTTTTGACTTAAAGGCTTTCCTTTCTTTCCCTCCCTTTCTTCCTTTCTTCCCCCCTCCCTGCTCCCCCCACCCCCTCTTTCTGAAACAGGGTTTCTCTCTGTAACAACCCTGGCTGTCCTGGAACTCACTCTATAGACCAGGCTGGTCTTGAACTCACAGAGATCTGCCTGCCTCTGCCTTCTGAGTGCTGGGATTAATAGCAAGTGCCACCATTACCCACCAAAGGCTTTTCAAATAAACAAACAGGGGCTGGGAGATGGCTTAGCCAATTGCTGTCATAGAGTAGTTGAGTTCCTGCTCCTAGTACCCATGTCCCGAGTCTGGATCACCTATAATTCCAGCTTCAGGGGATCTGATGTCTCCTCAGGTACCTGTGCTCACACACACCTGGGGATATTCTGTCTCTCTCTCTCTCTCTCTCTCTCTCTCTCTCTCTCTCTCATACACACACACACACACACACACACACACACACACACGCACACAATCTAAAATTGATCAACATCCCCCCTGCTCCTATCACTTCAAGGAAACGTATTTGTTACTATTATTACTATTTGAGATGAGGTGTCATCTAGCCCACGGGGTCCTTGGTGTCCTTTTGTGGCTGGGGACGCCCCTGGTGCTGGCACGCAGGCCTGTACACCAGCAGCAGACTACATTCTGGATGCGTGCGAGGATTCCTGTGCTCTGTTTTCCAAATTTGTTTCCGCCTCCATCATTGTCTGACACAGTAGGATGTGAGCTTACAGTAGGTTGACAAATGGTGGCCCATTGGCCAGATACCCCCTGCTCTTGTCAGTCAGATGTTGTTGGAGCATAGCCAGCTCCTCAGGGGTCATGTGCAGCTGCCTTGACAGAGACCATGTGACCCCAGGGCTATCCTCACTGTCTGAGCCTTTCCAGGAAAGCTTGCTGGCTGGTTCGGCAGCTTGCCCCTTCCCTTCAGCCCCGGCCCCAATATTAGTAATCACATTTCTCATGGCAAATGGCCCAGAATACTCCACGGGATGGATGCCACATATTTTCCTTTGCCATTTTCTTTTTGCTGGACTAAGCTGTTGCGCCCCAGCTTTCCCTTCTCAGCGGTGCAGTTATTGGTGAATGTATTATTTAATAAACACTTATGCAGCACCCACTGTGTACCAGCGGGGCACAGGGTTAAACATTTTACCACTATCGATCTTTGGGCCAGCAGTCAGCAGGCCACAGTACTGACTTTGAAGCAGGAGATGTGACATCCATTGACCGATAACGTGTTAGTTAAAGTCGGGCTTGAATCCAGGCCCACTGGCTCGGCTGTCCGGCTCTGATCAGTTGTAGGGAGGTGTCCTAGGGAAATTGGCCTTTAAGAACCCCATGTGCAGGACAAATCCTGTGTACAATTCAGGCTGTGACTCACAGGTGTTTGTCCTACTCCACCCAGCAGCCCACACCACCCACATTTAGCTCAGCTCCAATCTTTGATAGCTAGGCTGCTCAGTCCAAGTAGCCACAACTGATGTTTTGTTGATTAAAATGGTCCATGCTATACAGAAAGCTAAAGCCAGCAGCTGCTGCTGATCAGGAAGGAACCTAGGGGTCCACAGTGGCTTAGCCCTGAAGGGATGTACTTCCCAACCTGAGGGTCCTGGGGTTCACCCATGCTTATGCAAGTGATAACTTCACACGGGTTCTGGCTAGACTGAGAAATCAGAATACAGTGAGCAGGACCGACCGACCATCAGGAAAGCTTAAGGAGGGTCCAAGGCATCTCCTCTATGGAACATTCTGGGCCATTTACAGTAATAATTGTAACAAACATGTTAGTTTTCCCTGGGTCAGAAGCCTTAGGGAGGCTCATGAGAATTTTAGATATTCTCCCTGGGAGAGAAACACATGTCAAAACGCTACTTAGAGTAACAGCTGTACGTGGCACCTGGTGGCCCTTCCAGGAGCCCAACAATGACTCATTTTGGAAAGTGACATTAGCGAGCACTTCTAAAGGACATTTATAATGTGGTGGTGGGTCCCTGAAGGCCGTGTCTGACTGGAGAAGAGGCACACAGGTGTGGGGAGTACTCAGAAGGGATGCTGTTTTCCCAGTAGAGGCAAGAGGCTGGGTGGTTGTCCGTGTCAGCTGAGAGAGGGCTCTGCTGCTGGAGTGGCAGGACCCTGCTTGTTCACCTCTGTGATCTCTTGCCCACCAGCCTTGAGTGGGCGTTGACATATGGTTTGTCATCAGATAAATTTGGCGTCTCCCAAGCTTGGGAGAAAAGAGATGCTGACCGTGGTACCCATGAGAAGAGGGAGGTGCCTAGGTGACTGTTCAGGCATACAGTGCCTCTATGGATCCCTGTATGTGGGATGAGAAGGGCAGAGGCGTTACTTAGCTGTCCATCGTAGGCCAGGACAATGCCCGTGTAGCCATGTACTTTGGAAATACATGAGGATGACTCTGAGTCCAAGCCATACATGCTGTCATCCTTGTCCCCACATCAGGGACAGATGCTCACATGGAGGGGGGTGGCCCGATGGGGCTAAGCTGCCACCTTGTCTATCTCTGCAGTCTTGTGGGTGTGAGGGGAAGTCCTGTTCTGACTCAAAAAGGAAGCCCCTCCACACCTGTGACTCACTTCCTCATAACAGACACACGTGGGCCCATTTCTGAGTTAGGACCTTGGTGACTGTCTGATCTGAGAAAGACAGCTGGGTCTCTCTGAGCCTTAGTTTCTCTGTCTGGAAGGTGAGGTTTATTCAAGCCCTGGCAGTCAGTGAGCTTGTCAATGCAGTTACACACACAGGACTACAGGTAGGATGGTCTCTTGTGGGAGAACTTGCTGTTGTAACTGGAATCCTCCTCTGACATACAGAGATGACCTTGACAGGGTATTTGTAGGTCACTGATCATGAAATTGGAAGACTAGTTACTTTTCAGTGGTACTGGCTGTGGGGAGTGTAGCTGGGCAGTTTTTTTTTTTGTTTTGTTTTGTTTTGTTTTGTTTTGCTTTTTTACATTTATCTATTTATTCTCTCTCTCTCTGTGTGTGTGTGTGTGTGTGTGTGTAGTATGCTCACACTCATCTGTGGCAAGCATGTAGAGGTCAGAAGACGATTGTGAGAATTGGTTCTCCCTTTTCACTATGTGGCTTCTGGAGACCAAACTCGGAGTTAGATTTGGTGGTGGCAAGTGCCTTAACCTTCAACCTTCAGAGCCATCTTTTTATTTGTTTTTGTTTTTGTTTTTGTTTTTTTTTTTTTTTGAGACTGGGTCTCCCTGTATAGACCTGACTGTCCTGGAACTCACTGTGTAGACCAGGCTGGCCTCGAACTCATAGAGATCTACCTGCTTCTGTCTCTGGAGTGTGGAGATTAAAAGCTTTCACCACCATGCCCAGCCCTGCTAAGCCATCTTGAGGGCCCACAATTTTTTAATATCTTTGAGTCAAAACCTCATGTGGTCCAGGCTGGCTTGTTGCATAGCCGAGGGTGATGGTGAACACATGGTCCTTCTGCCTCCAAGTGCTAGGCTGTGTTTTCCTCACTACATTTTGTCTCTAGCGCTTACATTTAAGCCTTTGGTCACTTTGAGTTAGGGTTTGTATATGATGTAAAGAAGACTTCCAGCTTCATACTGTTGTCTGTAATGTCCAATGTGTTTTGTTGAAAACATTCTTTCTCCAGTGCTTTAGGCATCCTTGATGGAAACTAAGAATCTGTCTATATGAGGGCAATTGTATCTTTATCTGCAGGTCTTTGTGAAGAAATAGAACATCACCCCAAAGAGAGGGCCAGGTTTCTTTTATGCCAAGATGAATCCTGGCCATAGCTCTACTACCACGGACTGCTCTATGGTCCTGGCAAGTTAGATGTGTGTCACACACACACCAGTACCCCCAGCACTCTGGGAGATGGAAGCAGAACTATCTCCAGTCTGGAGGTAACCTTGGCTACATAGATGTCATCTCCAAATAAGATCCCGGAGTGCCTCTTTTGGCTAAACTTTAGTCTCATATCTGAAAACAGCCCAGCTAGAAGGATTTCCATATGGCATGCAGAGCCTGAGGGATCTGCTCAGAACCTTCCTCTTGGCTTTTTCAGGGACTTTATTGTGCTGTAAAGACCTACCCTGCAGTATGAGACCTGGAACCACGATCAGATCCGGGGTGGTCCCAGCCTGGCTGTGTGAGAGAATATCAGTGCCAGTGTGTGCCCACTGGGTAAATGCAGCAGGCCTGCTCCTCTCTGCCACTGCAGGGAGGCTTTGTGCACTGAGTGGGAGACACATTGATTGATAAGCAATCCAGGGACCAGTAAGGAGGGGAGCATGCTGAGTGGTCCTGTGCACTGCAGGCTGTGGGTTCAGGGGCAGGAGGGCAATACGAGGGTCTACTAACAGGGTCACTTGCAAACCCTGAACCAGAGCTAAAGTGTGGGCAGATGGAACCAAGGAATAAGTCAGACCACCATGAAGTGGGCTTCTGGGAAACCCTCTCCCACCTGCTTCCCAGAAGCAGCTGTTATTTTACTTGCCCATCAGTTGGTCAACTTGACCACCTACTGACCAACTGGATGCCCAGGCGAGTAGCTGTGGGAAACTTCTAAGGCCAAACTGCTCCATTCTGGCTCTTCAGGCATGTGAGAAGGCTATTTAACATCTCATTTCCTTATTCACAACACAGAACTAATTAAAGCATCCTCCTCATGGGGATTTGCCCCTAGAGCAGTAGACAATGACTAGAGTTATAGCGAGGAACAATGTAGCATTTAATGGAGCATTTTAAGGCCACCCTGCAGATGGTTCTCCAGCCCAGGGCTAAGATGCATTGTAACATAGTAACTGGCACAATTAGCCTTTAGACGCTCAGAACAGAAGATGTTAATGATAGGGCTTTGTAGTTGGTGCTGCAAGCATTTCCAGTATTTCCAGTGAGTCTGTTAGAAATATGTCCTGAGGGGATCAAGGTGCCCCTTCCCCTATTAGCAGCTTCCCCACTGGGAGGGCCTGAAAGCCAGGTGGCAACCACTGGTCCTGTTTCAGTTGTGAAGAGAATGGGCTTCAGACTCCTTGGTGGAGGTGCCTACATCGGGACATGTGTCCACATCTGTGGCCTACAGAAAGCTCTTGCTTGGGGGTAAGCAGCATTAGCTGAAGTTCTTTCCTGCCTCTGGCTCTGGCGTTCCTCAGGCTTCCTGAGCCGGTTGAAAGTGTTTATCAAAGAATGAAATAAGCAAAAAGCACATTTTGAAGACTTACTAAGCTCCAGCGGGGAAAGACTCCTATGTGCATGCCAGGTTCATCATCTCTCCATTCACGCGTTCCTGTTGAGTACTTGCTGTTCCAGGTGTTTGAATTGGAGCAGGCCAGAGCAAGACCTCGTGTGTTTATATTCTCCCAGGCACATGCATGGGCACACAAGCTCAAAGCCTGTGTAGCAGGCTGTTGATCTTCCGTGTTGATGCTGTTTGTGACAGCCTCAGAAATTACATGGCAGTCCAGGTCCTATGGAGAGAGCTGCTGGGGGCCTGCAGGAGGGTAGGACAGAGCGTTTAATAGAGATGCCTTTCGGAGCTCAGGATTGCCTGATGCACATTGGCTGAGTCTATTTGTTTTACTGGCTTTACACCTCTTGGCTTTGATTCAGAGTCCCCAGAGAGCCACTTATTCAAAGAGCTGGCAAGCAGCACCCGGACCTGGAGCAGGTTCCTCTTGGCTACCTTCTCCGCATCACTCAGCTCCTCATCCTCATGGCCTTCAGCCAGTGTCTGGCCACTGGTGCACGAAGGAGTGTGGATGGCGAGAGGTTTGGGCAGTGCCTGGGCTCAGAAGCCCAGGAAGGGTGTACTGGATCACAAGTGTGAAAATATCAGTAAGAAGAGGCTGGCATGGCGACATAGGTCTGTAATGTCAGATTCTCATGAAGCTGAGTCCTGGAGTCTGAGCCCTGGTAACAGAGCAACGCCCTGTCTTGGAAAATAAGGAATGCTGGGTCGGGGGAAGACAAGTGAACTGCTATGTCTGGGGTCTCAATGCAGTGCGGAGTCCAGGGTCACTGTGGGACACAGTCCTTTGAGGAGGCACAGGTTTCATGGGAGAGGCCCAGGAAGTGGCTAGCTGGCAGGGCAGGTCTAGTAGGTTCTGGGACATTCCCCTTATGTGGGTAAAAATCCTGCCCGAGGGGACAGAGTTACTGGGGATTGGGCCAGTGCTGGCTTGACATGTGCCTCAATTCCCAGGACCAAATAGTACCAGAGAAAAGAGTGGTGAGCATAGGGATGTTGGGGTTGGACACCTGTGGGGACAGGATGTGACTTTCTGGATGACTCTGCCTTGCTGAGCCAGGAGCTGGTGAACTGTCCTCCCAGCCCAGGCAGGCCCTTGGATATTCCTTCTGCAAGTACTTGGTCATGTGAGCATTATGTTCCTTGCTGAGGTGTGGACGGGAAGATCTGCTTTCCCAGAATTCCCTTCTTTCCACATTGTGAGAATGGCTCTGGGTGGTACCCCTAAGTGAAGGCTCCGACCTTGTCTCTCCCAGACGGCATTTCCCAAATGGAAGTCTGTTGGTGTTTTTCCTCAGAGTATGTACTGACCTTGGGAATGGGAGGGACAACTTGCTGAGGGCAGAGGCAGCAAAAGCTGGAGTTTCAGAGTTCTGTGAGGTCCAGGCCTGGGAGACACGGTTGCCACAGGGAAGTGACATCAGGGAGCTCTGCCATCTTGAAGAGCAGCCAGCTCCTCAGGTGACCTTCAGTGCCTCTGGGAAGACAGAGAGCAGCACTCAGGACTATTAATTACTCTAAAGAATCTACTAGAAGCTTCCTGTAGTAACAGCCATTAGGATTTGGAGACAGTACTTGGAGCCCGACTGTGCTGTGTCTTCCTTCCAGGGAGGAGGCCCGCTTTGTGTTTTGGAAGAGGAATGACAGTGTAGGCCAGGGTGCAGGGAGCCAAGGCAGACTGTGACTGAGCTCCCGTGTCTATCCTTAGCCCGTGCTTACTCAAACCATGCTCACCTGAGTGGCCAGGGTAGCCTCAAGCATGTAGCAATGCCCCTGCCTTAACCTCCTATGTGCTGCGATTGCAGGGGTGAGCTAGCTGACGAACACAGGGGTTTTACTGGTGGTGGTGGAGGGGTGCCGAGACAGAGCCCCATCTAACTCAGACTGGAATCACACTTGATTTGCTGCCGAGGACGACATTGAACTCCTGATCTCCTGTCTCCACCTCCTGAGTTTTGGGATTGCAGGGGTGCACTACTGTGGCCAGCTCAACTGCAACTTTAAAACAGCAAGAACAAAACTGAGACCAAGGATGGTGGTGCACACGGTCAGTTCTAGCTCTCAGGAAGCAGAGGCAGGAGGATCACTATGAGTTTAAGGCCAGCCTAGTTCGACACAGCAAGTTCTAAGCCAGCCAAGGTTACATAGTGAGATGCTGTCTCAAATAAATAAATAAATAAATAGATGACCGTGGTTGACTGCGAGTATGCAGGTGGAAGCCAAGGACATGGAGGGCTGACTGCATACTAGTGGACAGAGGTGGTAGTGTCACCTCACCTCTCTGAAGCTTGCACGCATTTCATTTCACTTGGTCCCTTAGCCTGTCTTGTGCCACTGCCACTCCAAGATGGGGGTAAACATTGGGGTTATTCCTACCTAGATCCTGCTGCCCTGGAGGGGTGTCAGGTTAATGGGGCAGGGCCTGGTTCAATAGCCAGTTCGTGCTGGCTGGGAGTCCCCCGGCCCACCCTCAGTTAACTCCGTGAAAGAGAATCCCATGGACTGTCCTGTTGGCACTCTGGATGGTGACCTCTCTGCGGCTCGCTCTTCCATCCCCCTTCAGGCAGAGGAGGGGAGCCTTCCCACAGCACACTGGGAGAGGCTTTAGGATTAAAACCAGCTGAGGCTCAGATCTGGAAATTCTATCTTTGTATAAGGGGCCGGAGGGAAGGAGAATGAAGGGTGGGAACCATGTGTGGCAGAGGAAGGACTGAGTCACGGCTGAGTCTGGTGAGTCACAGCCCAGGGATCAAGCCCCTCATGACTCGGGGCCAGTGTGTGGTGGGCCAGCTGGGTGACCAGGCAGGAGCGCTCGGATGTGACTCCTCAGGAGGCCCATGAGGACCTTAGCTTTCCTTGGTCATGATGTCCTCCCCACACCTCCCAGGGTCCTGAACAAAGGGCCAGATGTGTGAGTGCAGGGTGAAAGGAGCCAGTGCAGTGAGTCTGAGGGGGCCTGGCGGAGGCAGCAGCTGTGAAGGAGGGCTTGCCCCTCATGGCTCCCTCAGCCTTCTCTCTCATACCACCCCAGGACTGTCTGGCCAGGGCGGCACCACCCACAGCGGGCTGGACCCTCCTGCATCGATCATTAGTCAGGAAAATGTCCCACGGATTTACCTGCAGGTCCATCTGAGGGAGTCATTTTCTCAAATGGGGTTTCCTGGTCCCACATGACCCCAACTCATGTCAAGTTGACAAAAACACTAACCAGCACAAGGGGACCGAGGCCAGGGGTTCAGCCAAGGCAACTACTGAGGCCAGGGGTACAACCCCTTACCAAGGCAACCGCTGAGGCCAGGGGTTCAGTCCTCGCCAACAGCACCACTGAGCCAAGTAGGGACCCCAATCTGCAACTTCATCTTGGAAGAAAGGAAGGAGAGGGAGAGAGGTCTAACTGACCCTGGAAGACAGGACAAGGAGCCCCAGCCGGCAGGAGGCCATGTTGGGCAATTTTGTCCATGCCAAGAACCCTGCCCTTCCTGCAAGACTGGTCCCTTGACAGCAGATTGCAGCTCAGCCATTTGCTCTGGGGGCCAGAATCAGGGTAAAGGGAGCCTTTAAATGGACAGTGTGCTTTCTGACCGACCCAATCCCCTCCTATCTGCTTCCCCATCCCATCTGTGCCTACGATCAGTGTCTTAGTCTGGGTTTCTGTTGCTGCAATGAAACAAAAGCAAGTTGGCAAGGGAAGGGTTTATCTGCCTTACACTTCCACATCATAGTCCATCACTGAAGGAGGTCAGGGCAGGAACTCAAACAGGGCAGGAACCTGGAGGCAGGAGCTGATGCGGAGGACACGGGAGGGGGGGGGTGCTGCTTACTGGCTTACTCCTCCCTGCCACTTCCAGCACAGGTCTGGCAATGTCACCATCCCCCATTGGGTGACCTCTGGGTTCCTTTTGTCCTGTGGTGGCTTCTTGGTTCCTTTGCTCCATTATATCCATATGGATGTCTTGAGCAGAAAACTGTTTAAACGACACATAATCACAAATATGGGTAGAAAAAGCAGTTGGAAACTAGAGGAAAAAGATGTTTACTTTTTTTTTTAATAGGCCAAATGTAATGGATTTATTTAAAATATATGTGGAATCTACTAGATTTTTCAAAAAGCATTTTAAAAAGCATTTTTTGTTTTGTTTTGGCTTTTCGGGGAGGGTTTTTCTGTGAAACAATCCTGGCTGTCCTGGAACTCTCTCTGTAAACCAAGCTGTCTTCACAGAGATCTGCCCACCTCTACCTTCCAAGGGCTGGTGTGAGCCACCACCGCCCAGCCAAGATTTTAATTTTATTATGTGTATGGTTG
Source organism: Phodopus roborovskii (assembly GCF_943737965.1). Lineage (NCBI taxonomy): Eukaryota > Metazoa > Chordata > Mammalia > Rodentia > Cricetidae > Phodopus > Phodopus roborovskii. The sequence goes on along the minus strand of NW_026126516.1, from coordinate 5,364,053 downwards.
GGTGTACACACGTGAATATAGTGTCCACGGAAGCCAGAGGTATAGGATTCTTCTGGAACTGGAGTTACATGTGGTTAAGAGCTGCCCAATGTGAGTGCTGGAATTCAGGTTCTCTGCAAAAGCAGCATGTGCTTTTAATCTCCGAGTGATCTCTCCCACCCTGAGGAAGTATTCTTTTTAAACTTTCTTTTAATCGACACATTATGGGCACTTATGGGCACAGTGTGCAAATTCAGTGCAGGTATGCAATGTATGCTGTGCCCAGCGTCCCTCTGCTGTGCCCAGCGTCCCTCCCCTGTGCCCAGTGTCCCTCCCCTGTGCCCAATGTCCCTCTGCTGTGTCCAGTGTCCCTCTGCTGTGCCCAGTGTCCCTCTGCTGTGTCCAGTGTCCCTCCCCTGTGCCCAGTGTCCCTCTGCTGTGCCCAGTGTCCCTCCCCTGTGCCCAGTGTCCCTCCCCTGTGCCCAGTGTCCCTCCCCTGTGCCAGCGTCCCTCCCCTGTGCCCAGTGTCCCTCCCCTGTGCCCAGTGTCCCTCCCCTGTGCCCAGTGTCCCTCCCCTGTACCCAGTGTCCCTCCCCTGTGCCCAGCGTCCCTCCCCTGTGCCCAGTGTCCCTCCCCTGTACCCAGTGTCCCTCCCCTGTGCCCAGCGTCCCTCCCCTGTGCCCAGTGTCCCTCTGCTGTGCCCAGTGTCCCTCCCCTGTGCCCGGCGTCCCTCTGCTGTGCCCAGTGTCCCTCTGCTGTGCCCAGTGTCCCTCCCCTGTGCCCAGTGTCCCTCTGCTGTGCCCAGTGTCCCTCCCCTGTGCCCAGCGTCCCTCCCCTGTGCCCGGCGTCCCTCCCCTGTGCCAGCGTCCCTCCCCTGTGCCAGCGTCCCTCCCCTGTGCCCAGTGTCCCTCCGCTGTGCCCAGTGTCCCTCCCCTGTGCCCAGTGTCCCTCCCCTGTGCCCAGTGTCCCTCCCCTGTGCCCAGTGTCCCTCCCCGTGCCCAGTGTCCCTCCCCTGTGCCCAGTGTCCCTCTGCTGTGCCCAGTGTCCCTCTGCTGTGCCCAGTGTCCCTCCCCTGTGCCCAGTGTCCCTCCCCTGTGCCCAGTGTCCCTCCCCTGTGCCCAGTGTCCCTCCCCGTGCCCAGTGTCCCTCCCCTGTGCCCAGTGTCCCTCCCCTGTGCCCAGTGTCCCTCCCTTGTGCCCAGTGTCCCTCCCCTGTGCCCAGTGTCCCTCCCCGTGCCCAGTGTCCCTCCCCTGTGCCCAGTGTCCCTCTGCTGTGCCCAGTGTCCCTCTGCTGTGCCCAGTGTCCCTCCCCTGTGCCCAGCATCCCTCCCCCGTGCCCAGTGTCCCTCCCCCGTGCCCAGTGTCCCTCTGCTGTGCCCAGTGGCCCTCTGCTTGCTATCTTCACATTTGGAAACTTCAAGCTCCTTCTAGTTCTTCATAAAGTGTACAATAGGTTATATAGTGAGCATAGTTTCTTTTTTAAAATACTATTTGGGAGGTCAAGGCACATATATTAATATATATTCAATAAACATAATCCCATTATTCACACACACACACAGAACATGTATGGGACTTATTAGAGTGATTTCCAGGCTGTGGTCCAGCTGATCCAACAATGGTTGGCTACCAACAGAAAGTCCAAGAATCCAGTAGTTGTTCAGTCCTCGAGGCTGGACTCTTAGCTGGTCTTTGGTATACACTGGAATCCTTAAAAAAAGAAAGGCTCTAAATGCCAGTGAAGGAATGGACTTGCCAGTGATTGTGTGGGCAGGCAGGCAACCTTCTTCCATGTCCTTTGTATAGGCTGCCAGCAGAAGATGTGGCCCAGATTAAAGGCGGATCTTCCCACCTGAAAAGATCTGGGTTAAAAGTGGGTCTTCCCAACTTCAAATCACAGTTATACCCAGCCACTTGGGTTTTAGTTAATTCCAGATGTTGTCAAGTTGACCACCAAGATGCGTATAAGTGATTGCCTACACGTCTACACGTGTGTGTGTGTGCATGCAAACATGCACTGTGTTTGTGTTTGGTGCCCACAGAGACCAGAAGGAGAACTGGACCCTCTGGAACTAGTTACAGATAGTTGTGAACTGCCAGGTTGCTAGCTGCCCCGTTGGTGCTGGGAACTGAACCTGGGTCCTCTACAAGAGCAGTAAGTGCTCTTAACCCCTTGGCCATCCTTCCAGCCTATTGTTTGCTTTTTCCACTGTCAGTTTCTTACGCTTGCTTGCAGAGACAGTCTCTTCCCATTGGCTACACTTCAGGCTGTCACATACGGGTCTTTGTAGTGGTGGGAGGGACCCACGAGCTTATTAGATGGAAAACCCACTCCACCCTTACCTAGACTTGACTCTGAGCTGATGGTTTTCCTCCACATGCACAGGCATCAGCGAAGCCTCCCCCCCCCACACACACACACTGTTCTCAGGCCTGGCATTCCTGTCACATGTATTTTTAGTTAATGGTGCAGCTGTCACACATGTCTCCAAGTGTTGTTTATGTTCAATATTACTTCAGACTTACAGGATTTATAAGATACATGGTTAGATCTTGTGATTTACTGTGTTAATGTAATAGTAGCAGGTAGGTGTATGTGTGTGTGTGTGTGTGTGTGTGTGTGTGTGTGTGTGTGTGTGTGTATGTGTCCGTGTCCAAAATTTGATAGTCAGTAACTGGGTATTATTAATGCTGGTTTTCTTTGCACTTGAGAAGGAGCTTAGCCCCCCGCAGCCACACAGGCTCTGTGGGCAGCTGTCCATCCTGAACACTGCTGAGACTGTGTCTGTTTATTTGCTGCTGGGGCTGCAGCGTCAGGTGGACTGAGCGCAGCATTAATTAAATTCCTGGGTGTGGCAGCTTTGTCCAAGAGCTTCAGATCCCCTGAATGCTGCCTGCAGCCTCACTAGCCAATGTCAGTGCCACCTGAGGCTGGGCTGAGCCCTGCCTGCTGAGCGGTGCAATGCTGGGTCACCAGGCCAGCATGATTTCCTCTCTGTAAGCACTGTCCTTGAAAGGGCTCTGCTAGACCCACTGCTCTAGTGATCAAAGGGCCCCTTCCTCTGAGACTCTGGGGATGATTTTCTGTCCTTGCATTCCTGGCTTTGTAAAAATAAAAGCAGAATTCTTTGAAGCTGGACAAGAGCGGCAGCTCAGAGCCCCAAAGAACCAGCGTCAAGGCTAGCACACGTGAAGACACATTCCAAATGAAGGGACAGGGGGTGGCTGCAGGTGTGTACTAAGTTTCTAGAAAAATGTCAAAACAGCTCTAAAAGAAAAACAGCACATTAGGGCTGAGCCCTGACTGGGCAGCAGCCACTCCTAGCATGCCCCGCACCAGCCGCCCATGCCCACGTCCTTTGGCCCTGCTCTGCTGGCACGGCCTTTGTCTGTGTCTCTTTGTCTGCCACAAATTCCTCCACCCAGTGCCATGGGGATTAGGCCAGCCAGATTTCCAGCCAAGGTTTTTTTTTTTTTTTTTTTTTTTTTTTTTTGGAGTGATTTAGTCATATTCAGAAAAAAAGGTTTGCTTATTTTTTTTTTTTTTAATCGTAAAAGAGATGGTTGCTCTTTCCAGAAAATTTTCACAAACAAGGAATGGGCTAGAGAGATAGCTAAGCGGTTAGGAGCACTGCTCTTCCAGAGGACCTGAGTTCAAATCCCAGTACCCACATCAGGAGGCTCACAACCACCCATAACTCCAGCCTCATGAGATCCCATGCCTCTGGCCTCTGCAGGCACCCATGTTGACATGCACATGTATGTGTTTATACACACATACACATAATTAAAAATAAAATAGGCATTTAAAAAATAAATACAAATAAGAGAGGGGGGAGTACCCTTCAGTGGTGATCTCAACATGGACAGTTGTCCTTTGCCAAGTGACTCCTGAGGCCATGGTGGCTCTACCCATGGGAGAAACCTCAGATTTAATATATGATCAGCCAGGCCTTTGAAGGGCTGGGCCACTTCTACACACCCTTAACTCTGAGTCACATGAGCCCAGTAATGGGGAGTCCCCAACCCGTTTATATGAGTGAGGTTCTTTTTCTTTTCATGTTGGTGTTTTTTTTTTTTTAAAAAAGGTCTATTTATTTCTGTTTATGTGTGTCTGTGCCTTGTATATGCATGCAGTGCCTGTGGAGGCCAGAAGAGGGCGTCAGACACATCTGGAGCTGGAGTAATGGGTGGTTGTGAGCCACCATGGTGGTGCTGGGAACTGAACTCAGGTCTTCTTGCCAGAGCAGCCAGTGCTCTTAATGGCTGAGCCAATCCTCCAGTTCCCTGTTGACGGTGTTTCATTCTTGTTAGGTGTGGGGTTGTAGCTACTAAATACAGAACTTTGCCTTATTTCTTGGCATTGTATCCTCAGGGTTCCCTTCCCCAAGTCCCCGTTAAGGCTTGCTTTCTGTGGGTGGGTGTAGCATCTCAAGCGCAAGTATACCATACCCCCATGACACATGCAACCAAATCCCTCCGGATTGGCGGGGAGGCTGATTCTAGCTTCCTTTCAGTTTGCCACCTTATTTTTTTTTAACTAATTTTTCAGTTAGCATACAGAATAATAATACATTTCAGGATCCACAGAACTTATGACTTTTCATTCACGCGTAGCATTATTCTTTGCTTCCCTCCCCACTCTCCTTTCCATCCTCTCTATCCCCTCCCCAAACTGGTTCTGTTCTACATTCCAAACCATCTCCCTTCTGCTTCCATTATATGTGTGTAATGGATATATCTTGTGATATAACTAAACACAGAGTTTACATATGAGAGAGAGTATGTGATGTTTTAGATATTCTATCTTCTCCTTGCCCATCACCCTCTCTTGTTCCCCTCTCTTTAGACCCCTACTTCCTGCCCTATAGACACTGTCTACCCTCATGTCCTGCACACTCTGCCGTTGTAAATAGTAGCATGACGCAGCTCCACAGTAGGGTGTTTCTTTAGCAGGCCCACAGCCCTGTGTTCCATCCCCAGCCTTTGCCATAAAACAAAACAATTAGAAAATGGTGTGGAAAGGTGTTGAGTGTTAGAGCATACACCCATTCTGGGCTGCTTATTCCAGCAACCTTGGGCTCTGTGCAAGGCGTTCTGGGAGACTGGCCCAGACCCAATCCATCTACTTGGAATGTGGATGTAAATAACCTTAATCCCAAACAGGTTATAGTTGCTGTCAGCTGACGCCTACAACCAGCGTGCAAAGAGTTTTGTCCCGGCTTAATGGGATTTTAAGAACACTGGTTGAGAAAATCTGAGGTTAGGAGTAGCCTGGCTGAGGGGATTGGTGTGGGTGGGTGGCTTGTCCCACTAAGGGACAGGTGGGATTTATGAGACTAGCTGGGCCAGCTGCTTGCCTGTGTCTGTGAGGACCCCCAGCCACAGAGGGACACAGACAAGAATTGCTGGAGACACACGCTGGTGTGAAGTAGGGACAGTATAAGCTCACATGGCCATCTCCTTGCCACGATAATTTCAGGAGCGCCCTGGGTTTGTGTGGGTTCGGCTGATGCCAGAGGCAATGTTCTTTCAGTTGAGAGCTTGGACCCATTCGAATCAGCTTTCCTTGGGGTTTCACCTTCTCTGTCTGAGCTTTGAGAGTCTTTTGTGGAGGGCCTGAAGTGTAGATAGGAAGCACCTTGCTCCCAAGCTAGGCAGGGAGGCCTCGTGACAAGGGGATGCTGTCTGTACCACACAGGGGCTATGCCTGCTTTCTCCCTGTCCATTTCCAGCTCTGGGCACTTGGGATTGACAGCTGTGCCAAGTGGGGGGCATCAAGGGGGTACTGGTATTCGGTGCCTGCTGCTGCCTGGGTCTCCCCGTAGCTCTGACCTCATGTGATCCTTCCCAGTCTTCACAGGTGCCATGACGCAGCAGCCCCAGGAGGACTTTGACAGAAGTGTGGAGGATGCCCAGGAGTGGATGAAGGTGGTGCAGGAGCAGCTTCAGGTCAATGACAACACACAGGGACCCCGAGCAGCCTTGGAAGCACGGCTTCGAGAGACAGAGGTAGGCAATGGCCCGGCTTCGCTGGCGCTGTGGCTTTGGCCATCTCCCTCCTGCTCAGACCTGTCTTCAGATGTCCTGGTCATTTCGCTTAAAAAAGCATTCCGATAAGGTGGCTTGGGGCTGGGGCTGAGGCTGAGGTTATCGTCTTCCACAAAGGTCTATGAGTTGACCTGGCTGTTTGTCCACACTTCTGTCATAAGCTGCCCCTCCTTCCATGATGGGGGGGGGCGATCTGCACATCCAGGTGGGTCTCCCCACCCCGTTGGCTCAGGCTTGGCTCTGCCCAGTACTCACCCCTCAAATCCAAGGCTTCTGCTGGGTCTGGATCGGCCCATGTCTGCCCTCAGTGGAGAGTAAAACCACTGGGTGAATAGAGATGCCTCAGCTCTAAGTATGTCCTCCAGCTACCGCCGAGGATTAGAATTCAGTTCCCTGTCCTCTTGTCAGGAAGCCCAAAGCCACCTGTACCTCTAGCTAGAAAGGATCTGTTGTCTTCTGGTCTCCATACCCTCATACACACATTCCCTCACACAGACACATGTGCACATAACTAAGAATAAATTATTAGAAAGGTCGGAGGAGTCTGGCTCAGCAGTTAAGAGTACTTGCCATTCCTTCAGAGGACCCGTTCATTTCGCAGCACCCATGCTGGGCAGCTTATAACTGCCTGTAACTGCAGCTCCAGGGAATCAGACACTTCCCTTTGGCCTCTGTGGACACACACGTAGTACATATACACAGGCACATATGTGTTGACTTGGACAGAACCCTCACGGACACATCCAGAGTGTGCTTTGCCCATCTCCCAGGTGCCTCTCAATCCAGTCAAGTTGACCATTGCGGCTAACCATCAAGAGTCTCGTTAAACTGGGTGGTGGCGGCACATGCCTTTAATCCCAGCACTCGGGAGGCAGAGACAGGCACATTTCTGAGTTTGAGTCCAGCCTTGTTTACAGAGTGAGTTCCAGGACAGGCTCCGAAACTATGGAGAAACCCTGTCTCATTAAAAAAAAAAAAAAGTCTTGTGATGTTTTCCTCTGAAACTCTCTGAAGCTCCCATTATCTACCTAAGGAAAACTAAACTTCACCTCGCATTAGAAATCCTTCACGTCTAAGTCTCCCTTGTTGTTACCCATCCCGAGTCTATGTGCTCCTCCTCGGTTTCCTGTCACAAAGCCTTTCCCCATGCAGCTCCTCAGAATACCCATCAGCTTGGCACGGGTGAGCCTGGGAATGAAATACTGCCATGCTTTTCTGACCCCAATTGGCTTCCTTGCATCATCCTGCCCATCGCTGCCCATCAACACCACTGTCCTCCAGTGCCCTTCCTCAGCTGCCCGTCACGTGAAACCCTGCACCTGCTGGCAGGCTGGCAGGGTGTGAGTGAGGGCAGAGAGGGACATAGGAGGGCTGGTGTGTGTGTGTGTGTGTGTGTGTGTGTGTGCTTGTGTCTGTGTGCTAGTGTGAGCCTGTGAGTATGTCTGTGTGTGTTTGTGCATATGCATGTGTGCTTGTATGTGTATGTTTGTGTGTGTGCATGTGTGTGTGTGTGTGTGTGTGTGTGTGTGTGTGAGATTGGGCTCAGTCTTGGAAGTGGGAAGAGGACCACCTGCTTCCTGTGGGCTAGGACACTGGGGCACAGGCCATACTTGTGGTCACAGGGCCCCCAGATCCTCTCCCAAGTTCCTATGTCTCATTCTCGTCACTCTCTGGTTCCCAGTCTTCTGGGTCCTGCCCTCAGGTCCCATCCTCAGATTTCTCACCAGCTTCTAGGCCTCTTCCTTATCACAGGCGCTTTAGCTTTTGCCGGGGTCTGGCTTCCAGCGGCAGGGTGTGTACATCCCTTGCTATGTCTTACTCTTCCACTCGTCTCCAATTGTGGGCACCATTTCCATGCTTGGCAGAAATGCTGCCTCCTCCAAGAAGCCCCTTTGGATTTTCCAGTTCTTCTTTGAGCTCCCAGGTGGTTCTTTTTGCATCAAGGTCTGGGATTCTCTTGTCTGGTAATCCCAGGATGGGCCACACTTTCCAGTTCCAGCACCATGCCCAGCCTGTGGTCAGCTAGTGTTGGCTAGCTTGAGGGGAAGCCCCTGACTAAGTCTGTTTCTCTGCTTCCTCCTGTCCATGTAATCCGCACCCCATCCTTGTTACCCGCTGCTTTGAACCTGTGGACTGATGCTGCTGCTCCTGGCTTGCCAGGCTTCCCTGGGATCCCTGGTGAAGGCCCTTATGCTGAGCAAAAGCTGCAGAAGAGAAGCCCCATGCATGGCAGGGTGTGGAGGGACCGTTTCTTCCCCTCTGTCCGCTCCCCTTCTCTGCTGTAGCCTCAGCCTCTCCTGACCCAGGGGCACACACAGCAAATGGCTCTCCCTGCTTGGTGACAGTAGGGGCAAGCCTGTAGGTCTGGGGAAGGGAGGTCGCTTAGTGTTCTATCTCCTCTGGGACCTGACAGCTCCTTTGCCCTCAAAGGAGGGCATGTTTGGAAAGAACAGAGGGTCTGGGGTGCTTTCTTGTCTCTTCAAGTCCAGCCTAGTCTCCCATCAGGAGTCAGGTAGTCAAAGGCAAGATCACCAAGTAGGGCAATTAGCTTTAGGGAGGACAGCTTTGTCCTTATCACCTCCTGGGGTGGGGGGTGGGGGTGTTAGGAGCGTGGCCTGGGAGGCTGGATTTCACTTCTTCCCCCAGACCAAAGGGTCTCTGGGTTTGCAGAAGCTAGCAGAGTCCAGTAGGACTCACCTCCCTGGCTGCTGTGGTTTCTAACTAAAGGCCCTGGCTTCTGCAGGTCCTATAATTATTATTATTAGTCAGATCAAATATCTGTCTGGGTAAGATTCATCCCCAGTCATACTGCAGGCCCCTATTCCTGGTGGTAGGTGGCATCCGGTGGCATCCTGCATGCTGGATGCTCAGTCTAGAACACTCTGCAAGTGGCTCTTGTATCTTCCGTCTATCCTGGCCATGGAAGTATTGCTGTCTTCCTTATTGCTGTGGCTATCTTAGAACTCACTATGTAGACTAGGCTACACAGAGAAACTCTGTCTCAGAAAAAAAGATGTAGAACATCTGTGAGGAGGTGTACCCTGAGAGATGATGGGGTACAAGGCTGGTGAGGTGTCTCAGAAGGGTTAAGGGGCTTACCGTGTGTCTCAGTTTCATCCTGAGTCTGTGATAAAGACAGTAACCAAGAGTGGAGTGGAAAGGGATTATTTGGCTTATGCTTCCAGGTCATAATCCATCACTAAAGGAAGTTGAGGCTGGACCTCAAGGCAGGAGCTTGAAGGGAAAACCATGGAGGAACATTATGCTTTCTTTCTGTCTCTCTTTTGCCTCTCTCTCACCTGCTTAGGGATGGTGTTACTCAAATGGGTAATGAACAGTCAGGACAATTCCTTCACAGACATGGCTGCAGGCCAATCTGACCAGAATATCCCTTAATTGAGACCCCCCTCAGATGAGTCTAGATTTTGTCAAGTTGACTAGGGTACCTCAAAAGTCTGACTACATGAATTTGATTTCCAGGACCCACAATGGGAGAGAATAGACACTCCCAAAATTGTCCTCTGACCTTTACATATGTTCCGAGCATATATGCACCCACTCTCACCCACATCACTCACATACACACACACACACACACACACGTTAAAGAAAGAGACAGAGACAGGCCAGATTGGATGGATACAGGCAAGGCTCTGGGGTGTCCTTGAGTGAGTCACCCATCAGGAATGGACTGTAGAATTCCTCTCACCAGTGGGAGCAGGGCCTTGGAGCAAAGGGCAAAGCAGTGTGGTAGACTCCTTTAGAGCATTGGCTAGTGGGGACCACAATAGCATCTCACAGCAGGCTTGAGGGTGTCACCTCCTGACCACACACACACGGTGATGCACACTGCCTGCCCTTGTTTCCTTCTGAGTTAAAAGTCTGAGAGTTGATCTGGTCATACCGAGGTACAGGGTGCAGAAGGTACATCCTGGGAGAGCAAGAACTCTGTCTGAATTGGAAGCTGGATGCAGCTGGTGATCAAGGACAGGGCTAACCTCCCGAGCTCCCTCTCCCTTCTCAAAGCCCTTAGCAGTTTGCTCAGGGGTACATCAGAGGAGCCATAAGCTGGGATGCAGCATCTCTACCCTAGACATCACAGCTCTTGGCGCTGGACCGTCACCTGTGCCTGGTGGTGTTGTGTCCGGCCCCGGGAAACCGGCTGTTGTATCCACAGAAAATCTGCCAGCTGGAGCCTGAGGGACGCGTGAAAGTGGAACTGGCCCTTCGGGCAGCTGAGGCCCTTCTGGCAACCTGCCAGGAGGGCCAGAAGCCTGAGATCCTGGCCCGGCTGAGGGATATCAAGTCCCAGTGGGAGGAAACGGTCACCTACATGACTCACTGCCACAGGTGAGGATGGTGCTCAGATGCTGGTGACCCTCCTTGCCCACCATGGGACCCCTGTCTGAGCGACACTTCTTCAGGCTTAGGGGTCCTGGGGCCAGCATGTCTGTCCTCTTTGGATTCAGCCCTCTTTCTGATAACACACAACCATGTGGTGATGAGGGGTGGACACTGGAAACTTGATTCGTTGCACCAGCAGTCCTAATGGGCTTGTGTATGAACAGCAGACGTAGGAAGGCCTGGCCCTGACTAGGGAGATGGCTCAGTGGGTAAAGTGCTCACTGTGCAAGTATGAGGACCTGAGTTCAAATCCCCAGAGCTCATTTAATCTGAACGTGGTAGTGCATGACCGGACAGAGCTGCCTGCCTTCCAAACCCTTCTCTCTGACATTACAAATATCTTGATGCTGACTGCAGAGACAGGGCCATCTCCACAGTAGAGAGGCAGCTACTGAGGCTGATGAAGGGGCAGATGCTTCCCTGAGAATCCACACAGGCCCGCAGTCCTCTAACCATACCCGGTGGTCACTAAAACTCAGGTAGTTTTATTCTGCCTAACATCAGTCACGGTCCTGAGGCAATCTCCTAATTGTTTTCAGGCAGCATATGCTAAGGGCCTGGGGCCACTGTGGGCAGAGTGAGGATTTATCTACTGGCAGTGGCAGTTCAGAGCCAGAATCTGGGGTGCTGGTAGCTCAGGGATATCCAAGCTTCATCTCCCCAGTGGGAGGCTGAGGGTCCATACAGAATCTGAACTTGGCCTCATCTGGGATATTACTTACAGAATGCAAGGTCTCATAGGAAAGGAGAGCCTAGAACCTGCAGAATGACTCAGTGCAGAGAAGGCATCTTCTTGTCCCCATAGCACAACCCCTAGTATGTGGGAGGGGGCAGCGACGGGGTCTCTATACCCAGGACCCAGGGGCAGGTGCCTCAGCCCCACCTTCTCTCCCACAGTCGCATCGAGTGGGTGTGGCTGCACTGGAGTGAGTATCTGCTGGCCCGGGATGAGTTTTACCGCTGGTTCCAGAAGATGGTGGTCACACTGGAGCCCCCTGTGGAGCTGCAGCTGGGCCTGAAGGAGAAGCAGTGGCATCTGAGCCACGCCCAGGTATTGCTGCACAATGTGGACAATCAGGCTGTGCTCCTGGATAGGCTGCTGGAGGAGGCAGGCTCCCTGTTCAACAGGATCGGGGACCCCAGCGTGGATGAAGATGCCCAGAGGAAGATGAAGGCTGAGTACGATGCTGTGAAGGCCAGAGCCCAGGTAAGTGGTACATGGTTCCTCATCCATCCACCCGTCTCCTGCTCACTCATAGTCAACCCATCTCCCCATTCTCCCATTAGCCACCCACCATGAGTCTATCTACCCACCCACTTCCCGCTCAGCCTCCGGGCCTCTCTGTTCCCTTCCCCAGTGTGTTAGCAAGCCTCCCTTTCTCTCCTTACCACCCTCCCCATCCATCAGTCTACATACTCTCCTATCTCTCCTATCCATCCAGTCACGCCCTCATCCGTCTACCGCTCCCTAACTATTTGTCTCTTCAACCACATAGCCATCTTCCTCACCCATCACCCATGTAGTAATAGTATCCATCTATTTCCCTGCGTACCACCTACCTGTCCGCTATCCATCTTCACCCACTTGCTCATCCATCCAGCACTTGGTTACCCACCCACCAATCTTGTACTCCCATTGTTCATATGCCCAGAAGCAGCATCCTGGTATGACACACAGAATTGTTTATGAGACCCCTCCACACACACACACACATGAATGCTCCTGGGGACATGTGGCTCCCTGGCCGGGTCAGGATGGATTGGACAAGGTAGTATATCAGTTTGACTTGGCTCTTGTAACTAGTTGCTCTCTTCTGGACTACCCCGTCCCATCATGTGACCAAGCACAAGAGGGATTGTCTCTCCAGGTCTGCTCCTCCAGGCCTGGCTAGGAAAGGTGCCTGGCTGTCCCCTGTGACTTAACAGACACAGGTGCTCTGTCAGGCAGCAGAGCCCTGGGTATAGGGAGCAGAGGATAGGAAGCGTGAGTTGTGTGTGTGTGTGTGTGTGTGTGTGTGTGTGTGTGTGTGTGTGTGTGTACTCTTGTAAGCTGGAAGAGGGTGCTGGATCTCATGAAGCTGAAATTGCAGGCACTTGTGAGCTGCCTAACATGGGTGGTGGGAACCGAACTTCGATCTTGTGTAAGAGCAGCAAGCGCTCTCAACTATACTGAGCTGCCTCTCCAGCCTTCTCTCCTACTCTGTGCATCCTGGCTGTCATGTTTGGCAGCAAGGGGACAGTTACCTGCTGAGTCATCTCGACACCCCCAGTCTGTGTTTATGAGTGTCCAACCTGTGAGGCAGTGATCCCTAGTATGGGTGGGGACAGGGCCACCCCCTTTGACTTTGGGGAGCACCCATAAGAAGTAGAGGCGAGCAACAATATCAAAAGGGAAGTGCAGGCAAGCCAGCTTGTGCCAGAAGTGTCTTCCTTGCTTGATTTGAAACCCTTGCTTCCGACTAGCAAACAGCAATGTCCTCCTCCGCTTTGCTTCCGACTAGCAAACAGCAATGTCCTCCTCCGCCGCCTCTAAGGAGGGCTGCCTGGCATCAGGCCATGGGTCCTAGACCTTCTACAGCCCTTTGTTGGGGACATAAATCCAAGCCACCCTGTTAATTGCTTGGGGTTTGACATTGCTGATAACTCTGCTTGCTGCAGATGGATTAATTGTTTGGTTTAATGAGAAGGCAGAGCCCTCAGCCACTCCTTGCCCTGTCACCCTCCCACTGGCTGAGCTGGCTTTGAAATGGCTGTGCCTGGCGCTCAGCCAGTCTGGATTCCTGCCTGGCCGCCACTCCATTGCCGGCACCTGCTCCTCATCACACAGACTTTTATTTACTCTGGACTTTCCTGGGTGCCAGCACCTCATCATCCACTCAGGCAGTGCTACCCACCACGCTGGGGGCGGAGCCCTTCCCACCCTCATCCATCACAGTCAGCCTTAGGCTCTGAGGTTCCTCGTAACCCACTGTGACTCACCCGTGAGCCTTCCTTTCCCGGGATTGGAGGAGCTGTGTGTGCAAACCACACCGCAGGAAGTGGGGACGGACTGTTGAGGAGCTGGAGAGGCTCCGTCCATCAACTTTCTGAAGGTCGAGGTCTGATCTCCGAAAGCAGTGGTCCCTGACAAGCCTCTGCTTTGGGATGCAGGTGGTCCTTATCTTGAGCTTCTCAGCTGTCTTCTATGTAACCTGGTCCCAAGCTTTGGCGACCCCATCTCTAAAATGGGGAGATTTTCTTCTGCTCGCTGTGGTGGTTGCAGAGGTTTAGTGCGTTATTATTGAGTAATTTTGGTGATCAGTGTCTCAAAGGAGGGGAACCATATACAGACTGCTGGGGGAAGGTCTTCAGATCCACCTGCCGCTCTCCTCAGTGGAGGGCTTGTGGCTCAGCTTCCCACAGGCTCCAGGCCTTCCTAGACACGACCTGCTCCACAGCAAGGAGCTAGGGTCATCGACCTTTGACTGCTACACTATCTGGCTTCATGTATGGCTGCTTGGCATTGGGCTAAGGATAGTTTTTAAGGTGTTTAAACGAGCAGGGCAAATTTCAAAGCTATTTCATGACATGCAGAAGGGACGCGGAGTTCAAGTTCTAGGGTTCATAATAAAAGGTTTCATAAGATCAGGGCTGTTCTTTTCCCTGCAGTCTGGCTGCTTATGTGGCACAATGTGAGTAGCTCCCGAGTGAGTAATGGCAGTAGGCAGAAGAAGCCACATGGAAGATGAATCCAGAAGCATTTGGCTTGATAGAAACAGCCTGGGGTCCTCCCAGCCTGAGAATCCCCCCTTATCTCTATGTGGGGTTGGAGAGCTCAGTGCCATGGTTGCTGTCTGGCTTTCAACTTGGGCCGTGGGAGTCCTAGTGTGCACCTTTTCAGGAGGGTGACCCTACTTAATGCCCATTGTTCTATGATCAATGGGTGTTAAATAGGTAATGGCTTATGGCCCAGCCACACAAGGTGTACAGTGAATGAGTTCCCAGATGCTTTCCTTGACTTTCTGTGCAAACTCCCTCCATCCTACTTTGCTCCTCTAGTGCTGTGACAGAAACTCTGACTAAGAGTGATTCCTAGGGAAGGAGAGTGTTCATTGGCTTACTCTTCCGGGTCAGTGTCCATCACTGAGGGAGGTCAGGACAGGAACTGAAGTAGAACCCACAGAAGGATGCGGCTATTGATTTGCTTTATGGCTTCCTCTCTAGGTCGTGCTCAGCTACCTTTCTTATACAGCCCAGACCCCCCCCCATCTCTGGCTGTCCTAGCTGGGTGACCATGGCCATGTTACCTCACTCTCTGGGCCTCGATGTCCTTGTCAGTCAAATTGAGATGAAAATGAGAGCCCCTTATGGATGGGCAGGGGAGTTTACAGGCTTTGCATGGAACATTCTTAGTACTGCCACAGTAGGGTGAGGGTGAGGGCGAGGACAATGGCTCAGGGGGACAGTGTTCTGTGGTCGTTATTGTGGTTGGTGTTACTCCCGTACCCTAGTCAAGTGGCATTCCTCAGACATAGCGGGAAAGAATGACAGCTGTGGGGTTGGCCAGGGCACATGTCTGGTTCTGATCCCAGCATCCCTGATGCACATACCCACACATCCCTACAGATGCCACCCTACTCCCTGCCAAGCCAGGCATTATTCTCTGACCTTAAAGGACCCAAGCCATAGGCAGTAGACTCCTCGCCAGGCCCGGGACCCTCATGGCAGGTGATTCCTCTTGCAGCATAGGGTGGCTCTCCTGACCCAGGTGGCCCAGGAGCATGAGCAGTACCGGGAGGATGTGAACGAGTTCCAGCTGTGGCTGAAGGCGGTGGTGGAGAAAGTGCATGGCTGCCTGGGACGGAACTGCAGGTTGACTACGGAGCTTCGCCTCTCTGCACTGCAGGTACATCACTGTGACCCAGTTAGGACATTGTGTCCCAGCTAGGGTGTCTTGTGGCCTAGCTGAGGGAGACCCTACGTGTTGCAAATGGGGATAATATGAGTTTACACACCAGACACAGACACCCACAGCATAGTCTTCTGGGAAGAGAGTCCGGATCCATCACAAAACATTTGGGGTGGTGACTGACAGATGGGACAGTTGGACCTATAGGATTCTAGAAGCCTGGTCTGGACCCATGGGTCTCGGTGCGGGGTACACGGCAAGTCAGCTGCCATTTTTATGCATTGCAAGTCTGAGTGGTTGCTGCCCCTGGCTCCCAGAGGGTGGAGGTCAGGGATGCAGCTTCACACCCTACAGTGGCAGGGCAGCACCAGAGTGGAGAATGGTCCCACTCAGATGCCAATCATGCTAGGATGAAGAGCTTTGGGTGGGCACCATGCTGTGGCCAGGGGAAGTGGGCCCATGCCACCTTTCACACTGCATGGCCTCGGGGGCCCTCTAGACCCTGCATCTAGTGAGTATATGTATCCAAGGGTTTTGGCACCAGATGTATGCAAAAGAGGTGCAGTGTTTAAAAAAAAAAAAAAAACCTGCCGAATTTGACTATTCTGTGGTATGATTAAGGGGAAGGTTTTTATGGAGAGATGGAAAACAGTAAGAGCCGTCTGGTAGAGTCCAGGACAGAGAGAAAGAAGTAGACTGAACACGGCCAGCAGACTGGGCATGGCTAGGGCTGTCCAGAAAGGGTGGAAGAGTAGGCATAGAGGCTAGAGAGCGCATAGTGAGACTAGCGGGAGCTGAGTATGGTGTGGGCAGCCCGGCTGAGTAAGAAGCCTATGGCCCAGGCTGAGCTCGTTCCTGGATGTTTGCACTGCCGGTTGGAGTCCGGGGAATTGGGGTTCCCTTTGGGCCAGACAGCAAGCTGTCTTCATCAGTCCAAGAGCCACTTCTCAGCTTCCCCTACACTGTGTGCTGGGCTTGTTAATTTATCTCTAAGTCAACTGGCCTTTGAAGAAGCTGGTGAACATTATTTAGAAAGAAAACTTAAGAGTCAGGCGGATGTGCGCAGGGGTTAGCCCAACGCTTGGGGATTGAAACTTTGATGCCAGTCTGGGAAAGACAACTATAAATATGTATGCATGTCAACAATCAGATCCTGAAACAAAACAAAAAAAAAAAAAAAAAAAAAAAAGGAGAGAAGAAAACTTGAGTCATTGTTGTAAAGGGCAAAGCCAGTACCGTTCATAATTAATATAGAAACATAAAAACCGAGCATGGAGTTGGGCAGTGGTAGCACATGCCTTTAAGCCCAACACTCAGGAGACAGAGGCAGGTGGATCTCTGTGAATTCAAGACTAGCTTGTTCTACAGAGTGAGTTCCAGGACAGCCAGGGCTATACAGAGAAACTCTGTCTCGAAAAATCAAAACCAAAGCCAAAATCAACCAACCAACCAAACAAGCAAACAAAAAAGCAGGTGTGGTTACATCTACCTGTAATCCCAGCACTTGGGACTCCAAGAATCAGAAGTTTAAAGCCATTCTTAGCTATTTATCGAGGCCAACCTGCCTATGTCAGCCACATTCTCCATACATCTATACAGAAACGGTGATATAGATAGACATACATCTAAACTCTAACTAGGTATTAGCATACACACACACACAGTGAGGCTCAGTGCTGATTCTTTGGGACCCCACGGCATGTCTTGCTGATGGCTTTAAGTTGATTTGTTTTAAACATTAGCAAATGTCAGACAGTGCTGAAGACAAACACACCCAACAGAGAGACTCAATGGCTTAGAAGAAACAGAAGGGAACAGTTCCCTCCTACAAGTCCACAGTACCTAGGGCAGACCGTCCACTCTTGACATGACCCCCAGGTTTCCTTTGAGAGCACAGCTAACCCTTGTTTTCCTACGGTCTCCCCTTTAATCACCCCGGACAGGACATCGCCAAGGATTTCCCTAGGGGCGAGGAATCTTTGAGCAGGTTGGAGGAGCAGGCTGAGGGTGTCATTCGGAACACCTCTCCCTTGGGTGCAGAGAAGATCTCGGGGGAGCTGGAGGAGATGCGGGGGGTCCTGGAGAAGCTGAGAGTCTTCTGGAAGGAGGAGGAAGAGCGGTTGCAGGGCCTGCTCCAGTCCAAGGGGGCCTGTGAGCAGCAGATCCTACGGCTGGAGGCGGAGCTGGGAGAGTTCAAGAAAAGCCTCCAGAGACTGGGCCACGAGAGCTTGGAGCCTGTGGTGAAGACAGCCACAGAGGATGAGCTGGTGGCCCACTGGAGGCTGTTCTCGGTAAGCACACTGGGCAGGGGGTGGGGTGGGGGGACATTGGGCCTCAGGTTGCCACTTGGAGTTACTCTGTGACAGAGTCATAATCCATCTTACCCCTGCTCTCTGATTCTTTGGCATCTGAGCTCCCTGAAAGGGTCATTGAGAATGCAGAAGAAGAAATATTTTTCCCCCTTGCAAATCCCTAAAGGCACACAGTAAGTTGGTGACTAATTAAGACGCAAGGAACATAGGCCATCCAGACATGGGCTTAGAAGCCCTTTCCTTACTTAGCATTGGGATAAGGGATGGGTGGTCTGGCTAGGAGCAATGAGATTAGAGGTGGAGGGAAGCTCATGGCAGAGATGATGAGAGGCAAACACAGGGCAGGGTCTAGGGAGGCGGAGCAAGGATATCCATTTGGGGAAGCCAGTGCCGGCTTCTACCCACTCAGGAAGTCTCATTCGCCTTCATGTTACTGTAACAAAAACATCGAGGCAACCAACTTACGAGGAACAAAGGTTTGTTGTGGCACATGTCCCAGAGGTGTCGTTAGAGATCTGGGGGCTGCATTTATCTGGGCCTCTGGCAGGGCCAGCACGCCACGGTGAGAATCTATGGCGGAGTAAACTATTCACCTCTTAAGTCAGGAAGTAGAGTCAATCAAGAAGACAAGACAAGCAGGCCCTTGTGGAACCCTTCAAGGGCCCACCTCCCAAGACCTAAGAGCCACCCCCCTGTGCCCCTCCTCCTAAAAGCTCACAGCCCACTGCCAGCACTGTTCAAACCATGGCAGGAGGTGTGACTTGCAGCCTGGTATGAGATAAAGATTCCCAACACTCTCCAACCCCTTACTTTGTTGCTAACATCATGATTTGGCCCAAGGAAATATCTGAAGCTGGTGCTGAGGCTCAGCGGTAAAACTTACCTAGCTTGTACAAGACTCCGGGTTCCTTCCCAAGCCCCTCAAGTGGGCAGGCATTAAAGGAAACATCTTAAAAAAATAAAAGTCGCCAGCTCTCTCTTCTGCCTCACCATAGTACTAAGGAGTTCTCCTCCATCTTTACACACTTGGGAACTTTTTCATCCAGTCTCCCAGCAGCCCAGGCTCACTGCATCTTCCCACGAAGGGGCCCGTGCATCTTCAAGGGCCACCTGCTTCAGTCTGAGCTGGGAGCATGGTGCAGGGGTTGAGAGTGGGGGTTGTGGGACCAGACTGAACAGGACCAGGAAGGGTCCCCTCTCCTGGCAGCTTTGGAAGAATGGTTTTAACTTCAGATGTGTGTGAGTTGGGAATAGTAGCAGGAGGGCCACGGAAAGCGCTTAGCACCTAAAAATGTTGGTACTGGCTTTTTAGCATGACTCCAGTGTGCTAATCCATGTTCCATGTTCCCTAAGTCCCTTCTGTTGGAGCTTTGTGCTTTATAGTCAGTTCTCCTTTTCATTAGTGCTAGGGATTGAACCCGTGTGTGTGTGTGGGGGGGGCGCATCTACAGTTTAAGATATCCCTGAACCAGAGGGCAAGGCTGTATCCAATGGGAGCAACTCCAGTAGAATGAAGCTAGATGTCACAGTGTCACTGTGGGGAAGATGACACCATGTGTAACCAGGCTGCTTCAGGGAGGGATCAGGGGCTGAGCCTAAGGGTAAGATCCCCCAGTCCATGCTCTTGGTGACAAGGTCCTCTAGCTGGCCAGTCATTCCCCAGCTTCTACTCAGCCCTGGCCAGTCATTTCCCCTAAGGAGCCTCACCAGCATCTGGTTGTCATGTCTTGCAGGGGACATTGGCTGCACTGGCTTCAGAGGAGCCCCGTGTAGACCGGCTACAAACTCAACTGAAGGAACTTATCACCTTCCCCGACCTACAATCACTCTCTGATAGTGTGGTGGCTGCCATTCAGGAATATCAAAGGTACCCAGGAAGGTTGAGGGTAGGCAGGACTAAGAGTGGGTGGGACTCAGGAAGCTCAGGCTTCCTATGTGTGGAGGATGGAGGGCAAGTCTCTACTCAGCGGAGACTCTGCCCTCTCCTCATTTTTGCATGCGACTCCCAGCAAGAGGCATGTGAGCTTTGTTTTTCAAGGTTCAGAGGCTCATTTGCCTGGGTCTTGAGTGGCTGAGCATTGGGAGGGTTTTGCTTGCAGTGTCATTAGGGAGGCTATCATGGATAAATAAGGATCAGGAAAAACAGATAGGCTGATAGATGTGTATTCAGGGAGAAATCACTTACAACAGAGACAGATGTCCATGAGCAGGTTCCTGTCCCATGTCCCAAGGATGCCTCTGGATGCTATCTGTCTCCCACCACGTCCACACCTGTCCCCACCCCCAATGGGCGTGGTCAGTGCAACAGGTGCGGGTGGGGTGAATATCTCACTACAGGAGGGCTGCTATGTTAGGGAACACCCCTCCTCTGCCTCTGACGGTGCTGAGACTTAAGTATCAGAGCATATCTTCAGCACTGCCTCTGACTACCTCTCTGCAGGCGGGCTCAGCAAAGAGTAGAGCAATAGCCTCCCTCTGCAGAAGCGAGCACTGCACATTCAGGGTGCCGAGGAAGCACCCTAAAAACAGCTCAGCCATCCCAGTAGCAGCCCTATAGTACATCTTATACCCTGTCTGGTTATGAGGGGTTCCTTTAGAGTGGACGCAGGAGCTTCATCTGGCTGTGTCTCTCACCCACGGCTGTTCCTAGGCTCCACATCTGTAAAATTGGGATAGTGCCTAGATGCTCCTGGACGCTGAAGTGGAGCGAGGCTGGGACCAGGACTTGCTACACACAGAACAGGCAAAGGCACAATAGTTATGAGTCTCCTCTCCCTCAGCTTGGTCTGCCCATTTATCAGGATCCCAGCCTCTGTATCTGGTGTTGGGTCTTGTATGTGGAAACTTACTGATGGGGAAGTAGCTGGGTCTGGCCTGATATCTTAACCAGGGTTGAGTTTGGATTGACCGTGCAAAACCAGGTTAGGGCTCCATAGTTTACCTCCAAGGCTTTTGGTTTCCTGCCTTGAAGCTGGGCTAGCTCTGTGTGAAGACAGCTCTGTAGCAGTGCCCCTTCATCCAGAGAGCCCAGCTTTCAAGTGTCCTCCCTCTGGGAGCTGTCACAGGCTAGCTCATTCTGCAGTGCTTTCTTCCAGGTGGACAAATGCTCTCAGGATCAAAGTAGCTCTGGGTCCCAGACCCACATTTTCATCATTTATTTCTTTTAAAACTTGGATTAAGTGGGCAGGGCAGCCTCCTAGCTTTCTGTTACTAGAAGCCTCCAGTGTTACAAATGTTCGTGGGAGCCGTGTGAAGGGCATGGGGACTGTGAGTGTTCCAGCGTGTGAAGGGCATGGGGACTGTGAGTGTTCCAGGGAGCCGTGTGAAGGGCATGGGGACTGTGAGTGTTCCAGGGAGCTGTGTGAAGAGCATGGGGACTGTGAGTGTTCCAGCGTGTGAAGGGCATGGGGACTGTGAGTGTTCCAGGGAGCCGTGTGAAGGGCATGGGGACTGTGAGTGTTCCAGGGAGCCGTGTGAAAGGCATGGGGACTGTGAGTGTTCTAGGGAGCCGTGTGAAGGGCATGGGGACTGTGAGTGTTCCAGCGTGTGAAGGGCATGGGGACTGTGAGTGTTCCAGCGTGTGAAGGGAATAGGGATTGTGCGTGTTTCTGAGCAGTGTGAAGGGCACTGTGCTACTCACTCTTCAGATGAGGAAACTGGGACTTGACAGTTAAGCCACGCAGGTCATAGCTGCTCTGCCTGACTCTAGACTCCCAGACTGCAGACCCAGAGGATACTCATGTATTGCATTTCCTTGAGCACCTCCAGGCCTGAGGAAGACCCCAGGCATGTGGTCAGTGCTGCTCTGTCTCAGCACTTACAAGTTCCCTCCCACTTCCTATGAGTGACACTTGCAGCAGCCCGAGTGTTGGGGGGGGGGCTTTCCCTGCCCCAGCAGCCTGGGCAGAGGCCTCGCCCTGGACTGATCTCACTCTCTGCCCTCGGGTCTCATCCTGTGCTGCTCTGCATGCAGTATGAAAGGAAAGAGCACCAGGCTCCACAATGCAACCACGGCAGAGCTGTGGCAGCGTTTGCAGCGGCCCCTCAATGACCTGCAGCTGTGGAAGGCCCTGGCCCAGAGGCTCCTGGATGTCACCACCAGCCTGCCGGACCTGCCCTCCATTCACACCTTCCTACCCCAGATTGAGGTAAGCAGCCTTTGTGGGGCTGGGGAGGTGCTGGCCCAGGGTGTGGCATCTCAGCTGCTCTCCCAGGGACAAGTACACACACCTGGGTCCTGGAGACACCTGGCTGCAGCTCACTGCTCTGTGTCAGCCAAGGACCCGGTGTACAGGAAGGGTCATCACTTGTTCTCAGGGACAAAAGTCATCCTTAGTCCTTGGGTAGAGCCAAAGCCCAGTGTGACTTTCACAGATCTTCTGGAAGCTACGTGGAATTTTGTCTCTCCCTTGGGGACCCCACCAGTGGTATGGTAGTAATGGTTCTGCAAGAGAGTATTGCCTTCATTGCATCTTCAGTGACAGCCTGCTTGGTGGGGACTTCAAACACAGAGGCCATCGCCAGTTTAATGACTCAACAGGGTCATCTGGAACGCAGGCTCTCCTAGCTCCAAGACATGTCTCTTTCTGGCCCCCACTTATGCCAAGTATGGAGCAGTATTTGTTATTGGTGGGAACTGCACAGGGCCCCCCCCCCAATCACCATTTTCACTGCCCACAAGGAGGAAAGATTCCTGTGAATCTTTCATCTCATTGGTTGGGCAGGTCATGTGACCACCCTTTAAACCAGGGCCTGGCTGAAGATGGTGAAATTGACATGACTGGCTGTACCAGTAACACTAACAATTTTGGGCCTTCGGTTGGGCATAAAACAAATGTTGGCTGTTTGGAGAGAGAGGGATGGTTACAGGGAAAGCATTTGGCAGCATCTGCTACGGAGTCCCTCTACACTGGGGCTTTGATTGGCTCATAAACCGTGCTTTGTGCTACCATTGGGCTCTCAGTCCATGAGATGCTCTCGTGTCCCGGGATTCTCAGACACACAGAGCAGAGAGAGGCATGAAAATGTGCTGGGTGCCAACTGACTTTTACATTAGTTTTGTTCTGATCATAAAAACATACCTACCCTGAAAGCATAAAGATTTCTGGAAAATTAAACTAAAAGTACCCACCATCCCACAAAGCACAGGCCATCATCAACATATAGGGACAGTTTTTTCCTCACTGCACTGGCCTACTGGGTGTCGCTGAGGAATTTTAACCCCACTTGCCCTGGAGAACACTGCTCAGCGTGCAGCTTGGAGCTTGCACATGTGTGAGCCCGAGACTGATGTTGGGAATCACTCAACTGCTCTTCACCTCATTCAAGCGCCTGGAGCCGCTGGTGTGGCTAGTCTCGCTAGCCGGCTTGCTTTAGGGACCTCTGCCTTCTTACGCTGAAATGACAGTTGGGCCACCACACCCATTTGAGTTTCTTGGGGTTCAAACTCAGGTCCTCAGGCTTGTTCAGCCAGCACCCCAATTGTTGACCGGTCTCTCCAACTTCAATCTCTCCCTAATTATTTATTTTATTTAGTTCTTTTAGTTTTTGTGACAGAGTCTCACTCTGTAGGCCTGGCTGGCCTAGAATTTACTTTGTAGACCAGGCTGGCCACGAACTCATGGAGATTCACTGCCTCTCCCCTCCAAATGCTGAGGTTAAAGATGTGTACTATCAAGCCCAGCTCCATAGTTATTGACAGTGGGACAGGGTCTTCCTCCCAAGGGTCTGACAGATACCTTCTCCCATGTGTAGGCACTGAAGGATGATGCTGCTCATCTTTTTTTAAAGTTGAAAAACAAATTTAAGTATGTGAATACCCATGTGTGGTTGTGTGCATGTGAGCACAGGTCCCCGAGGAGGCCAGGGCAACAGAGCTCCCTGGAATTAGATCTGAACAGATCCAGCCCTGAAGCTGGAGTTAGAGGCGGGTGCTGGGAATTGAACTCAGGTCCTCTGCAATGTTAGCATGCTCTCCTAACCACTATGCTATCTCTGCAGCTCTGGTGGTCATCTTTCTAAGTTTTTTATTTTATTATTTTTGTGCATATGGATGTTTTGCCTGTGAATGTCTATGCACAGAAGCCAGAAGAAAGCATCAGATCTCTGGGAAGGAGAATTACAGACACTTGTCAGACTTTGTATAGGTGCTGGGAATCGAGCACAGGTCCTGTGGCCAATACTCTTAGCGGCTGAGCCCTGTCTCCAGCCTCTGGTGGCCGTCTATTTTAGGTGATCCTCATGGCCATCTATGAAATGATCTCAAATGAAATTTGTGTGTACTACAAACCTCAATTTTCAGTCAGAACATCCTAAACCTGTTCTTTTATTTGATAAAAATCATCCCCACTTTCCATGTGATAGACAGGAAAATCTAATTAGTTTACAATTCTGTGTATTAAGAATCATATCATATAGCTGTGGACTTTAGAGACAGAAGCAGGAGAATTGCTGTGAGTTCAACACCAGCCTAGGCTGTACATATTGTAATCTGCAGGCCAGCCTGGGCTACAGAGTAAAACCTTATCTAAAAAAAAAAGTCTATTGTCTCTTATTCTCAAGGTCAGAAGTCTAAAAGCAAGGTGTTTTCAGGGTTTCAGGTCTGCTGGTGATGAACTATAGAACAATGGTTCTCAACCTGTAAGTCATGACCCCCACAGGGTCAGAGACCCTGCATAGCAGATACTTACATTATGATTCATAGCAGTAGCAAAGCTACGGTTATGAAGTAGCAACGAAAATAATTTTATGGTTGGGGTCACCACAACATCAGGAACTGTGTTAAAGGGTCGAAGCATTAGGGAGATTGAGAACCGCTGGCCTAGAGGCAAGGAGGATCAAGCTTGTGAGGTGTGGGGGGTCAGCTCTGGGGCGCCAACTTAGAAGCAACAGGCAGGCAGATGCCGTGGTCCAGGTGAGAGAGGTTGAGCGTGTGCCTTCGCTGCTGGTGGATGATGGAGGGGACAGGGTTTCCCAGGCAGAAGGGGATGAGTTGTTACTTGGCCTTTGGTAATGAGATGGGTAAGTCTGGGTAAAAGAAAACTATCATGGACCCTGAAATTCAGGGCCCCCTAGTGTATTCCTACCAGTGTGCTTCTACTGTGTCCCTTCCCCAGATACCTGCATGCAGAGTCACCACACCCACACAGCAGCGGTAGGAAACCGTGTGAGCTTGGGCCTATCTGGCTGTCTGAGGCTCGTGGGTACCTTGTCTCCCACAGGCGGCCCTAGCCGAAAGCTCCCGCCTGAAAGAGCAGCTGTCGATGCTGCAGCTGAAGACGGACTTGCTGGGTAGCATCTTCGGCCAGGAGAGAGCAGCCGCTCTCCTGGAGCAGGTGGCAAGTTCTGTGAGGGACAGAGATTTACTGCACAACAGCCTTTTGCAGAGGAAGAGCAAACTGCAGGTGAGCACCAGCCACTTCGTCCTGGAGCTCGGCCGGGGGTGGGAGCCACAGCCCTTCTCGGGATTAGGATTTCAGGTCCACCCCTGCCCAGTGGCTCTGGATATATGCCTTGGTTTCCCACAACCTCGGGATGTGTGTCTATACACAGGGCAGGGCTCTCAAGTGACCCCTCTAACGGGCTCCCTAGTCACCTGTCTGCCGCTGGTCACTCCCTGCCCTGTTCACACTATCAACTTCTGTAGAGCGGATGGACAAGCAAAGATGGGGTGGATGAGAAGGCTCACCTAGTGAAGGTGCTTGCTGCCCAGTCTCTACCCGATTTCAAAACTAACTCCTACAGTTGTCCTCTGACCTCCCCATGTTTATGTATGTGTGTGTGTGTGTGTTCATGTGTTCATGCACACACACATGCATACATAGATAAATTAAATGTAATAGAAAATGCAGATGCAAGTGCTTGCTAATTATAGCCCACGGTGATTCTAGGAATGAATATAGGTGGAGCTTTTCATCAGGACCGACGGCCAGCTCCCAAATAACCACACACACTTAATATTAATTATACATGCTTGGCCAATAGCTTAGGCTTATTACTCACTAGCTTTTACAATTTAAATGAACCCACATTTCTTATCTATGCTCTGCCACATGGTGGTCCCCTTTTTCAGCACGGCAAGTTCATCTTGCTTCTCCCTGCATCTCCCCAGGGTCTTTTTTCTGTCCGCATGTCCCACCTAACGTTTTCCTGCCTAGCTGTACATCCAGCTCTTTATTGACCAGTTAGAGCAATACATATTCACAGTGTACAAAAGGATTGTTCCGCAGTAAGCGAGTGTTATTAATGGCATGCTTCTGACTGCATTAAGTCAAAGCAATGGCCTGACACTCTGCAGACGGCCTGTTGTGGCTGCCAAATGTTTGCTGAGTGGCCAGTAATAACGACAATAATAGCCACGGTCTACAGGTGTTGGCTCTGGGCCAGGCACCTGCTAATCTTTGTCCAGCTGG
Organism: Phodopus roborovskii; assembly: GCF_943737965.1. NCBI lineage: Eukaryota > Metazoa > Chordata > Mammalia > Rodentia > Cricetidae > Phodopus > Phodopus roborovskii. The sequence goes on along the minus strand of NW_026126516.1, from coordinate 5,338,009 downwards.
CACTGTGGGGGAGGGAGGCGCCACCAGTTTCCCTGTTTTTCAGGTGAGGAGAGTCTGTCAGGTACCTCATGGTGGAGGCGGCAGGGTTCAGGCTGCGCCACCTGACTCCAAGCCAGCAATCTCACTTCATCAGCAGGATGAGGCAGGGTTGCATGAGCTGGGGCAGCCAGAAAGGAAGTGAGGTCTTCACTCTCAAACCGCCGAGGCTGCTGGTGGAGACAAGCACGCAGGGGCAGTTACAGGTGTCTGCAGCACGGTCTTAAGCAAAGGTCCAGAGCAGTGCGTCTCACCCTTCCTAACACTGTGACCTTTAGTACAGTTCCTCATGCTGGGGTGACCCCCGACCATAAAATTTTTGTTGCTACTTCACAACCATAACTCTGTTACTGTTATGAATCATAATATAAATCATCTTAGGTGATCCCTGTGAAAGGTTCATTTGACCCCAAAGAGGGTCTCCACCCAATGGTTGAGAAACTCTGGAATACAGGCTGCTGCTGCTGCTGCTGCTGCTGCAAGGGCCCCAGGCACTGGAGATGCTGGTGTCTGCCAGGCCGTTGGCCCAACTCTGCCTGTATAGCAGAGAATCAAACGGAAATGAGTAGGCAGGGCTGTATTCTAATAAAATCTCACTGATAAGCAAGCTTCTGGGGAGAGTTGGTGTATGGGGGAGGGCTGGTCTCGAGGCCCGTGGCTAATGTGTGGTAAGAGAACACTAGAGTGGCCCATCAGGCAGGACTTTCTGGAGGAGATGGATCTGGAGGGAGTATAGAGAGAGCCACCCAGCCCAGTGTCAGGTCTTACAAGGTGCTGTGAGAAAAATATTTCTATTTGCAGAGCCTGCTCGCCCAACACAAGGACTTCGGGGTGGCTTTTGACCCCCTCCACAGGAAGCTCCTAGACCTCCAAGCCAGGATCCAAGCAGAGAAAGGGCTTCAGAGGGACCTTCCTGGAAAGCAGGTCCAGCTCCTAAGGTTGCAGGTGAGGAGTGGCTCTGTGACCCAGCCATTGTTGCCTGTGCAGGAGCTCCCCCTTCTGGCAGCAAGCTGCAAAGCAGTCTCCAGCCAGAGCCCAAGGGCCTTAACTGCAGGCCTGACTGGGGCCTTACTCAGTTGGCAGCTCCTGGGCTGGGCTGTTAGACCCCCAAGCCTCGAGTCTCAAGTCTAACGGGGCGACAAGCAGTCCTTTTGTTTGCCCCTGGGTTCCGAAGTCTGAACAACAACACTCAGTTCGGTTTGGGACTCCAGCCAACAGGGTGGTGCCATCCACATTCAATGTGGGTTTTCTCTCTTCTGTTAATCCTACTTGGAAACACCCCATAGACACACCCAGAGGTCTCCTAGATGATCCAGATCCAGTCAAGTTAATGGGGACTAACTGTCGCATGAACTATTTTTGTTGAGTCCGGAGACTTTTAGTTGTGTAAACCAATTTTGCGATTAGGAAGATGTTTTGTATCATGTGTGGACCCTGTGCAGGCAGGTCACTGGTAATCGCTGGCCAGCTGAGGAGTGTCACTGGTTTTTATCATGTACACGACACAATGTTTATTGTTTCAAATCCAAACACGGTTCCTGTATAAGCCGACAGCACTCTCTGGAAAACATTAAGCCTGGTACATTTGAGGCTTTAACCCTGAAGTGGTTATGTATAATTCTTCATAACAGTCAATGGTCACCAAGTGAGAGCCCAGACATGAGTTTCTTTCCCAAGATGCTGTCTGGTCTTTCCTATGGTTTATTTTAATAGTACCCCAGGATATTTGTGTCTGAATTTTAAAGATTCATTTTGCCCTGAAAAGGAATCTGTTGGACCACCCATGCGGTACGGCCACTGATAGAGGGAGCATCTCCCACTCAGCCCCTACCCCACTGGGCCTCCAGCATGGAGGGACTTCTGGGATGGATGGAGGGGCTTCTGGGTGAAGGGTCAGGTAGTCAAGCTCACTTGCTCTTCTCTCCATCCCAGGGCCTACAGGAAGAGGGGCTCGATCTGGGGACACAGATAGAGGCTATGAGGCCTCTTGCCCAGGGGAACTCTAACCACCAGCACAAATTGGACCAGATTTCCTCTGACCATCAAGCCTTGAAGGGGTCCCTGGAGGTAGGAGCCAGGTCTTAGAATTCTGCAGTCCTGGTCCTTTCTCCTTCCATCCTCCATTCCTCCCGACCTCTCTTTCTTCTCATCGTCGTTTATGTAACTTCTGATTGTGGAGCAATATCTGTACGCGGGCTGTTGTTCTGGGCTCCCGTGTTCTGGGCACACACAGACAGACAGGGCCCTGCTTTCCTGGGGATTGGGTGGATGGGTTGTGAATCAACAAGTAAGTGAGCGATGCCAGGGTTTCACGTTGTGATGAGGCCACAGATGGAGAACAGAAAAGGCTGCCTTGCCCCATCTGCCTGTCGGGTACACAGTTCTTGTTTGTGTCCTGCAGCCCTGGTAGCCTCAGAGCCTTGTTTGCAGCGCCCTCTAGTGGCCTTCTGAGCACTTTCTGGTGCACAGGGTAGATTCTACCTCCTGCAGTAAGGTGTTCAGAACCCCAGATTTCTTGACAATTGACTGAGGCAAGTAGAGACACAGGCTCCAGGCTCCCTGCTCACCCTGATTCAGACACCCTGAAGCTAACAGGTGGACACACCACTCTCACAGACAATTTAGAAATGTCTGGAATAGAAAGAAATTTTTAAAAATTTATGTTTATGTGCATGATGTGAGGGTGAGTTTATGAGTTTGCCAGTTGTATCATGTCATAGCATCCTTTCCATCCTCTGGCTCTTACATCCTTTTTACCCCATCTTCCATGATGGTCCCTCATCCTTGTTGGAGGTGTATAGACAGGTCTAGGCATCTTGCAGAATTGGGGCATCATCCTCAGCAGCATTCAGATTTCCTGACCTTCCTGGCTGTACCACAGGACCTTGTGGATAGGTGTCAGCAGAGAGTACGGGAGCACTGCACCTTCAGCCACAGGCTGTCAGAGCTGCAGCAGTGGATCGCCATGGTCACACAGACATTGGAGTCACACCAAGTGGATGTGCATCTGTGGGATGCTGAGACCCAAGAGGCTGGACCTGAGGTAAGATGCTGGTTCATCCTCCTGCCCACACTTCCCTAAAGCATTCTGGGTGAGCTTCATACTGGGGTACAGACATCCCCCCAGACTAGTGCCTCACGTGTGTGTGTGTGTGTCCATCCATGTGTTCCACAGAGGCTGCTGGCTGAAATCCCAGAGAGAGAGGTCCAGCTGTCCCTGCTCCAAGCACTGGGCCAGCTTGTGATGAAGAAGTCTTCCCCAGAGGGGGCGGCCATGGTCCAGGAGGATCTGAGGAAGCTGGTGGAATCCTGGCAGGCCCTGAGGCTGCTAGAGGAGAATCTGCTGAGGTGAGGGCCTTGCTTGCTCCCCACTTTGTCTCAGAAAATGCCACCTCACTGCCTAGGGTCCTTAGAGCATATGACCGAGGAATGTGTGCCAGGTATGGAGCTGGGAACCTGGGGATATCCCCATCTTTGGTCCAGTTTGTGATTTTGAGGATTGGAGAACTCTTATTAGGGAGTTAGCCTGAGCTTATTCCTTTATTTACTGGTGCCTTGTTGGGATGGTAACGTGGTTTTAAAGTAAGAAATGGCATGACTGTACCTGGGAAGCCTTCTGATGGCCCCAAAAGGTGGCTGCTGAGTTCTTAACAGTATCAACTTGCTGAAGTGTCCTTGGTGCCCAGTACTACAGCTTCTCCTGGGACGTGACGGACACTCATCACATGGCTGCCTTGAGTAAGTGTATTTGTCTTCTCAGTCTCATCAGAAATCAACAGCTTCAGAGGACAGAGGTGGACACAGGGAAGAAACTGGTCTTCACCAACAACATCCCAAAGGCTGGCTTTCTCATTGACCCCCGAGACCCCATCCCCAGGCGGCGGCATGGGGTGAGTGTGTCTCATAGGCTTTGGGGAAAAAAGGTCAGATCCAATGTCAGCCGAGGAGGTGGGGGCCTCCAGCATAGCTCCTTCTCTACCCAGGACCATGTGCTTAGCCCATCGGATGTACTATTTTTTTTGTTACTTGCCCCTGAGGGGATCTCAGAAGCGATCAGTTGGTAGAGGGCCAAGATCTCAAAGGTCCCAGATCACATCAGAAGGTCAGGAATACCCCTGGGTGAGACTGGTCCTCATTTATCTGAACCCCTGCAGCAGCTAGTGTTTGGAGAGAACCGGAGTTAAAAGGTTTCTGCTGACCCAGTACCCTGATTCTGCAGGGCTAACAAGCTCCAGGCATATGGTCTGTGCTGCTGGGCTCTGGAACACAGAGTGAGGGACAAAGGAAGGAGGATCCAGGCATTTAAGCAGGCTTTTAAAAGGTGCGCCAGTTAGGCGGGATGCTACCCAGTTCTGGTGTGAGGAAGCCCTTCTCGGGATGATGAAATAGCAGTTGAAACCTCAAGACTGAGTGGGAGGGGGAGGGAGAGGCATTGTCTTAATTACTTTTCTACAGCCATGACAAAACACCATGATCAAGGTAAGGTAAAGAAAACATTTATTTGGGGCTTATAGTTCCAGAGGGTTAGAGTCCGTGACCGTCATGGAAGGGGCATGGCCGCAACAAGCAGACATGATGCTGGAGCAATAGTTGAGGGCTCACATCTTGATGAAGCAGAAAGAGCTAATGGATGGCCTGGCCTTTTGAAACCTCAAAGCCCGCCTCCAGTGATACGCCTTCTCCAACAAGGCCATGCTACTAATCCCAGGCTACCACCTGGGAGCCAGGCATTCAAATATATGAGCTTATAGGGATCATTATCGTTCAAACCACCACAAGCATGTTCTTAGTAGAGGGGTAGTATATACAGAGACCCAGAGGTAGGGAGGAGGAAAGAAGGAGGAGGGGTAGAGGAAGGAGGCAGCTCAACCTCCAGGAACTTGTAGAACTGGAACCCAGGCTTCTCTAGCCACAACAGGGAAGAGTGATATCGCGGTTAAATAAGGATCAGGATAAACAAATAGGCCGAATAGATGTTTATTCAGGGAGAAATAACTTACAACCTAGACAGATGAACACCAGGAAATTCAACCCGATCCTCTCCTGTCCGAGTCACGCCAGAAAGAGAGAGCCTTTCCTGGCCCCCTCCAACCTCCTTCCTCAGGTCACTCCGCCCATGGCTCCACCCCCCAATGGGCATGGTCAGTGCCACAGACGGACTATCTCACTACAATTCCCCTTTTAGTCTAAAGAAAAGATTTAGGCTTAATACAAAACTATATACAAAACAGTGAATAACAAGTGTGCTCTAAGAAAAGGAAAATTGAGAACAAAATGACCTACATATCTAGTCCTAGGGTGAGGGCATAATGGAGTTTACAATAGAGTTGTCCTAAGCTGGAAAACGTAAGTCTAGTGCCTAATATATCTAACTAGGAAGAGAGAATAATAGTTGTGATAGTTTAATCTTCAACCTCATCCAGACCTGAGAAGGAAATTAACAATACTAGAGTAGACAGGAAATGCGGATGGACAACTTCCAAAAGGTGCAGCAAGGACAGAAACAACAAGCCACCTGGACAGTCACCCTAGGTCTCATAGCAACGTTGGTACACCCAGATTTGGCTAAGGCCAAGAGAACTTGACAGACCATAACAACAGCAGGGAGGTAGAATGGCTGTCTTACCCTGACTTGGCAAGGTCAAGCAGTCTTCTATATTTGTCTCCTGCAAGCACATAGGACTGCATGTCCAAATCAGTGGTCAAGGTGGGGGCAATTCTTTGCCCAACAGGCCATTAGCTGAGGCGAGATTGAACTCCAGCAGGAGCAACAACAGTGTCCAACATATTTTCGGGAAAGTGCACGGTGCTGTCAGGAGCAACAGTGTCTCATGTCAATGGAGTACTAATATTAAAACATTTAAATGCCATGTTCTGCATGTCTATGAAGTGATTGAAGATTAAGCATCTATATCTGACTAATCTCATAGGTACAGGAAATGTGAGTGAAGATAATCTGTAATACTCGGGAACTTAGCTAAAAAGACTGATTAAAACTTCCCTGAGTAAAGCAGGAACAAATACTTAAACAATATAACTATTTACATATACATACATGTAAATCCCTAAAATAGAGGTAGAGTATAAGTGTCAAGACAAGAGGTAGAACTATAAAGGGCAGCAAGATAAATATCCCAAATTGTATCAATATACAAAATGTCTTGAATACAAGAAAAGTATACATACATAGAATATGGTAAAAAAAATAATGTGCATAAAACATTGTAAGTGGAAAGATTTAACACACTATAACAAAATATAAACTTAATTTTACATAGCTTACCACATAAGAATACACAACAATGTAAGCTGTAAAATACTATCTCATTCTTACTCAAATTCTCAAGAAAATAGGCTAATCTACCTATAGCCCATCTAAACCATACCTTTCCCAACCATTCCCTATTCCTGTCTAAAAGATAAACCCGAGTGTAAGCATCACCCAATCCCAAATAACTAAAACCAACCCAAAGACGATGACTATTATCCCAAAATTCCAAGGGTAGGGAAAAGGGGCGTAGTCATATTAAGATTACTTTTTGCTGAAATGGGACGATGATTGCTCCAATGGATCCTGTAGGAAGAAAATTTTTAGCAACCAAATTTCTCAACAGAACTGGCTGTGACATATGTAGCTAGTCACTGTGTGGCAGAAAATTATTGACTGTAGTTCTATTTGAAACTCTGGCCAGGGTATAATAAAAAGGTGCACCATTACAGCTAGCTAGTCATGAGTTGTCTCAAGCAAAACAGTCTCAAACCAGTTTTAGGGTGATGTTTGTAGTTCCAATGCATCAGGTTGAGTCAAGTGGAAACGATGATGTGGGGCCCCATCTTCTTTCTGGAGAGTTCAAAGACTGCTGTTAGGAATCGTTATTATTTTTTGTGGAAAAGTTACACATCAATATTAAAGTAAAATTTTCAAGTTTTAAGGTATGCATTAGGGAAAGACAACAATAAGCATTAAAAGTATGTGAGAAAATTAGGATTTCAGAGAGAAAATTGCATATAAGATATGAGTCCCCAGATTTTGTTTTATTCTGCCTTACACCAATTGGCTTTTTGATTTAAGGCAGAAACCATGAATTTAATCTTAACAACATGTTTGAATTTAGAGAAGGAAAGCCAAATCCAATGCTTGGGATAAGGTTCATGAATTAGGAGAGAGGATAGAACCCTATATCAAGATAAGACAAAGACCTAGAGAATGTTTTATTATCTTTCTAGAAAAATTATCTAGGACAGTACAATTAGAGATAGCAGACATAGATGCTAGGCGAATATTCATAGAATCTTTAGCTTATGCGAATACAAATCCTCAATGCAAACAGGTGCTTTGGCCTTTAAAAATGCAATCAGCACCCTTGGATAAATGGGTCCTATATACAGGCAATATTGAGTATAATGACAATAAGACTGAAGCATGGGTAGGAGAAGCCATATCTAAAGGTCAGAGAAGATATCAAGATAACAGAGTTCCTTACTATGGTGACTTAGAAGCTTGGGTAGGAGAAGCCATCCCAAAAGGTTTGAAGAGATATCCACATGTCAGATGTTATAACTGTGGTAAGATAGGACATCTAAAAAGAAATTGTAGGCAAAGCTTCCCTAGAAATAACACTCCCAGGAATGAATCAAACAGAAGGCCTCAGCCTCCTTGGTTATGTAAAAGGTGTGGCAAAGGCAGACACTGGACAAATGAGTGTAGATCGACCAGAGACAAGCAAGGAAACCCTTTACCATCAGAAAACTCCTTGGGGGGGCCTCTCGAAGGCCCCCACGTCACAGGTGGTTCGAACATTCCCAGTCACAGTGGAAGACAATCTCCCACAGGACAATTAGAAAATTTTGTGCCTATTATAAAAACTCATACTGCTCTGGATGACAAACTAGTGACGGAAGTTGAATCAAACATGACAGAAGAAAATAAAAAACGTATATTTTGGCAAACCGCTATAAATAGTCATAGGCCTAGATTGATAGTTAAGATAAATAATAGACTGAGGGTCTCCTGGACACAGGGGCTGATGTAACTATCATATCTAATAAATCTTGGCCTCAAAGATGGCCCTTGCATGAGGTAAATGTTCAATTCTTAGGGATTGGAACCTGTCTCAGGTAAAACAAAGCACGAGATGGATTAAATGTATAGGACCAGAAGGACAGAGAGGGAGGTTGAGACCATATGTGGCTGATGTAGTGATAAATGTATGGGGCCGTGATCTATTACAGCAATGAAATACACAGATTAACATTCCTCCAGTATTAGATAGGAACCATAGACGACCTCATGATTGTGGAAAGAATACTGTTAAGTACTATACAAGACAGATACCAAATATCCAGGCAGTACAAAAACAAAATACAAGTGCTAAACAAACAGAGGAACCAAAAGCCCTACCTTTAAAATGGCTAACAGAGGAACCTGTCTGGGTAGGACAATGGACTATGACCTCTGAGAAGTTAGAAGCTTTAGAAAGCCTGGTTCAGGAACAGCTAAATGCTGGACATATTGAGGAATCAACCAGCCCTTGGAATTCTGTATTTGTGATCAAAAAGAAATCTGGTAAATGGAGAATGCTTACAGACCTGAGAGCCATCAATAAAGTTATCCAGCCAATGGGCTCTCTACAGCCTGGAATGCCCTTGCCTTCTTTGATACCCAAAGAATGGCCTATTATTGATTTAAAGGATTACTTCTTCACTATACCTTTACAAGAACAAGACAAAAAAAAATTTGCCTTCACGGTACCTAATTATAATAATTCTCAACTGGTGAAGAGATATCAATGGAAGGTTTTACCACAGGAAATGCTAAATAGCCCCACCCTGTGCCAATATTTCGTACAAAAACCGTTAGAAATAATTCGTAAACAGTTTCCACAATCCATAATCTATCATTACATGGATGATATATTGTTAGCTAACTCTAAAGGAAAAATACTAGAAAAAATGTTTGAGAAAGTAAAGGAAGTTTTACCTCGCTGGGGATTACAAATTGCACCTGAAAAAATGCAAAAAGGAGAGTCTATCAACTACTTAGGATATAAAATAGGTCTACAAAAAATTAGACCACAAAAAGTACAGATCAAAAGAAATCGCTACCAGACTCTTAAGATCTTCAAAAATTACTAGGAGAGATTTCTCAAGTACAAACCATAATTGGAGTGCTTCAAAGCCCTTACAATTCTGTACAAAAGGCAGAATTGTATGCCATCCTCATGGTACTTATGGATTTTAAAGAACCCCTCAATATAGTTACTGACTCTCAATACACAGAGAGAGTCGTTTTATACATTGAGACTGCAGAATTTATTCCTGACAATACAGAATTAACTTCATTGTTTATACAGTTACAAGATACTATCAGAAAGAGGACTCATCCTATATATATAACACATCAGATCCCATACGGGTCTGCCAGGTCCTCTAGCACAAGGCACTGATAAAATTGATCGTTTATTGATAGGAAGTGTGCTAGAAGCCTCAGAGTTTCATAAGAAACACCACGTGAACAACAACGGTTTAAAAAAGGATTTTTCTATCACTTGGGAACAAGCCAAGGAAATAGTAAGGAAATGTCCTACTTGCTCATTCTATAACCAAACTCCTTTACCACCAGGCAGTAACCCTAAAGGTATAAATAGGAATGAAATATGGCAAATGGATGTGTTCCATTTTTCAAAATTTGGAAAATTAAAATATGTACATCACACTATAGATACATTTTCAGGGTTTCAATGGGCTACTGCTCTGAGCTCTGAAAAGGCTGATTCTGTTATAACACACCTATTAGAGGTAATGGCCATTATGGGCATACCTGCACAAATAAAAACTGACAATGCTCCAACATATGTCTCCAGCAAATTAAAACAGTTTTTTGAGTATTACAAGATAAAGCACATAACTGGTTACCACACAACCCTACAGGATAAGCAGTGGTTGAGAGATCCAATCATACTTTAAAAGGAAGAGGCAAATGTCCCAAAACTGTGGTGAGTCCACCTGGTTAAACCCTGCCCGTTGGGGAAGGTGGGGGAGGGGGAGGCTTTTGCCGCCTGGGTGAAACCGAGGTAAATCCCACTTCTGACACCAGATATTGTGGTTAAATAAGGATCAGGATAAACAAATAGGCCGAATAGATGTTTATTCAGGGAGAAATAACTTACAACCTAGACAGATGAACACCAGGAAATTCAACCCGATCCTCTCTTGTCCAAGTCACGCCAGAAAGAGAGCGCCTTTCCTGGCCCCCTCCGACCTCCTTCCACAGGTCACTCCACCCATGGCTCCACCCCCAATGGGCGTGGTCAGTGCCACAGACGGGCTATCTCACTACAGAGTGAGGCACCACCAAGAGATAGAGAAGGACTTAACTAGACTGGCTTTCATTTCACTCTGCCCATGTCTCTATAAGAATAGAGAAAAGATGACCACTGGTAGGCATCCTATCAAGGATGATGATCACTGGGTAGACATCTTGGTCAAGGATGATGACCACTGGTGACCACTGGGTAGGCATCCAATCAAGGATGATGTCCACTGACTGGATAGGCATCCTATTAAGCATGATGACCACTGGGTAGGCGTCCTGGTCAAGGATGATGATGACGTCTAGAGCTCCAGAGAGGTGATGGTAAGGAATGCTCTTGCCTCCTAAATGTGGATGAATAGAGGGCCCTTCATCATCCCTCTGAGCCCCTCCCATGTCCTCCAGGTCCCCTGTCCTTATCTTTACCATTATGCTTTGGTGTGATTCCCAGGAACCATGGCCAGCAGGCCCTTCTCATATCTAAACACATGCTTGCCTGCAGGCAAACCAATTGGAAGAACACGACCTCCGTGAAGATCACTCCCAGCTCTTGAGGGACTTTGAACAGTGGCTGCAGGCAGAAAACTCCAAGCTACTTGGAATCATCACAATGAGAATGGCCACAGCCAAGGACTTGAGGACCAGAGAGATGAAGCTGCAGGTCTGTTCCAAGGAAATGATCCTTAATGGTGTCCATGACACCAGAAGTCATACTTAATAGTTGTTTGTAAGCCATCCTGAGTCTGAGTAATGATTTTAACATCTTTTGTTTCTAAATTTTAGAGTTAACTTTTCCTTGCATGTGTCCATCCATGAATCCATTTGTCCATCTATGCATCCATGTACCCATGTAGGTATCCATCCATCAATTATCCATTGATGCATGCATGCATCCATCCTACCTTACTTTTCTCTATTTGAAAAATATCACCACTCACTTGATTCTGGTATTGGTTAGCTGCCACCGTGTCATAAACCTCCATGACAATGAGTTGCTTAAAACAATAGCTATTGTTTAACTCATGATTTTGACACTTGGTGATTTTTACTCAGCCTGGTCTCTGCCAGTTCTGGAGCCCAAGACACATCTTCTGGGCAACCTTATCTTTTGTCATTTGTGGAACAGCTAGGTGGCTCTGGTGGAAGGGTGGCTGGAAGTGGATAGAGACAAGCATGACATGTCTCATTCTCATGTGGGACAGCCCAGACAGCTCCAGGTGGCTCAGAGTGTAAGGAAGCATATGGGAACAGGCAAGACCCTTGGGTGCCTAGATTAGGAACTTGCATGGTAGTGTAATATGGATTCTTCTGTGTGATGCTGTAGAAAGTCAACAGGCCATCTCCCATTCAAAGGCAGAGAAAGGAGACTCCACCCCTTGGTGTAAAATCAAAGGTGTGGTAGACAGGGGAGAGGAAATCACATGCTGGTATCTGGTCTGCCACTACTCTCTCTGTGCTACCTTGTTAGCTGTCATCTTGTTAGTCTTGGTTTGTTTCCACTGCTATAACAAAATACTCCAAACTGAGTGACTTATAACTAACAAGAATTTCAGCACTCCAAAGTCAAGAAAGTCCAAGTACCAGAACCTAGCAAGGCTTCCTTGTTGTGTCCTATGCCAAAAGATGGAGGAGGCACAAAGAGGCAAAGTGATCTAAAAGAGACTTTTCCATGAAGGCATTAGTCCCACCCCCCCACCCCTGAGGGTCATTAATTCCACCCTCAAAGATCCCATCTCCCAACACTGTCAACATAGGTTTGGGAAGGGACAATCGTTCAGCCCACAGTAGTCACCAAAACCTTCTCAAGTCCACTTCCTGGATGTTTCTGTCCCCTCTGTATTTGCTGTTCACCTGACTATGGCAGCAGCTTCCTCCATGCTCTCCTTTCTGGTAGACTGTCACCCAGGTCATGGCTCCTTGTGCGGGCAGCCATGACTCAACAGAATCACTAATCTGACCTTGACCTCCCTCCCCCCATGAAAACATTTTAGTATGGAGTTCAAACCTAAGTCATTTCCCAAGACCTCCCTAATCAAGCCTACTCTACCTCTCCTTTCCCTCACTTATATGAAATCTCAGTGATATTTTAGGGAACAAATTTCTTCTTATTTATCCTGCTTGGCAATCATTTGAACTGCATTTGTGATATGGAGTCTGTATGGAAAATATCTGACAAGATCTCTTAAAATATCACCTTTGCCTTGATGCCTTTTTCTCATTTGTCACCAAAATCAACATTTTTTTTTCTTCCCACTGTATATTTTTGTCTCTTTTGTGTATTTTTCACCCTTGACTTGGAGTGTTGAATTCTGAATATTTTTTTCTGACTCAGCTTCCACTTGACTAATTCTATTTTTGGCTGTGTCTCATTTTCTAGTGTATATGTCTATTAAGATCTTAACTTTGGTTGCATAGCAATCAGTTTTAGAACTTCTAAGATTTATTTATTATGTACAGTGTTCTGCCTGCATGTATGCCTGCACACCAGAAGAGGGCACCAGATCTCATTACAGATGATTGTGAGCCACCATGTGGTTGCTGGAAACTGAACTCAGGACCTGTGGAAGAGCAACCAGTGCTCTTAACCTCAGAACCATCTCTCCAGACTCAGTTTTGGAACTTCTGTTTGGTTCTCTTTGGTCTGATTGGTTACATTCTCTGACTTCATCTTTGATGAAATGTTTAAGCTTGTCTTTTAATTCTTTGAACTTAACCCACCATAATTGTATTGTCTAACAATTCTGATATCTCTGGGCATTTAAGGATATTTTTGTCACATATTTCTGCTTCTCATTCTTGGTGTCATATATTGTCCTGTGGTTACTTTTTGTCCTGAGCAAAATCTACATAAAACTAACTTGGGACTCACGGTAATCTCTTCCTCCAGAGAGAATTTTATTTGTTATTTCCAAGTAGTGGGGGTGTTATGATTCTGGGGCCACCAAGCCCAAGTCTTGTAGTTCTTTGGACCACTAAGATGATCTGGAGCTGGGCTGTAAGTGCATCCAAGGCCGGATTCACTTATGGCTTCCTTTCCTCTGAGAATAAGCCTGCAGGCATCTCATCTACAAAGGCAATGACTTATAAGTCCCTTCCTCTGCAGAGTCCAGGCTTTGACTTTCATCATCTTACCCTTGGGAAGCCGTAGACACAGACTGGTTTTGAAGCTGGTATTATTCCCTCTAGGGTGGGATGAAATCCCAAGAGCAAAAGGAGGCCTTGCTTCTCCTGCCCATCCACAGAGCTTCTGTGTGGCTTTAGTTTGCAGAGCTGGGGATGGAGCGCAGGGCCTCAGACATGCTATGTTCTGCCGTGGAGCCACACTCCCATCCACTTTCCTGAGTTTTGCCCTGACTAGTCTCCATGTGTGTTAGCCCATCAATGGCTTTAAATGTTGCACTGTGTTCTCACGGCATGGCTCATCCCTAGGACGGAACTACACATCACAGTAAGTCTCCCACCCGCCTCCCTGACTCAGTTCTGTTGTCCACACTCCACTCCAGTCTTATCAAACATGACTTCTGGGCCAGCCTGCACCATGCTAGGTCCTGAGCAGCTTAGCCAGGGTCCAAAGCTGGGGCTGAAGCCTAGACTCCAGCCTGTAGACTCCTCCCCGACCCCACATCCCACCACCTCTCAGGAGTCCTGGGAAGAGGAAGGGTCACCCTAGGGGAGAGCTGTGGTCTACTTAGATAGGAAAAGTCTACCTAACTCAACACCAACACTGCCAGTCTTAGAAATGCCAGCAGAGAGGCACGCTCCATGGTGAGAACTTTGTGATGGTGACCGTGGTAACAAACTCTCGTGGTCCTGGGATGTCAGTGTTAAAGGTAAACACTGTGGGGTGTTCTCTAACATTCTGGATACGTAAACGAAGGCTGGAAAGATGGTGCAGAGGTTAAGAGAACTTGCTGCTCTCACAGACAACCTGGGTTCAGTTCCCAGCATCCACGTGGTGGCTCACAACCTTCCATAACTCCAGTTTCAAGGGATCTGATGCACTGTTCAGATTTCTACAGGTGCCAGGCATACTCATGATGTACATATATACATGCAGGCAAAACATGCATACACACAAAATAAGTGCTCCTAAGACCAAGTTTTAAAAGAACATTTTATGTGTACTAGTGTTTTGCTTGCACGTATGTCTGTGCACTGCATATGTGCCTGGTACCCTTAGATGACAGAAGAAAGCATCAGGTCCCTCAGGGACTAAAGTTAAAAATAGTTATGAGCCAACATTTGGGTGCTAAGACTTGAACCCAGGTCCTCTGCAAGAGCAGCTATATTCTTAACCATCGAGCCATCTCTATAGCCCTAAAAACATTTTTTTTAAAAACATTGCATGGATGAGAGTCTCATGTTACTGGTCCTGTCCACATCTCCCAGCATGCCTCAGATGGTACTTCATTGCCATATCCTTACCAGCCAGGTGGGGTTCTTGGGCTCCTGGGCAGTTGTGACATGACGGTGCCTTTTCTCTCAGGAGCTGGAGGCTCGAATCCCAGAAGGCCAGCATCTCTTCGAGAATCTGCTCCATCTCAGGCCAGCAAGGGACCCCGACAATGAGCTGGAAGATCTGCGCTATCGTTGGATGCTGTACAAGTCCAAGCTCAAGGACTCTGGCCACCTGCTGGTAGGTGCTTGGGTTAAAGGTTGGGGGTCCCAGGAGGCAACCATGGTGTGGGGAGACAGCAGAACCTATTTGGTTCATCCTGGTACATCCATCCATACACCAGGCCAATGTGGCTGCTCAGAGGAAGAGAGGGACAATCTCTGGTCTCAGGCACTTGACTCACATCATACTTGTCCCTTTTACCTCCCAGTGATGCTGGAGTCCTGTGAATAGTGCGTACAGATCTCTTGCTTCTGCCATGACAGAGTTGTATGTACATTTCTCGTTTGGTTCTAAAGCCACTTTCTGCTGGAGTATTGGCATCCCATTCTCTAGAGGGGAGAGCTGAGTCCCACCCTTGACCCCAGTGCTTGAAGCTGGGGGTCACAGTTCTTCACTGGCAGAGACTGTGTCTGTTCCATCCCTCCATCCCTTGGGTGTGGTGCTGCCACAGGGATGATGGGTTGGATGCCAGTGCTCCTGAGACTCAGCCCTCCCTTCCTCTGACCCTGGCCTAGAACTTTAATCTCCTGGACTTCCTGTCTCCTACACAAGCCATGGGTAATGATAGCCTTTGTTAAATGCTCTGGTCTCATAACACGCCCACTCATAATCCTTCACTCTGGACTGACGACAACAGCGACACAAAGAAATCAAGTTCCCTGGGCCCAGGAAGGACTAGGTGAAACGACCCCCTCTAGAGCTCCCTTTTCAGGCCTCAGAGCCCTGAAGCCACAGCCTCAGGCATGCCAGGCTTTTCTGGCCCCACAACAGCCAGTTTGGCCGCTAGGTGTCAGCCCAGCCCAAGTCAGCTAGGCCGCATTCCCAGCCCTGGCCAAGGCCATCTAGACAGTGCCACCTGGACCTGAAGTGTGTTAAAAATCTCATTAAACAGAACCCCCTGCTGGCACAGGCTGTGCAAATGACCAGAAATGTTAACGAAACACTCCCCCGACAAAATGAATAGTCCGCTACGGGTTTGCCGGGGTTTAAGTTTTATGCGCCTAGCTAATTTTGACCCCATTTCTTCCCCTTCCCTAAAATAACAGACACAGACTTCTCCAGGGGAGCTGACTGCATTCCAGAAGGTACGTGTCTGCCATCTGCTCCACACAGCTAGAGGGCAGAGAATGTTCAAGGCTAGAAAGCCTGTGATCCTGGGGCAGGGTGTCTGGGTTTTGTAGACTGTTCCATGAGCTCTTAAGAGTACGGATAGAGAACAAGCTTTGGGTTGTAACGGGCTAGGCCTTGAGGTATGTGTTCTCAGAAAGCCCCAGGCTCGGGAAGGGATTGACAAGTGTGTGTGGATTGGCCTTGACATACCCACAGTATAGGGGCAGGAGGGACCCTAGATCCAGACCCAGAACACACTGGAGAGCAGCAGATATAAACCAGGACTAACCTAGGAGCCTGGTCTGTTCTGGGAAAATTGGATCGTGTGGCCTCTTTGGCCCTAGGGGACATGTTAGAAAGGGGTGATGGGGTCCTTTGCTCTACCAGGCGCGTTTACCCTTGGTGTCCATTGAGAAGTCTGGCTTTACCAATGTTAGTCACCGCTAAAGTGAGGACAGTACCAGTTCCTGTCTCTAGGTGGCGCTCCCCACTGCCCAGGATTGGTTCTTGGGAGGGGGGGGTCTCAGTTCCATTTCCAGGGCTGTGACCAAATATGCAGCAGAAAAAAAAGCTTGAGAAGGGATTTGCTTTTTTGGCTCAGGATTTCAGAGCCTACAGCCACAGTCATTAGGACTCTGTGCTTAGGCAGTGTGTCATTGCATTGGGAGCCTGTGACAGAGGATGGCTGTCCACTTTGTGACCAACCAGGGAGGGAAAGTGAGAGGTTTGGGGGGTGGGGGGAGAGGAAGAGGGAGAAATTGGGGACTGGGACCTGGTATGACCCTCAGCCAGCTACACCCCAACTCCCACAGGGTTCACAACCTCCCCTTGTTAGGGACGGATCACGAGCCTGCGGGGCTATTTCCCATTCAAGCCAGGACACTTGTGGCTAGGGCATCTCATTGTACCTGACATTGACACCAAGTAGCCTTCTTAGCTCAGCTCTAAGCCTTTGGGGGGAATGGCATGAAGACCTGATGTGCTGACTGCCAGGCATGTGACTGCTGATGGCATCGGCCCTCAGGTCTCAACACCCATGCCTTAACCTTTCAGAGTGCCCTGGAAACACCCTGGGCCCTTTCTCCCCTTTTCTGTCCCTTGATGTCCCCGGTGTTGCCCTTGATTTCTTGCGCAATATCGACCACGGTGACACAAGCCCCCAGAATACTCTGGTTCACTTCAGGCCTCTCGTTCCCCAGAGTCTAAATCCCAGGTGTGGGCACCCTGGACCTAGTGGGCCTCTGTCAGCTTGAGGAAAATGGGTGACTCATGGGTCAGGGATCAGGGTGACATCATGGATCAAGGCTGCACCTGCAGCCCTTGTCCAACCAGCTTTACGACCTTGTGCAAATCACCCTGCCTTGGGTTCCCTTTCCTGTGTGTGAAATGGAAATGTCAATGCTGGCTTAATTTACTCCATGAACTAATTCTGAAGGCTGTGTGAACCAGAACATACCAAGGCAGACGTGTTTCACCCAGGATTCTCCCCAGTTCAGAATGGTGTGAAACTCAGGACCTGGGTGGTGGGGTGGGGGGGTGCTGGAAAGGAGAGGTGACCCACACTGCCTGGCCTGGTGGCCGCTGGTGGGCCAAGATCCGTGTTCCCAAGATCAGGATGTCCCAAGATCAGTGTTCCTTCTGCCTGTTGTTGCTGCACTTTAAGCCCCTCCATGGTTGGGAGTCCCCATCCATGCAGCCTAGGCTAGAGTTGATGAGAGGTGTCCAATGGTTTGACACTGAGACATAATATCTTCTACAAAGAATTTTTTCTTAAAAAGCAAACACAAAAACAGAAAACCCCAAACCTCACAATGTTTTAAGTACGTTTATAGTTTTGTGTTGGACCACATTCCTAAGCTGTCCTGGGGTGCATGTGACATGTGAGCCATGGATTGTACACGTCTGCCAAACAGATTCTAAGTGGTGGCTGCATTCATTTGTTTTATCAGTACCAAGTCAGTAATGACCTTGTGACAAAGGCTGCTTAATGTGCTCAAAACTCATCAACTCCAAAAGAGTGATGGTGTGTCATCCTAGAGCAGGACAGTGTACCCATCCTGGCTGGGACATCTGTGTGGAGCTGGGGCTTGGTCATCTTTGTGTCAGAAGGGTAGCAACCATGAGAGCTCATAACTCCGATGTTTACCAAATAACCCTGTTTAGCTACGGCTAGGAGATGTCAGCATCATACCGTTGGGTATATAAACTAGGAGGTTCTATGTGCTTATCCATGCTATGTTTCAAACAAGTAGATGTACAAAAGGCTGACTTCAATTTTGGCTTCGTTTTAAGCCAGCAAACCTCAGCTTCCTATGAAGAAGGAAGTTATTCTTGGCAGCTTGATATTCACCGACAGTTAGGATGGCCTGTGAACCCAGATGGCTGCGCCCACCCCTGAGCTCCTGACCCATTGGTGTGGATGGTTCATAACCCAGTGTTGCTCACACCTCTAGCTCAGGGACCACACTTTGAGAACTGGTGTCTTATGCTCTGCATTCAAATCCAGGCTCAGTCACTGGTATGTGTGATGTTTGGCAGATTACTGGACCATGGAAATGAGTCCACTGAACTAAAGCAGGATTTCTCCTTCCTACTGCCTGGCACATAGTAGGCTCTCAGTTGTCGTGTATGTGAGGGCAGATACCTGCAGACACTTGTCCCTGCTTCCCACAAGAGTAGAAAGGGCAGTGCACTGACACGGAAGTCTTCTGCTAGTCAGCTTTCCGTTACTGTTACAAAGTGCTTGAGGAAACCAGCTTATGAAGAGGCAAGGGTTATCTGACTCACAGGTTTCACAGAGTTTCCCAACCATGGTCACTTGCCCCTGTTGCTTTGGGCCTTTAGTGAAGTCATACGTAGTGGTGGGAACATGAGGTGGAGCAAAACTGCCCTCCTCACAGCCAGGAAGCAAAAGAGGAGGAAGAGGAGAAGCCCACGGTCCTTTTCAAGGACAACCCCCAACGACCTAAGGACCTTCCAATAGGTCCCACCAGGTTTATTATTTATTTTATGTGTTTGACTGTTCCACCTGCATGTATGTGCACCACAGGCATGCAGTGCCTGTAGAAGCCAGAAGAGGGCATCAGATCCCTTAGAACTGGAATTGCAGTTGTGAGCTGCCCTGTGGGTGCTGGGAATCGAACCTAGGTCCTCTGCAAGGGCAGACAGTGTTCTTAACACTGAGCCGTTTGCAGCCCCACCTCTTAAGTGTTCCATTTCTCCAAATACTCTATCTGCGGGGTCAGTTCTGTAACTCACAAGTCTCTATGGGACACTCAAGACCCAAACTCACAGTCCTCATGTGTTTTTAGCTGGTTAGGTATGTGCAATTATTATAGGGCTTCACACACGTGTGCACACACACATGCAATACACATGTGTATAAACTCACATGGGCACATACATACACACATATATGCACATGCATTCTTGTGTGCACATATACACATGCATGCACATACAGGTAACACATGTGTACAGCTGACGTGTGTGCACATGCACATGTGAATACACACACATATACACACACACAAGCCAGCCAGGTAGAACAGAAGTGCCTTCTGCAAAAGCTGCAATCTCACCAACTTAACACTTTCTATAAATTATTTTCAGCCCACAGGGAAGAAAGACAACCTGCTGTGGAACTGATGCCTTATGTATGGCTGCTTCTCCACACTTCCTTTCCTCCCTCCAGGCCTCACGTCATCTAAGGCTCCTGCTACGTCAGCAGCTTCAGCCTGTTTATTTGCATACACAGAATAATTAAGATTTATTAAATCTGTACTGCCAGCGTGTTAGCCAGCCCGGTGCCAGTGGACGCTTGCCTGCAGCACTCAGACACACAAATCGTAGTTGCCGTTTGCATGGCAGCTGGGCCTGAGTCACGTCAAGCCCTGCTGTGGCCTGGGATGTGTTGTTGCTCTCCCTGGAGACAGTCTTTTCACTGGGGCCCCGGACTGACTGGCTGTGCTTGCAAGGGCTGGGCACAGTGTGCCAGGGGGCTCTGGGTACCCTGGGCTCCGCACGTGGGGCTCTGGGTACACAGGTCCACATGTGGGAGTCACCTGAGAGTATTTTACTTGATAGCATTTCCAAGGCTTTAAGACTGATTTTATTTATTTGTTTATTCACTTTGCTGGAATTTAGATTTTTGTTCCAATCTAGTCCTCCCAAGGAGTACTCAAGATTGCTTCCTCCCTCCACTCAGGAAACCTTCACTTGGGATTCTTGGAAGTCAAAAATCTCTGCTGATGATGCATTTTGTTCTGGTTTTCTTTAGGCTACACTGGGGATGTGGGGATGTGCACTTAGCCCATCTGTTTGGGGAACCTTTGCCTAGGGTTCAAGTTCTCAAGAAATAGCTTTCTTCTTCCTCCCTTCATCCAAATGTGGAACGTTCTGGCCCCTCTTTCTATGAGATCGCTATCTGTGTTCCCTCATCCACTGAAGGCACAGCCCCTCCCCCATGCAGCATTATGGGTTTTTCTTCTTTAGTCCCTCCCCTCTCCCTCCCCCCTTCCCACAGTCTCCCATAGCCCAGGCTAGCCTCAAATTCGCTGAATGTGAGGATGAACCTGGATTCCTAATTCTGCCTCTAACACCTGAGGGCCACTGTTACAGGTGGACACTACCATACCCAGTTTCCCCCGAGCTGGGGAATCAAACCCTGGGCTTCAGGCATGCTAGACAAGCTCTCTACCTACTGAGCCACAGCACCCAGCTCCTTTATGGAGACTCTTCAGGTGAGTGCCTTCTGACTGACATTGGCGGTGCCTGCTTTCTTCCTTGGTGGAAAGATCATGGTTGCCTTTCAGCAGGTTCCTGGGTGAGGTGGGATATTATGATACAAATCCTCTGAAGGTATCGGTTGTCTTCCCGTGGTAGAGGATGGCTGTCACAGCTGAGCTTTAAAACAAAAGTGTGCCAGGTGCTGTGATGGACACTCACATCCTGATCTCAACAACTCTCTTCCTCCTCTGCCCCATGGACAGCAAGGCCAGTCGGGGCTGGGGCAGTGATGTCACTGAACTTTCTATGTGTCACCTGCTTACAGCCCAGCCAACAGCCCAAGTCCACCCCATCCATGGTCCCTGCTAAATACATAGCTGGGCTTTGCTCAGCCATACTATAATGCCTCTGACCCAGACTAGCCTCAAACCACATTTGATGCCATCTTCCTTCTACCCACAAGAACCATAAAGTAGCTGGGTAGTGCTGCGTTGTGAGAGAGTTGTCACTAGTCTGACTTCCCCTCCCCCACACACCCCACTTCTCAGAAGCTAACCCCTGCCAGGGAACCTGTAATTGCCTGGGCAGTGAGGATAGTTAATGTATTGGGGGTCATCTTTCCTGCCTCTAGGCAGCAGGAGCTATGACCACATCCCCTCTAGAGGCTGCCCCAACCCCTACACCTAACCTGGCTCCTCTCTTTCTGCTACTTCTCTGGTTACCCTAATGTAATGATGCTACCCCATGGCGACACCCATACAGCTGCTCCTGAATGTGGTGCAGCCTTCCTTGAGTTGAGGACAAAGGTGCCTCTCCTTTGACCATTGCATCCATTGACTTTGCCATGGAAGTCAACCGGTTCCGAAGGCCAGTTCAATGTAGCTTGCCTCCTCTCCTACTCCATCAACCTGGGAGTCTGAAAAACTGTGATTCTGTGGCCTGCCTATCTCACACAGAGATCAAGTAAACCTGGCTTGTGTCCAGATGAGACCTGTACAGGCTCTTCTAGCCCTCAGCTATCCTGGGCTGCAATCCCATGCTTTTTGTACTGGGAGAATAGGGAAGAAAATATGTGGTCAGGGTAGTCAGGCCATCTGGGGAATGTGTTCACCATTAGGACGTACACGGCCCCCTGCCTGGGCTCCCAGGACAGACAAGGACATAAGCTACCAGTGTATCCCAGGCAGAGGGTTAAAGTTGGTTCTGAGGGAGCTACAGTGAGAGGCACTGGGGTGTACTGTGCCCAGCTCCTCTTCACCTTGAGCTGTTGGGGCTGGCCTGTCTTTGTAGTGGATGAGGCCCAGGCAGGTCTTGGGAAAAGACCCCAAGCCTCAGTTGCATTGATATGACTCCTATACTCAACATACTGGGTCAAGATGGGACCTATGTTGGACATCTGAGACCCAGAGTGCCTTGTGACTATCTTTAGCCATGGTTTCCTGTGAGAGACACCTGAGAGAGCATGGGTTTTGCAGTGTTAATAGAAGTTGAGTCTGTGTGTGACCTCGGGCTACTGACTCTCCTATAGCTTTACTTTCTTGCTCTGTAAAAAAAAGGCATAGGCCAGCCATCCTCCCAGAGCAACTGGAAACATTCAGAAAGCTCATGGCCTAGGGAAAGAGTTGAGCATGAGGCCATGGGTGGAGTGTGTGTACACATGTGTGCACACATGACAAATGGAGCCCCAATGTTCTGTGTGGAATATTGGGATAGTGAAAATGTTCACAAACAGTGGGCAGTGAGTGTCTCCGCGGTCACCTTCTGGGTACTGAGGGATAGGCAGATGGCCAGAGCGAAGAGGGTCACATTCTTTGTCATTCAGCAATGAAGGATGCGAACCCCACCTCCTGTGGAACTCTTTCTATCTTGGATAGCTTTGGATAGGACACAGGCAATAATACTCTGTAGAGAAACTGAGGCACAGAGAGGCTCTTGGAGCTGAGATGAGCTAGGATTATCCATTTCCTGCTGACATCTTAAATTATCCTTTGTTAGAAGTGTGTGTGTGTGTGTGTGTGTGTGTGTGTGTGTGTGTGTGCATGCGTGCCCAAATGTGTTCATGCCTGCATGTATGTCCAAGCTTTTGAAACTCTCATTGAAGTATACCTTTTATTTCAAATATTTGGGGTTTTTTATTGTAAAGAACATTTTAGAGTTTAAAGCTCTCAAGTAAGAGGTAGACTCTCTAGAAGTGATGTCTGGGTGGTTGTAGGCATCCCCCAAATTCCTGCAAGCACAGCTGGACCTTCAAAGCTAGTTTAGAAGGGCCAAGCCCAAGGCATACACACATTTGCATAAGTGAAGCCTAGTTCTAAAGATGGAGGCTCCAGAGAGAATGGAAAAGCCCATCACCAACAGCCCCTCTACAGGAGGCTTTGGATTACAGCAGTCTAGCGGTATCACAGCATACTGTCTTGCTCTCCCATCTTTCTCCATGGGCCATCAGAGATTTTTCAATTGGGCAAAGTCATCAGAAAATGTCATGGAGTCAGTTCTGCTCCTCACCACTACCATCACCATCATCACCTCCATCGCCACCACCCATCCTCACCATCACCAGCAGCGCCACACTCTGCCCAGCCCCTGCAGACTGCAGGACATGGCCTATGGACATTGCTGCACGGAAGTCTGCTGTGTGAGAGTATGAGAGTGGCCTTCAGGTACCCCGAAGGTGATCATACAGGAGAGAGAGAAAAAGGAGAAGGATGGGGAGGAGGAGAGGAGAGTCCTGGGAAGTGATTGTGGCACTCCTTCTGCTGATGTTCAGTGTGTCTAGGTGACCATGGGGACTATTTAGATAGTGGCAAGGTTAAGATATGGACCCGAGATGATGGCAGCTATTTAGTACCTGTGACACTGGGCTCCATTTCATTTAATCCTTACACTGTGTCAAGGTGGCAGCCATTATTAACCCACTTTCTACATGGAGAATTTTGATTGGCCACCTCAGGATTCTCAGTGAGTGGTCATACATAGATGCTCTTCAGCTCACCATGAGGTTCTGTCCTCATGAAGCTGCTGTGAATTGAAAACACCATAACGCAGCATGCCTGTAACGGCAACATCCCAGCTCAGCCACATAGCAGCCTATAGGTGGCCAGCCACCACCTTTGTGATTGGGCCGCTCATGGGGAGTTGCTTGCTTCTGCTGCCCAGCATCTCTAGCAGGTGTTGGGCCACATGGGTCTGTCTAGCTCAGGAAGAGATCAAAATTTGAAACCCGAAGTATGGTTCCCACTGAGGATATTTTGCTTTCTCAGTAAAGCCGTTGTAAGTTGAGGACTGTGGGTCCCCCAGGGGAGGGGTTATGTCATCCCTGGCCCACTCTGTTGTTCTGTTCCTCCTTTCAAACCCTCGAATGGTTTAAGGAAACTGCTGAGATCCTCGTGGCTGGCAAAACTGGCATCAGCTATGTGTCTTAGTGTTCTCACTGCTGTGAGAAATTACAAAAGCAGCTTAAGGAAGGGTGTGAGGGTGCAGTCCCTCTTGGGGAAGTCGTGGTGTCTGGGGTCACCGTGTCCACAGCCCGGAAGCAGAGAGAGGTAGATGTTGGTACTCAGGTCATTCCCTCCTTTTTAGGATCAAAGCCCGTAAGATGGTGGTGCCCACAGTTAGGGCGTATCTGCTCACCTCAACCCAGGCTAGAACCCCCTCACAGACATGTCAGAGGTTGGTTTCCATGGCGATTCTTGAAGGCCAATCACCGCAGCACTCTCCACAGTGGACAGACTGTACACCTGTGGTCACACAGCTTAGCCAGCATGTGCCCACTTCCCCTTGAGGCTCCTGGCATCTCACAGTGCATCTCGTGTCGGTTCACAGAGTCGACAGCGGAGGCGGTGGCGGAATCCCTGCTCTCTCCTACAGAAGGCGTGCCGCGTGGCGCTGCCCTTGCAGCTGCTGCTCCTGCTCTTTCTTCTGCTGCTCTTCCTGCTGCCGGCCGGCGAGGAGGAGCGCAGCTGCGCCCTGGCCAACAACTTCGCCCGCTCCTTCGCATTCATGCTCCGTTACAACGGCCCCCCGCCCACCTAGCCCACTGGGGCATACAGGTGACCTCCTGCAGTCCCTCTGGGGCTGACTGCCGGGGGAAGCTAGACAGACCAGACGCCCAGAACAGCCTCAGTCTAAATGCTGCATCTGTTCCCAGAACAAACTTGCTTTTTCTACGATGTCATTTCTGTCTATTTATACTAAATGTGTACTGTGTGTGGTTAGGGACTAATGTACAGAATTTTTATATGCCGTGTATGTATATGCTCAGTGTAGATGACTTCAGATACGATGTCTCTTTGTGCCTGTGGAAGTCCCCAGCAGTGTGCTTCCCTAATGGGATTTTTGACACTTGTGCCTTAGCATCTTGTCATCCCTGGAAGGGGAAATCACACATTACTTTTATGATGACCTGTCACCCAGGAATCCAGATGCCAGTGCAGAAGCCTCTGAGCTGTGAATGTAGCCGAGCAGAACCTGAGCCCTGGGGCTCTTGTGCTTCTGGGTAGATAAAGAGAAGCAGTGATGTGATGGCCGGGCATAGCCCGAGCGGTGAGACCGGACAAGTGACAGAGAGATACCAAGAGAGTAGCAGAAGGATTGTAAGGAACTGACAAAGTTCCACGGATAGATGGCTCTTAGGGCACCGCCCCCTCTCAGCAGCCACTGATAGCACAGACCAGCGAGGAATGCCTGTGACCATGACCTCGCGTCTTCCGGAAGTGGCCGGGGTGTTGTTTGTGTGTTTTCTCTAGGAGAAAGAAAAAGGAGGATGAACCTGACCTTTTATTCTTATGCACAAGAGTACAGCACGCTGCCAGTGGCCCGTGCCAGCCCCAGGAGGCCTGTGCCATCGTTGTTGGGCAGTCCACAGGTTAGGGTGTGAACTGGCCGGCCCACACAAGGCAGAGAGGAAAAGACCCAGCCCATCTGACGGGGTCTCTCTTCCCTTCCTCTGTGGGCCCAGGGCTCACAGCCTAGCCCCAGGCAAGAGCAAGCAAGGTGGGCTCCAGGCACATGTCAGGCATCTGGGGTGACTCTGGGCTATGCCCAAGGCTGGAAACATGGCCAGGGAATTCTGGGATGACCTAAGTGGGTTAAAACTGGATCAGATTTGCCCTAAACTGACACTTTTTTCCTTTCAGCAAACTCCTACTGCCCCCTTTTGACAGACTGAATTTGTCTGTTGAGTGGGGAGTGCCCTCGGGCCTTGTCATCAGATACACAACCAGTGTTAAAGACCCTGAGAGGCACTTTAAACACAGGGCACACTGAGGTCCCAAGAGGGGCCCAACTCTAAGGCCATCACCCTTCTGCACACACACCGAGTCCCTCCCTAGCTGGCATCAGGCTACACCATGATTCATCTTAGTACAGTACCTAGGAAAGGCCGGGCATTGCCAAGCAGGAATGCAACGCCTGGGCGCTTGTTACTAAGCAGGACTCCCCTGCACTTGCCACTTTGCTGAGAAATCGGGGGGCTGGTGAACCCTGACCTCATACCCAGGTTGCCGAGTCCTGATACTCACTAAGAACATTGGGCCGCCACTGGGTCAGAACTGTGGCAAAGAACCTCAGCACTTCCTTTCTCCACTTTCCCATTTCACAGGTGAGAAACCCGAGGCCCAGAGAAGGGAAGTCACTCACCCATAGCCACATAGCAATGGGTTGCTCACCACACTCTTCAGGTGATACCATATGCATTATAGCACAATCTCTCCACATCTCCCTTCCCAGGAAGAACAGGGCTAGGGCGTGTCTCAGAGACGGAGCACCTGCCCAACAGCTGTGAGTCCTGGGTTCCATCCCCAGAACGTAAGAGAAAACAGAAAGAGCAGAAAAGAGAGCTTTTTCCTGTGGATGTAGTCATGTCTCATGGTAAATGCTGGGGAGGGTAAAGCTGCACTATGCGGGTGGTGGGGAACATATCTGTATTTTTAATTATCAATAATGACACTGTGGATTGCTTATTTGCATAACTTTTTAACCAGAGGGGGCTGATATTTTTTATTGCTTTCATATGAATATAGCTGAAATATAACATACTAGCCATTTCTGGGTGCTTTTCAGACGTAACTTCTTTTGCTTCAAGTGGGTATAGACACCTGCTACTGTGACGTTGCCTCCTATCCAGTTACCATAGAGAGTTGGAACGTGTCCCTGGAGAGAAGTGCTGGAGCTAAAAAGCTTTAAAAGACTTCGTTAGGTGTGTGTGTGTGTGTGTGTGTGTGTGTGTGTGTGTGTGTGTGTGTGTTATTGTTCGTTTGTCATGCTGATAATGCTCACATGGAACCATGCTAGGTCAGCCCAGGTATGTGTGTGATAGCAATGCCATTGGTCCCCTACCCTGTGCCCCTCTTTCTGCCCCATCTGTTCCCTGGGTGCAGAATGCAGGGGCAGAGATTACGTTTATAATGCAGATGGAGTCACTGGAGTTAGTGGTCAGGACAACAGGTGAGCTGGGAAACCCTGGAGGTGGTGGTGGGAGGGCGGGGGAGCTGTGATGGTCTGAAAGAAAGTGGCCCACAAAGGGACTGGCACTATTAGGAGCTGTGGCATTGGTGGAGGAAGTGTGTCACTGTGGGGATGGACTGAGGTCTCATTTGCTCAAGCTTCCCTCAGTGTGACAGTCCGTCAACTTCCTGTTGCCTTCTGGTCTACTTGTAGCCAGCACCGTGTCTGTCTGTCCGTGTACCACATGTTCCCCGCCATGATAACGGACTGAACCTCTGCAACTGTAAGCCACCACCCCAATTAAATGTTCTCTTTGTAAGAGTCGCTATGGTCATGGTGTCTCTTCACAGCAGTAGAAACCCTAACAAGACACAGGCAATGCTTTCCATGGGGAGCCAGCACTGAAGGGCTGGCATTTCATTGATCCCCACGCTGCCCATCCCCATTCAAGCCTGATAGATCTTCATCCCTAATGTGAGATGAGAAACCCAGGCTTTTAAAGATAGGAGACTTGAATCCAGGGTTATTGGACCCTGGAGCCCATACTGGGGGGAGGGGACTTTGGGATGGCGCCATAAGCAGCGGTCTCTGTGGCCTCTGGGAATGGTGTCACTGAGTGGCACCATTGGGTTGGGATAAGGAGACTCAGCTTCCTGTGAGCTAGCCTGTGGCTCTCTGAGGAATCACCTCAGCAGGCACAGCCGTGCGGGTCGTTGGCCATCATCCTCATGTTGCTCCAAGAGGCATGACTTGCCCCACTCCCTGGAGCTGAGGCCTCCTCTGCCCCCTGAAGTCCCCCTTCATTGGCCTCACATCCTAAGATGCTTTAGAAGAAGGAATCTGGGGTTCCTCTGCAGCCTGGGACAAAGAGAAGGACAAGCACCTGGAGAGCCACTGCTGGAAGTCCAGGGGCCAAGGGTGTGGGCCACCCTGCTAGGATGCTCAGGCTGCCTGACAGCAAGAGAGACAGAGAAGACTGTTCTTTCTCCGTGCAGTGTGGAGCCAGGACTGACTGGATCAACAAGCTCTGAAGAGGGTTTGAGAACCTAAGCAGAGCTGATCTGATTGTGGCAATCAGATGGGAAACAGGGACAGAGGAGAGCAGAGTCTGGGACCACAGAGACTGAGGGACACTAACACACACTATGGAGCCAAGCTTTATGTTGCATGTGCTTACCACTGTTTAAGAAGAGAGACGGAAAGAAAGGGAGATAGGAAGTGGGGAATAAAAGGGAGAGGAGAGGAGAGAAAGAGAGAGAGAGAGAGGGAGAGAGAGAGGAGGAGACAGATGAATAGACAGAAAGATAGGAGAGAGGGAAAGATGGATGGGTAGATAGATAGATATATAGATATATAGATAGACAGACAAACAGACAGACAGAGGAAGTGTCTTGTCTCTTCTTCATTCTAACCCATATATTAAAGACCTTGGAGTTCCGTCTTGGGGCCATACAGGTGGGAACATTAAGGTAAACAAAGTCTAGACCCTATCACCCAGCTCTCCTAGACCAGGAAGTGTCTGTTTTATATAAGATGCTAAACCCAGACTAGGGCCTCGGCTCATCTGCCTCCCACATGTGCTCAACCTACCAAGAGCTAGAGGGCCATGGAGGAGACCCAGGGGACCTGGGGATAAGTAGGAGGGTGTCTCACCCTCTGCAAGTTAAATGTGGCTCAGAGGGCAGAAGAGATGTACTAGGGCGGCCAGATGAGGGGCAGGAGAAAGGGCTGGGCATAGCAGAAGGGAAAGAAGCTCACTGGCTGGGCTTCTAGGGGCCTTAAGGTAGACCCTTGGGATCTGAGCACTGAGGCTTGGCAGGAGGCTGTCTATGGCTGTGAACACCTAAGTTTTAGACACAACCCAGGAAGGATCACACTCCACTTCCCTCTCAGGAAGGTCAGCCTACAGAGGAGGCTCCTCTGTCCCCCTCACCCTAGTCTTGTATTCTATCCAGTTCAGCATAGAGGAGAGAAGTGGACCATTGCCTCCCTTAACCTACCCGTGGCAGACATGATTAGTTGATCTCTGAGCCCCGCCCCCCTCTTTCCCTCTTTCTTTCCAGCCTGAGTGGTTTTCTTGGTCCGCAAAGCACTTCAAGTGTTACTGCTAATTTGTCCTGTGGGAAGTACCTGTGTGTTGTCCTCATCCCTCATCCTAGCCCCCTTCAGAAGACTAAATTCTTGCCTGCTTCTTCCCCCCAACCCCCACATGAACCTTAGAACATTCCAGTAAGAAGTCAGTTTTCCTTAGCAAGAAAGAAAGGTAGAATGGACCAGGCTGGCACCTAGGTGTATCGACCACTATTGGAACCTGAATCTCAGGTTCATTCTGAGCCCTGCATTTGGATCTGCTCTGTTAGCAGAACTTAGAGGTGTGACCATTTGAAGTTCCAGGAATGGCCTCTGTGCTGCTGGCTGGCTCCTGCCAGTTTCCAGGAGTCCTGAGCCCTTCAGTCTACTCTGGGAACACCCACCCTGGGAAACCTGGGAGAAAAGATACAATACGTGCTGCAGAGGCAGCCACTCCTCTGTCCTGCAGAGCCTGGGCTGAGCCTGCTCTGCCTTCAAATCTTCCAGGAAGATCACACAGCGGCTTTCTGTCATTCTTGGCCTCACTGGGCTCCTGAGATCAAATTCTAGAAAGGGAAAAAGGGCCACAGGTTTCCAGACTAGTGCTAACCTTCTAGCAGGTCACTGGGGCTCCCCATCACCCCATAGATAGACCCCAGAACCTCTCTATCACAGGATTGCAACTGAAGGACTTAAGATCAGCCTGCATTCTCCCCTCAGGCCCAAGGCACAAAGGAAGGCCTACTGTTTGTCCACATAAGAGCAAGTGGGTGGTGGTGGATTGTTTTTAAAAAATGTAACAAAAGCCTGGGGTTTCCCAGCACAAGAGCTACAGGCAGCCCACAGGACTCAGCATTCTCCAGGCACCTGCCTGTTTTTGGTTCCCATGGTAACATCCTAGGTGCTCACAGGATGGTATCCAGCCATGTCTGAACACAAGAGACAGCAGTGGCAGAGGAGTTCAGCTTCCCAAGGGATGCCAGTTTCCTTTCAAAGTCCAGAGCTGACTCAGCACCTCTCAGCTCTTTCGGGAAAGGTCATGTGAGTCCTCCTGTCCCTGCTCAGTGCTATTGTGCTAACTCAGCAGCCAGGCCACCTGGACCCCTGGTGACACTGTGCAGATGAGGGACAGAGCCTTAGTCCCTCTTCTAGTTCTGAGGGAAAGGAGCAAAAGAGACCCACAAGGAAGGACTTGCAATACAGCCCAACTCCTGAGAGCCTGGGCTATGGAGCCATGAGCTTATGTTGAACGCAGAGCACAGAGCCAGCAACCTACTTAAAAGGAGCCAGGCACTGGGTGAGGAAGACATTTAGGGTGTGAACCCAGAGGTGACATTTTCCTGCCAGTGTGGAGCTTGCCTTCCATTGCTTTTCCTCCCCTTATGGACCACAGGTTACTGTTGCTCCTGCATCTTGTTAGCCTGCAGGACGGTGCCATTCCTGTGCAGGGGTTGCGGAGTTCCTCTCCTGTGTCCATCCTGCTGGCAAGCTCTTTGACTCCCATTGTCAGTAAGGGTTGGGAGCACCAGGTTAGAATGCCAGGGCAAGGCTGGAAACAGAGTCAGGCCACCGCTGTCCGGGGCAGATGCTTTGAGAGATCACTGTGTGTGGTGCCAAATTCTTCTAAAAGAGCAAAGATGCAGGGGTTGGGCAAGTTCTCGGAGCTCCTGGGATAAAGAGGTGGACAAGGTATGCATGCATATGTGAGTGCGTGCATGCATGCGTGTTTACATGCATATGTGTATTTGTGTGTATGTGTGTTGCATAAGTGTGTTTCGGTGTCCAGAGCAATCTTTTTCATTGTTTAAAGTGTTCCTTTGTGTAAACAGTACAGAGGGACCATCTCCTCTTGTCACAAGTCTCTGTGATTATAAAACATGAATTTTTCATAAAGTTCAGCTTTCTGGGAAGGCAGGTGGAATTGGAGCCAAATGACGGTCTTGGAACATGTGTGTGTTATCTCGGTTCATATCAAGTCCAGAGCTGACTGAGGGCCCAGCGCCTCTCAGCTCTGTGGGAAGGGCCGTGCGAGTCCTCCAGTCCCAGCTCAGTGCTATTGTAAAGTTGCTTGGAGGTCCCTGCTTCTTGTTCATGTAGTTAGCAGCGGTATTCTGAAAGATAATGTCATGATTTCATGGTTGTTTTATGGTTGTTGTTGTTTTCCTGTATCTGCCCTATGTTTGGAAATAAAAAGCTCTACTTTGGTCTATGAGATACTGTGTGGTTGCCAGTCATTTCCTTCTTCTGAAGTCCAGAGTTATCTGGGGAAGGTGTGAGGCAGAAGATAAAGCAGGATTATGGCTAACTTACGTTTACCTTGTTTTTAGGCAGGACTATTGCTGGTGATTGGGCTCTAGGCAGGGCATTTCAAGGTTGCTGGCTTCTTCAACAAAGAACTGGAAACAAGGCTCACACAGATCTGGAGAAGCATCAAGGTCACGTTTGAAGCAACGTGTGCGACTGTGTTTGGCTTTGGTTTTTGCACACCTCCCTTGACATAACGCACTTGGCAGCCTAGCTCCCTTGCCTCTGTGTGCCATAGTGCAGGTTGCAGAGGCATGCTCGGGATTGACAGGGGGCTGATGACTGTTTGGGGCCTCCTGTCTGGGGACTGAGGAAAGGAAGGGCTGTTTACTAGGAGGCGTGACTTGAGTGGCTCTCTATTTTGATTGATGCACGAGGCCATGTATCCTTTTTTCCTGTTGTATGTGTCCCTTCCTGTGATGCATCTGAGTTTAATCACATGCACACCCACTTGTGAATATGCCTACAATGACCAATACGGAACTCTTCCCGAAAGGTTAGTCGAAGATGTAGTTTCCCCTCATTGAGTGTGGTGGTTTGAGATTGGCCCTCATAGGCTTGCTGAATGATTGGTCCCTAGTTAGTTCAACTCTTTGGGAAGGATTAGGAGGTGTGGTCTTGTTGGAGTAGGTATGGCCATGTTATGGGAAGTGTGTCTCTGGGGGGGAGGGGTTCGAAGTTTCAAATGCCCATGTCAATCAAGCCCCTCTCTGGCTGCTGCCTGTGGATCAGGATATAAAGCTCAAGCTCTCAGCTACTGCTCCAGTGTCTGCTTCCCACCGTGACAGGCATGGACTAACCCCCTGAAACTGTAATCAAGCCCCCAGTTAAATTCTTTCTTTTATTAGGGTTGCCTTGATCATGGTGTCTCATCACAGCAACACCCAGATCCAGTTTAGGCCAGTTTTTGTCCCTTCTATTCTTATCCAGACACACCGAGAAAACACTAGAACAGAACTGTCTAAATTTGATTGCTATTAGGAGTGAGGACAATTGTTCAGAGCTGGGGAGGTATGTAGCCTGGTGCAGGGAGGGAGCCGGGGGACTCTGAGGTTGCTAGTGAACTGTTTGGAGAAGGGTGTGTGCACATGATACATTGGGTGATGGAGGTACATTTCCAAGTGCGTTATTTCAAGGGAGATGTGCAAAACCACAACCAAACATGGTCCCAGAGTACTGAACTGCCCTACGCTTGTCTGCTTCAGGATTAGTCCTCGTTTGTGCAGAGGTGGAATCCAAGGCCACTGCAACACACAAACCAGAATGAGCGTCATCCGCGAGTATCCATCTGAATGTTCTGTAGATGCCCATCACTGTCCACAGGGATGGGTGGGTAGCCTTGAAAACTTCCCAGACACACCCGAAGAGAGAGACGGGACCCCCCCAATGTGGGTACCAGCAAAGAGAACTGGGCCTTGAGACCAAATTCTTACCAATCCTATGGATCAGAGCCCTATAGCTCTCTCTGTTCTTGGGTTTGAAGATCAGCCTTCTCCACCCACAGTGCTCTGTAAGCTACAAGCAAGAAATAGGAAGAATGCAATAGTATGGCTCTTACATGAACCACATGGGGACATGGCATGTGTGTGTGAGCCTGTATGTGTGCAAGATAGAAATGCTCTGAATTGTTCTGAAATACAGTCCAGCTCACAGTCCAGAATACCATCCTGCCCATAGTGAGGTCTGAGAAGCCAGCCAGTGACCCAGGATTCACCACAGGTTAACAGACACTCCTGAGGACTCCTTTGATGCTAGTCGGACAAGAGACCACACCTGTGACAGGGAATTTACCTGAAGGAAGGTGGTCCACTCAGCCCATGGGGTCTGAAGTCTTAAATAACACAGATTCCCTCAGAGGGACTCTGGTGGGCCTTACAGCAGGAATAAGGAGTCACCTCCTGTTCTAACTGCCATCAATAACAACAATGATAATGAAGCACGTTGTCAGAATTTTGCCCACGGGGTCCTCCACCCTGGGCTTGTGTATGGGGATGGTCATGGTGTTCTATCAGGTAGCTTCCACAGTAGAGACATTCATCCATCCATGAGTCAAGAACCTCGGTGTGAAAACAGTTCCAGTAAGAAATCTGGACCCCATCTCTCTCCTTTCCATTTAGCACCTTTAGGGCACTCCACTCGCTGTAAAAGTAATATTAAACACACATGCTTTCTAAATCTACCTGGAGTGCTCGTGTGCCTGGTTGGGTGAGTCATTCATTTTTATGACTGTGACTTTTTTTTTCTAAGTCAGGTGTGAAACAATTCCCTCTGATTTCATCCATGGCTCCCAATCCCAGCAGTGACATGCCCCATCCTCTTGTGGACCGCTGGGCAAGATCAGTATCCAGATCCTTGAACAGAGTCTCTCTGCCATCAGTGCCTGCCAGTTCCGGCTGCCTCGGTGACCCTTTCAGGCACAGCTTCCCTAGGTTAGCATCCCGGGTAGAGATCTGACTTCCTGGGAAACTACCGTGGTTGGAAGGCATTGCAGCTGGTGTCTGGCTCGGGTCCTGCCCCTGCTCTGCTTTGGTTTATCCCGCGTGGCCTTCTGCTGCCAGTTTGTCTGAGAGGGCTCATCCACCCAAGAGTGTAAAGGGAAATTGCTCAAAATTGTTTTGAGCCACGACCTGGCTCATGTTGCTTGTACGTGTGTTTCTCAGCCTTGAGCATGTGCAAGTAATTGAAGCCCCTTTTCCTTTGGAAGGAGGTGGTAAGGTAACAGAAAGGGTTAGTTTAAAAAAAAAAAAATCTAAGTGCAGTGCATGTTCTGGATTGCATCCTGGAACAGCAAGAGGCCATTAGAAGGAAGCCAATGAGATGCTGTCTGGAGTCTCTTAACACGGCTATGCTGGCGTTAATGTCCCTTTGATTTTGACAAATGCCTGTGGTGTGTAAGGGGTCAGTGAAGGCTGGCGAAGGTGGTGAGAATTCTGTGCTGTTTTTGCAGGCTCACTCCAAAATTTAAAATTTATGTTTTAAAAATAGTCTTTACGGGCTTTCTTTTGCTCTTAATTTTCTTTCTTCAGAATGGTGAATCCAACAGGCTTGAACCAGCCTGATGACCACATGGCTTGAACAGCAGCATCTCCAAGGCCCTGGGCTAGTTCTCAGCCTCCCTGGAGGGACACAGTTGTGAGGACTGGATGAGATTGGACTTGATGCCCAGCATATGGTTAACAAAAACGGGACCATTTGCTCAGGACTGGCTCTATCTCCTTCTCAATCCTGCCTGGTGGGTTTGAAACAGGGTATCCCGTCCATCATCCACACTTGGCATTCTCCATCATGCTACATTACAATTCCTAAGTGTCCTGGGGAGACTAGTTGAGGGGAGATTCTAGAATCGATCAGTTCAGTTGCAGACAACCAGTCTAACTGGTTTAGGAAGAAACGGGTTTGTCATGGGTCGGTAAGTAGCTCACATAACTGTCACAGGAGTAGAACGGATGCTAAGGTTCCACGAGCATCCCTCCCTCCCCACACCCTCCCTGGGTCCGTGCTGGCCCTCCTGGCGACAGCATCAGGAGGGGGTGCTGAACCATGGCAGCTGCCAACAGAAGGGTCTCCTGGTGTCCACTGCCACTCTTAACGGTGCGTTGATGACCCTCAACACGCTGTCTCCTCCAAGTCTCCCCTCCCTTGCAGAGAATCTGAGCTGGCAAATTACATAATATCCTGAACTTTCGGACAACGGGCAAAGCAAATGGCAGCCCCACTTTACCGTTCCCGCACCACGCAAGAGCCCTTGTGAAGAGTCAAGGGTCATGACCCAGCAAATCCACAGCATCTCCATCTGGGTGTCCAATATCCATACACCCCCTTATTCCACTTTCAAACAAAATCAGCACAAGACAATTCTCCCTGGTGCACCTCCTTCCTACGGGAATGGTCTCACTCAACAGTCTCCTTGGCAATGTGTTCATTTCTCGGCTTTGCTAATTTCTGACGTCCTGATGCCTATGTACTAAATTATGAGCTAGACCACCACCAGCCTTACCACCACGCCTCTTTGTTTATGAGCAAGCACGGGGGGAAGCTGGAGGTAGAGGGGGACTGGTGGGCACAGGGTGAACTCCTTCGTTCACCCATTAAGAGCCCTCCAACGTGGGTGACTGTTGAGAACATTCCTAGGTCTCAGAGGCTTGCAGGGGTGGGGTGGGAGGGGTGGCTCTGTTGGAGTGTTTGCCTAATTATGGGAGAGATTCTAGATTCAATCCCCCAGCAAAATAATAAGAGATTATGAGCTTCTATTGTGTGTCAGGAAAGAAGAAGAAGAGGAGGAGGGTAGACAAGACTCATGGCAGTGTCGGTCTTCCTTGAACCCTTGCTCTACATCGCTGTGGGGTCCCATGGTGAGAAAAAGGTACCAGGTTGTATCAGAGAGCTCTGCAACTAAACCCATGACCAAACTTCATACAAGGGTAGGAAGAAGAAACCACAGCACGCACATGAGCACTTTGAAAGATACACATGATATGCACCATAGACAATCACATACTCACGCTATTCAACCCCTGCATGCTTGCATTCACACAGACTACACATGTATCCACACACCTTACACACACACACACCAAATCCCATAGACATATGCACATGTATGTCATGCACCCATCATGTCATACAAACACAAGCTCTTCACAGATGCAAACCTGCATATACTATACACAAGCATACACCGTGGACATATACACATGCTTATACACATACATGTAAGTATACACATCCTCCCACTGCACAAATGCACGTGTACAATGCACATATTACCTTAATACCATACCACACTTCGTGCCATACACAGATACTACTGAATTGCTTACAGTTGCAGACTGGAACTCAACACACGCAACCATCATGTATATAAATCACACACAGGCACATATCCACACGTGCTTACAGACACGCACAGATGTGTGCATGTAACTCAGTCAGTCACTGAACTTGGGAGCCTCACGGGTTCTGGGCACACATTTCTGGGAGATCCTGCTTCAGTGCTGGGATTTATTAAGTCAATACCGCAGAAGCTAGAAAGTGAAGTTGGAGTCATTGTTCTGTTCCAGGCATTGTGATAATTTAATGATCACTCTGAGCTGTGGGAGAGGAGCTAGGGGGCATTCTGCAGGAGCCAGAAGGCATTAGGGCTCCATGCAGTTAGAGCCAGCCTCTGAACAGCCACAGGCAGAAATTTGGACTCCAGTGATATGCTGGGTTATGAACAAAGAGAAGGCATTTCACAAACCAACCACCTCCTTGCCATCAACTTTTGTTAAAAAGGCATGTTCTATCCCAATGACACCCCACAGTCGGAACAGAAAACATCTTTCATTGTGACATGTATTGAAATCTGAATGTGTCCTGGAAATGGGAGCAGGAGGGAAGGAGCCCTGAACTCCATGGTAATCCGTGCCAGCCTTCATTAAATGATAAAGCAGCACCAACAGCTGCTAGATGCTTCCACATAGAGAACTGCATGGTGCTGTACCTGATTCTGGCCATGGCTGTCAAAGATGGAAACGGCTAAGAACCAGGCATGATGGCTTGTTCTCATAATCCCAGCTCTTGTCATGAGAATCGCCATGAGTGCTAGGCAAGTTTGGGCTACAGAGTGAGACACTGTCTCAACAAAGCAACAAACAAATGTTTAAAAGAGAAATGCAGTCTCACGGCCATGATCTGAAGGTGGCTTAGTAGCCCTCCAACTCTGCCTTCTACTGACCTGTACAAGAGGTAGCAAAGCAGATCCTATTCCTATCTTGCCACCTGCACCATCCCCAGACCACCAGCTACCAGGAATTGTGAGACCTTATGGATGGTAAGCAGAGCCAGGACATCTGGGACAGGTTTTTCTACCCCTGAGAGCCTGGTAGGTTACCTGGTGGCTGCCCAGGGTTAGGAAGGACTCTGAGGTTGTGGTAAGGAAGGAGCTGGCAGCTGTCTTGAAAATGGCAAAGGGACATGCCTGCTCTTCCTCTGGCCTTCATTTCTTTCTGGTGCTGGCTTTCCTATAAGTCTGGGTCTGTAAACTCATGGACTTGCAGACTCTAGGCAGAAAACACCAACGAGTAGGCCAGATTCAGTGGAAGCCACCACCGCAGGGAGGCGGGATCTGTCCCCGCCATGTGAATGTGTGGAGTGTGTATGATGGTTTCCCAGTCATTCAAGATTCCAGAGTTCAATGTAAGGACCATTTTTTGAAAGTCACTATTCATTTGTTTGTCCTGTGAGTGCAGGTGTGTGCTGTAATGTACATATGGGGTCAGGGGTTGACTTGAGGAGTTGGTTCTCTCCTTCCCCCATTTCTGAGGCAGGGCCCCCTTGTCATCTCTCGCCCTTTATTTCTTTCCATTTTCTCTTGTTCTTTCCAGTTTTTAAAATTCTTCTCTCATACATTATACCCTGACCAAAGTTTCCCCTTCCTCCACTCCTCCCAGCTTCCCCCACCTACCGTGTCCCCCAGATCTACTCCTCTGTGCCTTGTAAGAAAAGAGCAGGCTTCCCAGGGCTATCAACCAAACATGGTATGACAAGCTACAATAAGACTGGGCTAGAAGAGGCGACCCAGTAGGAGGAAAATGTTCCCAAGATCAGGGGAACCAAAGACACCCCCACTCCCACTCTTAGGCGTCCCGTAAGAACAACCATAACATATATGCAGAGGACGTTGCTCGGACCCATGCAGGCTCTGTGGTTGCTGCTTTTCTGTCTCTGTGAGTTCATATAAACCCTGCTTAGTTAATTCTATAGGCCATGTTCTGGTGTATCCTTGACCCGCTGGTTCCTTCAGTCCTTCCTCCCCCTCTTCCACGGGGCTCTTTGAGTTCTGTCTAATGTTTGGCTATGGGTCTCCCCACTTTCTCCCATCAGTTGCTGGATGAAGCCTCTCTGACGATAATTGGGCTAGCCTCTGATCTATGAGGTATAGCAGAATGTCATTAGGATTCATTTCGTTGACTTTTTTTGTCAGTTGTGTTTGGTTACATCCTAGGTCTTTGCCCTCTCCAGCCTCTGGTTCCTGGCCATCTAGGCAGTGTCAAGTGTGGGCTTCCTCTTGTGGCATGGGCCACACGTTGGACCAGTGATTAGGTGGCTTTTCCCAAAAGTTCTGTGCCACCATTTCCCCCCAGCACACCTTGCAGACAGGACAAATTGTAGGTCAAAGATTTTGTGGCTGGGTTGGTGTCTCAGTCCCTCTACTGGAAGCCTTGCCTGGTTACAGAAGATGGCCTGTGTACATTGACGCAGGGGACAACTTCCTGAACAGAACACCGATAGTGCAGGAACTAAGAAAAACAATCAAGAAATGGGACTTCACTAAACTGAAAAGCTTCATTAGGACAAAGTAGCAGCTTACAGAATGGGAAAATATTTTCACCAAATCCACATCTGCCAGAGGGCTAATTTCCAAAATGTATCAAGAACTCAACAAACTAGACATCAACAAACAAAACAAACCAATTAAAAATGGGGTAAGGATCTAAACAGAGACTTCTCAACAGAGGAATCTCAAACAGCTGAGACACACTTAAAGAAATGTTCAACATCCTTAGCCATCAGGGAAATGCAAATCAAATTTGAGATACTTTGAGACTCTATCTTCCACCTATCAGAATGCCCAAGATCAGAAACACAAGTGACAGCTCATGCTGACAAGGATGAGGAATAAGGGGAATACTCCTCCACTGCTGGTGGGAGTGCAAACGTGTACAGCCACTTTGGAAATCAATATGGTGGTTCCTTGGAAAATTGAGAAACAATCTACCTCAAACCCAGCAATACCATCCCCGGGCATATACCCAAAGGATGCTCAATCATACCACAAGGATACTTGCTCAACTATGTTTGTGGCAGCATTATTCATAATAGCCAGAAACTGGAAATAACCTAGATGCCCTTCACCTGAAGAATGGGTAAAGTAAATGTGACATTTACACTGTGGAGTATTATATAGCAGTTAAAAATGACATGATGAAATTTGCAGGGAAATGGATGGAATTAGAAAAAAATCATCCTGAGTGAGTTAACCCAGGTCCAGAAAGACAAACATGGTATGTATTCACTTTTAAGTGAATATTAGCTGTAAAGTAAAGAATAATTAAGTTACAACCCACAGACCCAGAGAGGCTCAAGGTGAGATACATGGATCTCCTTGGGAAAGGAAAATAGAACAGATTTTGCAGGTGGACTGGGGGCATGTGGGGATGGAAACAGGAAGGATAAGATTGATGGAGGGAGAGAGTACTGGGAGAGATGACTGGAATTGGGGGAAAATTGGGGAAACCTGCTGGAAACTCCCTGGAATCTATGAGGGTCACCCTAGCGAAGACTCCTAGTGATGGGGGATGTGAAGCCTGAACCACCCCTTGTCATTTCTACCCCGAGTCCTCCAGGCTTGCTCTCCATGGGCTTCCTGCTGATTCTCCAGTCTCTGACTCCCATCTTCCTGTGGGAGTGCTGGGATTATAGATGCTCACAACCACATTCAGTTTTACCCATGGGCTCCATGGATGGACCTCAGGTCATCAGGCATGTACAGCAAGTGCTCTTACACACTGGGCCATCTCCCAGGCCCAGTGATAACAAATTTAAATACCTAAAATAAGCATGTATACTATATGCATGTATGTCTCCATACTGGTATGACCCATAAGGTGTTGCTCTGCAAGGTTTGTTTTCAATAATCCAAAAAGATTCCCCTTAGAGCTAAACTTCCACGTGAGACCCACAGGCCATGAACTTGTTAAGTCTCCCAGTCAACTTTCAATCTCTTCCCCACATATCCAGGGGTCATAAGCAAGTCCTTTAGGATCTCATCAAGCCTTACAATGACTCTTCCCCGTGGCTCTTCCTTCCTGTAGCTAAAAATTTAGGCTCAGAAACAGTACTTACTGACTTGTTCAAGGTTGCACAGCACACACCCAAATCAAAATTAATCCTTTGTGATTTTCAAATCTTGGGGTTTTATGGGTAGAAATTCTATGACACAATCAGCAACATTCAGTGGAAAACCCAAAGGCAGGTGCCTGAAGCCTGGGAGGAGCCCATTTTCACATCTAGATCCACTGTGACATTCCCTTTGTTCCAGAGGATTGCAATTTGACCCGCTGTAGTGTGTAACCTGGCAGACATTCTTGAGCTGGACCTGAACTTGCAGTCCTGTAAGGGCAGTCTTCTGGCTGCAGTCCATCCCATCGACTGTCCTGAAGGACCTTTGCTTTGGGGTTTTTTAGAAGATGGGAGAGACAGAAAGGCTCTGAAAAGTGTCTCTCCCATCTGGTCCCCATTAGGGTGCTGTTAAATTTTTCATGCTCTTCATTGTAGCAACAAATAAAAGCAGAACGAATCTCTTTGTTAAGGGGTCCCCGACTGACATCACTGATGATTAAGTGGCAGGCATATTTTCTCATGACTAAAGCCGACCAGTCCTGTGGGAGGTTTGGAAAGAGAACAGGTTCCCACCATGAAGATGAGTGGGAAGAATTTTGAAGTTGGTGGAGGTGGTGAAAAATGACAGCTCTGGGGATTGGGATGGGAAAGAAGTCACTCCTCAATGGTCTCAGCCCTGGAGATGACAAAGGCTTAGTATCTATCTATATGTATATGTCTATTCATCCACTCAATAACCCATCCATTAATCCATTCATGCACATCATCAGCCAACCCACCTCTCCATGCATGCATGCCTACATACATATACACTAGCCAACCCATTCATCCAACCCCCTACATGTAGTGAGATAGTTCTGTGGCACTGACCACGCCCATTGGGGGGTGGAGCCATGGGCGGAGTGACCTGTGGAAGGAGGTCGGAGGGGGCCAGGAAAGGCGCTCTCTTTCTGGCGTGACTCGGACAGGAGAGGATCGGGTTGAATTTCCTGGTGTTCATCTGTCTAGGTTGTAAGTTATTTCTCCCTGAATAAACATCTATTCAGCCTATTTGTTTATCCTGATCCTTATTTACTGCGATACCTACACACACACCAGCCACATACATCCACACCTCCATCCACCCATCTACTCATCTATCCAACTCACTCTTCTAGCCAACAGCATAAAACCATTCATCCATCTACCCATGCACCTATTCATTCATCTACCTACTAACTCATCCATTCATATATTCATCCATCTCTTTATTCACTTATTCATCCACCCACCGACTCATCCACTCATCCATACACCCACCCATTCCTTCATCTACCCACCATCCCATTCGTTTACTCATCCTCTACTTGTCTACCCATTTATTCACTGACTTGTTCCATTCATACACATATGTATACATGTACTACCCTTGCTTTGTGTTGTTGTTTTGTTTTTGTTTGTTTTTCAAAGAAGAATTTCTCTGTATAACACCATGACCCAGATGAACATTCCTGGGAACACCCAAAGATTTTCTTTACCACAGAGACAGCTGCACGCCCATGTCCATCACTGCTCTGTTCACAACAGCGAGGGAAGGAGGCCCCCACTTTCAGGCATCTGTGCATGCTCTCTCCCCAATGTGCTTGGACGAGAGCCACTTAGGAGCTCGTAGGAATGAATGCCTCAGAGCATCAAGCTAGCTTCACCGAGCCTATGGAGGGACTTGAACACTTGTAGTTTAAACCCCTCCCCTCAGTGTGTGCCACATTTCTAGCATGCCATCTCGTTCGGCTTCACTGCCCTTTTTCCGTACAAAGGAAGTGAGGCTCAGCAAGTTAAGCTTGCTAACTTAAGAAGGAAACCAAGGGCTGCAACTGACAGTGGCCAGACTCTCCTGCCTCTGTCAGTGGCCACTGTTGGGCTTGCTGCAGGTGAGGTCTGGCCCACACAGCCTCTTCTCTGCTTGGCATTTTAGGGGCGTCCCCTGGTGACAACAGGGAGGACTTGTCCTAGGCTCACCTGAGGCTGCTCCAGGCGGAGGTGATGAATGTAGTGGGCTTTATCTGTTAAAGTTGAAATTGTTAAATGAGAGCATAAATATTTAACTATCTGCAGTGACTACTCGCTACATAACAATTTTAAGTGCGGCTTCAATACAGAGTAATTATGACATAAACATATCACTGGGAGCCAAGTCTCATGCCTTCTTCCTGGGGCCAGATGCTTTTGCTCTCCCTACGAGGCTGCTTCCCACTATGTACTCCAGAGAGGTTGTGTTTGCATCATCCTCTATCATGGCAGGGCTTCCAGAGCATGGAAGGAGACACATGCCAGCTTGTCCATGGTCCTCTCACACCATTAATGGCTGGCACTGAATGCTTCATCTCACACTTCTTTGAGTCACTGATGGCTCTACTCTGTCCTTGTGTTAGACTCTTCCTATGTTGCTGTGACAAAATACCCAACACAGCAACTTAAAGAGAGAAGGTTTTATTCAGGGTCACAGTTTAAGGGTACACAGTCCATCATGGCAGGGAAAGCATGGCAGAGGGTACACAGTCCATCATGGCAGGGAAAGCATGGCAGAGGGTACACAGTCCATCATGGCAGGGAAAGCATGGCAGAGGGTACACAGTCCATCATGGCAGGGAAAGCATGGCAGAGGGTACACAGTCCATCATGGCAGGGACGGCATGGCAGCGGAAGTGTGAGGTGGCTGGTCACATGGCATCCACTGTCGGGAAGCAGAAAGAGATGGGTGCTGTGCTCAGCTCACTTTCCCATTTCTGTGCAGCCCAGGACCTCAGCCCATGAAATGGTGCTGCCCACACTCAGCATGGCTCTTCCTCCTCAATCAACCTGTTCTAGAAACTTCCTCACAGACATGCCCAGAGACTAATCTGGAGATTTCTTCACAGGCATGCTCAGGGGCTTGTCTCCTCAACGTTCTAGATCTTGTCAAGTTGACAATATTAATCATGGAGGTCCCTCAGTGCCTGGTTTGGGGGATCTGTGTTGCCCCTCCTTTCCATTATAGATGTGCCTTTGCTGAGGCATCTCCCTCTTTCCAAAGCAGGACATGAGCAGTCATGCTGTTTCACACCCATGTCTATGCCATCTTCCCGGATGCTGCCTCCTGCTCTGGTCCAGCCTAAACCCTTCTCTGCAAGCTGCCATCTTGCTCACCAACAACCAGTAACAGCAGAAACACTTCTTGGGAGAGACCTGCAGCTGTAGCACATCATGGCCCCCCTTAAGAAACAGCTGTGGGACCTGCTACTTCCATGTCAGGCTTATTCTTTCCCAAACACTTTCAAGACAGCGTCGCCAGAACCCTGAGACAAACTCCAAGAACTGTCTTCAGCAGGATGGAAACGTGCACTGGCTTTGTGTGAGGAGCCTGCAGTTGTCTATAATGGTTAGAGATCAGGGACCAAAGGAAGGTGTCAACACTTGGGGGTGGAAGGAGCCATGTTCAGATCATGACGGAAGACATGAGAACTAACTACGACAGCAGCAGCTGTGATGGCTGACTCTCAATATACCAGGCACAGAAATACTGTCAACCCTGCAGGGCATCCGAGAGGAGGCAGCTGTTCTTACCCCCTGTGGTGGTTTCAAATAAAATGGTCCCCAAAGGGAGTGATTGGAGGTATGGCTTTGTTGGAATAGGATTGGCGTTGTTAGAGGAAGTGTG
The DNA here is from genome assembly GCF_943737965.1 of Phodopus roborovskii. NCBI lineage: Eukaryota > Metazoa > Chordata > Mammalia > Rodentia > Cricetidae > Phodopus > Phodopus roborovskii. Next base: position 5,293,828 of record NW_026126516.1, on the reverse strand, counting down.
TCACTGTGGAGGCGGGCTTTGAGGTCTCATATATGCTCAAGCGATGCCCTGTGAGTCAGTTCACTTCCTGTTGCCTTTGGATCAAGATATAGAATTCTCAGCTCCCTCTCCAGCAACATGTCTTCCTGCACACCAGCATACTCCCAGCTCCCCACCATGGCGATAATGGACTAAATCTCTGAAACTGTAAGCTGCCACCTCAACTAAATGTTCTCCTTTGTAAGAGTTGCCATGGTCATGGTGTCTCTCCCCAGCAATAGAAACCCTAACGAAGGCACAAACCCTCATTACACAGATGGGGGAACCAAGGATGCCTTTGATTCCTGCTCTTTCTAACCCAGATCTTCCCAGCATCCTCCAGTCTCTCCCTTTGCCTGACACAGTTTCTGGGGTGTTCCCTGTGGGAACAGAACCCTGAGATGACCTATACTTGCCCCAGGGCCCTGTTGAAGCACAAAGGGCAAGTTGAGAGTCTGCTAGTCCTCTGTTCCATGGCTTGGTTCATCTCCAGCATTGTAGTCAGCCCTTCTCTCCCCAAACTATCCAGCCCACAGCCCCCCAACTCTCCCTGGGGGACAGTTTTACTCCCCAGTCCTGAAAGCATCTAGTAATGTCTGGGGACATTATTAATTGTCACAGCTGGTGAGGGTTGTTGCTGGCATCTGCTCGGTAGAGGCTAGGGATGCTGTTAAATGTCCAACAATGGGTAAAGAACCAGGCAGCCCTGCAGGCCAAGTACCCAGTCTGAGAAGCCCTGCTCCAGGCTTGGGGTCCAGCTTTGTCCCTGTCTGATCCACTCCTGGTCCCTAATGTGGACATTCTAGTTTTGAACTCCTCCTTGACTAGAACCCCCAGAGCTCATTCCTCACTCCACCTCAGGCCAGGGTCAGCTCTTGCTGACCCTGGTAGCTTGGTTGCATGGTCACCTATTTCCTGTGCTGGTACCACATGCCACCCCCACCCTGTGCAGAGGGACCAATCAATATGGGCCTCCCTCCTGCAGGGCTACAAAGGCAGAGCTTGGATAAGTATGTAGGCTACCATGGCCAACCTCTGCTAAGACACCAAGAGACCCCCATCTCCTGGGTAGAGGTCTTCCTACCCCAGGACACAGTGTCTGGCCTAGCAGATACCACCCACCCACTTTTACTGAAGCATTAATTTTAGGCACCCAGAGGCTCCGTCCCTTAGAGTCCCGGTGTGGGGGCGAACCTGGCAGGAGAAAAAAAGGTTCTGTGACCCATGCCTAAAAATACAAGTATTGTCCAATTGTCAAACATCATTCAGCTGTGACAGCTGACTGCCTGACACAGACAACAGGCCCCCAGCAGCGGGGCTGGCTCCCTGGGAGCCTTTCACTGTGGACATTAGGATGGATCTAGGCCGGCCTTTGACAGACAGCTTCCGGCCTCAGTGCTCTGGGTTCTGGGCTGGGATGCAGGCTGGCTCTGGATCCGTGGGAAGGAGAAAGGCACTGGGCCCCCACTCAGCTGGTCCCCTTTCTTCAGGCTTCCACCCCCCCTCCCCACTGAGATGCCCCACTTGTGAGTGGAATGCAACTTTCAAAGTACATTTCTGCTGGAGTGGAGGCCTGGAGGTTATGTCCACACAGACTCCCTCAACTTGGGTAGCCCCCTTCCCATCTCATCTACAGGAGGAGAGGGATGTGAGTCAGACAGAACCATCCCCACCCCTACCACTCCCACCCATGATCACTACCCCTCCCCCCACCCCCACCCCCATCTGTGCCCTGCAAAATTTAGCCCTGTCTTTTGGGCTTTGAGAGGTCCTCTCTTTCACGAAGGATTACCCAGGTTTTTTCCTTCTCTGTCAGGGCTCGCACCAACCACAGTGGGCCCAGTGGCCTGTCTGCGGGGCTCCCAGGGGACTTCAGCAATATGCATGCACTTAATATTCCTATTCTCAGCAAGGTGGGCCTTGAGCAAATTCCATGAGGTGTCAAGAACACCAGCTCGGATCCCAACTCTGCTCCTAGGAGATCCTGTGGCCTTGAGGGTGACTGTCTCCCTGCCTCGATCTTCCTGCTTTTTAAAGGACCCACTCCTGGCATGCTGGCACAGACCGCAAGCCCAGGACGCAGGAGGCTGAAGCAGGATTTTGAATTTGAGGACAGCTTGAGCTCCACAGAGAGACCCTGACTAAGGCAGGGAGGTCTCAACACCTCAATTGTGGGGCTCTTGTGACTTTTAAATGCCGAGAACACCACCACCATAGCCACCCGAAATGCTGGCTGCCACTGTCACCCGAAGAGTGAGGCTATGCCATCAGGCTTGAGTCTGAGGTCTGACGCCACCGATAGTGGGGTTTAGGGGGTACACCCCCGAAAAGGAACAATGTCATCCTAACCAGTTCTTCAGAAGGTGACGATACTTGGAGAGGAGGCTGGGTTCTGACTCTAGCATTCCTGTTATCTATAAGAAGATGGTCGTGACAATGGAGGCACCTGCTGGGATCCTGAGCACAAGTGGGGACCCTTAATCACTCGCAGAGGCTCGAAGAGAGTCATGGAATGGACACTCCCTCCACAAGTCCCTCAGGAGAACTGAGGCCCACTGAAGCCTCGGTTTGGATTCTAACCTGGCTGGCTCAGGAACAACCCCCTGTGGTCGGAAGCCGGTCAGTTTGTGGAGGATGGGGGATAGGGGGATGGGAGATGGGGATAGGAGGATGGGGGTGAGAACTTTTGTGCTTCAGCCAGATACTGTGAGGACTGTAGCTGGCAGAGGCAAGTCACGGTGGCACCCTGAAGGACTGAAATGGACGGACTGTGGCCCTGAGACCTCCCGTCAGACCAGCTGGAGGGCTTGCTAGGGAACCACCCATGCAGGGGAAGGCCACTTTGGGGGCGGGGCTAGTGGAGGAAGATGTGGGTTTTCTGGGCAAGGGAAACAGACTCAGGGATCATGTTGGAAGCAACAGGTTCTCTCCTAGGCTTTTGCTATAGGGTAGGCCATGCTGAGCACCAAGAAACACGTCTATCTCTGTGTTCCTACCTTCACCCCACATAAGCTGGGGAGCTAGGAGGCTGCCTGGATCAGACGGCCATCCACGCTCACCCAGTGTCAGACCCAGGATTTGTTACTGATTCTTCTGTGCATTGGATCCCTGGGACAATCAGCTTCATGGTGGAAACGGAATCCGCCAAGCTCACAGTGAACCCACTCACACTCCACCCACCTGTGACCTTCCAGAAGCTGGCTTTGTTTGGGTGGTTACACTTGCAGGAAAATAAACAATAGCCCTGGAGACCAGCTAAGCATCCTAACTGGGGGTGCGCTTCACCTTGTCACTGTCCCCCCAGGCTCTGAGCATGGAAGGTCCCCAGACCAGCATCTCCAGAGAGCCCCCAGGGCCTTCCCGCCATAGACTACATAGACTACGCTCTGTTAATTGGCCTTTCATGCTCTCCCCCATCTCTCTCTTGCATAATGACTGTGACATCCCCAGTGTCGTCCCCGCCCCCTGGATCAGTGCTTCATTTGAACTTTCACCTCTGGGTCCACAGGTGCTAGGACCAGCAAAAACAATGGCAGAGCTGTGCAAGCCCCATGTTGAGTGCCAGTGTGGGGAGTGGGAGGTCAGCCGGGCTTCCCAGAGGAAGTGACAGCTGATAAACCCCTGGATGAGTGGCATGTTAGCCAGAGAACAATTTTTACGTGAGTGTCACTTTGCCACTGCTGCTCTTAGGTTATATGAGGGATAGAAGATTAGAAGAAGTCATGGGTGTTTGTGACTTCATCGTTTCTGACAAACCCAAGTTCAGAGGCTGCTTCACCTGCAGGAAGATATTAGAGCACACTGAGGGGCACCAAGAGTTATATGAGGGTGGGTACACACACACACAGACACACACACACACACAGACACACACACAGACACACACACACAGACACACACAGACACACACACACAGACACACACACACAGACACACACACACAGACACACACAGACACACACACACACACAGAGACACAGACACACACACAGACACACACACAGACACACACACACAGACACACACACACAGACACACACACACAGACACACACACAGACACACACACAGACACACACACACACACAGACACACACAGACACACACACACACAGACACACACACACAGACACACACACACAGACACACACACAGACACACACACACAGACACACACACAGACACACACACACAGACACACACACACAGACACACACACAGACACAAACACACAGACACACACACACAGACACACACACAGACACACACACAGACACACACACAGACACACACAGACACACACACACACAGACACACACACACAGACACACACACACAGACACACACAGAGACACAGACACACACACAGACACACACACAGACACACACACACAGACACACACACACAGACACACACACACAGACACACACACAGACACACACACAGACACACACACAGACACACACACACACACAGACACACACAGACACACACACACACAGACACACACACACAGACACACACACACAGACACACACACAGACACACACACAGACACACACACAGACACACACACACAGACACACACACAGACACACACACACAGACACACACACAGACACACACACACACAGACACACACAGACACACACACACAGACACACACACAACACACACACACAAACACACACACAGAGACACACACAGACACACACACACAGACACACACACACACAGACACACACACAGACACACACAGACACACACACACAGACACACACACACAGACACACACACACAGACACACACACACAGACACACACAGACACACACACACACACACACAGAGACACAGACACACACACAGACACACACACACAGACACACACACACAGACACACACACACAGACACACACACAGACACACACACACACAGACACACACAGACACACACACACAGACACACACACACAGACACACACACAGACACACACACAGACACACACACAGACACACACACAGACACACACACAGACACACACACACAGACACACACACAGACACACACACACAGACACACACACAGACACACACACAGACACACACACACACAGACACACACACAGACACACACACACAGACACACACACAACACACACACACAAACACACACACAGAGACACACACAGACACACACACACAGACACACACACACAGACACACACACACAGACACACACACACACAGACACACACACACACAGACACACACACAGACACACACACACAGACACACACACACAGACACACACACACACACGTGTATATATCATATATATGATGTGAAACATGTCATTTATCATATATGATAGATAAATAGACCAGAATTATGTGAGGGTAGATAGGTATTGGGTAGGTGAATAGATTAGATACGTGCATAGATAGAGGATACATGCATACACATGTTCGTGTGTGTGTGTGTGTGTGTGTGTGTGTGTGTGTAGAGGCCAGAGGATAATCTCTGATGTCATTCCTCAGGAGCTTGTTTTTTGAAGCAGAGTCTGTCATTGGGCCCGGAGCTCCCTGGCTGAGCTAGCCTGGCTGACCACCAAGCCTCAGAGAATTTTGGAGCCCAATCCCCGCTTCCAGCCCCCCCCCCCCAGTGCTGGGATTACAAGCACAGGCAGTCACCATTGCCTTTTCCCTGACCAGGGCTTAGCTATGAGACATAGACTCAGAGAGCCTTGGGCCTGAGCCTGTCTTACCACATTTGATGTCAGTATGTTGGTCTCATCGCTCACCTTTGATTCTGGGTTTGCTAAGGATGCCCCTGTTGTCCTGTATGAGAAGCCCTGTGCCAGCCTAAGGAGGGTGAGAGATAAACTGGGGTGCTCCCTCTGCCCCTAGCCTGCTTTCAAAGCTGGGCTGACTTGACTGTGGAAAACACAGCATGGCACCCGGCACCCAGGTGGAGCTGGGAAGAGGCCTGGAGGGCTGATCTGACCCCTGGGGAGGCCGAGCACCCAGAGGACCCAAGCGGATAACTAATCCTATTTTGAAGCCTTCTGCTTCCCTAATTGCAGGCAAAGTAGGTTGCTGGCCTCTCCTGACCTCTCTCCTTGCAGGAGGCTGTAAATCCTGCCAACCAGTGATCAGATAAAAAGCGTTTGCTTGTGAAGTTTTAGCATTCTCTAGAACAAAAAAAAAAAAAAAAAAAAGGCAACCCTTTGGTCCCTCATCTTGTGTCACGATAACGTCAGGCCTCAGTGCGGAGCAGATTGGAGATCATAGGAACAGCTGCTGGAAGGGAGAAGATAACAGGCATCAAACAAAGGGGGTTGGACTCAGTCGAAAATCCCAGCTCCATCTCGGTCCCTGATTAACTCACTTAGCTTCACAAATCTGATTTGGGCACCAAAGGAGAGAATCAAAACCAGACACCGACATGAAAGGCCATGCTCTGTTTGGTTTGTGTTTTTGTATGTGTGAGAGCCTTTCCATGACAATAAATGAGAATGTGTTCCCAAGAGGAGTTCTACTTCCAACAAGGTGAAACCGTTCAGGGAGCCATCGTTCCAAGCAGCAAGTATTGTCATTTTGCTGCATTGGGAATATTTTGCCAAAGGGTATAAAGTTTCCAGTCTACAAACAGGTCTGGGATGGATTTCCTTTCTTTCTTTCATCTCTCCCTTCCCTCCTCCTCTTCTTCCTCATTGTGAGCTTCACAGGTCCTCCAACTCACGTCTTGGTCAACGACAACCTTGAAGCTTTGATTCTCCTGTCCCCAGCTTCCCAGTGCAAGCGTGTGTCACCCCTGGTTTATACAGTACTGGAGATGGAGCTTAGGGCTTCAAGCATGCAGGCAAGCGCTAAATCAACTGCTGGCCTACATCTCCAGTCTTGAGGCCTGGGGTTCCACTGGCAAGGACAATCTTGTTCACCACTCCATCTCTAGCCACTGGCACAAATATGACACATAGTAGATGGTCACCCAATATTTGTTTGACAAATTAATTAACCCATATCCTCAAATATCCCTCTGGTGGTTTGAATAAGAATGGTCCCCACAGGCTCAGATATTTGCATGTTAAGTCATCAGGGGGCGGTACTATTTAGAAGGTTAGGAGGTGTGTGGTCTGGTTGGGGTAGATGTTGGGGTAGTATGTTACTGGGGATGGACTTTAGGGTTTCAGACACCCAAACCAGACCCAGGGGCCTTCTCTTTTCCTGCTGCCTGAGGATCCAGATGTAGAATTCTCAACTTCTCCATGCCCGTGTCTGCCTGCACGCCTCCTGCTTCCCACCATGATGATAATGGACTAAACCTCTGAAACTGTAAGCAGGCCCAATGAAATGTTTTCCTTTTTTAAGAGTTTCCATGGTCATGGTGTCTCTTCACAGCAACTGAACACAGAGTAAGACAACACCTGTTAGGTTTATTATCCATGGGACAAGCATTTCAGAGTCACAGGAGGCTACTATAACAAAATACTATAGGCTGATTGGCTTGTAAACAACAGAAGTATGTTTCTCATAGTTATGGAGGCCAGAAGTCCAAGATCCCCATTGGACTGGTTTCTGGTGAGATCCTTTTGGCTTACTCTAAACTCACATGGCAGAAGGAATGAAGAGCCTCTTCTCTTCTACCCCTTTCTCCATTCATGAGGACTTCACCACATTAGACGTAATCTCTTCCACCTCTGGGACAGTTTGTATTTGGAGTGTACCCTGAAGCCCCTCCCCCTTTTAAGTTTAGTCCACAAGCTGGTGCTATTAGAAAGATTGAAGGATTTTTTACAAGTAGGGCCCGCCCAGTGGGGGGGGGGTCTTCTGTTCAGTGGGGGAATGCCATAAAGGGTCTCCATAAAGGGTCTTCCTTATGGCATGTCCTCTTCCTCTATTTCATACCCAGCCTTAAGGTGACAGACCAGACTTTACATCGCGGGCTTCTGCCATGATGGGCCATCATAAACTCAAATCAATGGGGCCAATTAATCATGGGCTGAGATCTTCAAAACTAGGAGCTAGCACAGTCCTTCTCTCTTTATAAGTTGATTTATCCTGAGTATTTGTCACAGTAGTAGAAAACTAATTTACATAACCTTCTAATACCATGACCTTAGGAGTTAGGATTTCAGTGTGCAAATCTGGAGAAGCATTAAAAATTCAGGCCATAGTTCACCCCTATATCAATGGAAATCCCTCAAATGCTTGTGTCTGCTGTATATAAACTTCAGAACAGACCTTCATCTAAAATTCCCAAGTCAAGCTGTGTCCAACTTGGTGTCCCGGAGGAATCTGCTTCCTCTTGTGGGTTGAGTCATCTTCTCACACGGAGACACAGTACTCTTCAGTTTACCCCATCACATGCAGGCATCAAACATATACTGTGGACACTGCTGGAAGGCTTGGATGTAGGAAGGACAGCTACATAGCCAGTCTGAGGCTGTAGCCTAGGCCACATGAGATCTTGTCTCAAATAAATTAGTAAACCAGGGGACAGGGAGTGAGAAAAAGGGTAGTAACCCAACAGGCAATGGAAATCAGACCTGCACACACCCAACCTACCATGGAAGCTAAGAGTGTTCGGAATAACACAGCCACAGCACCTGACCTCCAGCACTCTGGAGGCAAAAGCAGATTCTCCACAAGTTCAAGCCTAGCCTGGTCTACATAGAGAGTTCCAGGACAGCCAGCACTACAAAGAGACTCAATTTCAAAACAAAAACAAAAACAAAACAAAACAAAACAAGAAAAGAAAAAAGAATATAATACTATGATACAAAGACCCTCAAGATAGCTCAGCAGGTAAAGGTGCCCAGCACCAAGCCTGACAATCCAAGTTCAATCCCTAAACCCACACGCTTGAAGGAGAGAGCTGACTCCATCCTCCACACACATGCACCTCCATACACACACATACATGTACATATACACACACCAGGTAACTCGTAATAAAAAGGCAATGGATGGCACAAGACACAAACTAAACTAGAATGTCAAAGCCTGAAACAATAATGAGAAACAACTCAATCTGAAATAGAAGCGTCATCTTAGATAAGCAGAAAAACTCCACAGAAACATTAGCAGATATCTGAAGCGAAATAGGTGAGTAGCAGGAACACATTTTTTTAAAATTACATTTATTTTAGTCTCTGTGTGCCTGTGTTGGTGCCGATATGCCATGGCACATGTGTGGAGGTCAGAAGACAGCTTGCACGGGACAGTTCTCTCTTCTACCACGTGAGTCCTACCTAGGGAAGGAACTCAAGTCATCAGGCTGGGTGGCAAGCGCCTCTACCTGCTGAGCCATTGCACTGGCCTGAGGTTTTTAAGGATTTGAGAGCAGTAAAAATGGTCCAAGAAGAGCGAGTGTGCAGATAAGAGATGAAACAACAATGGAAAGTGAAAAATAAATCATACAAGAACACCTTTTAAAGGAAAAAAAAAAAAAAAAAACCAAGATTGCTCAAAGTGCCCTGCATACCTAAGGGTACTAACCGAAAACAGCAATACCCAAACAGTCTTTCAAAATCACCACCTTCAAGAGAACAGGTACTAGGCTGGCATAGGTGTGCACAACTTTAACCCCAGCATTCGGGAGGCAGAGGCAGGTGGATCTTTGTGAGTTCTAGGCCATCCTAGTCTATAGAGCCAGTTCCAGGACAGCTAGGACTACTTAGAGAAACCCTTTCTTAAAAAACCCTTAAAAACCCTTTAAAAGAAAAACCCAAACCAAAAACCAGCCACTACCCCCCAAAAAAACAAAAACACAAAAACAAACAAAAAAAAAAAAAAAAAAAAAGAAAGAAAAAGAAAAGAAAGAAAGGAAGACATTTGTGTGAGCACTTAGGACCATAGAACGTGTGATTTATGAGGTAAAGAAAGTGTTGCTGTAATTTTTTTTCTCACTAGCAACAATTTATGGTAGAAATTGAATACCTTAGTTCATATGCACAAGAGGGGAAAAATGCAAGCAGAGAGATTTATATCCAAGGAAATGAGTTTCCAGAAGGAAAATCAAGACAAACTGAAGTCACGAACCTGTGGGAGTCAGAAGCCATTGCTGCAGAGTCCTCCCAAGGAGTCTGACAGAGAGGAGGGTGCAGAGCACCGAGGTGACCAGTAACTCAACACAGGGACTGTGTGGTCACCCAACACAGCCTACACAGCGAGACATGCTAGCCATGCGCTTCAGCAAGGAGACATTGTATGGCAACAGGAAAGGCAAAGAAAGCAGATGAAAATGGAGAGAGAAAGGAAAAACGTTTGTAAACCAGGAGTGGTTCCCAGCTGCAATCCCAGCACTCAGGAAGCTGAGGCAAGGGGATCTTGAGTTCAATTCCAGGTTGAGCTACACAATAATACCTTGTTTCACAAAGGGAAAAAGTATTTAACAGTTTTCAGTGGACAGCATTGGTGTCACTGGTATCACCACCACCACCATTGTCATTATTACTCTTTGAGAAATACGGTCTGATGTATCCCATGATGGCCTTGAATGCAACAGGTCTTTCTTTGGACTGCCAGCTCTGAATAATGACTTGGAGACTTCTTTTTAGGCATGAAAGCTTGGCCTTGGCTTAGGCTTGTTCTTAACTAGCTCTTATAACTTAAATCAACCCATTTATAATAATCTTTATTCTGCCATGTGATTTGTTTCCTCTGCTTCTGGCTGGCAAATCTCTCAACTCAGATTCTTTCCCAGAGTTCCTCTCTCTCCCTGGAAGACCTACTTATCTTCTCCTACCTACCTATTGGCCACTCTACTCTTTATTAAACCAATCAGAAAGTGCCTTAGGCAGGTGAGGTTAAGCAGACACATCTTCACATAATATACAAAAAAGAGTATTCCAACACTTGAAACCAATATGTAACTAAAGATGACATTGAACTTCAGAGTCAGACCCCACATGCCAGGATTATGGGTGTGATCCACCACACAGTTTTATGTGGTTGCTAGTGGGTCAATCCCAAGGATTCACATATACTAGACAAGCAATCTTTAATGACTGAGCTATAGTTGGGAGATACAACTCAGTGGTAGAGTATTTGAACAGCATGATAAGGTTCTAAATTCAACCATTGAATTAAAGGCATCTTGACAACTAGGCCACAGCCACAGCCTGGTGAATTATCATCATCATCATCATTATTATTATTATTATTATCATTAAAGACAAGATTTTTCTGTGTAGCCCTGGCTGTCCTGGAACTTGTTCTATAAACAGGCTTGTCTTGAACTCATAGAGATCTGCCTGCCTCTGTTTCTAGAGTGCTGGGATTAAAGGTGTGCACCACTATGCCTGGTTTGGTGAAGGTATTATTAATATCACAAGGTTTCAGTGTGCCAAATAATTAAATGGATAATAATGGGAGATTTAAGCTGTTAGGGTTTATATCTTCTTTTGGGGGGGTTATATCTTCTTAAGCCTTCTTCTTAGTCTCCTTCTTGAGCCTTTGACCATCACGATACCTGCCATGGAGAAAGTAAGTAAGATAGAAATGGGTTAACTAAAACAGGAATGTGTTAAGACTAAGAAGAGCTGTAGTACCCTAAATTAAGAACATCAGTTCGGACTGCTGGAATCATTTGCTTTTGCATATTATGTATGTTCTGACTCTGTCCACTGAAAAGACTTACCTAGAACAAACACATCACAATAAACAGATGCCTACTCAAAGGGCAGGTGAATGTAAGGGCTCTCACTTGAAAACTTGCAGAAAAAAAAGAAAGAAGAGAAAAATCTTCATGAGCTTGAGATACAAAAAAAAATGTTTAGGATGAAAAGATTTTTACCCAGCAAAGAAAAACAATGATCAACCAGACGTCATTCAACTAAAACCACTTACAGCATTAAAAATTAAAATTACCACAAATGCTCACTTAAAAATAAGTGGATTTTATGGAATATAAGTTATAACCTCAATAAAGCTGTTGTAAATGAGCTTCCTTATTGTTTAAAGAAATTAGGAAATTGGGGGATATATGTGGATTTGTGAATGCCAAACAGTGTGGGTCTAATGCTCTCAAGCTGTGCATTCCACCATGCAATAATAAAGAAACAGATGTTTTTGAAAGATAGGGCAGAAAGATTTGAACAAACAAAGATGTGTGACCACCCGGTAGAGATTAGATACCAAAGCAAAGCCCATCGAAACAGCCGGTATCCTGAAAACACCGAGTGTAGAAAGTGTACAGAATAGCTGGTCTGCTCATGCATTGCTGGTGGAGCATAGAAAGGAAGAGTCACTTTGGAAACTTTACAACTCTGCCCTCAGGCTCCTCCCAAAGAGGAATGGAAATGTAAGACCTTACAGAGACACAATGGGACCTGAATGTGTGTTCATCTGCTTGCCATCACTGTAACAAATGCCTGGGCTAGATCAACTAGCAAAGATAAAAGGCTTATTTGTGCTCATATTAGAGCTCACTGTTGGTAGGCTCCATTACTTTGGAGCCTCTGGCAAGCGGTACCTCATGGTGGGGACCTTGTGGTGACATAAAACTGCTCACTTCGCGGAGGCCAGGAAGCAAGACAGAGAGTGGGTGGGAACCAGAATCCCACAATCCTCTTCATGGACATGCCTCCAAAGACCAGAATTGCCCACTGTGCTCATCTCTACAGTTCCCCATTTCCCAATAGTGTCACACCTAACTCAGGGAAGGAGAGGGAAAGCCTTCCGTGACAAGGCATGCCTTGGGGCCACTCCGGGGTCCCAGGGGAATAAGATGAGGGTGGTTCACAAATGGGGAGCCTCCAACATGAGAGCATGGGTGGAGAAAGAATTGGCTAACAGATCCAGGGTTAAGTGTGTGTGCTACGATGACACAGTAAGAGATATAGATCTGATGTCTGCACACGGTTGCAAGTGTCCCAGAGAGCTCCAGGGTGATGAGAGTATCTTGTATGCTAATGAGATGACAGTATCTTGTATGCTAATGAGATGACTGGGGTAGGGGTCCCCAGACAGGAAGGGGCTCAGGTTCAGGGGAGCTCTGTTTAGTTAAATACTGAGGTTCCTGGAGTGTGGCCCATCCAGAGAAAGCAGGGAACTTGGACCCTTCCCTGTACTTGGCCCTGTGGGTCTCTTTCACATGCCATTCAGTTGTATCCAGTGTTACACCCTTTATGACCCATGGCTAAACTGTTTTCCTGAGGTCTGTGAGCTCCTTCAGCAAAGTAATCATATCAAATCTCTTTATAGCCAGCCAGTCAGAACCACCAGTAAAATAACCCCAGGGCTTGTGGTTGGTGTCAAAGAAGGGTTGACCTCAGGAGACCAAACACTCCACCTGTGGTAACCTGACAATACCTGAGTAGCCTGTGTCAGAGTTGGGTTACAGGATGCCCGGCTGGTGTCCATGGAGAACTTGCTGTATGGGGAAACCTCACACATCTGATGCCAAAGGTGTGAGGAATGATAGGAGAGATGTTTGTTTCTGCCCATGATAATGAAAGACCGGCGGAGGGCCTGGACATGCCCTGACTCAGGAAAGGCGGCCACTCCAATCACTCATGAGAAGCGGTCTTCATGCAAAAGCATGAAGTCTTTTATATTCCAGAGCACTGGGGTCCACAGCCATACTCCACGTGGGGTAGAGGACTGGGAACCCTGGGTACAGGGTTCAGATGGCTTTTATAGGGTTACAACCAAGCCCGCGAATCACAAGCCAATCATCTCATAGCATCCAGTGTGGACCAATCAATTTGAACTATCCAAGCTCGCATTTAGCCCAGGAAGTCTGCTTTCGCTAGGGCTTCTGGGTAGTGTGGCAGGGCTCATTTCCTGTTCTCATTCACTCACAGGTGCTGTCGGTAAACCCACCCTGTCCTAAACAGTCTAGAATGACCTTTTGCCTACTCACTGCTAGGGGGCAGAGTCTAGGGAAAATTGGGCTAAATTTTTCCATCCTTACAATAATAGGGCAAGTTAAGCACAAAGGTTTTTGCAAGAGAAGAAAAGTAGGTGTACTTTTCCTGGGGACAGAATCCAGGAACCAGGCCTGACTTTTGCTCTGGTCAGCATGAATTGCTGTCAAGCCCTGTGGTTAGCCAGGTCCTGGGGAGTACATAGTTGTGGTGGGGAGTAGAGGCCATTAACACCTGACACCCCTTCCTCAGGCTATTCTTTCCTCTTTAGGTCACCTCGTACATCCCTATCCTTCTGGCTACCTGGTGGTCCCATTTGAGTAACCCTGGGGCCAAAATACTTCACGAAAGGGGAAAGGTGGCTAAGAGGGTGTGCCATTGTGCTGTGCTGCCTGGTTGTGGAACAATTATGAAGGGTACCTCAAAGAATCCTAAAGAGCAGTGGTTCTCAACCTGTGGGCCATGACCCCTTGGGGGGTCATAACAGATATTTGCATGACGATTTGCATAACAGAGAAAAATGACAGCTATTTTCGAAACAGCAACAGCATAAGGTTATGGTGGGGTTCACCGCAACATGAGGAACTGCATTAATAGATTAATAGGCAACATTAGGAAGGTCGAGGACTACTGCCTAAGAGGGTCTCAGGGATCTGGGCTCCCCTGACCACTGTTCACTCTTTCTTGGCCTACTGCCTCAAAAGTGAGTCAACATCAGGTCTGGGAGGGCTCAGCCACTGGTGGATGGCTGCTGAGACCCAAGGACAGCAGGGGTGCCTGCAGAGCTGTCCGGCTTTGCTCAGGGTGGAGTAGACATCTTCAGCTCTGCGTTCCAGAGGCTTCACTACCACACTGTGTGATCCCATGTCCCCGAATCCACAGAGCAAGGAGCAAAATAGAGTGCTACCTGAAAACTTCTGTCATCGTTAGGTTTTAGCGTCAACTTGGTACAACCAGGAGTCATTTAGACGGAGCTAGAGAGGGGGCTCGGCAGCTAAAAGCACTGGCTGCTCTTTTAGAGGATCCAGGCTTGGTTCCCAGCGCCCACATGGTGCCTCCCAACCTTCTGTAACTCCAGTTCCAGGGTACCCAGTGCTGTCTTCTGGCCTCTGTGGGCACTGCACACATGTGGTGCACAGTCATACATTCAAGCAAACACACACATATACAATTGTATCATATGTGTTATGTAGTTAATATGTAATTTTTTATATATGCTAAAATTACATATATATTAAAATTACTCGTGTGTGTGTGTGTGTGTGTGTGTGTGTGTGTGTGTGTGTGTAGTTTTAGGGAGCCATCTAGGATGTCCCATTGGAGGAACTGCCCATATCTGATTGGCCTGTAGCTATCTACATATGCAAGGCATTGCCTTGGTTATCGATTGATGTGGGAGAGCCCAGCCCACTCTGGATAGCACCCGCCACTCCTGTCAGGGGTCCGGGATTGTTCTTCCATGGTTTCTGTTTCAGTTTCTGCCTGGCTTCCCTCAGTGATGGGCTGTAGCCAGGGAAGTCAAGCTGCACTTTGCTCTTCAAGTTGTTTTCAGAGTTTATCACAGTGACAGAGAAGCAAGCTAGGATGCCTCCTTTCCTGCTGCTGATTCCCTGAGCTCCCTAGCCCTGTCCAGTGAACTGCGAAAGACTGAGGAGGCTCAAACAATGGAATTCTATTTCATCTTAGCTCTGGAAATCAAGGGCGGATAGAACTGGTTTCTAATGAAGCTCCTCAGTTGGCTTTTCCATGCTGTCTTCTCCCTATGCCTCAGGTCATCCCGTTTGTGCCTGTGTTCAAATGTTTTCTTACAGAGACACGGTTGTAGGCTGAGGAGACGGCGTAGCCAGTGAAGTCCTTGCTGTGCTATTTCTAAATTTAACCCCCTTGCAGAACAGTACTGCTATGCAAATGTGAGTCTGAATCCCCA
This sequence comes from Phodopus roborovskii, assembly GCF_943737965.1. Lineage (NCBI taxonomy): Eukaryota > Metazoa > Chordata > Mammalia > Rodentia > Cricetidae > Phodopus > Phodopus roborovskii. The sequence continues at coordinate 5,278,009 of NW_026126516.1, read as the reverse complement.
GCATCCACATGACAAACTGGGTGTGGAGGCATGCACCTCTAACTCCAGGGCTGAAGGGCAGAGACAAGTGGGTGCAGGTGTGAGGGTTCACTGGACAGCTGGTCTTGCTAAAATGATGAGACGCAGGTTTAATGGGAGACCCTGCCTCAAGAAATCAGGTGGAGGAGTGATTGAGAAAGATGTCCTGATGTCAATCTCTGGCTTACACACACACGCACACACACACACACACACACACACACACACACACACACACACACCGCCAGAAAGAAGGAAAGACAAAATTTTAGTGAATTACATTTATCCTAATGCTCTCCTTTAGCTACCTCACCCGTTTTCAATTAGTCACAATATGGGGTGGGGGGAGGGCAGATTTTGAAGTATGAGTTGAGGTAGGAATGTCAGTCAGATACCATGGATCTTTTATTTAAAATAGGTTGCTATTCATTTGGTTTGGGGACCAATCAAATACAGAAAGGGTTACCTTAGCCATCCCATCAATGGCCCAGGGATCTCTCATCCAGACACTCAATTCCTGAGCATGCCCTCCATGGCTTCAACTGCCAGGGACATGTTGGCCATCTGTTGCTCAGACCTGGCAGTGAACTTTACCCCTAGAGAGGTTTTAAAAGTTAAATCCCCTTGCAGAATATTAATTCTGCTTGCCTCTTTCCTATCCCAGGTCCCAAAGGAGTTGGTGGTAATTGAGACCCAGCCACTCACTCCTCTCACAGATCAGCTTGGGTTCCCAAGGTGTAGGTGCTGCGGAGTGTTTTTATTTGTGTTTTAACAGCTTCAAACTCCAGAGCGGTCCCCCTGAGCCCTGGAGGGGCCTGAAGTCTTTCCCTTCCACTCCATTCCACCTGCTGCTGCATGACAAAGCTCTGTTTGTGTCCCTGTGGCTGTTGGGGAAATGGCTAACCCGGCACCACCTCATTCACCAACAGGCTACAAAAAGCCCAAACATGAGGTGCAGATCAAAACAGGCCAGGCTGCGGCCCTGCCAAGCCAAACAGAGAGGAAACAAGCCCCAGCCTGCAGAGAAACCAGATTCCTCTGAAATGGCTGCTCCCTGCTGTGTCTGTAAGGCCAGCTCCAATAAAGCAGCTCTGAAAGGCCCAGAGGACCCCCAGGGCCCTCAGTTTGATGGAGGTGCCAATAAAATTCTCAGAACATCCTGGCTGCAGGCTCTGTAGGCACTGCCCGGATGTAAACCAGCTATGAGCAGCTGGGGATTGGGAGGGAAGGGGCCTGCTCCTGACAAGGCCCACCAGCCAACAGCCCACAGGCCAGAAAGTAATAGAGAAGCCATTAGGGAGAGGGAGGCCAAGGTGGCTGGATGGGAGGGGGAGTCTGCCACCTCTCCAGGCCTCTGCTCAAAAACCAGGCCCAAGCCGTTAACTCCATGGAAGCTTCAGGAAGGAGCAATGGTGGCCAGCAAATACAGGTTCTTAGAGGAATCTAGGGGGAAACAGCCCCAGGAAACAATTGCAAGCCTAGGGCCTATAAACTCAATTTTGAAGGCACCTTGGAGGTGCAGTGTGCTGGTCCACAGAGAAGGGAGGTGTGTGTGTGTGTGTGTGTGTGTGTGTGTGTGTGTGTGTGTGTGTGTTTGCTTGTATTTGTGTAAATCGGAATCCAGTCACTCGGCATACCAGTCATGTGTGTGAACATGCTAGTTTTCATGTGTACAGCAGGCCCTCTTTATTTGCAGGAACACGGAACTGTCTGTAGATTCAGCCAAGTGCTGTCACAGATGAAAAACAAAGTAGTTAGGCCTATAATATTTGCATCTATACATTCTCATGATCTCCTGTGCAAGACAGCATATTTATATAGCATTAAAGTTCATGGGGGTGTGTCTAGCATTAAAAAGCCATATCATTTTACATAAGGGACTTGAGTATCAGTGGATTTGGGTATCTGAGGGGACTTTAGAGCCAATGCTCCATGGATACCAAGGGAACTGTATACAGTGGACATGGGTATGGAGGATGCACATGCACACGTGTGTGTTTGTCTGTAGGTAACCCAAGTTGAACAAAGCAAATATAAAACACATAGTTGAACTTGGATTTAGACATATACTCCCCCAAATCAAATCCAAAATAGGTTTTAATAAAAATTTATCTTTGTCAACTTACAAGCAAAAATCAATTTGAATCTCTCAATTTTGATTTGTATAGTCAGTCTGAAAAAAAGACTCCTCCCCAACATACAGATTTTCTTATACAGATTCTACTGAAAATCCTAGCTATTCCAGCTCAAGGTTGTGACTGGGATTCCTTGAAGCCATCGGCAGTCTGGGATAGAAGCCAGCTGATCATCTGGAAGAGAGCCTGGAGACTCTCTTAGTGAATGTTAGCAAAGAGGGCCAGCCATTTGCCACCTGGACAGTCTGTGCCTTGGCCTTCTGCAGCGCCCAAGGCTCCTCTGCAGCTTCGTGAGCAGCCTTTTGTTTATGCATGAACAGGGCTAGTCAGAGGATGAGCCCAGCAAGAGAGACCCCCAGATAGCAATCCTAGGGCCCCAGCAGGAGACTCGATGAATGAAGTCACGGAAACCCCTGTGATCTGCCCCCATTTCTTTCAACTTGGCAAACCTGTGCTTCATGACTTCATGAGTGTTGGGAGTCAGCTCCTAAAAGTTGGAAAAATAAAGACATAGAGGTCATCCCTCTGGCCAGAAAAGCCCATTTAAGCACCTTGGGACCTGCCCAGGTGACAAAGTTTAGCTCCCAGTGCAAGGACATTTTCGTGTCTCACAAGAGGAGGATTCAAGGTGGGTTTCTAGATGGCCATCTCAGATCCAAACACACAAGCTGACCCAATGAACCACAGCAGAGCACACCCAAGGGGAGTCAAAGACTTCTCTGTTTCTCTGTGTGCCCAGTGTGCGTGCCCACAACTGCCCATGGCAAGCTCCGGAAGTACTGGCGGGAGACAAAGTGCTGGCTATAGGGAGAAGGGAGCCCCCCCCCCCAGCACCTTTGCTGAGGAAGGACTAATTGCTTAGCTGACTGAGCATGCGCACAGGCGCAGATCCCCCCCCCCCCCCGGCGCCCAGAACCGAAACAGCAGGCAAGGTGGGTATCCAGCCACCATGAGCTCATCTGCTTCTGTTACCCCACAGGAAGCTAGATTTAAATCTGAGAAAGCAAGGATGAACCTGGCTGGACCAAGAAAGGCAGGCGTTGGCAGGGTGTAGGAAAGCGCTTCTCTGGCCAGGAGCTAGAGCTGAGACAAAACTCACCATCTGTTCTTTGACTGGAAGGTTGTGTCAAACCAGCTGTGGTGCCAGACAGGCTCAGACACCCCGGAGAAATTCAAGGAACCATCCCTCTGCCCCTGCACTCTGTAGACTATCCAGTAGGGGGCACTGTTGACTCCACATGGGCTAGCTCAACGCCTACTCAACAAGGCTGCTGTCCTAGCCTCCTAAGGAATGAGGGCTGCTCCGGGCCCTGCAGCAGTCCCTGGGTGCCCAGCTGTAAGTTGCTCACATCAGCCCTACCTGGCACAGCTCAATCACCTCTTGCTTCTTTGGGGGCTGACACCAGCCATCACTGTCACAGACGCCATTTACTGAATGTGTCAGATATTTGGGACTTAATCCAAACCCACAGGAGTCCTCTGGATAGGGAGTGATTATTCCCATTTTACAGATGTGAAAGGCAAGGCTCAGGCCACCTAGCCCATCAGCAGCTGGTCACAGGACTCCCTTCTGTTGTCACATCTTTCCAGCTCTACGGTCCATGCTCCTGCCTCAGCTGCTATCCTTGCACAGAACTGCCCGCCCCTGGCATCAAGGCAATCCTTGGCTAGCTGTCCCTCATCTGCCACGCACACCACCTCAAATGGCCCCACCATCTCTGAACCCCAAACCAGGAGCGGGATTTGGGAGACCAAGCAGAATCAAGCCCCTTTCCCAGTCTGGCAAAGTCTATCTGCTTCCTGGAGTGGGTATCACTCCAACTTGGACCCCAGAACCACTAGGGTCTCAGGTATGGAGGAGGGGCTGGGCGAGCTCTAGAACAGGGTGCTTCCTGTCTGAAGGGGAGGACCCAGGAGCTGGCTCGCTGCCTGCAGAGCCCAGCATGCCCAAGTGTAACACTGGGGCCTGCTTTCTCCTTACCCACCGCAGGGGGCATCTGATGATGTCTGCACACATTGTGGACGGTCACATCTAGGAAGGGCAGAACTACTGAGATCTGGTGGGCAGCGGCCAGAGAAGCTGTTGCAACCCTCACGATGCCCAGGGCGGTGCAGTGAGACAAGACTGCTTTGTTCCGCAAACACATGGTGTGCTCTGGAGACGCCGGCTCCAGTCCTGGTGCCTTAGCGTCTGATCTTTCACAGAGGCAACTGGGAGTGCAGCCTGGGAGGTGTCTGGTCTGGTGGAATGGGGGTTCCAAGGGACCCTGTTTGGAGGTCCTGAAATAGCAGTAACAACACCGGTGGAGACATACCCAGGGGCCTGTCTCTGGGGGGGGGATGGGGGGCTGGACTCCCTCACCAAATGTAATGAGTGGTTGTTTAATCTGGAGATACAGAACAGTCAGGCAGCCTGTCCAAGATCACACAGCTGGAGTACAGAGAGCCCAGATTTAAGCCTGGAAATGGTGGGGTCCAAGGCCTACATTCTTTCCATACCTGGCTACCCCCTGCAGAGTTCCCACATAACACACAGGCTCCTTGCTTTCCAAAACAAATAGGAGCTTTCTGTAACCTCCATCCCTTCCTGGGCATGTCATCTGTGATCCCCCGGGACTGGTGTTTTCCGGTTCTCAGGTTCACCAACCCTACTTAAGCTCTTGGCCGTCCTTTTAAGCCTCGACTTTTCCCCATCCCCTGACTAATAGTAGATCGGCCAAGGTCTGCATTGTGGTGTCCCTGTTGGCTAGGAATGGCAGCCAGTGGCTGCATGCAGGTGCACACCAGAGGACAGGCTCAGCTCTGTTCCCTTGTTCACCTTCCTTGGCCTTGCACTTAATCCTTGCTCTGATTGGCCCAGGCAGGTATTTTCCACCTCCAGGGTCATGGAGTCTTCGCATACTTGTGTGGACAGCCAAGCAATCACCCTGTGTGAACCCTAAAACAAAGAGGCCTCAGAGCCCCTTCCCTGACTCCAGGGCAGCTCAATGCTGCATTTGTGACCAGCCCAGGGCTGCCTGAGTCCTGCACATTATGCATTGTCTGAGGCCAGCCCCCTGCGGCCAAGGGACAGAGATCAAGGTCAGCCTCAGAGCAGGAGATAAGGGAGGGACATATCTGTGGCCTCTGCTGCAGCCCCAGGGACACTTGTCTCAGTACCAGGGGATTTAGGGAAGTTGTCTCTCTGACCCTGATGAAGGTACTCATTGCATGCAGCTCTTGGAACCTCTGAGCAGTCCAGACTCTGGGAGCCCCATATTTTTCTGCCTGGACAGAGACAATCCTGGAACCTAGAGTGGAATGCACCCTGGCTGAAGCCAAACGTTCACTTTTCATTGAACCAGAACAAGCCCGGAGTGTTTTCCAAAGTCGTGCACTCGGAACATGAGTGCATTTGTTTATTCATCTAATCTTTCCTCACGGGTCCGGTCCTCTGAGCTGGCACAGTTCAAGGTGGGTGGATGCTGGGGAGGAAGAAATAAGGGCAGCCACAGGGGACCACAGAGAAGGTAGCACACTGACGAAATGGCCAGGCTGTGTCCTTGCTGCCAGCGGTATCTGCTATATGAGCCTTCACTGCAATGTGCTTAGATAAAGTGGAGAGGGGAGACAGACAGCCCAAGAGACAGAGACAGTCGGGGGGCCTAACAGAATCATTGTTAGGTACCTCAGAAACAAGGTAGGGCTCCTTATGGTTCCAGAAGTCTGAAGAAGAGATAATCCCATATATTTATCTGCCTGCTTTTTTTTACCTGTACTGTCTATTTTTATCTAAAGGAAATGAAGTAAGTCAAGAGTATTACAAGGTACAGTTGAGCTTTCAAAGATCTGTAACTGTTTCTGAGCAAAACGCCTGGCTGAGCATTCTTCCATCATTCACTTATTCATCATTACTTCATTCATTCACTGACCAGACTTCATGGAACTCCTTTCTAAGCCAGAATTCTGGAGTCTCATCCACTTTCTGCTTCTATAGCAACAGAAAAGCATCCCCTGGGAAGCCCTTAAGTATTGGACCTTAGCAAGTAGTTTAAAGGAGCTAGATGTCTGATTAGCTGGAGCCAGTTCCTCCTGCCTTAGCTGGGTACAGAGAGGGAGGGCCTCCAAGCACAGAGCTAACATTCCATCAACAGCCCTGGTCTTTCCAGTTTATAAAGCACCTTCACTTCCAGGGTGTCTTTGGACCTTTATAACGATTCTGGGAGTTCCAAAGAAGGTAAAGAAGAAAGAAGCAAACAGAAAATCCAGAGCTTGAACTAAAGCTCTGTGGTGTGGCCAGATGCTGGGAACTGATGCCGAGGGACCTTAGGGTGGGTATCTAAAGTAGTTAGTCACATGCACCATCAGAGAATCTCAGGGATAAACACCAAGAACATGTCCCTTATGAAGAGCATGCTAGTGGCCCAAGAATGTTCCATGGCGAATGCTTGACAAGCATTGTATTTTCCAAAGGCAGCCATGACAGTTTATCCAATCCCACAGGGTTCTCCTGTGATTTTCCATCTGCCCATCAGGAGGTAGTCTGTAATATCATCCAACTCCAAATCTAGGCTGTCTTTAATGACTTACCCTACCAATAGAAGTGGCATTAGTGATGCTTTAAGATTTCTAGGGTTTGATGGCTCATCTTCATTGTCAGCTTGACTGGATTTGGAATCACCACGAAAATACCCCCTCAGATCACATCTAGAAGCATGTTATTGGGAGGTTTAACTGAAGGGGGAAGTCACCCTAAAAGTGGACAGCACCACTCCATGGATACATTCCCAGGCTGCATAGAAAGAAGAAAGCAAGCTAAGAACTGGCATTCATCTCTCGCTGCTTTCTGATTGTGGATGCCGTGGGATCAGCTGACTGAGCTTCTGTTGCCACAACTTTCTCCCTGGGATGGACTGTATCTCTCCAACTCTGATCCAAATGAACCCCCCTTAAGTTGCTTTTATTTGGTCTTTTGTCGCGGTATTGAGAGAAGTACATAGTACACGGGCAAAGTTGTACGAGGCATGGAAGTATGTTGAGGGAAGGTTGGGTCAATCTCGTGCTAATATTGGAACAATATCCCTCAGGTCTCAGCCACTGGGAAGTCCAGTGAATGATCTCATGATGTCTGGATGAGCTCCCAGCTGACGTCCTTTGATTGGGCGAGCTATCCTGGACACTGCAAAAAGTCTATGCCCAGCTAAATTTTAACTGTAAACAAAAGGAAACATACCAGAAAGGTTTCCAGTCTATATTCTAGAATGCTGAGGGTGGTAATCCCCTATTCCTGTCAGTGGAGAAATAGAGAAACAGTATTCCTTAAGGCAGCTCCTGACGGGCATCCTCTGCCGCTTGCTAGGCGAAGTGTTCCAGACAGAGTAACGTAGGGGACAGTATGAGCAGGATTACTGATGTGAGCTGGGGATGCTGATGAGAATGGTGCCCCTGGTGCCCCTTTGCTTAGTCACAAGCTGTCTAGGTGATTGCATCAAGCAGAGCTAGGTCAGTGGCAGAACCGGCATACTGCACCCAAGGCGGGCGAGTTGTCCATACTGCCCTAAAGCTGCCGAAAATAGACACCGTGCTTCTCAGCCATGGGCTGACTCACTGGGAGACATCTGAATTCAGGACTGTGATGTGCCCTGCACAGAACCCACTCTTCTGCTTTCACCGTATTCTCAGGTGTGACGCAAAGGGTGTGCCACAAATCCTGGAAAGAGACTTGCTATGCTGAACAGGATCTTTGATGCGTCACGGTTTGTTAGAACACATACAACTGAAGAGAAATTCAAACTGAATGGGCTAGCCCATGATGGTGAGTCCAGCCCTTGGGAGACTGAAGTAGGAAGATCCCAAGTGCAAGGATAGCCTGGGCTCATTGTTCAATAGTGTCCTGCACTGTTCTCAATTCATCTAGAGTAAGTTGATGCTTCCAGAGTAGGAAGGAAAGGAGAAACAGGGGGAGAAGACCATTTTGCAGGGCACCAGTGCTGGCTGCTTTCTATGCGTTCTTTAATCTGAGGGTGATCTGGAGATTCCCATCAGCCCATTTCACAGAGCCACAAAGTACATGTCCAAGGTCATGACCCTAAGTGACTGAGGCAGGATCTGAAGGACAGTCCAGTGACACTCAGAGGGCTGTCTCCAATTCCATTACATCACATACCAGCAGTAAACAAAGGAGGTTTTTAAACAAAAATTCTCTGGTCTTATTCATCAGCGTCCACTACAGCCAGTCCTCAGCAGCTCCCAAAAGTGATCATGGGGTTGCCTTATTCTTGGACGGTTGGAGAACAGCAAACAAGGAAGACGGGGCTCCTGTAATGCTTCAGTCAGGGTCACGTGTGTGTGTGTGTGTGTGTGTGTGTGTGTGTGTGTGTGTGTGTGGTGTGTCCAACAAATACTGGAGGTACTGAAAATCAAGTCTGGCGGGGACACAACTAAATACAAAAGAGGGTTGGAGAGATGGCTCTGGGGTTGAGGGCACAACTGTTCTTGCAGAGAACCTGAGTTTGGTTCCGAGCACTCACATTGGGTGGCTCACAACTACCCGTAACCCCAGCTCCAGGGGATCTAATGTGTTCCTCTGTCCTCTGTGAGCACTTGCACTGAACTCACTCATGCATGTACTCACCCCAACCTAACACACATAACTGAAAATTTTAAACCATTTAAAGAAAACACAATCGTATTGTTCTAAAAGGAAAACCTTTTGGTTGTATTGTATTTCTCTCTGGCTCTGATTTTCAGTTACATTGTTTTCTAATTGTATCTTAATTGCCTTTCCTCTTCACTGGTTTTCCTTCCGGTAAAAACCTAGGTGATTTAGACTTTTTAATGACCCCCTCCCACCATGCCCTATATCTTCCTGTGCATCTGCATTCCCTTTGAAGGACTCTCTTGTTTGACATATGCTAGTTTGAATGCTTAGTCATGGGGGGGGGGGGATGGATTAAGAGGTGTGGCCTTGATGGAGAAAGTGTGTCGCCGAGGGTGGGCCTTGAGATTTCAAAGCCCAAGTGTCTCTCTCTTTTCTGCTGCCTGCAGATCTGCAGTTCCTTTCCGGCACAATGTCTGCCTGCATGCTGCCTGCCATGCTTCCCGCTCTGATGACCTGGACTAAACCTCTGAAACTGTAAACAAACCCCAATTAAATGTTTTCCTTTATAAGAGATGCCATGGTTATGGTGTCTCCTCATGGCAATGGTAACCCTAAGACACACATGTTATTTCATTCCTCCCATAGTGGCTTTTTCTGAACATCTTCAGCACGATGAATTCTCTGCACAACTGGAATTCTTTTGCAGCCACCAAAAATTGTTCCCCAGCACAGTAGATGCTCACCTTGGTGGGTGGTCCTCGTGTTTTGGAAACTAGTGTGTGTCCTGATGCCCTGGGTAAGGGATTCTTTCACTAAATCATGCTAGTTGAGTGAGCCCTATCACACCTTGGCCCCCTTTTTCTTTATCTATCTTTACGTTTTGGATGAAGGCTTTTCTATGAGTCCACATCATCTTTTAAGCCATGCCTCTTTCTGTCGGTTGCCGGTAGCCGCATCGTGGCACACACTTTCTTCTGTAATGCCTCATACTGCATGAGAGCTTTGTCATAAGGTGCTACCCCTATCCCTTCCTTGGTCTTGTGCTAACTTAGCTTACACACTTTTAAAGCCAATACTTTAAACATCCCATCACCTTCCTGCTCTGTGGTAGGTGTATGATGATGGGAATGTAAGATGGTACAACCAACCACTTTGGAAAATGATTGGGCAGTTTCTGAAGCCTTGTCTCCGACCCCATCATTCCACACGTACGTGTTCACACATAGGAAACTGGAGCTTGTTTCCACACCAAGACTGGACCATGAATGCTCACAGCAGTTTCACTTCTGGTGGAAAGAATCAGGGAACAGCTCAGGTGTCCACGAGCAGGCTAATGGCCTCAGGGATTGGCACAGCCTGTAAGGCAGGAGTGCAGTCCTTATACCTGCACAGAAATAGAATATAATTAGCATGCTGCGTAGAGGGAGCCAGGAAGAGCAGATGTGTGCTACTGTGTACTGCCAATCACTTGAAGTGTCAGAAAATGCAAATTCAGTAAGCAGCCAGCCCAGTGGCCAGGGGATCAAGAGTGAGAGAGGGAACGGGTTGCAGCATAGCACAGGACCTTTGGGGGGGATGGTAGATAACGATCTTCACCATAGGGAAGGCAATACCTGGGCCAAAACTCAAAGCCTATACTTTAAATATATGTGATTTATTGCATGCCGACTAGACAGCAATAAAAGCATAAACATTTATTGAACAGGCTTAAATCAGATTGGGAATGGCATTAAGTGGTCAGTGAAGTTGATAACACAACAGGATCCAAACTGAGGAAATAATATTGGGAAAGCAATGGATAAAGTCTCAGCCCATAGCGGGAAATGTCTAGCAAGTTAACATGTGTGTACCCAGAAGTCCCTAAGAAGGAGATGAGGGGACAAAAGAAAAAAAAATACATACAGAGATATAATGAGCAGGGTTTTCCCGAAGTTTCAGTAAAAGCTCAACCCTAGAAATTAGAATGTAGAGGAATTGACACAATGATCAAATTCTCAAAAACATAGCTAAAGAGGAGCATTAGAATTAGCCAGGTGGTTAGATCCCCAGCATAGTAAAAAGGAAGGAAGAAGAGAGAGAAGGAGGGTGAAGGGAAGAGAGAAGGAAATAAAAAAAGGAAGAGGGAAAGGGAGGGAAAAAGGGAAGGGGAGGGAGAAAACAATACACTTTTAAAAAAGTATCCAGAATGAAAAAGAGGACAGGAATCCATAACGAGGGTGGCAACAGCCTCTTCAGTAGAAACAGAAGGTGAGACAATGGTGTTGCTTTAGTAACAGACTTGTTCTGAGATGCATACCATTGGGAGGTTTTGTCATGTGAACAGCATTCAGCATACCCACACAAACTCAGGTATTAAGGTAGCTATAGTGCCACTAGGCGGCATCGTCATAGGGACCATCCTCTTATATAGGTCTGTCATTGGCTAAAACATCATGGCATGTCATCTTATGGTATAGGTGGCTGTGGCACATGAATTTGTGCACATGTATGTGCAGGTGTGCTTACCTAGAGGGTCACATGAAGTGTCTTCCACCTTTGTTTTTGAGCAAGGTCTCTTACTGAACAGGCATCTCTGTTTCAGCTGGACTGGCCATCGAGTCCCTGCATTGAGATTTATAAGCATACACTATTGAATGGCTTTTTCATGGGCTCTGGAGATGAACTCAAGGTCCTCATGCTAGGCAAGGCAAGCACTTCATTAACAGAGGTTTCACCTCAGGCCAAGACAAATAATATTTAAAAAACAAAAACATAAGGGGTTAGAGGGATTGCTTAGTGGTCAGAACACTGGTTGCTCTCCCAGAGGGCTGAGTTTAATTCCCAGCACCCATGTGGTAACTCATAACTAGTCAGTAACTCCAGTACCAGGGGAACTGACACCCTCTTGGCTTCCACAGGCACCAGGCACACACATGCTGCACAGATATATATGCAGGCAAAATACCCATACACATACAATAAAATCATAAAACAATGCATAAAATCATGATGAACTGAAAAAGTTAAGCAAAGATCAGTATCGCTGGCATTTCCCCTTGCCTGCATGACAGTGTCTGCTGGCACAACCTCATTACAGACTCATCCTTAAAATTCTGCTGCATTTTTTAGTACTTCAAAGTCAATGAGGAAATTTGCTGAAGGAATTGCGAAGCAATTGAATAGTAGCACGACATACTCCGTCTCCAGCAAACTTCCCCAATAAGCAGAGGAAGGAACAAATGCTAGCTGCTGCAGATATTAGTGGACAGTTGCTTGTGGGACATCTGACAGCTTAGGTGGAGTGTAATAGAGAACTGCCTGTCTGCCATCTGTTAGAACTGACTCAAGAAGAAATAGAAAGTCTGAAGTCAAACTCCGTGTTCTCTCCTGGATCCACAGCAGGGGTTATTGGTTGCTGTGTTTATTTAATAGCTCACTGCCCAGTGTGTCTTTACTCCTTTGTCATTTTTTACAAACGTATACTGAGCATCCACCTGGGTTTTCAGGCACCCTACTAGGTATGAGAGATGCAATGGTAATTCCCATTATTAGAGTCAATTCAGCATAGTTTATGTTCATTCTTACTAAAACACTTGGGCTCTGGAGCCTGGGTGAAGGATTTAGCTCATAGTAGGAGTCTGTTTCTAGAGAAAAGTTCAGATATATTGATATTACTTTATCATGTAAACTTGGCAATTGTCTGTATTCTTTGAAGGAGACAGGACCAGGTAAGATATAACTTAGGGGGAAGTTTTCAAATTAGTGTCAGTTACCAGAAAGTTTTCTTTTAAACTGTGTGCATGTGTGGTGTGTGTGTGAGTGAGAGAGAGAGAGACACACAGAGAGAGAGAACTTGGGTGTTATTCCTCAGTTCACATCTGTCTTTTTGTTTGGCATGGAACTTTGCCAAGTAGGCTAGGCTAGTTGGCCATCAAACTCCAGGGATTCACCTGTGTCCACCTTCCATCTTGTCATCACTGAGATGGCAAGCACGAGTCAGGGCATCATGTCTATCTTTTTACAAATGTTTGGGGGAGATTGAAACACAGGAACTCATGCTTGTACAACAGACATTCAACCCACTGAGCCATCTATCTCCCCAACTCTTGGACCATGATTCTTGAGATTTGTGGGTGCCTTCCTTGTATATTTTTGGAGTCCTTGCTCAAACAGGGGAAGCAATGCTACTGATACCGGAAAACTGGGGGAGCATGGTGGGGAGGGATGAGGCAGCTGCTAATGGTAGACATGTGTTAAATCTCGGCTCTGCTACCTGTCAGTTTCACCAGGCTGCACAAGGCATGGATACATGTAGCATCCACCCTTGGGTATCCAAATATGGCAGAAGGGAGCACATATCTCCTCACCTGGATCAGAGATGCTCCATGGAACACCATGGTAAGCCAGTGGGACAGGAACCACTCTGGCCCTGGGTATAAAGGAGCTGCCCTGACAGGATAGCTCGCCAGCTTCGAGGGTCCCTCCCTGCTTACACTCTGGCTGTTTAACCACAGGAAGGATGGGATCCATTTATATCACTTAAGAGCAGGGTAAGCCATGCAGAAGAGAAGGTTCTACTTATAAGTTCAATCATATCCATGTCTTGCTTCTATACAAACCTAAGGGCATCTCTCATCTCACTTGGTCTTCCTAGCTACCCTCAGGGCACAAAATCACCTGATCATTTTGCAGCTGGGACATCTGTCCACCCTGGAAAGCATTGGCTTTCTTTGTCCTCCACATCACCTGGGTAGGAGTTGCACCCAAATTCTCTTCCACTCTAGGGGGCTGTACAGCTTTGCTGTTGACACTGAAGGCCTAGCTGTGGTTTTCATGTAATAATGACGCTACAAATTGTTGTTGTTGTTATTGCCATTTAATTAACACTTGTAAATGCCCACTGGAGTCAAATGAGACCACTAGAGTAGTCAACAAATAAGACTTGTCTTTAGATTGCAGGTCATAACCAGGAGTGAAGGCCATGCAGGAATGGGGTAGGGTGCTCTCTGCTGACGGACGAAGCCCATGGCAGCCCCCAAGGGCTCACCTTTGACTTCCCCTCCCACCTTTTCAATTGTCCCAAAGTTAGGTGTCCCTGAGGGTACTGTAAGCAGTAAAGGGACTGGGATGCAGCTTGGGCAATGATGACGCAGGCCTATCTCTGGGACTAGGAGAATGGCAGCTGGCAAGCTTGCTAGGGTTTTCCCATCCAGTGCGATCTCTCAGGCTCCTGCCTTCCTCTCCCTGGAAGTTACTTCCTAAGACCGTACAAACAATCAAGGCTCCCTGGCTGCATCCCCCAGGGACTCCTGTTTCTGGCTGCTTTGTTCTTCCTGCTTCTTGGAGCCTGCATTGCCCATGACTGTGTGGCTTTTCCTCACACTTTCGGGAGATTTACTGCTTTGGAAGCTGCAGGGCAAGACTTTTTCTGCCACCTCACTTCTTCTGACCAAGAAGGGTAGGGAGTCTACTCTTTGCCTCTCTGGAGTTCCTCCTTCAGTCCTATTGCAAATATCTGGACTCTGCACCAAGCCCAGTCCCAGAGCCTACTACTTACCTATCAAAGACTGTAAACCACAGCTACTCAGAGGGTTGAGGCAGGAGGACCATGGTTCTGAGGCCAGCCTGGGTAACTTAGTTAAAACACTTGCTCAGCACTAAGCTCAACCCATGTGTAAAACAGCAAGAAAATGGTTTCTGTACCATTAGTCTCCTCTAGCTGGGGAAGACGCAGTAACCACCTCCACCTCTGCCTATCTCCTCCCTCCTGAGACATGCCTCACGGAGTTCAGTCCAGCAGATCAACAATGAAGTTACAAGCCCTTATCACCCATATCCCTCATCTACTGCACTAGATCGGTAACAAGGCTGCTCAGAGAGTATCACAAGCCTGAGGGGAGGGCCCGGACTTGCAGCCATCGGCCAGGGCTTACAGGTGTAATCACGAACATTCCACACCACCCGAGCACACACAGGGCCCTGTTCATCCCTGTTCCTGAGGCCCAAGCTACCCCAAGAAGGAATCCTAGGTAGTCCTCATGAAGTCTTCTACTCACTCTTTTAAAAAAAATTATTTTTTAAGACTATAATTACATCATTCCCCTTTCCTTTCCCCCTTCCAGACCCACCCATATGCTTCTACTTGCTCTCTTTCAAATTCATGGCTTCTGTTCACTAGTTGTTATTACAGATTAAGATACACCGGACGAGGATAAAATATAGGTTATATATTTTATTCTGGGAGAAGTCACTTGCACATGAGACACCAATGACCCACAAGTTCCCTCTCCAAGGATCCACACCTGGGCTGCTCTCCATGACCTGACCAGAACCAAGAGAAAGCAGAGCCAAGAGAAAGCAAGCCTGTCCCAGACCCCAGACCAAATACCACTCGCTCCCCTACACACCTGTGACCACACCCAAACTGGTGCAGTCAGTGTGACAGGTGCCGCTGGGTGGATTCTCACTACATCTGTAAATGTACACACACACACACACACACACACACTCCGAGACACCCTGCTCAGTCTGTATAATGTCACGTGTTGCTGACCATTTGCTAATGACTAGCCAATCGGTGTCCCACATTCCTTAGTGGCTTGTAGTTCTTTGTGTGGAGTTGAGGCCTTTCCCCTGCCCACATTAGCATGTCCCTTGTCCTTGGTCAGCTCATGCTTAGGCAGGCCTTACTGATGAGACTTTGTGGGTGTTGCTTCTGACTTTAGTAGGAGACACAATCTCAAAGCAAACTCCCTGATACTCCGGCTTTTACAATCTTTCCCACTCTTCTTTTGCAAGTATCCTGAGCCTTAGGTGCTGGAGTTGTTCTGTAGCTGTATTGGCTGGGATGGAGTTCCACAACTCTGCATTTTGATTGGCTGAGGTTTTCTGTGCTGGGTGTCTGTTGTAAAGAGAAGTTTCCTTGATGAGGCATGAGGACTATGCATCAGTCTAGACCCCGGAGAAGGATGTGTAGGACTGCAATGGGTAGAGAGGTTGGATGAGGAAGGGGGCAGGGCTCTTGCTCACTCTTAAATACTTCTCTGAGGCCAATGGCTCCCTGGCCTCAGATTAGTAAATAGTTTGTTCATTCAGTGTAACAACAAAATTCTACCTTCAGCCACAGTGGAACCATCTCTTCTTCTTTGGTGATGTAGGTGACATAAAGGATCCTGGGAACACTGTATCTGGAGTCCAATCGTCACAGGAGAATGTGGCCTGCCCATGTGTCTGTCAATCACTTCAGAAAGCCGCTTAAAGACTGGCATTTGTCATTCTTTGGTCTTTGTGTGTGTGTGTGTGTGTGTGTGTGTGTGTGTGTGTGTGTGTGTGTGTGTGTGTGTGCAGGCCAGGGGCGAACCTCAGGTACCATCTCCCTTGTTCTTTTGAGGCAGGGATTCTCAGTGGTCTGGGACTTGCTGACTGGGCGAGGCTGGCTGGTTGGCTAGCAAACCTGAGGGATTTGCTTTTGCTGCTTTCCCGGTGTTCTAAGCTTAAGCCACCATACCCTGCTTTTTTTTCCACAGAGGTCCTGGGGATTGAACTCTAGTCCTCCGGCTTGCTCAGCACTCATTTGCTGAGTGACCTGTCAGCCCAACCCACACTTCCTTTCTGACCTCAAATTTGAGACTCTCCCGTTTCTGTCTCCTGGGTGCTAGGTTATAGGCATGTGATTCCTTCGAGATTTCTTCAGGGTGAGTCCAACTGTCCCTGAAGTTGGAGAGGTCTTGCTCCTTCAGATGAGAGAAAAAGCACTCTCCACACCCCCAGGTCTGAGAGAGATTGGGCTGGGAGGTTGGGTGGGTGGATGTGTTCCCTGTTCTGCATTTGAAAAGTCTCCAGGCTCCTACCTGTTGTCTGTGCTTTGCTGTGTATGAGCACAGGGCTGTCAGAAAATCCAAGCCAGCCAGGCTTCTAGGGGTCCCACCCAGAGGTTCTGGTCTACACTGTAGGAGGCAGAGGGCTATTTGTGGGGGCCCTCAACCTAGGGCCTCCATAAACACAGAGGGTGATAGCTGTGTCTAAACACCTAGAAATAACGCCCTTTCCATTCAAGGAGTCTGGCATGGGAAGTTGCCCAGAAAAATGACATTATTCAGTCAAGGGACTAAAATCTTAGTCAGCTCAGTGATAGCCTTTAATGATTCTCATCCTTCCCCAGGCAACTCAGTTCTGGCTAGACTTCTGCCCTTGCTGGGAGCTTTCCAAGGCCTGTGGTTTCATGCCATTCCACCTGTCCTGGGGCCTGGGACTAACCCACTTGGAGGATGCAGCCAATTGCTCTCAACCCCAGGCAGGCCTTCCTTGCCCCAATGGCTGCTCCCTCCTCCCTAGACTATTCCTGAGCCCCAGGATCCCTGCCTTCCTCCCCCTCACTGTGTGGAATTTACCTGTCCTCATACCCCCCAACACACACACACACACACACGCACGCACGCACGCACGCACGCACGCACGCACGCACGCACGCGGCAGAAGTTTCATCACGGTGCTCAGGAGGCAGAGAGAGGCAAAGACCAGAACTCCCCAGTTCAGTTGTCTTTTCCCTACCCCCACACCAGGCTTATGAATGGATGAGTTATAAATGAGTGAATAATGAATGGATGTGTGCATCAGTGAGTCAATCGATTCATTGATCATGGATGGTTAATGGGTTGGGAGAACTTTGCTCTTCATTCTACCTCAGTTGAGCAGTTTTAATTGGGGCCTTGGTGATCAGAGCCTGGAAATTTCTCAACACAAAAATTAACCTAGATTGTTCTGCCCCCTCCACCCTGAGCTATGGACAAGATATGCTATGGAAGATGTATGGCTTACATTAGGTCATCACAGCACAGCATCCCGGAGCCTCGGCTCACAGAAAAAGCCAGTGTTCTGGGAGCTAATGACTAGTCTGCATTCTCTCCTGGGGTTTATTACATCCTTGTAATTCCTGAAGTACATAGGGTCACAGTGACTGTGGGAATGGGATGCATTGCTCTTCCCTGTCTTTAGACTTCCAGTCTACAGTATCCAGTGGTCAGTGTTCACCTTCTTCTCCCTGGAGCACCCGCTACATATACTGGGCATTTGCTCAGTCTTCAAGCACACTCTTCAACTGCATCCTGGACTCCCGTGACTCATCATTCCCGTGACTCCCTCCACCCCAACTCATCATTCTCTCTGCTCCTCTCCCCCCACCCCCTTCTGAAGTGGTTCATTTTCTATCAACTAGAATGAATTTAGAAGCCCTTAGGGGACTGCTGAGGGACACCTGTGAGGAGGATGTTTTTTCAGAGATTGACAGAGGGGATGACGGGAGACCTATCCTGGATGTGGATGGCCTCCAGGTGGAGTGACAAGGGAAAAGAGGGGAAGAAAAGACACCCACCTTCTGGCCTTTGCCTCTTTGCTCTCTGAGCACCAAACAGACACTCTGCCATCCTCCCATTCCCATGATGCTCTGCCTCATGACTGAGCACAAGCAGGGAGCCAGTTAACTGTCAGTCGACTTCTCTGAAACCTCCCCTCCGTCTCTCCTCTCCTCCCCCTCCCTCTCCTGGCTTCTCTCTCTCTCTCTCCCCTCTCCTCTGTTCCTTGCCTCTCTCCTCCCCCCCCCTCCTTCCCTGTCCTTTCTTCTGCCTCGCCACTGCCTCAGTGACCCTCTTCATCCTGAGGCATTTGGTATCGCATGTGCACCACGGTCTCTCAAATGTTCATCTCCAGCCCCGTTCTCTCTTTCGGCTTCAGTTCAGGAACGCCGTCCAGCAGCCTCCTCTTGTTGGGAGCCTCTAACTGGACTCCACCCCTTCTGCCGCCTCCCCACTTACCCACTCCAGCCTTGCCTGTCTCAGTGTCTGCCCGAATATCCAGGCCGCCATCATTCTCGCCTCTTTCTCATCCTTCTCCTTACATCGGCAAATCCCACAGAAAGTAACCTCAAAGTAGCTCTGGGATCTGTGTTGCTTTTCCCTACCCCTGCCCGGGCCTGTGTCACAATCGGTCCTTGCCTGGAATATTCCCTCACTGGCCTCTTCATTGCTCCATCCTGCCCTACTTTTTCTCCACCCAGCAGCCGGCATGATTCTGCAAGAGAGTATTATATCGTGCCTATCTTCTGAGTAAATATTTCAGGGTGTAGCTCAGTGGTAGAGTACTTGCTTAGCATGCACAAAGCTTTCTGTCCCCATCACAACACACACACACACACATACACGGACATACATGCACATACATGCACACACATGCACACACATTAGCTGTAGCATTGGCAGTATAAATGAACCCATGAACAGATTAGATGAACCAGTAAATGAGAAGGCTCTGTCTTTACCAATGGAAAGACCCATTGATAGAGTCATGATCAATGATGTCGTTGGGAAGCAATGGAGACTAGATTGTGAGTTTAAAGAAAACAGGCCAAGAGGGGGGTAGGGGGGGTCATGATGCTGAAGGGTGGAGCTTGTCCCCAGTCCCTCCTCTTCCTCTCTTCCTGGCTGCCATAAAGTGCAGTCTGTTGCACCAAGTACTAGCACCATTATGTTCTTTGTCACTGCAGACCTGGGAACAAAGGAGCCCACTGATGATGGACAGCAAACTTGGAAGTGTGAGCCCAGACACATCTTTGCTCCTTTGAGTTGACTTTTTCAGGTTATTTGCCACATCATGGAACACTGACCCAGATAACCCATGGCCACGTGGCATCTTATTACTGTATCATCCTCACTCAGCCTTCCATACAGGATTAGAGCTCTCGGAGGGCAGACTCCATCCCTGTACTTACTCCTTGCCACACCCTGTGCCTAGGACAGCAGCAGGCAGTCTTGAAATTCTCCATGTGTTTGAACAAACTCACCCGTGTGTCCTCTCCTTCTTACACATTCACGGAGAAGCTGTTCCAAAGCCACACCCTTTACCATATTTACCAAGGCGGGGCTAGCACAGACATGAAAAGCAATGGTCATTAGATTGGCCGTGGGAGAAAACAAAACTAAAGCAGAGAAGTGGCAAAATCTACACTATGTCACACCAGCTCCTGGGGAAGGGTCATCGCCATGACGGTGGGTATGAGCTGGACACTTCTGCCCTCTCCCCAGAGCTCAGCCTGGGATCTCACAGCAAGAGACTGTGTCCTGGGCAGGAGAGAGCCACCTCTCAGTGCAGCACTGAGCCCTGTCCTCAGTGCCACCCCCACACTAGGGCTGCCCAAGTGTGACCACAGCTCAGAGTAGCAAGGGCTAACTGGGCGTGCGCCTTTGTGGGGTCCGTGACATCAGTCCCTGCGGAGGCAGTCAGGTGAACACCATCATTACTGTTTGCTGGAGAAATTACACACTGGGTAGTGTGAAGCTCGCCCAAGGAAGCTGACTACTGAGTGGGAACAGACGTCTGTCCTTCCAATCCTGAAGGCATCCTCCTTGAACAGATGACAGGTTACTTAGAGAGCTAGGATGCCCCAGGTCACCCTTAACACCCCTACATTAGGTGAGCAATCAACAGTTCATACTTTGTGTGGCTTCCAACCCCAGCTCCTCCTGAAATGGTTAAATATGGGACAGAGATTGCCAGGTGCATGTGCCTATAAAACATGGGTGTGAACATCGTGGTGAAGGCTGTGTCACTTTTAAAGGGGAAAGAGGACATGACCACAGGAATATTTCAAGGGAATTCACATAGAAGGACGAGAACAAAAAACAATCTTGGCTTCTACAAGGAAGTAGAGACGTGGTTTACAGTGCTATGTACACAGAAACTTCTGGTAGGACAAGCAAGATGCAAGGTTTCACATCAACTAACCTTCCACAGTGCAAAGGTCTCTGGGTGTGTGCCTAGCTCAAGCAGGTCCCAAGAGTGGTAGTGTGGTGGGGGAGTGCTAGACCAAACCACAGCGCAAGCCATTCAGGTTGGCACTCACTAGCCTGGCATCTGGGGGGGGCGGTTATGAACCCTAAGCGATAAAGGAGATCGGTGGGGAGTCAGATGCCAGGAGACCAACCAGGAAGTGGCTGCCATTGTCCTAGGAGAGATGGGAGGCAGCACAGTCAGGAAGACCTGGTGGGTTATGGATTTTATTTTATTTTTATGTTAAACTGGCAGCTTAAAGTGAGGAAGATGAGACATGAGGGAGGTGGAGGGGACAAAGACCTCAACTTGGCTGGCCGGAAGGACGGCAAGCCCCACTGGAGGTCTGGGAGACTATAAGGAGGGTGCTCTGGAGCAGTGCTTCTCAGCCTTCCTAATGCCGGGACCCTCCAGTAGAGTCCCTCACAGTGTGCTGGCCCCTGACCACATAATTACTTTAGTTGCTACTTCATAATTGTAAGTTTGCTACTGTTATAAAATGTATTATAAATGTCCGTGTTTTCTGAGGGTCTTGGGAGACCCTGTTGAAAGGGTTGTTTGACCCCAAAGGGGTTGCGACCCACAGGTTGAGAGCCGTTGCTCTGGAGGGACCGCAAAAGGTGGGCTTGGGGATCTGACAAGATGGTTAGGTGTCATGGGAACAGGTGCTCTCTGGGACAGCCATGGTAGTTAAGAACACACATCAGTGAGTAGTAAGGACATTAAAGCTCAGAGCTTGACTGGGGCACACTAACACAGGGCCTCATACTGACAGGGGCTGTGCAAGGGGAGAGCTGGTAGGAAAGGTGAGCTTTCATTATGCACCCAGCTCCAGAGCTGTGAACAATGGGGGGGGGGGGACTCAGCCCGGCTACACTTAGTGGTATAAGTCTATAATTCTAGCGCCTTGGGAAACTGAGGCCAGGGGGTCTCAAGTTTAAGGCCTGCCTTGGAACTTGGTATAAGTCTGGCTCACAATAAACAAGTAAACAAAACACAGAACTTGGATATAGCTCTAGTTAGATGCCACCAAACCCAGACCACCAGCCCTCCATGCTGGGGTCCATCTTCACACATAAACTAAGTTATGGTTCCAGAAGTCCCAGCCTGAGGACGCTTGACCAGAGCCTGGTCTTTCTCCATGAAAGCTGCTGCCTCGTGTGGGCTGGGGAAGGCTAGTGGCAAGGTCAAGGCCACCTTGTCCCTTTGGGTAATTGAAGATGACAACAGTATTTTGTGTCTCACGGGGACTACTGGAGATCAAAGGCAGTGTGAAGGAGCAGCTGCGACAGGCTGGAATTCCCTGGCAATTCTGAAATTACTGAAATTGGCCACAGTTACAGTTATTACCACGAGGACTGCCAGCGACCCCACACTGCAGAGGGATGCGTGTTGGCGGCTGATGGACGCTTCCGCTGACCACAGTTCAGACTTCAGGATGGATTACAGGTCCAGAGATGGGCCTGGGAGCCATGTTGGGTGAAAAGGAATCATAGTGCCTTGAAACATACGTGAGGGAGGAAGTGAGATGCAGAGACTGGCTGTCATGGTGGCTGTAGTTGCCTCTCAGTAGAGGTACTTGTTGGTTTCCTGCCCCAAGAGCCTGACCAGAGAGAGGGTCACAGAGTCCACTGAGCCAAGAGTCATGAGAGGAAACAAGACCCTGACCCTCTGCTGGTACCAGAGGCTACTCCACCTTACCAAGGACAGGGTCTGGGGGAAGGAGTGCTAAAGAACCCAGGCAGCTTAGCGACTTCCAGACTTCCAGCCCCCGGAAGTTCTCTCCACAGGCTCCGAGACTCCAGGCCATCATCCTGGGGCTGCTCCCCCCACCCACCCCACCCCAGCCCGCCCGTCTGCTGCCTCAGATCCTGCAGGAAGCTGTTATGGGAATGTTCCTTACAGAACTTCCTTGTTCAGTCAATGCGGCCCCATTATTGAGTAAACAAGGAAGCTTGTATCAGCGAGGCCTCGGATTTTGCTTTTAAAAGTCAATGATGAATGGAAGGTTTGAATAGTGGAGTAGCTTGCTGACAGGAACAATCAAGATATCCCATTAACTCTAGGCAGAGAGGGTGTGTAGTTATGCATCCACTGGATGCCTTCGCAGAGCGTGGGCCTCCACGGCTGCTCCATGGTGACAGGCGTCATTCCATTGCAGGCCTTTGCTGATGCTTTCACACCCCTTCAAAGGTTCTCGCTGCGGCAGGGACACCTCCCGACCAACCATGGGCACTGGTGAATGGTGTCTGCCCAGGAGTCTGGTAACATATCGTAGTGAGATATTTACCCTGCCTGCACCTGTCGCACTGACCACGCCCATTGGGACTATAACACAACTCCAGACTAGCTAGCAAAAACGGTGCACATTCTTACTACACCCTGGCCAGAGTTTCAGATAAGAACTGTAGTCAAGCATTTCCTGCCACGCAGAGACTAGCTACAAATGTTACAGCTAGTCCCCTCGAGAAATTTTGTTGCCTTAAATTTTTTTCCTGTAGGATCCTGAGTCATTGTTGTCCCATTTCAAAAGGAAGTAATCTTAAGAAAGAGGGATAATACTCATCTGCATAGAGTTGGTTTTAGTTGCTTAGGGTTGTGTATGGAAGGTGATACTCAGACTCAGGTATCTCTTTTAGATAAGTATAGGGTATGGGTGGGAAGGGTATGGTTAAGATGGGATATAGGGAGATTAACTTATCTTCTTGTGAATTATCTTAGTAATTATTAGTTATATACAGCTTACATTGTTATAGATTCTTGTATGTTGCAATTTATGTAGAATTAAGTTTGTATTCCTTTCTTAGATAATTTGTATATTTGTCATATTGTGTAAGATCTGTTTATGATGTTTTGTGCACAAATATCTTTATCATATTCTGTGTATGTATAGTTTTACATATGTTCAAGACATTTTGTATATTGATACAATTTAGGATTTTTTTTTAATATTACACTATACAGTTCAACCTCTGGTCAAGACATTTCAAATCTACCTGTTTTAGAGACATTTTATATATATATATGTATATATATATATACACACACACATATATATATGATTGTCCTTGATAAATTAGGGAAGTTTCAATCATTTGTATAGCTATGTTCCTGAGTATTATAGATTATCTTCACCCATGTTTCTTATACCTATGAGATTAGTCAGACATAAATGTTTGATCTTCAAAACTTCATAGATCTACAGAGCATGACATTTAAATGTTTTAATATTAGTACTCTGTTGACATGAGACACTATTGCTCCTGACAGCACCGAGCTATTCCTGAGAGTATGTTGGGCACTGATGTCACTCTTTCTGGAGTCCATTCTCTCCTCAGCTAATGGCCTCTTGGGCAAAGAACTGCCCCCACCTTGACCACTGACTTTGGAGTGCTGTCCTACTGTGCTTGCAGGAGACAAACATAGAAGACTGCTGAGCCTTACCAGGTCAGGGTAAGACAGCCTTTCTACCTCCCTGCTTTTGTAGTGGTCTGTCAGATACTCTAGGCCTTAGCCAAAACTGGTTGTCCTGACGTTTCTGTGAGACTTTAGGTGACTGCCAGGTAGCCTGCTGTTTCTGTCTTCACTGCACCTTTTGGAAGCTGCTCGCCTGCACTTCCTGTCTACCCTATTATTATCTTCATTCTCAGGTCTTTGATGAGGCTGAAGATTAGAATGTCACAATTATTGGTCTCTCTTTCTAGATAGAAATATTAGATACAAAACTTAAACTTTCCAGCTTAGGACAACTCTATAGTAATCTGTTATGTCTTCACCCTAGGACTGGATATGTAGTTCTTGCCATTTGCTCTTGTTACCTCGCTGGATAATAGGTCTTAAGTGTGTACATTCTTAATTTTCCTTTTCCTAGAGCATGCTTGATATTTACTGTCTTTGTATATAGTTTTGTATCAAGCCTAAATCTTTTCTTTAGATTAAAGGGGGAATTGTAATGAGATATCCATCCTGGCCGCACCTGTTGCACTGACCACGCCCATTGGGGTAAGGGAACAGGTGTGGGTGTGTGATGGGAGATGTTATTATGTATATATGTTTCTCATACTGGTTAATGAATAAAGCACTGTTGGCCAATAGGAAAGGAAAATAGGACAAGTTACTGGGGAAAAGGATTTCTATTTTTGTTTCCACAGAAAATGAAAAGCTGTGGATTCCTTGCAGACTAATGTGGTTTGAGCAAGCCAGACTCCCTGAAACAGAGTTCCTGATGATCCAACATTCAAAACAGCTTAAACAAGGCAGACTTGCAGACTACAGCCAAGATTTCTGCAACTTCTTAGGATCCCCATAACAGCGCCCCCTATCAGCAGGAAGTAGTTTGGAAAGAACGACGCCCAAATTCCCAAATATTGTTTATAAATGTTTGTTTTCATTTAAATGGACTTGGTTATAAATGGTTAATGATCATAGCCAATTCTTTTTAAAGGTAAAAAGGGAATTATGGTATAGATATGAATACTTTGTTTTGGAATGGATTTTCATTTATTGATACAATTTAAGGTCAATGTTGTATATGTATATTTCTCTTCTTGTTTATGTATTGTGTTTATGTAGCTCATTTAGAAATGTAATGTATAATTTAGTACAGATTTTAGAGAGTTACCTATAATAGTCAAAACTTATAGCTAGGTGAGTTAGGTTTTCTAGATATACAGAGATGTATTTGAGATAGATAAGCATTCTTCAAACCTTTCAAAGACCTACAGAATATGACATTTAAAATGGTTTAGGGTTTTTCTTGACAATGAGACATAATTGTTCCTGACAACACCACCTGCGTCAGAAAGAAAGATAAAGATGGACATTAAAGAAACTCATTATAAAGTTTACTTCCAATATGGCAAGACTAGCCATTTGGACAAGATACTGCTCTTGTCTGGACTGTATGACTTTATGCTGTAGAAACTGGACATGCAGGACCCAACGAAAAGTGACTACTGATTCAAGATGGACATTGCTACAGAGATCCTACTTCATGAAAGAGTCTGTGAGACAGTATGCAGGACACAGAGAAAAGTAACTGATAAACTGCCAATACAAAAAGACAGTTTAAAGTTTCCTACATTGCTGAAGAGTCTGCCAGACACACTATGGCCTATGGGCTAAAGATAAAAGATTACAAAAGAACTTTGGGTGACTAGGCAGTGAGTTGTCTCTGTCATTTCTAGAGTTTATACTATCCTTCTGAGGTCTTTGACGGACTTAAAGACAGAGAGTTATGGTTACAGTTTTCCTTAGTATTAAAGATAAGTTACTTAGACTTTAGACACACAAAGATATGATAGATGATAAAATATTTTCTTCAAATCTTACTAAATGTTAATGGACTAAATAGTGTTAACTGTGATTCTTATTTGATAACTGTTGTGTTATATATTTTGCTATGCTAAGGTTAAAACCCTTCTTTTTATTTAGACAGAAAAGAGGAGATGATGGGAGATGTCATTCTGTATATGTTTCTCATACTGGTTAATAATAAAGCACTGTTGGCCAATAGAAAAGGAAGATAGGAGGGACTAGGAGACAAGGAGGAAATAGGAAGTAGTAAGGAGGAGTCAAGATGGAGAGTCTGAAGAAAGCAGTATGCCGCCGGCTCCCCGGTAAAAAAAATATGTAGATCAGCGGAAATGGGTTAATAATTTAGACAGAGCTAGCCAATAAGAAACAAGTACCTGGCCAACAGTATAATATCAAATACAGAGTCTCTGTGTGTTATTTGGGGCTGGCGCAGTGGCAGGACAAGACCAGGTGGCGGCAGGCGGAAAAAACTGTACTCCTTACAGGTGTGACCTGGGGCGGGGCTAGGTCTGGGTCCAGAACCCCAGCTCACTCTCTTACTTCCTGGTCAGAGACAGAGAGCATCTGGAGGCATCCTTGGAATGGGGACCTGCGGCGGTCATCTGTTTCTGGTGTAACTGATTTCTCCTTGAATAAACATCCATCAGCCTATTGTTTCCCAGATTCTTATTTACCATACTTTAACATATGGGAGCTTCTGACCCAGTCACTCATCAGTGGGATGAAGCTGAGGAATCACTTTCTGTGTCAGAATTCTTTTGCAAGCAAGGGGCAGCAACATGGCTGGCCTATTCAGGAAAAGGCAGGTCCAAGAGATTCCCCATCGGGCTTATGGCTTCTTGGGTAGGGGTGGGGCAGAGGAAACTAGGCAGCAGGAACCCTCGGGAAGTCTCTTGGGTCACTTCTGCCCTCTTATTGAACAAGTCAGCTTCTTGCAATTTTACTCTGCTTCCCTCTGCTCAAAACAGAAACTGCAGGGACTGGGGTGTAGGGTGGGAAGTTCAAGCTCACTTCTGGAGCTTGAAATCTCACCAACCCCTGAGCCCAAAATCCCACCAACCCCTGAGCTCAAAATCCCATAAATTCTTGCATTCACCCCAAGTTCAGGACCTGAAATTCCACCAATCCCCACCCTGGGAAACTCCACCCTTGGCTTTGGCTACCAGGATATGGTCCCCCTCAGGGTTGTCACACACTGGGGATTTCATGCTCCTCAGGGTGGAAACAGCTACATGAGAGACTGTTCTGAGTGGGCTAAGCTGGCCCTATATTTGCTCTGTGGCTATAGGAAACGAAGCACTACCATGGGCTCATATGTGTAATAACTGATCCCTGGTTGTGGGACTGTTTGGGAAGGATCAGGAGTGTGGCCTTGATGGAGGAGGTGTGTCCCAGAGGGGGCTTTGGTGTTTCAAAAGCCCATGCCATTCTCAGTCAGATTTCTCTGCCTTGTGCTTGTGGGCCAAGATCTGAGCTCTCAGCTATGGCTTCTGAGCCATGCCTGCCTGTGTACCACCATGTTTCCCATCATGATGGCCACAGACTGACCCTCTGAAAGTGTTAGCAAGCCCCCAATAAACCCTTTCTCCTACAAGTTGCCTTGGTTATGATGTTTCCCACAGGGGGGAAAAAAGGTGACTAAAATGAGCCTCTTCATGGCGAATCCCAGAAGCTAAAGAAGACACTTGCATTAGCAGGAGTATGCATGGATGTCAGACAGCCAGGACCAACATTAGTTCATCAGCTCTTTCCTCTCTACAAATGGAGATGGCCATGCCTACCCAAAGGAAGCAGGTGGGAGCAGCCATGTGTCTGGCAGTGTCATACAGTACAGTGACAGCCTCCCTGGGTCTATGGCTGTTTTGCTAGTTGCATACTCCTGCCATTGGGACTGGATGCTTATGGCCACTTCTCTGAACTCAGACGACGTCTTCTTCCATGAGGAAGAGAGACGGACATCTCAACACTCACATTCTCCCCTGCTCACATCAGTCCACTGTCCTTTAAGAACTCACTCAGAGTTCAGGGGACCCAGGTGTCCTGAAGTCATGGTGACCATCTGAGTAATTAGCTCACATGCCCTATGGGGATACCATGTTCCTGTGGTCCCCACGGAACTCTCCCATGAGCTGTATGCTCTGCACATGGCTTTGTTTTCTCTTTGAGAGAGTATTACCAGGATTCATTTGACGTGTTCAGGGGCAAACGAGGAACCAGTTGTTGCCATGTGGCCTTCCCCTCAACCTTTCTGACAGGTGTAAAAAGGTAATTTTCTATTCTTGAAAAAGAATGGTTCTGAGTGCTGGAGGACATATAAAACCAAAGAAAAATAAGACACGTGGTCAGTCTACCTGAGGAAGCTGGCCTCATCCCAGGTAGGGACTGCTGGGAACCTCTGCTAGGTAACATCTCAGAGAACTAACAGTATCTGACTACCTCAGGATGGGTGATCTAGCAGGCCTCATGTGGGCAGAAGGAGGCTGGCTCACAACTGCTGGGGCACTTCCACATGGCCTCTGTGATTGGCTCACCTGGGATCTTGGCTCACACCTTGGTCTCAGAATTCCAAGCAACCCAAAAGTCGGAATGCACAAGTACTATTTACGTCTCTGTGTGGCTCACATTTGCTAATGTCCCTAGGCCAACTTAGAACATGAGGGGAGGAAATCTAACTCCACATGACAAGAGTTCTTACAGCCCCATCTGTCCCCTCCCACCCGGAGCATTAGAAACTGTCCCCTTTCTTTCCTATGTCCCATGGTGGTGGAGGCAGGGACCACCTGTGACTGAGCAGTGGCTCAGAGTGAGTGCCACTGAGTCTTGGTAAAGGAGGTAGGAAGGGAGGAAATGAGTGATGGAAGGATGCAAGAAGCCC
This sequence comes from Phodopus roborovskii, assembly GCF_943737965.1. Taxonomy (NCBI): domain Eukaryota; kingdom Metazoa; phylum Chordata; class Mammalia; order Rodentia; family Cricetidae; genus Phodopus; species Phodopus roborovskii. Next base: position 5,249,286 of record NW_026126516.1, on the reverse strand, counting down.
TGGGAAGATGGAGACATTCTTTGACAGGGGACAAATGGGAAAGTCCGGGCTGCTGAGTGATCTGTCCCATCACCTCCTACACACACACACACACACACACACACACACACACACACACACACACACACACACACCGCTCCCCATGAAGCCAGTCTTTATTGATACATTCAGGCTCCCTCTGCCCACACTTGGATGCCCTTCCATCTTCGGGATTCTCAGCCCTTAGTTCTTTCTGTCCACAGCTCTAGATTCCTGCTCACCCCAAGCACCTTCCCCTTATCCCCTCCTAGTGTCACTGTGGTGCAGACCCTCATTTGCTGCCTCAGTGTCATGAAAGGGTATGTCCCTCTAGCATCTCCACTGAGTACCCAGCAGCCCCCTGAGAAGCACAGGACTGGGAGATGGATCCTGCTATGGAGTCAATGGGCCACGAGATCAGGGATGCTCTATGCCCACAGTTGTCCCATGTCCTGTAGGACCAGGTGGATCTGAGACTCCACACCTGTCCCCACACTGCAGTGAGACCATGTGACCCTGCAGTGAGAGCTATATACTCTTGGGAGAAGTGGCTTCTTATTGTGATGCTGAAAAAGGTCCTGCAGCTAGAGGTGTGGTGCACACAATGAATGCCCCTTGTGGATGGGGATGCTGGAGGACCAAGCCAGCTGCCTGCTCTCCCCAATAGGCTATCTGCAATGATCTGGCCTCAGGGCAGGTGATTCTCCCACGGGCAGGTCTTCCTATAGAAGGGCTTGTTTAAAAAGTAAGCCTGTTCTGAGAACAGGGCAAAGCAAATAAGTGCTCTGACAGCCACTGACCCCATTTTTCTCCAAGGCCCCTGCTCCTTCCCATCTTCTCTTCCGGCTTCCTGCTGAGGCTGGGGAATGACCCCAAGGGTAGGGGAGCTGGTTAGATAGAGAGCCAGCTCCCAGTTTGGGGAGGGGGGAATGGTCAGGGCTCCTGCACACCCCACAGTGATATACTCCAACGCTAGCACCACCCTGTGGTCCACACTGCTGGAGGTGAATAGTGCCTGGTTATCTCTGACCATACCCTAAGGTGAGCCCTAAAGTGAGGCTAATATAGCCTTGGGGACCAGGCACCTGGAGGGTTTATCTAATTAGCAAAGGAGACATTGTAATACTACTTTTTGTTGGTGGACTCAGCAATAGCTCAAAAATGTGGCTGGCTACTGAGACACTGAGACACACTGGAGGACCTTGCAGGCCCAGCACCTGCACCTGGAGACGGGCACCCAGTCACAGTTGCCCCAGGCCATAGCCACTGTGAACTGAGGATGCCAAGGTCACTGAACGCCTCAGGATCCCTTCTAATTAGGGAGTTCGCCTTGTACTTGACTTCCAGTGACATTAGCCTGTGAGGCAAGGAGAGTGGCGGGTCCTTGCTGTGTGCCTACTATGTGTAGGGGCAGCTCTGCATACTATGTGTATTCACTGCCTCTAAAATTTCTGTGACTCCATTTACAAGCGCAGAAGTCCAGGCGTGCCCAAGGCTGAGCAGGACTGGGATCAGAACCTGTGTAGGATGGAAATCTCAGCCTGATTCATCTGGTCTCCTTCCAGCCTAGACAGCTGACCTATGCCATATCTGGATGGTTTTATCCTTGAGTACTGTCTGGGTGGAACCCTCCAGCCTGACATTCCAGCTCATGTGCATCCCAAATACAGAACTGAGCGTTAACAGCCATTGTTTTCCGTCACTTTCTTCATGGCCGTGTTTGTTTTTGCAGCCACAGCTGACTGATACAATAGGCAAAGGGCTTCCCTGAAGAAGGGCAAAGCTGGGCTAGCTAGCTCAGAACAACTAATAGGACTTCACCAGGAAAGGCCAAGAGAAGATGAACAAAAGAATGAATGTGAGAGCCAGCTGGTGGGTGGAACGCCCCCCCCCCCCCGCCCACATTCATTTGAACATCCACCCAGAAAATGGGTGAATTGGTTAGAACTGCCCACACCAATGTGTGTAATCAGGTCATGTAAGAAACCGAGTACCCCCAGTACTCTTGGCTGCCCTTATGTTCCTGTCCCTCTGCCTCCAAGACAGATCTTCCCCTCGGCTTCTGTTATGCTCTGTCACCAGCACTGGGACTTCTCAAACAATAGAGCCCCACAGCTCACACTTCTGCGTCTGGACTCTTTTGCTTCATGGTGTGTTTGTAAGAGCGACCCGTGTCTTCCTGCCTCCTTGATAAATATGATTCTGTGATGTGTCTGCTCTCTTCTTGATAGGAGTCAAGGGGGACAAGGTGATGAGCACTCTCAGACACATTTCACACCTTTTATCCATTCACTGCCCCTCAGGCAGAATCTCATGTAGCTCAGGCTAGCCTCAAACCTCCGATGTAGTTGAGGATAACCTTGAACTTCTCATCTTCTGGTCTCCACCCTCAAGCACTGGTGTTAGAAGCAGATGCCATCGTGGTAGCTCTGACGTGGCTGCTAGGGCTAGAGCCCAGACCTTCACGCATGATAGGCAAGCATTCCACAGCATAAACTACATCTCCTACCTGCTCAAACTGGGGGAGCCTCCAACTTTCAGGGAGCATTTGGAGAGTATGCATGTAAGCATCTCTTTGGAGGAGCTAATGGGAGCAGATAGCTTGAGAGAACAGAGAGTGTGAAGGAGACAGACTGTGGACATACCAAGAAGGGTTAGAAGCAACGCTCTCTAATGATGATTTGGGATGACTTGATGAGGAGAGTGGAGGCCATTAGGGGGAAGGACACCAGCAGACAGCAATGAAGGGAGTGGGGGTTGTACCAAGGCCTGGAACAGAGGACCCTGGAGAAAGAGGATGGAGCTGGGCTCTGGCTTTCCAGTACTTTGCGATGGTACCTACCATTTGAAGCATTCATGCACTTTCTTCTGCGATGCTGGACATCAGCGATTGCTGGGGCTGGAGTCCTCTACAGCTCAGTTGGGCTGGACATGGGCCCTGGAAAAAAGCTCCTTCCTGTGTCTGGCTGCTAACTCAGTTGCTCTAGCATTGGGTGATGGGGCAGGGCTCTCTCTCCTGTTCATCCTGCCTCATGGGACATGTCTGTATTTCCTCCCAGAATGCACACTCATACTGGTAAATGAATAAATGGAAGCTGCCCTCATCCAAGGGACATTCACAGAGTCCAGACAGGGTCACAAGGCTTCTTTGTTGTTGTTGTTTGTCTTTTGTTTTTGTATTTTGAGACAGGGTTTCTCTGTGGCTTTGGAGGCTGTCCTGAAACTTGCTCGTGTAGACCAGGCTGGCCTCGAACTCACAGAGATCCACCTGCCTCTGCCTCTGCCTCTCAAGTGCTGGGATTAAAGGTTGTGTGCCACCACTCCTGGCTTCTAAGGGCTTCTTATGACCAGCCTCAGATGGGCATCACAGCTGCCTTGTTCTATTTCTCAAGCAAGCCATGAAATCCAAGTCCAAGGAGCAGGGTGAAGAGCAGGGAGGAAAAGCTGATGGGTGGGGTAGGACATTACAGGGGGATGACAAATCATCACATAAAGTGGGTAGGGCTTGCTACTGGCTTAAAAACTTCTTCCTTTTCCTCTAAGGAGTCTACATGCAAATCCATTTACACAGAGCAGAACATACACAGTCACACACCACATAGCCATCTGTTTTGGTTAACAATGAACTACATGTTGGTTGATGATCCCTTAGGAATCTAGCACCTATGTGATGTCGCAGCAGGCTTAGTTTGTGTGAATGCACCTTACGGTGCTCCCACAAGAACGAAACTGGCAATAATGCACCCACCAGAATGCAGGCAGTATCCCTTCATTATGTCATACACAAATTCACCTTCCACAAAAGCCTCACTGAGGGTTCTTAACAAAGATGTGAGGCTATCTGGGGTCCTCCAGTGACAGATGATGTGGGGATCTCCCTCTGACCTTATGTAGAGCCTTTTTGTTCCTGGCCTGCATCAGACCTGCTGGTCTGATTGAGCTAAGGCCAGAAATCAGCACACAATGCTCCCTAGCAAGGGGCTCTGCTATAAACAGCCCTATGTAGGAGCCTAGAGAGGGCTCTGCCTTAAACATCCCGGTGTGGGAGCTTGCCCAGTTCAAAGCTACCGTAGAAAGGACATGGAGTATAAAGATCAGGCTGGTTTTTTCTACACCCAAATCTAGGCTTGACTCTCTTCCTGGTTAAAGAACTTCAGTGACTTTGGGGGCACTGCTAGACTTTTCAGCCCTTAGTTTCCTCATCCCTAAAATCAAGACAGTAATAACACCTCCTCAGAGGAGCTGCTGGGAAGAGCTCATGAATGAGGTCATGAATGCACTTGACTGGGTCCTTGGCAGCAGCAAATCCCAAATGACAGCTGCACAGGAAGACAATAGACACACAATAAAACTAGAAATGGCTTCCTCAGTGCAGAGAATGCCAGCTCTAGGGACAAGCCCAGGGGGCGCTTTATGCATACTGGCTCTGACTTTTGAACTATTTTTCCTGGGATGCTCTTCGAGAAGCTTGTTTTGTCCCAGTGCCGTAAAGAACTTTCTTCTGCAATGTTGTTGCAGACGCCTGGTGCTAGGAGTGTCTCTCTGTAAAAAAAAAAAAAAAAAAAAAAAAAAAAAAAAGCATCCTCTTCTCCACATTACATGGGGCCAGTATCTCCCTCTGTGGTGGTGGTGTTAGCATCAACTTCAATGGAAAATGTACACTCCTTAGAGTTTTTATGTCTTAAAAAAAAAGTTAGCTGCCCTGTCTCCAGGGAAGCAGCCTTTGACTATTCAAAACCAGGAGAAATGAAGGGTTTTATTTGTGGAAATTGGGACATCCGGTACCATCTACCTAGGGAAGCAGAATTTTTTAAACCACCCACCAACACCTCTGCATCCCCAAAAAAATTAATAAAAATCTTGTGTAACATTAATCTTGTGTATTACAGGCAATCTCCTGAAGTCAGGGGCACTTTATATTCCAGATGCCATTTGCTTTGAGCTGTTTGAAATGGCCTGGGCCTCATCAAAGAACCCTTTTGTAGATAAATACCCTTGTTCTTAGACCTTCTACCAGGTGGGCACTGTGGGCCTCGACTCATAGCCACGAGGACACAGTCAAGAGAGGTTAATGAGTTGCTTGGGCTCACATAGCCAGCAAGGAGCCAGCGCAGGAGAAATCCCATTTCTGTTGTGACACACAACCTCTATGCCCTCTGCCCTGTTGTTTGCTCCTGCACTCTGTCTTAGTACCCCTCTGTTGGCGGTCTTTGAGTCATGTCCCCAAGAATTCTGGAGAGGGAAAGCAGTCTTGGGGTATGGAAGAGACCCTGACTTGCCTTGGGCTCCCGGGCTCTGAAAGAATCAGTAGTTAGTAACTGATAAAACTTAAATGTAATTTGTTTGTGTGTACATGCAACTAACACTTTTTTTGCGCATCGATTGTTTACCAGGTTATTAGGCTCTGATAAAATACTCCTACTTTTCATGGCACTTTTCAGGAGGTTGATGTAAAGTGGGTGCTGTAGTTTGGATCTAAGTGTCCCCGGAGGTCTTGGGGGTAAAGGAGTAGTCCCTGTCACAGCACTATGGAGAGGATGTGGAGTCTTTAAGTGGCAGGGCATAGTAAGGAGCATTTAGGTCATTAAGAACCAGCCTTACTGGATCCTAGTTGCTTCCTTTTTTTTTTTTTTTTTTTTACTTCCTGCTCATGCAATGGCTGGTTTTGCTCTGTCCTGCACATCTACCATGATGCATTGCTTTGCCCAAAGCAGCGAGGCCAGACAAGAGTCTGAGACCTCCAAACTGTGAGCCCAAACCAACCTTTTCTCTTCAAAAGCTTACTTGCTCCAGTATTTGGTAGAGAAGCAGAAAGCTGGCTACCACAGTGGGTATGACAGACAGAGAATGCTAGAAACAGAGGCATGTGGGCATGGTGCTACAAGACTCCTTAGGCAGGCACCTGGCACTGCCCAACCTTCTGAATAAATAGCTCAAGAATCTATCTGCTCTGCTTGATTAGGCTGATGACCACTCGCACCACACCCCACTAGGTCATCTGCTGGAGACCCCTGCCACCTGCTCATGTCTCTGATATCTTCAACAGCATGGCAACAAGGGTACTAGGAGCCCCATTGAGTGTATCAAAGACCCCCATCTCAGTGCTGAGGTCAAACTTGGGAGACGGCTACACTATATATACAAGCCCTGGTCACAGTGAGATGCTCAACCAAGGACTGTGGAATGAAGTTGGCCAGGCATGTTTACGCCACAGTGCAGCCTGGTGACATCATAATGCCGACCCCTGGCTAGGAGATGTCTTGGTCTTTTTTGAACAATCACTGGTCAGAGATCTGGGATGCACTAACTTTGAAATTTTTGCCATTAAAATTCATAAAGTTTTATTCAAAATTTTTTTGAGATTGGTTTCTGCTATATGTAGCCTAGGCTGGCCTCAGACTCGTAGCCCTCTCTCATGAGTCTCTGGAATTCTGGGATTACAGACTTGCATTATTACCCCAGGCTCCTGAAGATTTTAGCACACTAATGAATATGATTTTGACTGACATAAGAATTTTTAACTATATAAACCTGCCTATATGTATAACTAATACTGTATCACCAAGTGTTAGTGTGGCCTATGGCCCAAGTCCTTCTTCAGTCATACTGGAGGAGCTGTCAGTAGGCAGTGAGGAATACAGGACAAGGCCTTCAGATTGGGACCTTGAGTCGGCTAGTTAGCACACTTAAAGCTCTTCTAATAAGGATTCCTCTGATGTCCCTTCCAAGGCTCAAGAAGGCTAACTCTGTCTATACATAGGAGGCTATTGCAGTTTGGCTGAGAAGTGTCCCAAAGGCTTACGCATTAAAGGCACGGCCCCCACGTGGTGGGCTCTGATGAGGTGATTGGATCCTGAAGGCTCTGATCTAATCAATCAACTGACCCCTTGATGGAGTCATAGTATAATGGCCTCATTGGGAGGTGGTGGGAATTGAAACATGAGGCCTGATGGGGGAAGTGTGTCACTAAGGGAGTGACCTAGAAAGATATATATATATATATACCTTGTCTCCAGCTCCTTCCTGGCTGTCCCTCCGCCTCCCAGATTCCATCACGTGAACAGCTTGCTTCTGCCACACCCTTCTAGCATGACGCTCTAAGGTCATACGACTATGGGTGAAACTTCCAAGCCCATGAGTCCATATAAACCCTTTGGACCAAGTTTCTCTCCGATATTTTGCACAGCAATGAAAAGCTAACATAGGTCGATGGCTGTTGCCAGAGAGGGTAGCTTCCTTCCAGTGAGCTCCTTCCCACCCCTCCCAGTGGGACTGCACAGGAATGCTGTGGTTATCTTATTCTTTTGCTTCCGGAATCCACCTGCCAGCCCTGTAGGCTGGGGCACACAGATGAGAATCCTGCCTGGATTCAGAAGTCTCCAGAAGCAGGGGGCAGGATGGTCAGTCTTTGTTGTGGCCAGGGGAGGGGGCTGGATTCAGTGCTGTCCAAAATTCAGCCCAGCGACTCTGCAACTCTCCAAGTCCTTCCTTGGGGAGAAGTCAGTTTTAAACAATGATCGAGATTCTGGAAGAACTGGAAAACATCTAGAAAAATCAGTTGTTGGAAACTCCCGGGAAGCCAAGCCTGTAAGGCAGGACACTTTTCCTTCCCCCAAAATCTAAAAGAGAACGAATACTGTTCAGTCATTCGAGAGGCCAAAAGCCCAGCTTTCCCCACAGGTTCACATCTTCGAGAAAGCCGACCCTGCCCGAGGGAGGCATGCCTCATCTCGGCACCATGTCTACTTCTCCACAGCATATGTGTTTTGCCAAGAAAGATATGCAAACATATCTCGATAGGCTTCTCAGAAGTTTGCTTGGGCCTGGTCATGAAGGTCAGCTGTTGGTCATACCAGTCCCCCTGCTTTCCAAGCCCTGGCCTACAATAAGGGCCATTCATTCGTGTGCCTTCCTCTGTGCCAGGCACCATGCTTCATGCTGGAGTGGAGGAATGAGGCAGGTTCTCCTGAGGTGATTGTGATTAAGGAGACATACACTGGGGAAGGGAGAAGCCGGGGTGGGGCTGGTTTCAAAGGGAACAAGCTGAGGCCTGGGAGCGATGGTGTTTATCAATCAGTCCCTTTCCTGCTCCTACAACTAAGTAAGAGAGGTTTGTTTTCTTCAGTTTGGAAGGCTTAAAGTACATATAGCATGGCAGTGGCTGTGATCAGGCCCCTAATGATGATCTCATTGTGGTGATGACATCATGGTGGGAATGAGTGACAGGAAGAGACCTCCCACAAACCAGGAAGCCAGAGAGTTGGAGGGCTCTTTAGTGGTGCTGGGGTTGGAACCCAGCAGGTAAGTGCTCTGTCACTCAGCCACCTGTAGCTTTCTTGTTTGTTTTATAGTAACTTGATCGGTAAGGCCAGCCGGGGTCCCATGAGAATGATCTTAATCTCTTCTGAGGTGAACATTCCCATCAGGACCTATGACCTCTCACTAGGCCACACCTCTTGCAGTTTCACAGCCTCTCACTCTGGGGCCACGCTTCCCAACATGAACCCCAAAGGAACAAATCACACCAGACCACAAAGCACTGGGAATAGCTGGAGCCTGCAGCTACTCGTAGCATTAGATCACATTGGGGAACTATGATTGACAAGTGAGGGTAGAGCACAAGATGGTTGTGTGCGTCCAACCATCTCAGAGATCCCAAAGGGGCCTTATTCACTCAGTGACTGTCACAGGGGCCAGCGTCACAGTTCTGGCTCCGTGGAAAACCACCTTAGGTTTCTTCCATTTTGATCCAAAGAAACATCTGATTTACAGTTGTTGTCAATCGGTGGTGAGTTAGGTCCCTCCTCTCCATTCCCAAGAATCATCATCATAGCTTCATGACAGATGGCTGGCTGGTCCTTTCGGATCACATCCAAGCACACAGTTTCAAGTTCTTGGCCACCCATCTCACGATGGGACAAAGCTGACTTTCTCAGCGCTTTGCGAAGGGAATGACAGCGATTAGAGAAAACAAATTTCAGTGTGATGGCTTGATGAGGCTAGTGATAACAATGCCTGTCTACAGGAGGCAGGGTCACATGGGAAGTGACCACACAATTATAGGTCACGCCAGGGACAAGGCGGTCCAATCCGAGCCTCAGGCAGCCATGATCTCCACTGAGCCTACACTATTGGGTTGATGCCCACAGGGTTGGGGACAGGCTTCTCTCATCTTCAGGCTCAGATCCAAAGTCAGGCTTCAGGGACCTTGGTGACCTGTCTTCTACACTGGCTTCTTGATCCAAACTGGCTTTCTCCTTTCTAGAGCTTTCTTTGATCTGTAATTCTCATCTCAGTTATTGGGTTAAACACAGATGACTTGAAGGGTTTTCATTCCCCTTTAGAGCCTGCTTTACACAGGAGACAGGCCTGGGACCTCCATCTTTGCTTATTTATTGGTGAGTTGCTGGTCTTTTGATGGGCATGGCAATGACCAGCAGGCCTAGGTGTGTTTGGATGCTCAGAGAGCTCTGCGTACTTTCTCCTGGCATTCAGGCATTCTCTATTTTCTGGATGGCTTTAGATGTCCAGAAAGGGGTAGTAGCTGAACAGGGAGCGAGACACTGGGGCTTGGAACCCCTAAGTCATCTCACCTTAGACAAACTCCCAGATTTTGTTGGCTAACCAATAAAGGAGTTCTGGCTGCAGATATGCAAGCTCAGTGGGGCCCCAAAGGAGATAAGATCCAGACAGAATTCTCAGGTTAAAAGACACAGGGGGCCAGAGGGGGAGCCATAAAGGACTGTTTTGTCATAGGTATCCCAGGATGGACTGGAACTCATCCGGGTAGCCGTAAATGACCTTGAATTTCTCCTGCTTCCCCCTCCAGAGTGTTGGGATTACAGGTGTGTGCAAAGGCCGGTTTATGTTATGCATGGGATCAAACCCAAGGCTGCTGGCATGCAAAGCTAGTGGAATACCATCGGGGCTCAGCCCCAGCCTGTGCTTGGGGCTTCAATAAAACCCTAGGTTTCTTATGGCCAAGACCCCAAAGGTGCCCCTTCCTGGGAGAGGGGCTGTTTCTCCCAATAGCTGAGCACAGCCGACAGTGACCCTTAATCTAAATCAAGGAAAGAATTTCTTCCACCACCACCCCCTCCTGCCCCTATGGAAACTCCATCTCCACACTGCTGCGCCCATCACTCAGTTTCCACAGTCCTCAGGGATCAAGGATGGACAGGGCTTGGCTACCTTTAGCAGAGAGGTGATCCAGACATCACAGGATGGGTTTCCACTGCGACTGGAAGGGTCTCAGAGAGACAGGATGGGGAAGGAGAAGACATCCTGGACCAGCTCCTGGAGCACCCTGGCTTGCGTCACCAGGCCCACCGCACCCTGAGACATCACAATCTGGGGGCTGCGACCCCCGGGCCTCATCATTGTGCGTTGGCGACCAAACCAACCAATACCCACCCTGAGGGTGGGGGAGGAAAAAAAAAAAAAGAAAAAAAAAAAAAAACTGTCCTGAGGCCGGCTCCTCCCGCCCCGCCCCGCCCTCTTCCCTCCCGCCCGGGGCCCCCGCCCCCGCCGGGCAGTGAGCGCGCGCCGGGCGCCCCGCTCCGCCGCCCGCGCCCGCCCGCCAGCCCGTCCGCCCGCGGCGGGGCCGGCCCTTCGCCCGCCCACCGGCCCCGCGCTCGCTGCCCGCGCCCGCCGCCCGCCGCCCGCCACCCCGGCCCGCCGCGCGCGCTCCATGGCTGCTCAGGAGTGGGACTGGTTCCAGCGCGAGGAGCTCATCGGCCAGATCAGCGACATCCGTGTGCAGAACCTGCAAGGTACGGCGGGCCCGGCCTCCTCGGAGGGGCCGCCGCCACCAACCGTGGGCCCCGCCGCGTCCCTCGCGCGACCCGGAGCCGGGTGTCGCTGGCCTGGGCCGGGCTTGCAGAGCTCAGGGGGTGGGGCGGTGCGTGGGCGTGAGTGTGAGTGTGTGTGTGTGCACGCGCACGTGTGCACCCCATTCCCAGCAGGGGACCCTCACCCCCTCCTCGCGCCTCTGGTAGTTTGGAGAAGTTTGTACGTGAACTCCCAGGGGCAGTGGCCCAGGTCAGAGCTAGGAGAAAGTGTCACTGTGTGTGCCCTGTGTCACACTTTCCTAAGTACCTATGAAGCTGGGGACCAGCAGTGAGGGGCATAGTCCGTCTCAGGGGCTCTGGGTGGCGGGGCACACCGTGGATCCTAGTGAACTGAGGGTCAGTAGATCCCCATCCAAGCCCACAGTCTGGGAAGGAGCTGGGACCAAAACTCTTGCCTGAGGAAACTGACAAGATGGAGAAACTCCTGGTGGCCCTTGTGTCAGAGTGGGCTCGGTGTTTCTGTCACCTTATGAATATGAAGTATCTTTCAAAGAAAGTATTGGGTGTGGAAACTTAGCAAACACACACACACAACACACACACACACACACACACAGAGAGAGAGAGAGAGCGCACCAGCTCTGTGGGTAGAAGTGTGTTTTCAGCCCTCTCTCCTATGGGGACTTTGCAGAACTAGACATAAGTCCACTTCTGGCCTCTTCACCCACCTGGACCTGTGTACAGGTGAAGCTGGTTTAGTCACTTCCTCTATTGGCTTGGTGGTGGTGGGGGGCGTGGGGGTGGTTGTGTAGAGTTCAAGGTTGAAATCGCAAAGATCCAGCTGGGAGGTCTGGGCAGCGGTGGGGGCAGGTCGTCTGTGAGTGTCCCTTTGCCAGCAGGGCAGGGAGTCCCTGCTGGAGGTGGAGAAGAGTCTAGATTAAACATTACACCCAAGAGAATGTTTCCTGGGAGCTCACGTGACCCTCTCCAGCTGAGGTTTGGCAAGGACGGTGCAGGTCTGCAGAGGTGACCTGAGGAGGAGCCAGCAGGCGACTCGGGGAGTGGGCACTGGAGACTCTGCTGCTGTCTGGCTGCTATGCTTTGTGTCATGGGAGGAGGGTTGGAGCCACTGTGATGAAATGAACCAGGATCGGGTCTGGGATGGGCAGTCACACCTTTTGCTGAGACGGTATCTAGTTGGGGCCTTAGGCAATCATAAGGCATTTTAATGAGCATGTACTAGCCAGGGCTATTCGGTGCAGCAACTCTTCTTGTGGGCTCAGCTCCCAGTGTGGAGGGAGATCAGTTATTGTAAAGGAACACATGGCAAGGCATCAGAGAGGGGCAGGGCTGCATGGTGTGGGGACGATTTGAGATGGATCTGGGATTAGGTGTCTTGGCTCCTCACTTGAGACTGCCACCCTACCACACTTTGAGGCAAGTATCAGGTATAATTTGAACAGCAATGGATTTTGTTATTAAGGGGCAAACTTGAAGTAATATATCCCAAGGGTCATATGTATTACATACGTGTATAATGTAGATTCATTTTAAGTGTGAGCTCAACATGCTTCTAGATGTGGGTACACTCAGGTAATTGCTACCTACATATAGATTCCCAGATCATCTTCCCTCCCAGGCAGTAACCTCACCTGGCCACCACCAAGATAGCCTTTATTCTGGCCTTTTGTTTTTAATTCCCGAAGGTTCGGTTGCCTCTGGAACCTGCCTTGAGGTTAAATGGTGCAGTGTGTCCTCTTGACGTTGCCCTTTTGATCAATTTGATGTTAGCGAAGTCCATCCATGCAGCTTTTTCTATCGCTATAGTTCCCTTTAGGAGTCGAGTACTATTCCACTGTATGGATATACCACCATCATATTCATTCAACTGATGAAAGATCTTTGGGTCGTTTGCAGTTTGGGATGTTATGAACAAATGGAGCCAGCTGTGTTTTGGGGTAGACATTACTTCTGTGAAGTTGCTGAGTGGGACTTGTCTGTTTTGCTTGGTGTTACTGATATAAAGCGAGAATTGAATGGCGTTCAGGTCAGGAATCTATTTTTTTCCCTCTGGTCTCTCTGTATTAGGGCCTAACAGACATCTCTTTTTGTTCCTGTGGTACTTGGACGGTCTCAAGTAAAGGCTCAAGCCCAGAAGGCATCCTATGTCTGGATGTGCAGACGGGGGGGGGGGGGTCTGTCTCTGGGCCTTGCTCCTCTGAGCTCAGGTGGGCTGTGGGCAGGAGTGGCAGGCAGAGCCTGGCACAGGGTTCGTTGTATAAGCTGTGACTGCTCCCAGTGAGGGTGACCACGGTGTCTTGGGGCTCACAGTTGGACACAGTGGGACTTCACGGTCTGTAATCATAGGGATGGAGGCTCCTGGTACCCATGCACAGGCAGTTGCTCCATCAGCTCCATCAGGCCTGTTTGGAGTCTTCCGTTCCTGGCACGAGGTTGTTCTGAGGTCAGCAATGAAGGCGGCTGAGGTGAGGCTCTGGATGCTGCATTTCACAGAACAGCTTGGAGTTCGCTGGTTCTTCTTCCCCGTGTGCCCAAACGTTTATTAGGAAGCATGTTGACTCTGTCCTTGCATTCCACCCAGGCCTGTGAGGTTCTAGAATCCAGGCTGTGATTGTGATATGGAAAACCTTCCCTACAGGAACACTGGGCTGGAGTGAGACCAGGTAGGGTGGGTGGAAAAATCTAGGCTCCTTCAGGGGGCCTTTCCTCCATTATCAGTCATATAGCAGGTGAACTTGTCAGACAAGAGCACACGATGGCCATCAAGGTGTTTGCCACCGAGGCTGTCTGGTGCAGCATGGTATCCCTGGGCACTGACTGCCCAGGGTCCCTGCAAGGAAGTGGGGGTGGGGTGGTGGCTCAGGCTGCTGACCTTTTCACAGAGGGGAAAATAAGACATGGATGCCTGAAGCACAGGTCTGCTTATCCCACTTGTCTCCGGAGCCATGGTGGGTGGCATAGAATTGGCCAGGCCTTAGTTCTCTGCAGACTGCCCCTGGAGGCCTCTAGCATCCTGAGGACACTGTTGCTTGGTTCCCGTTCCTCTTTGCTTCAGTTGAGTGACCCGCTCTGAACAAGGGATTCTGTTTAGGAAGCCTGCCACTGTCCCCCAATCCACAGGTTTTCTCCTTGGCAGATGTGGGCCAGGTACATCGAACTTTGTAGGACACCATCTCAGGCACCTGCACAGACAGGGGTCAGTGTTGCCCAGTGCGGCTGTGTGGAGGTCATCCCTATTTTGTGGCCCTCTCCTGATGTCTGGTACCTTAAGGCTTGATGCTGTCTCCTCTCACCTCAGCTTTTCTACAATATCTTGGCTTGGACTCAGCTATCAGAGGGGGATAGGTGAAGGGGACAGGACAGACACCTGGCTGTCCCATCCCTCCTCTGGGGGCACTCAGCATTGCTGCCGCTACCTGAGTCCTCCTGGCTGCTCTCTCTGACAGACCTTCCCACCCTCAGTCTGAACCCCCTCAAATCTGGCTGGTGTTTGAACCCCGGTGAGGCTGAGGACAAGCATCCTATGGGTATAAGAGCATGGGTAAGAGATTGCTAGCCTCATTGATGGTGACTGAGGGGCTTTGAATTTGAACTTTGAACCCTAACCATAAACTTCACTTGGACTGGTTTGTCCTCTTTAGGGCATCACTTGTATGTTCCAGAAGGATCCATCCTTGTCCGGTCTATTGTTTCCCTATCCGTGTCACTGGCCTGGGCCCATATGCACACTCTTCCTGAGCTTGCTTGGGCTTCCCAGTGGCTTTTTAAGGCTTTGGCCTAGCTTTACCTCTTTAATACACCCACCATCCAGCCACCCCATTGTGTCCTCGCTAAACCCTCCTTCAAGTTTGTGGACTAAGGCAGGAGCTTGCAGATCTGGTTGTGGCAACAGGAACCTGGTGATGGTTTAATTTTCCCTGAGAAGACATGAGCAAACATCCACACAGGACACGAACAACAGATCAAATTCCATCCAAATCGAGCTTGGTGGGCCAGTGGCTTTATTGGGCTCATTCCCAGAAGCAGGCATGTGCATGTGCTGTTACTTACAGGACTGTGGGTAACCCCGGAGTAGCTGTATCACTATCAAGTTGTCCTCGCACGTGGGTGACAGCTCATGAAAGTGGGAGTCCCGTTCAGTGGACATTCTACCTCCTATTTACTTTAGCATTTCCTGAGACCATGTGCAATGGGATTTGGACATGGGAGCCTGGAGAGGGGGAATATGTCTGTCTTGTGAAGTGTAGTCATGATACTCTGATTAAGATGACAGTGGTCGTGCTATGCATGGAGGACAGCATCCCACAACCTGGGTAGCTGCCTGGTCCATCCCTGGACCAGTAGTATCATGGTCTGTGGATGCTGTAATGAGAAACAGGCTGGGTTGGCATGGTCGTGTATTTGAGGCCATCTGTGGACTGCTGGGGGAGCCACACCAGCCTCCTCACCCCTAAGGCCCACTCTCTGCTCTGCTCATTTCCCACCTCTAGACATTCTGTGCTATGGGACCAGGCCAGAGAGGGAAGAGCCCAGTAAATGGCCTTTCTGCCCTTCTCCCCTGGCTCTCAGCACAGTTAGTACCCTGGAAAGTTCCATTTAAAAACCGGGAGAAAATCAGATGTGGAGTTGTATGTCCTCAGGGAGCTGCCTTGCTAGGTCACCAGCACTGGAGCTGTGTGCTTGCTTCTGAAGCGGGAATTGTGCTGTGGATATCTTCCTCTGGTTCGCAGCAGTCAGACCCCAGGTTCTGAGTCATCTCTGGTCTGCAGGTCAAAGGTCATGGTCTGGGACAGGTTTTTCTTGGGGTGTTTGTGTTAGGGAAGCCACAGCCTGGCCTGGGAGGTCCATGTTCAGAGCCCGGGCTCTGATAGTGTTGCTAACTTACTATGGGATTTCTTCGTTTTCTCATTGGTAAAGTTAGAGTTAGCTTACTGGGAGCTCTGAGGTACTCCTGGAGGGTGGTGTTGAGAGAGGCTGGGCCTAGGCACTGTTTGTCTGCCTGGTGCCATTTGCATTCTAATCCTTGGCACATGGGGTGTGGGCTGCCCGCAGCTCTGCTGGCTGCATTCCTGGATTCTTTTACATTCAAGTACCAGAGACCCATTCCCCCTCACCCCGGGAGGGTGGGGTAGGGGTGGGGGTGGGAGGGTGGGGCTGGGGAGACATGCAGAAAAGATACAGCTGGAAGACTTCTCAGAAAAGGCAAGCAGCAGTATGATCAATCTGGGACATTTAGGGACCTGTCCATGATTTAAGCAAACAGAGGCTCCTGTCTGTATTTGTACCCAGGAGCAAGAGTGTTCAGCTGCCAGGTAAACTAGAAGCCCATCTTGAAAATGGGGTATGTATGGGTAGAGGCAAGCCCTTCGTTGGGGGGGAGGGGTTGGCAACTGGCCTATTAAGTGGATTGAACGCAGGAAACTGGTAGCCACTCAAGGGGCCTAACCTTCCTCTGTGCAGCCAAGCTGCTCGATGGTACCATAGCCTCCTGGGCAAGGCAGAAGAACATGGGGCTAGATCAGCCATTCTAGGGAAGTGCCTCTTGCCCAAGCAGCCTGGTTTTTATGAAGTGCCTTCCTGGCATGTAGAACACTGTGGCATTTCATATTTTATTGGAACAGAAGGGCCCTGGGCAAAATCCTGCCCAACAGGTCATAGGTTACGCCTACCCTGTGTTTGAAGGGAAGAAGAAAAATAAAGCAATTGTCTTTATAATGGTTGAGCCATTAAAAGTAAACTCCCGTTCCCATAGAAACCTTCCTTCACTTCTCTTGGTGTCTTTTGAAAACAAAACCAAAAAAAAAAAAAAAAGTAAAAAAGTCTAACAAACCCAAACAGATTATGTCTGTCCTAGAAGGAAATAGAAGCAGTCTTTGGAGGGCCTGGCAGTTTTTCCTCCTCATTGGTATGTTTGCTTCTCTTTGATTAATTTTCTTCTGGCTGAGTAGGCATTCCAAGACTTCGGCCATAGGCTACATTTGGCCTGCTGCTTGTTTTATAAATAACGTTTTATTGGCATGTAGTTATACTCATATTCATTTGGATATTACCCATGGCTGAGTAGGGAAGATGAAGGCACCCAGAAGGCCAGACATATTTACATGTATTCATGTGCAGAACAGAGTAAAGTTGGGGAACGGAGAAGCAATGAAATTCGAGAGAAAAGGTGTGTGCATTGCGGAGGAGGAGGAAAGGGGGAGGGTTATGTGTTATGTATATACACTTTGGATGCCAGTCATGACCATTGTTGGATAAATATTTTTCGCCAAGTCATTTTACTGCATCCTAGACGCGACCCACCAAGTTGTCCCATGCCTCATATCTGAAGTACATGCTAACCACACATGCCTTCTCTGCACTGCTGCATATCAGATTTTGTCCAGAGGTAGCTCTGGGTAAGGCTGTAATGCCATGCTAACACCTATACCAAATGGGTCACCCTTCATCCAAAGCAGGGCACACACTCAGGGATCCAGGGAGGTGGAGCAGCTGTGTTGGAGTATCTAGCCTTCCCGGGGAGACAAAAGCTTATGTCCAGCATTGGCATGTGATGAAGATTTCCTGTTAGTACTATGACAACATGGAGAACTTCCTGTAGGATAGTGGGGATCGTTTTGTTTTGTTTTCTTGTTTGTTTGCTTGTTTTTGAGAGCCAGACTCATGGCGTGGGACAGCAGGAGTTGCTTATAGGAACCTGCTATTGAGTGCTTCCTCTGAGCTTAACATTCATCATCTTTATCAGAACAGCTGTGATTGGTCACAGGAGACCCCAAGACAGGCTTGCTGACTGTTGACATTCCCTCATGGAAGGCTGACATTCTAGCTACTCCATCCTACAGCTTTGGGGTCACCTAGGCTCTTTTAACCACTCACCCATGCGTGCTCTATAAGTAAGCCGTTAAGTCATTGGCTCCCCAAATTGGACTTGCTTGGGATTGTCATTTGGTTTGTCTTGGGACAATGAGGGGTAGACATTTGTTTACATCTCCCCAGGGAAGGAGTTCTCCCAACAAGATGAGCATGGAGTGCTAACTGTGGGTAAAGCTGTCAGTCCATCCTTACCCACAGGGCCACAGCACGCCTGGAGCGCGTTCTGTACCTGCTGTCAAATGAGTTTACACACTTGAAGCCAAGTCCAGAGTTGAGATTGAAAGGCAGAAAGCTGGGCAGTGGACCCAGAGGAACCTAAACACTTGATAGTCCACTTATGTTTTTGCCCTGGAACTTGATGCTTCTTGGAGATGATTTTACCCAGAGTGCTTGAGGATGAGGAGATGCTGGAGAGGGTTTCAGAAGCCCTGGTCAGAAGCAGTTTCAGCTCCTACAGAGCTCCAGCAGAATTTGATAGCGCCCCAGTGACATCGCACCCCACTCTGCTCTCCTCTCCTGGGGGGGTTCTTATGCAGCTGGAGCCTTTGCCACTTTATACCCTCTCTTTTTAGACTATTTTTAATCCTCTGCTATGGCATACTTAAAAGGCAGAGCTGTGAGCACTCTGGTTAGGATATGGGGCAGCAGGTAGAGAGGGCCTCAGAGACAGACTTCTGATTTGATGGGGAAAGAATTTATCCTGAATACGACATTATCCACTGCCCCTTTCGTCAACCAGGTTTGGCCAGTTCCAGCTCTTCCGGCTCAGGAGTCAGACCTACTTGGGCCACACCAGCTTCCCTGCCCCCGTGTGCCTCTAGGACTCACAGTTTGCTGCCTTCAGGGCCCCCAGGCCAGATTCATTCCTGCAACCTTACTCTCTGGACACCTCTATCCTCTACCAGACACTCTTGTCCCCAGGGAAAAGCTCTTTCCATGGGTAAAATGGACCTTAGTGCGTGGGTGTTCGCTCTTTCCAGAGTGCAGTGCTGGGGTCTGTAGAAAAACCAATGTAACTGGAAGTCACCATGTTGGATGAAGACAGCCTTACTCGGAGAAGCAATACTGAATGTTTCCTTTCAGTGGGATCTAGATTTAAAAATTTTTTTTTCCTACACACAGACGACATCCCCTCCACAAACACAGATGACACACCCCCACACAGATGACACAGATCACAAAGATCACACACACACCACACTGTGAGACTAGAAGGGAGACTATTTGGGAAAGGAGGGTAACCATCAGGATGAAGGGGAGTGAGGGCAAGAGAAGGCAATAGGGATGGATGTGATCAAAGTACCTGATACATATATATATTGAAATAAAATAACCCGTCGTTTTTTAAAAATGCAATGAAGATACACTAATTTAAAAAGTCCCACTGTAGGTATACAAGTTATGAGGGATTTCCATTCCCGGAAAGTGGTTTCCTGGTCTTGTCTTGTGTAGAAACCTGTGTGAATGGCCACGAGCATTCCCGGTTGCCTCCCGTCTCCATGCCTCCTCCCTTTGTGGTAGATCATGTGGTCAGCTATATGGCCTTGTTGCTCTTGTTCTCCTGTGGTCTCCATGGAGAGTTTATGGTGCTGGTCATGGTCATTGTTAAGCACTCTTTGCTTTTGTCTCTACACTGTTTGCTAAAGCAGGGATGTACATGGAGATGACAGGAGCCCAGAAAAGCCCCGTGTTTTGGGAGAGCTGTTTTGTTGTCAGGCTGAATTATGAACTGCCTAGTCAGAGTTACAGAAGATGGCTTGGGGCCCTGTTGTAATATGTTTGATGTTCCATGCAGGTTGTGTGTGTGTGTGTGTGGGGGGGGTAGTGGTGTCCTAATTAGCTTTGTCAACTTGACATAGCCCAGGGTCATCTGAGAGGAAGGCCTCTGAGGAGGAATTGCCTAGATCAGATTGGCCTGTGGGCAGGTCTGTGGGGGAATTATCTTGACTGGTAATTGATGTAGGAGGGCCCAGCCCACTGTGGACAGCGCTATCCCTAGACAAGGTGGTCCTGGGCGGTGTAAGAAAGCTAGCTAAGCATGAGCTGGGATGAGTCAGCTAGCAGCATCCCTCCATGGTTTTTTTTTTTTTTTTTTTTTTTTTTTTAATTTCTGTCTGGCTTCCTGCCTTACTTTCGTCAATGATGGACTGTGACCCGAAGTGTAAGCCAAATAAACAAATTTCTCTTCCCCAGCTACTTTGACTCATGGAATTTATCACAGCAACAGAATGAAATTAGAACTGGTGGTTTCATTGGAGACAGTGAGTTGCATTGTAAAATCAGGGATTTTGGGAGTGGCCTTACTGCAGCATGCTGTGGCGATGGTTATTATTTATACTTGAAAAAACGAGGCCATACAAGACCGTGAGCGTTGGCTGCTGGGCTCTTGAGTGCTAGAATCAGAGTGAAGTCTGCAAGGCTGAAGTTAGGGCAGGGGCTGGGACAGGGAGGAAACTTGGAGACTTGGCCAGGTATCAAGGACCAGCTGGTTGAATGGCAAATGATACTAGGCAAGAAGTCACTGCCTGAGGCAGGCGGACTTGTCACCTGGCTCTTGGAACTTGAATAACAGCGCCCATTGCCACTTACACACTGTTAACTCCAGCTGTAAAGACAAAGGCCAAGCTCTCAGCCCATCGTTGCTGCCTGCTGATGGCAGGTGCGGCTGAGGAGTACAGGGAAAGAGTTCCCTGGTCAAGAAGTCAAAGAATATGATTCCTGTAACCTGAATGATGGCGGCAGTGACTAGAGGTGGCCATGGGAACTGTCCTTTACTCCTAACCCTGGGTTGAGTGATGGTGATGACAGATTATAAAGCTGTCAGTGTCTCTGTTTATGTTATGTCATCTCATTCTGATGTCACCCTGTGAGGCTGGTGTCATGTCCCCACACTGTACATATATGCTGAGCCCCAGTGTTTTAGCCAGGGGAAAGCCTGTCTAATTTGAACTTGACTCTGATCTGAAACAAACCCACACACTTTCCAAACCAAAGCCGAGGGCCTTGGGCTGTTGCCCTGGTGATGGCCTCGTATGGGTTCTTAGGAGCATATATGCCAGAGATGAAGGGGGGGGGGTGAAGGATGAGTGGGCTAGGAAATGAAGGGCAGAGGGACACAGAGAAAGGTCACAGCTGAGATGGCCCAGGTCTGCACTGTGGCCCTTGGATCTGTCCTGGCGGTGCTGGGCTCCAGTGGTTTGCTGGCTTGCCTGGAAGCTGTGCCAGGCTCCAC
Organism: Phodopus roborovskii; assembly: GCF_943737965.1. Classification (NCBI taxonomy): domain Eukaryota; kingdom Metazoa; phylum Chordata; class Mammalia; order Rodentia; family Cricetidae; genus Phodopus; species Phodopus roborovskii. The sequence continues at coordinate 5,228,355 of NW_026126516.1, read as the reverse complement.
CCTAGAACGCTGTGTTCCCATCTGAATATGGGTGAGGGATTGACGGGAGAATCTAAACTCTGGGCTCTGGCAGACCTGAGTATGAGCCTATGGATGCTGGTGAAAGGGGTGGTAATCCCCAGTCTCTTGCTGTTAGGCCATCAGCGAGGTCCCTTCACCCCTTCCTTCCCTCTCCGGTTCCTAGTGACCTTTCCTGGGGGCTTCTTTCTCGCACCCTTTTTTAGCCCTGAGTTTGATATTTCACTCTGTCATTGAATCAAAGGCTCGAATGTCTTAATTGTGATTCCTTCAGCTTTATGCTGATTCCTGAGAAATGTCAGGGTGCCGCTTCCCTCTCCTCTTTGACCCCTCAACCCCACACCCCCACTTCCTGACCCAGTCCCGTCACTATTTGGGGGAATCATATCGTCACACTAGGTCTGTGGTGCTCAAAGCTTAGTCTGTTGGAAGGTATCATAAACCTGTCCCCTCCTGTTCTGCCCTTTGTTTTCTGGGTAGTTTAGGCTTACCCATGTTGTGATCTTGTTGCTGACTTGAGGGCTCATGTGTTTATCCCCAGACTCTTGCTGCTCTAGATGGCTCCTTTGGTTGTTTGGGACACCGGGTGAATTCTGTCTCTCTGCCCCTACTTCTTCAGTAAATCCTGGTCCTCAGCCTACTCTAGCCTGGACTTGTTGCCCCCCACACCTGGGACCTGGCTGTTATCACCCATGCTTCCCTTCACTTCTCTCCTGCTTCCCGGCTTCTGGCTGCTAATTTTTGGATGCTGGCACACATCCTTGCTGAGAATGGGTACCGGGTAGTATGTTGTCTGAGAACTTGAACCTGGGAAAATGGGTTCCCTCTCCTCTGGTACTTGATAGCTACACTGGCTGAGCATCATCGTGTTCAAGATTGGCAGTCCCTTCCTCCAGGGCACTGAAGGGCCCCCAGGGCTGTGGTGTTAGGAGGTGTGAAGCCATTCCTGAACTTTGTGGACAAGCTATTTTCTCTCTCTGGAAGCTTTCCGGGTCTTCTCTGTCCCCCCCCCCCGAGTCTCTAAGGGTTCCACCTTGATGCTGACTTCGTTTTCTCTTACATTGAATACTTGCTGAGTCCTTCCCATCTGAGACTGTCCTTCATTCAGTTCTCTCTGATTATACTATTATGATGTCTGTTCTTTGGTTTTCATTGACCTTCCAGAACTCTATTTAGATAGTAGCCCAGGGAGCCTTCCATCTTTAATTTTCTTATCTTTTCTATTTTCCATCCCTTTACTTTTTGCTCGGTCTTCTGGGAGATTTCATCCATTTCTAATTCTGTGTTTTATCTATTGAATTTCTAATTTGCAGGAACTATTATAGAGGTGAAGCCTGAGCTCCCCCACACTGGGGGTTAGTGCTGGCAAGGATGGGGGGGACCTCCAGAGGCCTGGAACCCCAGCTCTGGTGGTTTGGAGGAAGTTTTCAGATGCGTCTTGAGAGCAAGGGCACCTTGTAAGAAGTGGGAATCAAGGTACTGACATATATGCCTGCCTCAAGAGCCATGATGATTGTGTGAGTCCTGGAGGGGAAGGGCCTGCAGGCATGTACCACCTGAGACCCAACGTCCTGCTAGGAAAGCGGCACAGCACACAGTGACACACTTCAGTCATTATGAGAGTTATTTATTTTGGTAACTCGGTTGCAGGGTTCTTGAATATGAACTTTGGAGATAGTGATGTTATGTTGCTGTATGGAGAGCCACTTGTCAGGAATCTTAGCAAGTGAGTGCTCTGGCCTCCCACACTCTGGAGACTCAGCATCTGCCAGTGCCTCTTGGTCATATTCCGTTTTGATTGGTTTGCAGGCCGCTGCTGAATACCAGCTACCAGCAGGAAATGGCGGGATTGCTGTGAGCATGTTGGCCATTTTTAATGAATGTCTCCTCAGCCATACTATAGTTCACCTGTGGCTGCCGCAAGGCCTTGGAGTGGGGGACTGAGTCAGGGCTGCAGCTGCAGAAGCCGAATGCTTACCGAGGAGTCCCCCCTTTCCAAGGCTTCTGCTCGCCCACCAGTGGGCTGCAAGCCCCGCCCAGCTTGGCAGGCCAACTTTTGATGGGACAGTAGCATAGGGTAGTGGCTGCTTTAACAGGGAGCCTGGGCACAGCGTGATCTGAAAGCACACTACCCGTGGGACCCTTGGTCAGGTTCCACCTTGTTGGGTGTTGGCACCCTGCTGACTTTTATAAGTCTGCCTCAGCCGGAAGAAGCCTTACGCTTTCTGGCACCAAGCTTTTAAAGCACTCTTTGCTTCTGGTGAGTTGAAAGCTTAACTTCGTGGCCCTCACCAGATGCTGCCAGGCTGGCCTTGACTCTTTACTAGATGCTTGGGGGTCCAGGCCAGCTCAAGGAGGAGTGCCATGGGAGGGGGAGAGAGCTTTGGAGGGTCCAGGAAAGAACAAATCGATCGATTGGCTGGGCTGGGCTGGGGATCAAAACAAGCCCGGCAAACAAACAAACAAGGAAGGAAGGGAGGGAGGGCAGCCTGTGCCTGCTGAGGGGGAAGAGTAGGGCTTGAAGACAGCCCAGGGTTTGAGTGTCCTTCCTGTGGAAGTTGCACACGTTTAGCCTGATTACCTGCCCTTGTGGTGTGCTGGTCTCTTGTGTCTGTGATGTGTGGTACTGGTGTCCACCTGGGGCTCCTAGGGGATGCAGTGATGTCACTAGGTCTTTGGAGGCAACATTTGTTCCTTGATTTAAAACAACTGGGTGTGGCATCGGGAGCTAGGGAGATAGCTTAGTTGGTAAAAATCCTTGCAAAGGGCCTGAGTTCCGTTTCCAGGCATCACACTTTAAAAACAAAAAGCAGAGTGTGGTGCAGCATGCCTGTAATCCCAGCATTGGAGATGCGGAGACTCTTGGCTCTATGGGACTCGTTGGCTAGCTAGCTGAGCCTACTTCTTGAGCTCCAGGCCAGTGAGAGACCCTATTTGTGTGTTTGTTGAGGTATTTGAGGAACACCTGAGATTGTCTTTGGTCTCCACACATGCATGTATGTATGCACCTGCACCTGTACAGACATGTACACATACATTTGCATGCAAAAATAAAGGTGATTTTTTTCCCTTTCTTTCATTGTTGTTCTTTAGTTACAGGCATAAGAATAAAAGCTATAGAAGGGGTGGGGGGTGAGTGGTCCCGGGTGAGGGTCCCAGGTCAGTGGGGTTCCAAGGTAAGGGACACGTGGGAGAGCATAGCAGGTTCCATAGCAGGCGAGGGTGACCGAGGCGGGAGGGAATAGCACGCCAGGCAGACAGAGCTTAAATGAGTTTATTTAGAAAGGGGAGTGAGGGGGAAGGGAAGAGTCATAGAGGCATCGGGAACAGAAGAGGAGGGGGGGAAGAGGGGGGGAGAAGAAGAGGGGGGTAGCTGGTGGCCAACCGAAAGCAGGAAAGAGAGACAGACAGAGAGAGAACAAAAGAGAAAGCAGGAGAGAGGAAGGAAAAGAGGAAGAGAAAGAGAGGCGTTTGCTTGCTTTAAAAGGGAATCCCCTATGCAGCCCTGTAATGAGTGACTTAGCGATGACATGGCCATGCGTGTCCCACCCATCGTCAGGGGGTGGGGTGGGGGGGTCAGCAGACTGCTGGTTTCCAACAGTTGTGGTCAGAATTTCCACAGGAGCTTAGCTGAAATAGACTTAGGCAGGGTTTGGAGCTTGCGCTGTATCGCCTCAGGATTGTGTGCTGATGAGCACCAAGTGTGTAATTGAGGCCAACGTCATTTGTGGTAGAAGAGAGACTGGGGCTGAATGATGGGGAAGGTGCCCTGTGTCAGGTGGGCATGGGCAGAGGAGGCTGCCTGGTGAATGAAATGGGAAGATGTGTGTGTAGGAGTGTGCTTCAGAGGTCAGGAGGTGGCCTGTCCAGCCCAGGACAGAGAGAGAGTGGGGATGTGGTTGCAGAGCTTATGGATAAGGCCTGGACTTTTGGACTCTGTCTGTCCTGTGGCATTTGCCTGGCTGGAGGCCAGCATTCCTTCATGTATAAGGGCCAATGTGGGTGCTTCTGACTCCAGAACACAGAGGGTTTCCCAGAGTGGCATGCAGGAGGTTCAGTGTCCTTAACTGAGTCTACAAAGTAACAGTCATATTATCACCAGCTTCTCCCTTGAGCATCCCAGTAGAAAATGGGACCACCTGCCTGGGATCTCAAATGAAGGCGGAGCTACATCTTTGTGCCCCTCATTCAAAAGGCTCTTTGATGTGAAGGTCCAGCTTTGAGGTCCCTGGTAAGTCAACAGATGATGTCACAGCTGCCATGAATCGTGTCCATTATAACCCAGTGCTCTCCAGTCCTGGGAAGAATCCAAGATAGGGACATGATACTGATAACCCTTTGGATGACACCATGGAAAATTACTTAATACATCAGGTGCGCATGCTGCAATTTTTGTTTTCTAAAACATGGACTGTTTTCCAATCAACCAGGCCAGAGTCCTGCTGGCACTTGAATTGGCTTTATTATAACACACATGGCTGTCTAGTCACAGCACTCCCAGGGGCAGAGAGGAGGGTAGAAAGGCCTTGACCCTTTTGAGATGTGTAGCAGCAGTGGCAGCTATGGAGATGGTTGTAGGGTCCTGAACTAGGGCCCTGTGTCAAGTGTTCTTATGTTGAGATAGGGAGAATGGATGGAAGTTTCTGGAAGGAAGGAAGTCTGCTTACCTGTGCCTAAAGCTGGTGCCAGTGAGGCTCATGGACAAGGCCTTAAGGCCACCTTGGGAGTGTAGCTGTGTAGTTCTGTCACCTATGAAAGCAATGGCCCAGGGTTCTGGCCATTATCTGTGCACCCAAAAGTCTGGGATCCATTTCCTTCCAAATGGGCTTTGCTAGAAGAGGCCTTCCCAGACATGGGCACACAGAACACAGGTTAGCCCAGATGCAGTCATACAGACCTGGGGTGACTTAGAGCTTTGGGGTACAGAGGGTATTCCAAATGCCATTTCCTCCTACCAATCAATGCCCACCTCCCCTATTCTAGGCAGATCTCTCCCCTAGATGGGAAGGGTTATCTGTCAGGCCTCTGGGTTGTGGACGACTGACATGATGGACAAGGGGAGTTGATGTTGATGGCACCTTTGCCAACACGTTACTGTTGCTGCCATTGAGCGTCTGTGTGACAGAACACCGTGGGGTGTTTTATATTTAATTCTCCAGTAACTATCTGAGCCGGGTGGGTGTTACCACTATTTTTCATAAGGGAAATGGGAGCTCTATGAACTCTGGTTGACGGTTCACGGCATCATGGCAGGGTCAGGATTTGACTGCAGGTGAACCTCACAAACCTATAATCTCTCCACTAAGCCATACTCTACTGAGACTGGGTTTGGTTCTGACTAGACGTTCCTGTCTGGACCTCAGTTTCTCCCGTGTACTCTGATGGGTCAGAGCTGCACTGCCCGCATAGGGGGCACCATTATGGTGTCACTGTGGACCCAGCAGGACTGGGCTAAGCAGTACCATCACGCCTGAGCACCTGAGGTGGGCATGTGCATGGTTTCAGATCCCTCATATGAAAGGCAACAGTGTCGCATTGAATCTGCGCTGACCCGCTGTTACGTAACTCTGGAGTGCCCAGCCTGACTAGCTGTTTTCTTTGCTTTTCCCACTGCCGTGACAAAATACCCGACAAATGAACACAAGGAAGGGAGGCTTTGGATTGGCCCATGGTTTGAGCCTACAGTTCACCGTGGTAGGGGAGGCGTGGTGGCAGGAACCTGAGGCAATCGATCACATGGCATCCACAGCCGGGAAGGAGAGAGAAATGTTCACTTGCTTCTTTTTAACCAGCCCAAGACCAAAGCCGTGGAGTGGCACTGCTCACATTCAGGGTGGGTCTCCCCTTAACCCCGTCTAGACACTCCTCACAGACGTGCCGAAGGCTGTCTCCTAGATCTAGGTCCTGTCAAGTTGGCAATATTGACCATCACACTAATGACTGGAAATGGCTGGTGTAATGCACTGTTTAGGAAGTGGCATCCAGAAAGGTATCCATGCCATGAAGCTTCCTTCCTGGGTATCATTTATGCATGGGGCCAGCTGCGATTGCAGAGGATACTCAGTTCTCAGATTCCTAGGCCATGGTGCTCCTGTCTCTCAGCCTCCTTACGTGAGGTGTGGTGCCTTCCTGAGTTGCGTCCCTGATTATCCCTGATGCTGTCCAGCCTGACCTCTACTGCCACCAGAGGAGAGACACCTTCCTGCCCTGGCATCAGCTTCCGTCCTCGATGGAGTGAGTCCGTCTACAAAGCTGGGGGATGCTGCCCTTCTTCCAGGCTGACCCTGAGAAAGAATTCACACACAGTGCCGCCACTTGGCAGCAGCTCCCCGCACCTTCACCCCTGTCCAGCATCCTCTGCTGACATTTGTCACCCTTATGACACAAGCATTTGTCTTTGTGTGTGTGGTGCATAGGTGTGTATGTGTTCGTGTATATATGCATGGTGTGTGTGTGTGTGTGTGTGTGTGTGTGTGTGTGTGTCAGAGGTTGATGTCTTCCTCAATTGCTCTCCACCTTAGTTTTGGGGGCAGAGTCTCTCTCTCCCTGTGACATGGAATTCATCTAGGGCAACTGTTCAGGAATCTCTAGAGATCCACCTGTGTGTCTCCCAGCACTCAGATTAGAGGTGATGACTTCTGCACCCTGCTTTATCCATGGGTTTTAGGGATTTGAACTCAGGGCCCATGCCTTGTACAGGATCACTGCTACTGACTGAGCCATCTCCCTAGCCCTAGCATGCAAATATATATAAATATATATATATATATATATATATATATATATATATATTTGGTACCATTCCCAAAGTCATACTATTTCTTTAGCCAAATCCGTAAGGGATAATGTACTATTGAGTCAAGTAAGCCACACCCCTCCATCAGTCCAGCTGGTAAAGTCAGGTAGGTGCTGCCAGCTGACCTAATCTGGAGGCAGGATGTATTTATGGGAGTAGGTCTCAATTTGACTACACAGCTGCCACAAGGAAATCTTTGTGGTTATGCAAAGGGCTTGAGAACTCTAGACTTTTGCCTTGATGGCCATAGAATCCCTCCACCTGTCTATGGGTCTTCCAGTAGCCAGGGCTCGGACATAAGATTGCAAGGTTGCCTGAAGGGTTCTCCAGAGTGGGGCTGGCTGGTCATCAGGGGGTTGAGGAGATGAACAAGAGGGAAGGGACAGTGTTGTCCTGTCTTAAATCGAAGTCTTTACCCATGACAAGTGACACATGGAAGCTGGGTGTGGTTTGATGGCTGTCCCTGGGTCTCTTGGCTTGCTGGTGAGCAACACCAGCACTAGATAACACTTGGTGGGTGTGGCTGTGCAGCATGCAAGGGGGCTACCTGTTTTGTTCATCTGTACATCTACATACTACTGCTCTTGTTTTTACGTGGCTATCAGGCCAGGTGACCACTTTTCTGGACCTTGTCTTCTCTTGTTCCATTTCCATCATCCTACCTGCTTGTTAAGTCAGGCCTGCCTATCATGGAATCCACGGGTGCCCATTGCCGCTCTGTGTAAGATTGCCATCTGCCTTCCCCGGTGTCTTCTTAGACCTTTTGTGTAGTAGTCGTCTCTTGTCAGGACTGCCAGCTCACAAATATCGACATGGAGACCTATTAATTATACAAGCTCCACTTTAGCTTAGGCTTGTCCCACTAGCTCTGATAGCTGAAGTTAACTTGATTCTGTTAATCTACATTTTACCATGTGGCTTTTTGCCTTTCTTTAATTCTGTATGTCTGACTCCCTCTGCTTCTCATTGGCGTCTTGCTGGCGTCCACAGACCTCCAAAACTTCTGTGGCCAATTTTGGTCAGCTAGTAGCTGGCTCTACCCTCTGATTCCAAGTAAACTTTATGGACAGTCTCGGGACTGTCGGGTGCGATCAGAATATCCCACAACAATGTTGAGTGGCCCTGTGGCCTCGGTGGGAGATGAACCCCACTCTGCTCTTGGTAGTCACCTGGGCTCTTGTCGCTTCCTTGGGGACTGGCTGGCCCGATCTGGCCTGGAGCCGGCCTAGCAGCATCTGTGCAGTGGGCACACCAGGCCCCGCTGAGCAGTGGGCTGCCACTTCTTCACACCCTTTCTGGGGACGCATGTGCCTGTTTTCAGGCAGAGCTTCCCCGGGTGAGGCTTGTCCAGAAAGGCTTACTTGGCACGAGGTAGGGTAGGTTCTGAGAACAGTGCAGGCCTGTGCTCAACATCTGGGGTAGATTTTTAAATTCCGTTTTATTGATTCTCTGTACATGCCGGGGGGCCAGGGTGATATGCATGTGTCACAGTGCCCGGGCAGAGGCCAGAGGCCAGCTTGCAGGACAGTTCTCTCTACACAGTGTGTTTTCCAGGGTTCTCGCTTAGGTTACCTGGTATGGTGGCAAGTGTCTTTACCTCCTCAGCCACCTCACCCAAGTTGAGGTTTCCATTTGCCGCCTTTGGAGAGTAGGTTTCTGGTGTGGAACACTATTTTCATTCTGCCCTCAGGCAATAAAAACCCTGACCTCTTAACCCATTATGCGTGAGAGGAGTTGAACCCCTGGGAATCAAATCCCAGGGAGCGGCCACCAGAGCATGGTCTTCTTAGCCCCTCCTTGCTCTGCCTTGGGTCACAGGGTGAGCATTTCCAGGCTATGGAAGATGTAGAAGGGCCCCAGAGTGGTCTGACTGGAGGGCGGAGCCAAATGGCTGAACTTCCGGAAAACAGCTACTGACTTGCCGGGTAAGAAGTAGCTCCCTCGAGGGACATGGGAGGGGCAGATCTGGGACTCAGGCACTGAAATGGTCCCAGCAGGAAAGGGTGTGGTGAGTCAAGAACCTGAGATCTGAGCTCCAGCCTTGGCTCCTCCCCTCATGGCCAGGTGCCTTCCAGCCCTCATTGTCAACAGAGTACCCCGTGACTCATCTGTGGTCTTCAGTTCCCTGTGGGGCTTCCCTCCAGTGGGCACCTCCCCACTGAGAATCTTTGGGTTCTCAGGGAGGGCCTCCCCCCTCGGTGTGCTCTCCAGCTGAGCCCTCAGACTTTAGGCCAGTGCTTACTTAGGCAGTCAGTCTTCAGGGAGGACTTGGTAACCTCTGGAGAGGTTTGGGGTTTCATGACTTCAGGGGTGCAGTTTTTTTTTTTTTTTTTTGTTTTGTTTTCTGGAAAGTAGGGGGTGGGGTAGAGGCCCAGGACCATTCAATGCTCTTCCAGGCACACATCAACCTCTAGTTGGGAATGAACCCCCAGTAGCAGGGGGAAACCCTGCCCCTTCCAGGGCACCTCCCACTGCCCGTGTCTGCGCCATACCAGAGCAAGGATGTCTAACAGAGCCCCAGGTGAGCCTTCTGTCCCGGCACAGACCACAACCAGGAAAGGGGATACTTTTGTAACCAGAGTCACGGCCACCATTGTTCCTGTGGGACTGAGTCTGTGAGGTGTGGAAAGGGTCCCATGAGCATTTCACGACTAGGGGGTAAGGGTGCTTTGTTCCCACTCCCGTTTCCATACGGACAAACTGAAGCTCAAGGGACAACGTTCCTGGGAAGCCTGTGGAAGCACCTCTCCCTCGCCTCACCTCCGCCACCTCAATGCTGAGCTGTCACTCTAGTAGGACCTGCCACACTTGCTGCATTGGCTCCTGTCAGCATTGGCCAGGTGTGCCCAGAAGGTTCCTCTGCCCTCTGTTCAGATTGTCAGCTCAAGGAAGAAAGGGACACAGGGAGGAAGGGATTACATTTGGAGGAAGTCAGTGCAGGTACCCTAGTTTCCCTCCCAGGACTTGTGGGTAGGAGCTCAGGGCTTGAGTGGGCACTGTGACCTGGGCTGGTCATTGCATGGCTCTAGTTTAAGACGGTGGTGTGACAGCCTGGTGTCAGTTTGACATGCAGTCTTTGCCGCTGTCCTCAGTGCCTGAGATACTGATCTGTAGAGCAGGGATGCACACTTGCTGCAGGCTCCCCCCCCCCCTCACACACACACTCTCTCTCTCTCTCTCTCTCTCTCTCTCTCTCTCTCTCTCTCTCTCTCTCTCTCTCTCTCTCTCTCTCTCTCTCTGCTATGCTTTTAATCCCAGCATTTGGGAGGCAGAAGCAAGCAGATCTCATGGCCTGCCTGGTCTACATAAGTGAGTTCCAGAACAGCCAGGGTTTCATAGAGAGACCCTTTCTGAGGAACTGCTGACACCCACCCACCCCCCAAATGCAGAGTGTACATGTAGGGGTCATCACAAGTGGGTATCTCATTCCTGTCACTAAATTCCTCATTTCTATATGACTGGCTCTTTGTTTGGGGCCTTCAAAAGACCTGTTTCCTTGTATGGTTTGGTCCAGACTAGACAAGGGTGGCCACTCTGCTTGGGTCTGTGACGGATGATGTCATAAGTAAGCTGACCTTTGAAATCTCTTGCTCAGAAAGTCCCGAAGCACAGAGCTTCCTTGTCAAGGAGACTTCACCGGGTCCTTTCAAGACTGGTAAAGCCAGACCTTCAGGAGAGCAGGAGGGAGGGATTTGCTGGCCTCCCTTTCACTCCAACTCCTGTGGTCCCCAGTGCAAAGCTGTCCCAGGAACTCCAGCCGATGTACCTTAACTCTCACCAGTGACTTCTAACAGAACACGTTTTTTTTATTACTGATTAATGTGAGGTTAAAGAACACAGGCTTCCTCCTCAGGCAGACCCGGGGCCACTCTGCATCATCTAAGTAAGGTTTAGCTGCCAGTCCTACCTAGAGAACCCCAAATCATGGCACTGCAAACAGAAGAGCATCTCTATGCATGCAGTTCAAAGCCACGTAGCAGGTCCCCCCAAACCCGCAGGGACCCAGGCTCCTTCTAGCTCACAGCTCTGTCATTCCCCATATGGATCCTTGCCCTTATAGCCCAAGGTGACTGCTAGAGCTCCAGCCATTACGTCAGTGTATGAGGGAGCAGATTGGAAGGAAGTGAGATAAGGATTAGGGGTAGATGCCAGTGTTTTGCGGAAAAGTCTTGAAAACTACCTTGTAGCACTCCTGTTGGAGTGGCTGAAATGTAATTACAAGGAAACTGCAAAGGACGCTGGTTAATACAGTTCCCCTGCAAACAGGGCTTCTCAGTCATGGAGGAAAGCGGGATGGTTGTGGAAGCAGCATCTCTTCTATAACCGCAGCTCCTACAGCAGGGCCTCTGTCCAGTCCTGGCCTCTTTACATCTTAATCTTCTCTGACTGGAACTAGAGTTGACAGATGGCATAGCTCTGACCTGTCCTGACACAGCATGGGAACCATGTGTTCTGTGTTCTCTCACTGGCTGTTGATGCTCTGATTCACAGGTACCACAGAGAGCAGGGTTAGCTAAGGACATGCCGGGTGGGTGGGGGGAATCCCCCACATCTTAGCCTCCTTCATGCCACTCCCTCAGGTTCTGCGATAACAGTGATGTTAGTATGAGGACCTGGGTTCTGATCCCGGTACCTACATGAAAAGCCTAAATAATTGGGTCACCTATAACCCCAGCATTAAACCACACCTTGTGGGTGACCAGGGTGTGGCAGCCAGCTGGTTCCCCCTGTGCAGCTTGTGTGGTGTAGTGTTGTGAGTACTCCCCAGCCATGCTGTTGTTTGCCCCATGGAGGCTAGGGAAGTCTGTACATTCAGGGGACAAGGGACTTGACCAAGATCACATGATCAGTGAGAAGATACCCAGGTAGTAAGGCCAAAGCTTCCCTGCATCCAGGTGTTTGACTCAGTGTAGGAGCCAAGCTGGGTGTCCATCGTAGGGGATGGTGGGTAGGATGGGCAAATGGGTACCATCCTCACTGAGAAGGTCTGGGCAAGGTCATGGAGACTTATTCCACTTCCCATCAGAACAGAATTCTTTAGAGTCATGACTGAATTAGAGGATGTGTGTGCCAGCTGTTACCCGCCAGCTGATGACCTCCTGGGCTTCAGTTGTGTGCCCACCACCTGCATTAGTTACTTTTTAAAAAGTGTGTGTGTGTGTGTGTGTGTGTGTGCGCGCGCGCGTGCATGTAGAGGCCAATGGAGGACATTGATGTTGTGCTCTATCTAATTTGCTCAGGGTCTCTCATGGAGCCTAGAGCTTAGGCTGGTGGTTAGCAAGCCCCAGCCAGCCCTATTAACCCCATGTCTCCAGGCTTCTTTTTAAAAATAAATTATTTATTTGTATTTCATATACATTGGGTGGTTTGCCTGCATGTATATCTGTGTGAGGGTGTCAGATCTCCTGGAACAGGAGTTATAGACTGTTGTGAGCTGCCATGTAGGTGCTGGGAACTGAACCTGGGTCCTTTGGAAGTACATCCAGTGCTCTTAACCGCTGAGCCGTGTCTCTAGCCCCTACTCCAAACTTTTACATCTCACCTGGGAGCTTGAACCCAGGTCTCCAGGCTTGTTCAGTAAGTGCTCTTACCCAATGGGCGTCTCCTCAACCCCGTATCAGTTACTTCTATTACTATGATCACAGTACTCGAGGGAGCCGTGTGAAGGAGGAAGGGCTGACTGCCGTTTCAGAGGGTCCTTTGCGCCTGTGTGGAACCTTAGGAGACAGGCGTGTGGGGAGGAGACACTGCCCACTTCATGGTGGGCGGGAGGCGGAGACAGAGGAGGGGACTGAGACCTGTGTAACTTTCAAAGGTACACCCCCAGTGACCTACTTCCTTTATTTGGTCTTGGGTCTTCTGATTGCAGAGCCTTCTTAAATGGGGGACGAAGCACTCATCATGTGAGCCTGTGTGTGACCTTGCACATCCAAACCATCACCCCCTCCCACACGCTGTGTTACCAGATGGACACAGGCATGGCTGGAGCCCCAGGGACTGTGTGGCTTAGCCTACCTAGTGAGGTCCAGGCCACTGTCTCAGCAACTACAACAAACAAGGGAAGGGGAAAGAAGAGAAAGACAGAATGCTTGAACCCCTTCAAACTTCCAAAAGGGAGCCTGGGACTTAGCGGGGTGAGGCTCATTTCTGGCATTTGACCTCCAGGGTTATGATACGTTTGTGTTGTTTTAGGTCCACCATGTTTGGGGGAATTTGTTACAGTAACAAAGTGATAGGAGAGACTTTGTGTAGTCGGGGAAAGTTTCTCAGAGGAGATGGAATAATGGAAACAAACCAGGCATGAATGTGAGAGGAAAGTACCACGGGCAGAGGAAACACTAAGAACAAAGGTCCCGGGGCCAGGAAGCACTTGACTCCATCATTGTAGGTGGCCAAGTCCTTCGGTCAACATGAGACTTCTGACCTTTGTCACTGCAGACTCTGTCAGGCTGTCGTCCTCATGTTTTCCGTTATTCAGGTCCACCGTCATGTCTCTGAGAGCCTTCTGTGTGCCCTGCTGTTTCTAGTGCTTGCCTCGCTTGTCCCTTGGTGCCCCTTGCTGATATACCTGTGGCCTCTGCTGGACAGCGGCCCAGGGCAAAACCTGGCTCTCCTCCACTTCCATCTCCTCATTGCCTGATGCCCAGGAGGCAGAGTATCTGTTAAATGAATGCTGGCTCTGTCACAAGTGTGGATGTACTCACCTCACTTTGCACTGTGAACGGCAAAGCGTGCTAAGGACTCTGACTGCTTGGACGGGGTGGGGAGCGGGAGGACTCTGGGGAGGGAGCAGCATCCAGCAGACTTCCAGCCCTGTCATCCCCCATCCTTACCATGCCAGCCACACAATGAGACTGGTACCTCTTGTTGGCATTTAGCCGATCTCACCGGCACGTTTGAGAGCTGGCAGGAGCAGGAGGCGCTGGGCTCTTCTCTTACCCACTTCCTATGGGGTGTCAGTGCTGTTCTGTGGAGACTGTAGGCTTGTGGGTAATCCTAGACCCCAGCATCTCTTAGGAGAGAGGGGGCCGGGGCGTCATCCTCAACCAGGAACAGCCAGACGGGGCTTGAACCTTGTATTGCTCATGATGATCATGACTCTGTTGTTTAGTTTCCCGATCAGCGGGGCCCACAGAGTAGGGGTGGGTGGCTCTGACCTCTGAGCTGCCCTGGACCTGTAACCCCTGCAGCTCCATCAGCAGGATGGGGGTGGGGCCTTGGATCCAGAGAGGTTGCTGATGAAGACCACAGCCCAGTAGATGAGGGGTTGTGAGGAGGGGTCTTAGAATGTGTGTATGCATTCGATCAAGCAACAGACGTTTGAAAAATGAGGAAGGGGTTGGGGAAGGAGAGTGGAACAGAAGGAAAGATGGTGACGGAAGGAGGGAGGGAGGAGGAAGAGGAAGAAGATATCTTCATTCCCCTCTGCTTCTGTCAAGATTGCCATTTCCCCGAGTATTCCTTTCCACTGTCTTCTCTGGCTGTCCAGTTCCCCTCTGTTCTCTGACCTCAACCCTGCTCTCATCTTCCCTGTCCACTTTTCCATGGTTCCTACTATCCGGCCTCGGCACATGGCTGGTGGCCTGTCTCCAGAGCGGTCATGCGCTTGGCACCTGGCGCTGGGAGCTCCTGCCTCTCTCGGGGCTCTTGGCTTCCCTGTCAAGCCAGGCCTGGCTCCCGAGAGAGCAGGGTTTTCATGGCACACAAGTGCTTTGTCTGTGCCAGCCTGGAGATCTGAGAGCAGGTGAGATTGGAGGTTGCCTGGTGCCCCTAGAGACCATGTGAGAGCAAAGAGTTCTCAGGTTTCCCCCTGAGCCTGTTTCAAGTCAAGTCAAGGAGAAAATCAGGAGGTGAGACAGGGAATGAGGAGAGTGAGGAGCCTGTGTCTTGGGTCTAGGAACTCAAGCACCCAAGCTCTGAGTGCCCCTCCCTCCATATTCTCTTCATCCTTAACCCTGGACCACTGATATAATAGACCAGACTCATGGAGCATCTGCTGCATGCTGGAACACATGGGTAGGAAGCCCTGACAACAGCAGCTGCCCTGAGAGCCAGTAGCTCCAGTACCCTGGGAAGGTGTGTGTGTGTGTGTGTGTGTGTGTGTGTGTGTGTGTGTGTGTGATAGAGAGGGAGAGAGGGAGAGAGAGAGAAAGAGAGAGAGAGAGAGAGAGAGAGAGAGAGAGAGAGAGAGAGAGAGAGAGAGAGAGAGAGAGAGACTCCTCTGGCTTCTTATCAGGAGTAATTGCCACAACTGCATCATCATCATCTTGCAATCTGTGGACCAGAGTCTGATGCAGTTATGGTGACAGTCAAGATGTCACTTAGCTGGTTCCTTGCTGTCTTTAGCTTGTAGAGGCCACATGCATTCCTTGGCCTGTGGCTCCTTCCTCATCTCCACGGCCAGGAGCATTTCATCTTCTGTCCTCACCTGTTTTTGTCACTGTTCAGCTTCCCTTTGCCTTCCTGGGGACAGAGTGCCTCTCGTCATGGAGCTGGTTGGAGCTGGTGGTAGTGGAGTTTGTGGTGTTATTTTAAGCCATTCTAGGAGAGGCGGTGAACTCTCTAGAGACTTGTAAAAATAGCATCTGTTCTGGTTTGCAAAGCGGTACATGTCCGTTGTCTACGGATGATATCAAAAACATAGAGGGAGAAATCCAATCATCCGCCTGCAGCCGCCCGGAGTGACTCACTCGCTGTTGAAGTGATGCATTTTCTTCTTGGACCTTTCTGAGGGCGTGCTGAGCTCAGACTGGAGCGGTGTGGGGCTGATACTCTCAGGGACCTCACTCTGGCTCTTCAACTGTCCCCAGGCCCGGGACACCTTTGGGAGCTGTTCCCAGGCCTGCAGTGATGTCGAACTTAGTCATTGGTAGTCTCATCACTCGTTGGCTGGTGCCAGGAGCAGACTAGGCACCCTCTGCATTCTGCCCTTACTTTTAGGACATCTGTGTAATATCTTTGAATCCCACTTTTTCCTTTGTGCCTCCTGTGTCCCATGCTGACCCATGTTGCCCTGTGCTGTGTGAGTGCCCCCCGGTGGTGGCTTTGCTACACTTGGTTTGTCCCTCTGGTCCCTCCAGCTCCGATGATGAGCTCTTGTTATCTTCTCTCTCATCCCCATTTCTGGTGACATCGTAGGACATTTGCCTACCTGGAGAGATGCTGGGTCATTAAGCTCTGGGGCTCTGAACTATGGCTGGATTATTTTATTAGGAGGATGCCACTTTGCAAGAGCCAGGTGCAGCCTCCCCAGCGAGCTGGTAGAGTTCTCCTGAAGAAGAACTTGTTCTAACAAATAAGCCTCTGGGGAGGGGAGGCAGCTGTTGTGACCAGGGACATTTCCATGGAGCATGCTGGTGTTTTGGGTTTTATTTTCCTTCTGGCCCAGGCTGTGGCTGTCAAGGTGCTTAGTGACAATATGATGGGAGCCTTCTAGATGCGGAGTTGGGTGGGTGGAAGAATCTGGAAGGAGCCATTGCCAGACTTGTGAGGCATTTTGGCACCCAGGAGCTGACAGGTGGTTTCCTTCATGGGAGCCAAGCCCCGGATGGACAGGAAGCACCCACTTGTGCTTAGCCCTGAGTGGGTGTCATCAGGAACCAGCGGTGGTCCACTCTAGCTAGCCAATATCTTTTCCCAGGATGGTTTCTTTTGTTACTGTTGATGGGGCCAGGTGGAATCCAGGCAAGTGTGGGAGGTGTTGATCGAGATGACAGTGGCAGTCTTGATCTCAGTGACAGATCTGGGCACATTATTTTCATGCGTGGGGGAGGAGGGGTTGTGCTCTGGTGTCACAGCCTCCTCCTGAACGCCCCCACCTTCTCTGCCCCCTTAACCCTGGGCCACCATGGCAGATGCAGCTGTATAGAGCACCGGCTGCACTCTGAAGCGCAAGGGTGGTAGAATGGCATGTCCTAGAAGGACGTCTGCCCCGGCATCCCTGCACCAGCGCCGTGGGCTGGAGTATAGGATGCCTCTGGCTACTGGTGCATTTTGTCACAACTATTTTGTGCTTCAGCTCTGCAGGTCAGAGTCTGTTATGGTCACCGGTGGCAGTCAAGGCACTAGCCAGCTGAAGCTTTGCTGGTTTTAGCACGGAGAAGCCACATGCCTTCCTTGAAATGTGCCTCCTTCCATTTTTATAGCCAGACATCTTGTCTCCTGTCAGAGGTCCTGCTTCTCTTCTGTCTGCTGGGTCAGCTCCCTCATGTCTCCTTCTCCTCAAGGCCCCTCTGCTGCTACCCAAGGCTCACACTGAGAACCAGGAAAGCCACCCCAGATCCCCAGGGAAGTCACATCTCTGATAGAATCTCCTCTAGTGGGTAATGGTGACACCCATAGATTCCCAGGACTTTTGATGTTTTCAGGGGAAGCTTCACAATGCATCAAGGTCATAGAATATGGTTAACTGAAAGCTTGTGGTCCCCTGTGCTGGCCTGTGAGTTAGTGGGATTCAGCATTCTGATCTCTGTGTTTGAGAGCCATTGCTGAGGGCTCATGGGGGGCGGGGGTGGCAGAAACAGCTTTAGGTGGGAGGCATGGCGTTCTTAACACCCGTGTGTGTGTGTGTGTGTGTGTGTGTGTGTGTGTAGGGGGCAGGGAGGAGCTTTTCTTCTTGGAAGGGTACATTATTTTAAAATCCCACCCTAAAGGACACCTCCCCCTGAGTTGGGAAGGCTACCTTGGGGATTTATATGGGCCAGCTATTGTGTTTCTTGCCTGCCGCACCACCATGCTGGGGCGCCTACCCGTGAGCATGGGAGTAAGCTGGCAGGCTGCCTCTTAGCCCCTGGTCCGCAGGGCCCACATGGTCTCTGGCAGCCACTGAAGTTGAGCCTCACTCGATTCAGAACAGGGGAACCCTGAGGTATTTGGTGGTATCACCTGTCTCTCAGGTATCAGAGAGTGTGCCCAGGTCTCTCGCTCCCTGTGCATTGCCCACTTGGGGGTCCCTGTTAGTTCCCATCTGCTGCAAGAGAGGACTCCTCTGAGCAGGGTTGAGTGAGGCGCTGGCAGTCATTTTATTGCTGTGTTCCTTTAGCAGATTAACAGCAACTGTTCTCTTCTAGGCTCATGATCTGTCTAGTCTGAGGTTCTTGGCCGCTTTAGCAGTGTCAGATGTGGATGGAACAGGACTATTGCACACATGAACTCACAGAGACTGTGACAGCCTGCACAGAGCTACCTACATAGCTCCAAGCCAGATAAAATCCCCAGCACTGAGATCCTATTTCTAACCAAGAAGCTATTTGCAATTGATGCCTGCTGGGAGGGGGAAATCAGTTTTCTTCAGTGGAGTGTCACTGTATCTTACCAGTCACACTCCAGGGCAGGCCCTATGCCCAGGCCAAAAAAAGAAAAAAAATGGGCTCCATGGTGTTTTGTTTGTTTGTTTTCATATTTTGTTGTTGTTTTGAGAAAGAACATGAAGTTGGATGGGTAGAGAGATGGGGAGGATGTGGGAGGAGTTAGAGGAGGGGAAAGAATATGATCAAAATATACTATCTGGAAAAAATAATAAATAAATAAATAAATAAATGAATGGAATGAAATGAAAGGTAGAACACGTGTGGTTCCTGGATGGCCAGGAGCATCTGCAGTGGCTGCCTCTGATATGTTCAGTTTCTGCAAGGAAGCTAGCTGGGGTTCTTAGAGGCCTGTGTGGGGTAGGGGGTGGGGGAGTGGTGGCTGGGCGGGGGGCTGTTGCTATGGAGAATTCTGATAACCCAGACTGTAACTCATTAAAACAGTTTGTTCTTTTCCTCAAAGCTGGAGAATTTCTCGGGGATGGGGACACAGACACACACAGACACACACACCCCGCCTTCAAGCTGGCTGAAAGTAAATGTTAAACAGAGTTCTGTCTGGGCATGAAGAAAATGGCTTGTTCGTTCTCATTCTAGCCAGCTGCTGGAATATGATTCATCAGGAAGTGAAAATGAGAAATTGATCTGGTCAGGGCAATAGCAAGTCATTCCCCAGAAAAAGTCTGATGTGTAGACGGCGCTTTCTCCTCTCCATACCAGGCTCCCCCATGCCACGGGTCACACCTCTTCTGAGGAGTCCAGATTGGCTGCAGAGGCAGCCACCACTCTGCCTTTGTACATGGGTTTATTTTAAGTACGAGCTTATGCAATGATGGAGGCATGGCAGGTCCAAACTCTGCAGGTCTGTAGGTCTGCAGACTGAAGTATGAAGGCTGCCTGCTGGTCTCTTTTGATGCTATTCATGCCTTTGGCTGATTAGATGAGGCCCACCCACATTATGGATGGCCATCAGCTTGACAGGTTGACCCATGAAATTAGCTGCTGTTCTGAGGTTGTGGCTGTTCCTAGAGGCCTGGGAATGGGATGGTTGAGTATTGATTGTGCCTCTTGTTGGGATGGAGGCCTGGCCTCTGTGTGTGGTTTGGGGTAGTTCTGAGACTCCCCCCCCCCAAGCTTGAGATCAGGCTATCTTAAGGGGCTGATCAGAAATTGTAGGCCACTGAATGGGTAAGCAAGGGCAGAGGGAGGATTTACTCGTGTGGTGAAGGCACAGATCCAAAGATCAGTGGCTGGGATGGGGGTGCTGACCAGTGACCCTGAGAGCCAATGATCAGTGAGTGTGGTGGGAAACCCTTCATCAGCTCTCCTCATCCATGCTTCCTTTTCTAAAAGGCTTACAACATCCCTCCTCCATCTCACGTGGGGGCTGCTGCTGCTTCTGTTTGCCTGGAAACTGAGGCACAGCTCACAGGACAAGCTCAAGGTGTCCAGACTTCTCTGTAGACCTTTTTTTCCAGCACCTCATGCTCTTCCAACTGACAAGTCCAATCTGTGTTTTTCATAGTGCAAGTCCATGAGGACCTTCCCCCACAAAAGCTTGATGGAGCCAGGGACATATAGATACCTCCCTCTTCTGGGTCACACAGGCCTGTGAGGTCGGATACCCCAGTAAGCCATATGATGGCTAGGCCACAGGATGGGGTCCTGCGGGAAGAACCCTGGGGTGCCAGTGAACACCCTGCAGATAGAGACTCCAGGGGACTCTAAGGGATTTCCTTAGAATCCTGGAAGACCAACCATGTGTTTTAGTTTCTTTTTTGTTGCTATAACAAGATGCCTTGATTAAAAACAACATGTTTTTAACTTAGTAGCTCCATTATGATGGAGAAATCAAGGCATGGGAGCTTGAAGCAGCTAGTTATATTGTGTCCCCAGTCAGAAGAGAGCAGTGGATGCACACATGCTCAGCTCCCTTTCTCCATCTTACACAACCCAGGATCCCTCTGTCTAGGGTATGGTGCCACCCACATCTGACTGCTCCTCCCACCTGGGTTAATGAAACCAAGATAAGCCCCCACAGACATACCCAGAGGCCCTTCCCTCAGATGGGGTTCTAAATGCTGTCACGTCGGCAGTTCACACCAACCACCATGACTGTGGTTTTGGACCCATTAACCTGCCCTGCTCACCCTTGCCTCACAACCGTGAGTGGATAAGGTGTATCTCTGCAACCCTGAGTGCCACACCTGCGTGGCACTGGCTCTGTGCTGAGGCAGCAGCACCTCCTTTCTTTAGGCATGCCATGGATGCTGGGAAGACCTTTCGGCCCACTCTGTTCGTTCTAGGTTGTTTTCCAGCCCAGCTCTTGCTGCATGGCGCTGCACCGGTTGGTAATGGGTTTATTTGCTTGACTTCTGTTTGGAGAGGGGCCTGTCTTTTGTGGAGCAGAGCAGCTGGGCTGAAGTGAAGTTTTATAGCAGAACAGTAGCTGGCCAACCCTAGGCCATAAAGGGCACCCCGGAAGATAGTGGCTCCGAGAAGAGCGTTAGTGCGTCTAATCAGGCAGTTACTAACACTCGATCCCTGGATCCGTACGCTGGGAGCTGCATGGAGCATTTGGGTTATTTGCCACGTTCGGGGACATTTGAGAACATGGCCATGGATGCTAGCCCAGCCCTCGAACGTGTTATCTGGCCTTTTGATGCCACCTGCTCACAGGAAAAGTCCCAGGAAAAGATATCTGGCTGAGTAATGTCTCGGAGATGTTTAGGGCCCATTCTTGATGCACAGAGAGCAGGAGGTGAGGGGCTACTGCTGACCTCCAGGTTCCTGCTGTAGGAATGGACGGTAGGGTCCTGGGTCCTCTATAGCATGGCAGGCCTTGTGACAAATCAAGGAGCCAGATACCTACCACAGCTTAGGATAGCTTGGGTTGGAGGAGCTGGCCTGTCAACGCTGCTGTGTGTTCTGCTGAAGCATGGGTCCCTTGAGACCTCAGTGACTCCGGACTCTCCAGACTGGGATGCTGTCAATCACTGTTTGTTCTTTTTTTTTTTAGATTTATTTTTATTATTTTAATTATGTGAACGTGTGTGGGTATATGTACGTGAATGCAAGAGCCCACAGAGGTCAAGGTGTCAGATCTCCCAGGAGTTAGGGGTTACAGACAGTTGTAAACCATCTGCTGTGCATGCTGGGACTACAACTCCAGTCCTCAGGAAAGGCAGGAAATGCTCTTTACCATGGAGCCATCTCTCCAGCCCCTCAGTCGGTTCTTAAGGGCTCACTGGCCCACATTTATCTGTCACTCCAAAGTGTGTGACCACACACTTTCATGGTGGTGGCCCTTGGTGGGGCGGGGTTGGGGGTGGGGGAGAGGAGTGAAAGGGAGAGAGAGGGGGGACCGGGAGAGAGAGGGGAAGAGGACAAGCTGAGAGGGGGAGAGAGGAAGGGGGTGGAGGGAGAGGGAAGGGAGAGAGAGAGGAGAAAGAGACCTTGAAAAATGGTTCAGTCCTTCAGGGTGACTGCCCCCTAGCCTGACAACCTGAGTTCGGTCTGGGACCTTTATGGAAAAGAAGAACCTTCTTCCTCAAGCTGCCCTCTGACCTCCGCATGCTTGCTGTGGCACACGCTGTCCTCTCACAAATAAATAATGCAATTTTAAGATTGGCATATTTCCAGCTAACTCTGGTCACAGCACGGCTTGGCCCTGCTTCAGCCACCAGTGCGGTTAGTTCTGCCTCAAGCTCCCCAGGCTTGAGCTTTTTCTTACTCTAAATTGGCCCCAAGCACAGTGTGGACATGCAAGAAGGCCTTGGGGAGGGGGGGGGGGACACGAGCATGTGCTGTGTAGGCAATGCTCAGACGCTCTGTCTCGAGGGTGGTGAATTCGAGTTCAGGGCTCAGGAGTCAGAGGCTGTGCCTCTTACACTAGGCATCTTTAAATCAAATGTAACGGTGTGAGCAGAGTTCACAGTAACTTGACCTCCAGTCTCCTCTGGGGTCAGTGGTGGTCCCTGAACTTCAGCACTGGCAAGGACATCATACAGTGTAAATAGGACAATCAAATTGGACTCCAGGAATCAGCTGGGCTCAGTCACTGGACACTTGACTCAAAGCCACCTCCTCTGGGACGTCTCCCAGGTCACACCAGGGTCTTTCGTGCCTCATTTTGCCCAGCTGTATATTCTGCTAGCCACTGACTTAATATATAATCCACAAGACATTAGTCACTCTGCCACATAGTTCTCTTATGCATGGCAATGGCCTGAGCCCCCTCAGACTGTGAATGACCTCAGATAATGTCCCTGCTCAGAACAGGTCATGTCGATAGTGACAGTCTGTCCACAAATAACTGCTTTCGTTGATTGGCTCACTGGCTTCCATCCCATGACCAAATAGAGACAGAACCGAATAAATGAATGCGTGGCATATTCACGGAACGCCCACTCTGTGCCAGACAACAGCAGGAAGCAGTTGTAATGAGGATGTCGCCATGGGGATGCTATGGTGTTGGGGGTGAAGAGTGTATCCCTTCCTGGCAGTGCATGTGTGCGTGCGTGTGTGCAGATGGGTGTTCCAGGCAGCACTAGCAGTGTGTGTAAAGGCAGGTGCATGTGTCTGGGCTGATGTTCCTGTGACAGCAGGCGCTCTTGGTTTGGGGCAGGTATGGTGTCAGTGTTCTCGGCTGGCTGTGGCAGGGACGCTCTGGATAAGGCAGGGCGAGCAGGCCGTGTCCTCAGGAGCACTCAGCCCAGGGGGCAGGTGGGACGCTTAGAAGGAAACTCCTTTCCGGGCCCCAGCCAGGCACAAAAGCAGGAGTCGCTGCAGATTGAGATCTTGTTTCCTGACTGTTACCCAGCCAGTCCATTCTATGGGAACTACTGGCCTGACCCGTTTCCTCCCGAACTCAGAAGGGCTGACAGGGAAGTGGTGGTGTTGGGGTGGGGGGGTGTTCTTCAGAAGGTGCATGTTCTGGCCACTAGAGGGTTGCTCCACCATGTCTTCCTCGGCTCTGGTATTTGATCTGAGGTCAGGCCTTGTAGAAGGAGCTGCCAGGACTTGTTAGTCTCTCATGGAGGTCACAGATGAACCTGTTGTTCTTGCCTCTGGCTTAGGGTGAAAGAAGGCCTGCTTATGCCATTAACACAGGGTCAGCTTCCTTTCCCAGCCTGTCTGTGTTCTGGCCTCGCTTATTCCACCCTCTATGACCTGCATTATCCTCTCTCTCTTACACACACACACACACACACACAGAGAGAGAGAGAGAGAGAGGGAGGGAGGGAAAGAGAGAGGGAGGGAGAGGGAGGGAGAGAGAGAGAGAGAGAGAGGAGAGAGAGGGAGGGAGAGACTACCCTCTGTGGCTCTCTTCTGGTCCTAGCACCTGCTGATGCAATCCCAGGGTCCTCTGCTCCTTTTGGGGCAGTCAGGAAGGGGCTTGATGGGAAAGGAGGGAATGGAGTAAGTTTCCCAGGTCTACAGATGGCTGTTCCTAACCCCAGGAATCCTCCATGGTCCCTGTGCCCATCAGAAGGACCGGGAGTGTTAGGTTACTGTCTTTCCTGCCATATGGCCAAAAAGATGGGAGTCGAAAATAGGCAGAGATTTGAGGGTTTTATTAGCTCTAAGACCCTCTAGCATTGTGGCTGCGAGCCTGCCCCAAGTCCCGTTTTTCTCACTGGTGAGATGGGGACAGTGCCGTGTGTTAGAATTTGGGGCAGCAAATCACAGTCCATTGGAACTGCTTAAGGACTTCTAGGAAGAGATGAGGATGGAGGTATGGGCTGGGCAGGGGCAGCTGACTCTGGGACATAGGACATCAGGGACCTGAACTTGATTTTCCTCTGATTTGATCTGAGGCCTTCTTCATTCAGTGCATGGATTTGCCCCCAGGTTCATGACTTGAGCTGTAGCAGAGGCTCCTGGGTTCAAGGCTCCAGGAAGAAGCTCATTGACCCCTCCTGGGTTGAGTGTCCTCAGAGCTGGTGTGTGACCAGGAGAAGAGGGTTGTGGCTTAGAATGTGGTGCCACGGTACCTGCAGCCTGGGCAGCCTAGTGGCCGAGGCGGGGTGGGTGGGTGGGCGGGGTGGGGGAGACCCGAAGAAGGGGCTGTGAGCACACTGTCATTGTTAAGAAGACAGAGCTCATGAGAGATTTTGGCCAGCTGCCCGGCTCCTCTCCTCACTCTCCCCTTTAAGCCCTGCAAGCTATTTAAAAGAGAAGACTAATTTGAATTAATGAGGTCTTGTTAAAATATTGTGAATACTTGAGCAGATAATTATCCTCTGAACCCAGTGTTTCCCATGGCACCTGCTGGGTCTGTGTCAAAGAACAAACTGTCATTTGCAGCCTGTGTCCTTCGCCGCATGCTCGGAGAACACTTGAAAGCTGTTCTTTTTTCCTGTCGCTGCCGTTGCTATCTATGCTGGGGATGGAACACGGGGCCTAGGATACGCTAGGCAAGCGCTCTATTACTAAGCCACATCCCCAACCCCAAGTCTACATACAGGAGCAAGTAGGAGAAGAAACCAAGCAGTACTGAGTAACACCCTTCCAAGCAGGTACGGGGCAGTTGTTTGACTTGGATGGACAAAGCATGAGTCATCTGGTTAATCCAGCTTTGGCCTTGGGCTGCTTCCCAAATTCTAGAGTAGCTTCATTTCAGGTTGAAATAGGGTGATTCTATGCAATGGCCCTAGGTCCAAAGGATCCACTGAGTGGCCCCCACCCCAGCTGTATGGTCTAACTCCTCTAGGCTGACAGTGGAGTTGGACGATACCAGGCACCCCACCTACGACTCTCAGGAGATAATGCAGTTCTGGGGAAGGCTTTCTTGTCTCTACCCCCTCTAGGCCTCAGCCCCACCCAGGGAGCACCAGAGGCTCATGTGCCTGATGTCACTTGTGCTCAATGACACCCCTTCTCTATGGGTTGATTTCCTACACAGGGAGGCCCACATGTTTTGGTGTTTAAGTGAGCAGGGACCTCCTGCTAGGAGCTGCCTGGTGTTCCTTCTAGCTGTTTCCATGTGAATGGATCTTGGAGAAACGGAGGTGGGGGATGAGTCCTACAGGGCCTGGCAGCAGCAGCAGGGTTACCTCAGCAGGCCCATTGCCTCATGGGGACAGCATAGGCCAAGGCCACCAAAGAGGTGCTGGAAGTGACTCTGAGTGTGTAGCGTTGTCTTTATGTTGAGTTACAAAGCCACCTGCTGCCACTACCTCCCCTGAGACTCCTCTTTACAGACAAGACAGGATCCTTGGGCCCCACCAAACCTCCCTAGAGCCCAATCCAGCCTGTGCTTTGGAGAGTAAAGCTGGGTTTATGGTGGGGCCAGCAGCTCCATGATGCTCTTCCTAACTGGATCAAGTGGCTGCTGAGGTCTTGGGGTCTTGGTTGGAGGTTGCCTATGGGGAGCAAAAACCTGAGGCGTGCCCAACTTTTTGATGCATGTGACATTGCCGTCTTAAGAGCTCTGTGATTTGAGTTGCAAAAACACAAAACAAGAAAACAACAACAACAACAAAAAAGCAAACTCAGTCTTTTAAATAAGTTTATGGTTTTGTGTTGGGCTACATTGATCTTTTCTGGAGCACATTTGGCCTGTGGCCTGTGTGCTGAGTACACTTGCCCAACCACCTGAATAGACAGCATATAGCTTCCTGGTTCAGAATACCACTGACGGGGCTGGAGAGATGGCTCAGTGTTTAAGAGCATTTGCTGCTCTTGCAGAGGAGCCAGGCTTGGTTCCCAGTGTCCGTATCAGGCAGCTCACAACCTTCTTCGGTAACTCTAGTTCCATGGGACCTGACTCCACTTTCTGGCAGACTGGCAGACACCAGTTTATGGTTTGCATAAACACACACACACACACACACATATATATATATATACACACACATATATATATACACATACATATATATAATATATATACCTATATATACATATATATATATATATAAAATCTTTAAAAAAAAAAATACTGCTCATGACTAAGGAGGTTGCCTAATCATTAAAGTACTTAAAACTCAAGCTTGAAGACCCCAGTTGATACCCTAGAATTCAAGTTAGTTTTTCTTTTAAAGCTAAACACTGTGGTAATCCTGGCTCTGTGGATTGAGGGGGCACAGACAGGAGGCTCCCCTGGGCTCACTGGCCAGCCAGTCTAGCTGAATTGGCAAACTCCAGGTTTAGTGAGAGAGCCTGTCTCAAAAAGTAAGGTGGAAAGCAATTGAAGATGAAACCTGACACTGACCTCTGGCCTCCACACACGTGCACACATGTGCACACATGTGCATACATGTGAATAGGATATGTACACATACAGAATGCTGCTTTGGTCTGTGTTCTGCTCCCTTGTAGCTGTGCATCCGTAGATAAGATTTTTGTGTAAAGGGAGGTAAGGGTCAAAATTGCCTGGGAGAGTTAGGATTAAAGGAATTGATTTGGTTACATACTTAGAAAAAGGCTGCCGTGTCTACTGTGATGGGACATTTGCTTCTAAAAGTCACCAGGCTGATGAGGAAATGGGAATGAGGAAGAAAGGGTGGAGTAGAACACTCGGAAATTTTCCTCAGTGGTGTGATTCAGATGTGTATGTATATATATGGGAACCCCAAAGAACCACACAGTTTTACCCCTGCTAAGTAGTTAAGGGATCTATAAATACTAAGATAAACACGACACATAGCCATAAAAGAGCTTTGGCTGTGGGCCAGGGAAGGGTGTGGCACAGAGCGCGGGGCCTCGGAGTCAGCCAAGTGCAGCTCTCTGCACATATCCAATGTTTTACTTCTATTGATTTAAATTTATGTGATGAAAACGTTTGCATGATGAGAGCTAAGGGAAGACGAAAGATATCAAAATCAAAATGGAACATGGAACACAATGGAAACGTTTAAATGTGTAGAAAATACCTAAAACCGGAGCACCACATTTTCAGGATTTGGATCAGCACCACTGATCCAAATAGGAAATACACCCAGAAGTGAATCTGATGGCCCCATTCTAGCAGAACAAGGGCAGGAATTTATTGTATCTTCTAAATGCTTCTTACAGGCAGAATTGTGCTTTAACTGGTCCCTAGTGTGCACTGTGTTGAAGTTACCCATGGGGCACCGTTGATGTTGGCAGGCAAACTTGTTTCTGACGAGCATGTAGTGGCCAGCTATAGAGTGTGTGTGAGTATGTAGTGGCCAGCCGCGCAGTGTGTGCTGTGTCGGTGGAGTTTTCCTGTGTCCTGGTAGCTGCTCCCCAAATAACCACACAGAGAGTTATTATTAATTACAAATGCTCAGCCGATAGTTCAGGCTTGTTACTAGCTAACTCTTACATTTGAAATTAACCCGTATTTCTTATCTACTCTTTGCCACATGGCTCGGTACCTTTTCTCAGTACAAGTTCATCTCCTTCTCCCTGCATCTCCTCCTGATTCTGAGAGACCCCCCCCCCTCTTCAAACTCCTCCTCTTCTTTGAACTCTGTTTTTTCTGGAAGTCCCACCTAACCTCTACCTGTCCAGCTATTGGCCAGTAAGCTTCTTTATTAACCCAATCACAGTGACACATATTCAAAGAGTGTAATGAAGTGTAAAGGGGACTGGGCACTGTCCAGTCTCCAGGTGACCCTAAGTCACGAGTGCTGGGTCTGTCCAAGTTTACCCAAAAGTTTCGCTCTGAGCAGGAAAGGACAGTTGTGACCATCACCCATCCATGGGTAGGCTCAAAACCTCCTGCCCAAGACTTGTCTGACAGTGGCCCAGAGAAGGGGGAGCCAGGCCCGTGGGGGAAACTGAGCCCACAGTATGATGCCACCATGCAGATTCCCAGGCCCATCTGGTAGTCTTTGGTTCCTTCCTCATGCCGGGCCTGGGCAGCTGTATTAACTATCAGCCAGGGCATTCTCTGATGTAACAGGGCAGCGTTAGTGAGACTGTCCTCCATCTGCCACCTACCAGCGAGAGTCCCATCCATCTTTGTCATGGTAATGGCTGAAATGTGTGAAATGATACTTCTCAAGAGACGATTGTCACCTCCAGGTTGACCTCGGCTCCATAAATGTCACAAGGATTGTGCAGAGTGTCCAGGCCGTGGAGTTGAACTGTGTGCCTTCTTGCTCCCTAATGGTGAATCTTGGGTAGGTCCCAACCTGGAGAGATGGGCACCGTGGCTTCCGTCTTTCAGATGTTGTAACCCAAGGCACCCATGAGGTCCTACCTGGAAAGCGTGTCACTCCGGGCAGTGATGAGTTCCCTTTCTCTGCTCCTTTGTTCTTTCTGTTTGTGATGTGGAACCTGGGAGAGTTTGTGTCCAGGAAGTGGACTGGAGTTGGCCAGGCTGCCCTGGTTCAGAACAGACTCCACACACCACCCTCACTTCTGACACCAGTGGCCAGTGGAGGCGTCCATGGTGTCGGCCTCAGTTCACTAGAATGACTGGATGTTCCTTCTCTCGGTGTTATGATTCATTATAGGACAGGGAGAAAATTCCAGCTAGTCAAAGCGATTGTATGGAGCAGAGAGAGGCAGGGCGGACCCCAAATGGAGAGCTGCTGTGTCTCTTCCCAGCCAGGCCAATGTATTGCCCCCCTCCCCCGCCGTCATTATGTGATAGCCTATAGGGTGCTGGCAGCTATGGAGGCTCCTTGGAGGTTATTATCAGGGCATGCCACCAAGATTGGAATGGCCAGTACACTTGTAGCCTCCACTGTGATCTGCCACCCAGAGCAGAACGTTCTTATTAGATGTTACCCAGATTTGCCTGGCTTCTCTTTGAGAAAGGCCTACTTCCTCACCCCCCTGATATGTTGGAGGGACAGCCTTCGGTTGGCTGATAATAGCTAGGCCCAGGGCTGGGCCAACCACTGTCTGTGCTCAGCCACAGGCCTGTTCCAAGCCCCTCTGTAGGAACCAGCTCTCATTCTGTCCCTGTGACAATGCCCTGATGCTCTGGGCTATCATTAGCACTGCAGGGACCATGAGGGGAAGTGACCAGCCCAACCATCATGGTGGCAGACAGGCCACCCGGCTCCAGAATGCATGCTCTCTTGACCCCTTTCTGGCACCTGCCAGATTTTCTTGTTAAGATGTAAAAAACCATTAATGAGTGGCCGCTCTGTCGGATGGTGTGCTCAGCACCCCTGCTGTTCCTTTGGTAATTTCCGGCCCCTCGGAGAAGGAAGGACCACCCTGAGTCCACAGGTCTTGGGCCTGGTGGCCGTAGCTGGTGAGAACTGGAAGAGGCCTGAAGCCAGAGAACAGGCTGGGTAGAAGTTATTTTTCAATCAAGTTGGGCTTTGCCTTGCTAATCCCTCTCCTCTGCAGGGGCTGAAGGCAGACAACTCTTTCCATCGTGGAGACAGCCTTGGCCCTGAGATTGGGACCCAGACCCCCAAATCTGACAATAAATAAATGTGTCTCAGAAGACACCCAGCTGAGCACCTAATGAAACAAATGACTGCAGCGTGGAAAGGAGAGGCTGCCAGCAGAAGCCGGGGGGCCTCGAGGCGACACCAACCCCTCCACGTATTGTGAATCTGTCCCAGACCTTTAGAGTTTTTTCCAATGTGTGGATCTGAATGCTGTGTTCCCTTCCAGCTCCAAGTTTCAGTTTCTACATCTGTGACATGGAGACAGTAATACACATCTCAAGATCTCAGGGCTGGGGATATAGCTCAGGGATAGAGTGCTTACATAGCATGGGCAAGGCTGTAGGTTCAACACACACACACACACACACACACACACACACACACACACAGTATAAAATACACATTTCACACATGCCCTCCACAGTGTGCATCACTTAAATCCAGGTTCTGGTTTCCATATGTGAGACTCTCAGGTAATGTGGAGCTTACATTTGAGGCCCTCCTCCTTACTGTTCTGTGTATGGAACTGAAGATATGCCGAACTCAACCAGTATGGAGCAAAAATGTTTAAAGAGCGCAAAGACCAGGTTAGGGTTGGCTCAGCTGGCAAAGGATGAGAACCCAAGTTCAAACCATCAGACTCCAGGCTTTATAGAAAGGGACAGGTATGGTGGTGTGTGTTTGTCATCTCAGTGTTAGGATGGCAGAGATGGCAAACTTGGGTGTTCACTGGCCACTTAGCATGGACAGATTGGTAAAAAGTGAGAGACTTTGTCTTTAAAAAGATAGCAAGAAAGAAACAAGATAGATAATCATGTGAGGAACAGCTCCTGATGTTGACCCCTGCCTGGCTGCTGCACGTGCACACGTATGCATGTCTACCAACACACGAACATGTACATGCACACACATACACACACTTTAAAAAGCCTCCTTGACTAGGAGGCAATTCCCATTTTATTCCCTATCTGATTTTACTGTGGTACATGTGAGAATTCAAGAGTCAATTCCCAGCTGGAATGATGGGATTCCATCCAAAAATGACCATCAAATACAGTTGTAAAGCTTATCAAAATCTAATACGGCATGTTTTATCATCACCTTCAGAAACCCAAGATGACATTGTACCTCCTTCCCTGTCGTGGGATCAGCTCATGTCTCACCACATGTCAAATAGCAAGTAGCATTCAGAAATCTGGAGGTCAGGGGTGACATTTGGCTGTCACCCTGTGCTGTCTCTGGGGACCAGCCTCTCCTAATGCCCCTTCACAATCTCCTCGTCCTTGTCACCTATCCTGGTGCCTGTCCTTTCCATTCCACCCCTGCCTGCTTATTCAGACCCAATATAAGCCTGGTGTCATGGTCATGAGATGCTGGCTCAGTCCCTGTGCTTCTTGAGGCCCCAGGCAATATCCAGGATTTACGAGTCTTACATATGAGAAACCTCCCTCCTCCATTCCTTGCTCTTGAGTCTGGAGACAGGCTGCCTGGAGTAAGAGGGTGAGCTCTGACAGAACTGGTCTGTAGTTTTAGAACCCAGGCAATTGCTCCCCTCAGCCCCCAGGATACGTCACTATTTGTATCCGATAGCTCCCAGCTCATTACTTGCTGGAGCTCCTGGCTTTTTGAGCAGAATGTAGATGTTATGGGGACTTAGAGGGATAGCCTGTTGCCTATGACTGGAATGCTGAATCTTGTTTTGACTTAGTTTCCTCTGGTTTTGTGAGGAGAGAGAGAGAGAGAGAGAGAGAGAGAGAGAGAGAGAGAGAGAGAGAGAGAGAGAGAAAGAGAGAGGAGAGAGAATTTTGCAAATGTTAAAGGGTTAGAGGAATATAAGAACCCACAGACATTTATGCATCAAAATGCTTATTACTGGGCCATTAATTACAGCAAGGAGCACATGTGTAAATATCCTGCTGTAAGGACACATGGTTGCTTTGAGTCCTGTTCTTAGTCACAAATGATAGCCTGGTAACAATGGCGGAAGTCTCTCTTGTGTTAGAGTTGTGTCCAGTTGTAAGTTGCAAAGCGCACTCACTGGCCGCTTCAGAGAGCGTTGATCTCATGACAGAAACCCAAAGATGAGCAGCTCAAAAGGGCTGCAGAGGGACCAGCTACTCCCTTCTTGGTCATCCTTAGTGATCACTGCTGGGTTTTCTGCCTTTGGAGTTCTTCTCTAGGCAGGGCGAGGTTAGAGGCAAAGATGCATGGTATTCTCAGCTCTCTTTAAAGAACATTCCGGTAAGCGCCATGCCCTCATTCACACTTCCACTTTGTTGGCTGAACTTGTCATGTGTTCACCTCTGTACCTTCTTTCTTTTCTTTCCTTTTAAGTATTTAATTTATTATTATTATTAATCATTTTTTGTTTTCAAAACAGGGTTTCCTCTGTGTAGCTCTGGCTGACCTGGAACTCACTCTGTAGACCAGGCTGGCCTCAAACTCACAGAGATGCACCTGCCTCCCCGGTGCTGGGATTAAAGGTCTGTGCCACCACGAAGAAATGCTTATTCAGCTAAGAAGATTGCACACTGAAAGTTGGAATTCTGTTAGGAATGGCAAGGAGACAGGCATAGATATTAGGGCATCAGGGTCCACAGCCCTACTTTGCATCCACTCCCCAGCAACCCTGGGTCCCCTCCTTGTCCCCTTCACAGAACTGATCTGTTCCTCCTTGGAGAGAACACCAGAAGGCTTCAAGCTGGGGTTGCGGCCAGGCTAAGCCCAGCTCACAGAAGCCCATGCCAGCTTCCTGCTAGGTTGGAATGTGTCTGGTTCTTCAGGATGGCATACTTGGTTAAAAGCTGAGGTCGTTTGCTGTACTTTCAAAGTCAAAGAAAGTCCCAGGGCGACCATAACACAGTGATCCAGGAGCAGTGAGATAAACTGTTCAGGAGGGGTGAGAGGAAGACCCAGAGGGGAGGATCCCTTTGCATACGTGATAGCAAAGTAGCAAAAACAAGGCGCGTATGGAAGGAAGAACGGAAGGGATTAAATGGTCCTGTGACTTACCCTCCCCTTTTTTGTCGGATTTTTATAGTGTAGATGTCTAATGCTTTTACCAAAATTCTTCTTGACAGGTACACATATGTAAATATTTCTGCATAGGTGGCATTGAGGACAAATGAATTATTTATTCATTTATTTGATGCTTCATGCTTGCAAGACAAGTGCCCTACTGCAGAGCTTCATCCCCAGCCTCCTCCTCACTTTCTGTTTAGAATTTGGGTCTTCCTAACCTGCTCAGACTGGCTTTCCCAGTGTCTGGGACTGCAGGCCTGAACTCCCAGGCCTAGCTTAGTATTCAATTTTTAAATACAAATTAAACTTATATGCACACACGCAAAATAAAGTACTCAGACACGCTTACGATAAAAGGTGAGTGCCCCGCCCGCAGGCCTCCGTGCCTTAAAATCTCCAGGAAACCCCCCTAAGCCTTGAATCTGGGACTTTGGCCTTGCAGAACTGGCTGAAATAGTTCAAGTAGCTGATAGCATCTGGACTGGAAAGCAGCTCCCTCTTGCAGAAGGACCCAACAAAGTGGCAGGCGGCACTGCTGGGTGTGATGACCTGGTGTGGAAGGACTTGACAGTTTCCATTCACTGGGGCTAGAGAGGGGTTGTGAGGCAGGAAGTATTGTGTCGTGGTTAGGGATGTGAGCTCTGGGGCCCTATGGGTTCAGACCCTGGTCCCGTCATTCACTAAATGGGTGGCCTTGTTTCCCTTGCCTCGCTTAGCACAGTTTCAAAGTGGCGGTGATAATACTCCCGCCAAGGGCTTTGTACTGTTGTCCTTAATGCTTGTTGCTTGGTTTAAATTCCTTCGTTTTGGCATTGAGTGGCCCAGGTATTTGTTTTAGTTGCAGGCTTTCAGACTACAATTGCTCATTTTATTATTTTTAGGGTGCCGTAAGTCGGGATCCAGTAAGGACCACAAATTGCAGGCTCTGTCTCCAGGCTGCCTGGTGTCCTTATCTTTGTCCACATGAAGTTTTACTGGTGGGAGAAACTAGCTGGGATGGTTCTCTTTGCAACCTGCCAAAACCAACAATGTTTAAGCTAAAAAGCTGGCGTTGCTCCCATCCCAGGGTCCCCAGGACCATGGGGTGGCAGGGCCTTGGGAGCAGGCCAGAGCCATGCTCCCTTCGCAGATTTCTCATCCTCCCTCCTCATCTTTCTCTTTCTCGCTTGCGTCCTTCTAGATCTTTCTGCTTTGTAGTCCACGGGGTGGTAACTGGCCTCCATACCACCCCTCCGTCCCAGGGACCAACTGGAAGTCCAGCTCTGCCTGAATCCTCAGGTTCTCAGGGTCCCCACTGTTCTGGAGGACAGTCATTTGTCTAAGCCCTATGCAGAGACTCCAGAGCCAGAGCTCCACAGGGCCACTGCGTGTGCCTAAGGATATAGTGTCTGCAAGCCAGACTTTATACCCACACTCCCTGAGGCTGGGTGAGGAAGAACCCCTTCATAGTGGCTCAGCAAGGGACGTAAGTAGATTCGGCGTAGAGGACTTCGGTCCCAGCTGAGACTTGCAGTGATGTAGCTAGCGACAGTGACCCTTCCAACTCAACTGAGGATTAGCAGAAGCCCACCTGCCTTGGGCCAGATGTGGTGGCTCACACCTGTGATTCTAACACCCCGGAGGCTAAAATAGGAAAACCGTTGTGAGCTTCTGTCTAGCCTGGGCTACATAGTGAAAGCAATGTTCGCTTCCGTTACAGAGTGTGACGCTGTCTCAAAAACAAAATTAAGCGTAGCAGTAGAGGAGAAGGGAGAGGGAGGCGGGTCTGCAGGGCCGGCGCCAGCGCCAGCACCAGCTCCCATCTTCCTCTCGGCTCTACCTGGGATTACCACTCACGTTGCCAGCCTGAGAATCGGTGTGAGCCCAGGGAATGCCAAGCCTGAGAGGACCTCATTGCAGAAAGGCCTGTGAACTTCTGCAGACTCTGGTTCAGCAGCCCTGTCTTGTGCTAATTAATGTCAAATCTTGTTGTCCCAGCTGGAGGAGCATGTGTCACTTCTCACCTTCCCCATCACAGTTTGCAGTCTTTACAGTCACACCGCTGTCACTTTCTCTTGGCAGGCAGCAACTGTAAATGGGAAGTTCCGGGCCACGGTTGTTCTGTCCTTTGAGGTGAATGCAGCTAGCTTGTCTTTGTACTCCATATGGACCTGTTCTGCCTGCACCACCTGCTCCCCCTTCGTCTCCCCTCCCCGGGGGGGGGGTGCTGTCCTAGATACAGACGTCTCAGTGTGCCTGGCATTTCCCTGGGTTTAGTACCTAACATCTTGCTGAGATACCCTTAGTCCTGTGAGGACAGGGATGCGGGCTTCAAAATGCAAATTAAGGTGTGTGCTTGCACGTGCAAGGTTTCGTGTGTGATCTCCATTTTTAAGAGTGACAATGCAGAGGTCAAGCTCTTCTTGCCGTTGGGCCCCGCGGAGCTCTGTTCTTGAGTGACAGCCTAGCAGGCCACTTCCTCGAGGACTGCAGGGCCGGTACTGACACGCCTGCTCTGTAGGGGTGTCAGGAGGCTTGAGTGGGGTACCCTTCCCTGAGAGTCTTCATGGGATGAGAAAAGGAGTGAGTGTTTGAGGAAATCATCTGAAAGGCGAAGCATGGCTTACAGTGTGTGGTGCCTCCATCATGGTGCTTTGGACCTGTGGGGAGCGGGATCCTATGATGAAGGAAAGGCACCCACCCCATTGTGGCCAGAAAAAGAGCTGAGGTGCCCGCTTTCTCTTCCAGAGCGTGTCCTCAGTGAATTAGCTTCCTTCCTAAGGAGCCTGTCCCTCCCAGTAGCATCACCAGCTGGCACGGAGCTTTCAACACATGAGCTTTGGGTGGACAATAAACCAAACCAGTGTTCCCCTCCCCTGCCTTCCCCTTTCCTGCCGCCCTCCCACTCCAGGCCCTTTCCTCCTCCCCTCCTCTTTCACTCAGTTGAGAAAGGGTCACTCTGTGGCCTTGAACTTGTGATCCTCCTGCCTCAGCATCCTGAATGTACGCCAGAATCACGAAGTGAGCTGCAAAGAGAGCCTTTGAGGACAGGTCCATGCCTTATTATTTACGGTTGAGTGCGGCCATTGCCGTCTGCTCCCTGCCTGACATTCTGAGCGACTGTCCAGTGCCATACGTGCCTGCCTGGGTTGTAGCCGGACACTGTGGAGCAGCCTGCCTGCACTGGGCCCATCGCCCAGGCCTGCCCATCTGGCCAAATGTAAAATCCCTGTTTGTGCGCTTACAGGTTTATGGCTGGCTGGCGGCACTGGCTGTAAATCAAGGTGGCTTGAGGGTTAGTGCTGAGCTTAGACTGAATCACTCTCAGAGAAAACTTGGAGAGTGTTTTTTTTTTTTTTTTTTTTTTTTTGAGTTACAGGCATTGGTCCTATATATGTATATAGCTTAAAATTTAATTTGGTGTGTAATTGGGACTAGCTCTTTGGAGCCCTGGGTTATGTGTTTTGGAGCAGCTGAGAAACAGGGGCGAGGCAGGGCAGGGCATGGTATGTTAATTGGTGGCCTCTGGGACCCGGGAGAGAATTAGATCTAAGTCCCCCTGTTAGAATGAGCTTGGCAGTTTTATTTGAGTCTGAGGGGGCATGTATGCAGAGACCAGTGGTTCACACCAACAGAAGGAGGTTATTCTCTACTCTGTTGCCATGGACACTGTCCCCGTGCAGGAGGAACAGAAGATAGAGGATAGAAGGGCATCCTGAGGGAGGAGGGTGCATGGAGCATTCTAGCCTTGTCTGTACGAGGCTTGCCTGCACCCGTCTGTAGTATTTCTGTACTTCTTGGCCTGTGGTCCCTATGAGGGTTTCGCATTTTATTACCAGCCTCGATAAAAGGGACTTGGGTCAGAGCAAATATTCATGGAGGAAAAAACAAAGGAAATTAAATGCGAAATTGTGACTAGTGAGAAACCACACAGAGGCCTTGACTTTAATACTGCCAGAGCCATTGGGGGAAGTGGTCCCCAAGAGTCGGAACCAAAGGACGTTGGCTTGGTATTCCCAAAGCCTGGCCTCTCTCCTGTCTAAAAAAGAAATTGCCATTTAATTTGTTTCTGAGTTTTATTTCTCAAGTGAACCAGCATGGGGCCCCGTAATGAGGTTGTGTTTCTGGGAGGTGTTGAAAGAGAGGGGAGGAGGGAAACCACG
The DNA here is from genome assembly GCF_943737965.1 of Phodopus roborovskii. Taxonomy (NCBI): domain Eukaryota; kingdom Metazoa; phylum Chordata; class Mammalia; order Rodentia; family Cricetidae; genus Phodopus; species Phodopus roborovskii. The sequence goes on along the minus strand of NW_026126516.1, from coordinate 5,191,742 downwards.
GATCAAGGCTGGGTCTCATCTGGAGCCGGTATGGGCCTCTTCAAGGGGCATGTGGAGCACAGGAGGGACGTGGAACTACTCGAGGACTTCACGTGCTGCCATTGGGGACCGGGGTCCCCAGCAAACCAAGCAAGGGGCCCAAGAGAGGAGAGGCAACCCGAGCCAAGGGGTAAGGAAGTGTGTCTGTGATGAACCAAGCAAGAACCGTCCTAGTGACGAGAGGGTCTGAGCCAGGTGAGAGTTAGAGCCTCTGATGCAGTCCTGTATCATATCTGAGGGGATTGGGTCCAGCATCCTGATGAGTGCCAAAATAGTCAGATGTCCAAATCCCTGGAGTAAGGTGGTCTAGTGTTCCCATAGGGTAAACACATCCACATGGTCTTTAAGTCATCTGTAGATGACTTCTAATCTAATACCTAGCACCTTATATGTGGGGTCTATGCCTACAGTTGACTTACTGTATTGTATAGACAAGAAACAAGCATGTTCTTGTTCAGGATGGATCAATGTTTTTTTTTTTTTTTTTTTTTAAATTATCGTTTTTTAATGTGATTGACTCCAAGGATGCAATAACAGAAGACAGACTGTGTATATGTTTAAGCAAGAGATTTCCAGCCCAGGGGGCATCAGAGGAAACCTGGTGATTGTCCCTGACAGGCAGAATCTCTGTCTGTTGCCTGGTGCTGAGCCTGCTCTCGGTGCAGAATACAGCCGTTTGTGAGAAACAGTGTCGGTGCAGGCGGAGGCCCTGCTAGCATCTCACCACCCTGCCTGCCTTCCCTGCCCTTCCAGATAGTGGCGAGTAGCAGGGGCCTTGACTTCCAGATCACCCTCCCACCAGCTCTCCGCCAGCTTGGGCCAGCTCTACCCTCCCTTGCCACCAACTCAATTTATAAAAATAACTGTGGGCTCGTGTGGATGACTAACGGAAGATCAATCCTAAGGTCTACACCTATCTTAGCCTGATGCCGAAAGGCATGAGTACTGGTGAGCCAGTTTACTTGAGTGACACTGGAGCATCTGACATGTCTAGGCAGTATCATTTCCCAGCAGCCCTAGGAGGGGAGCATTGTCTCTACAGACAATCAGCCTCTAGTTGTCCCAGGTGCACCGCAGCAGTAACACTGTGTGTATGCAGTGTTTATGATGTGGGCCAGCCAGCTCTTTACTGAAGTCTCTGAGTCTGGGATCCCACTGAGGTCTTGCCCTAACTGGCCCATCCCAGTTTCCCTGGTTACCAGCTTGCGCACCCTCCCCCAGAGCCCAACACCTTGGTTAACAAGGAGCCTCGCTGCCAGGATAGGGTGAAATCCTGTGTTCTAAGAACAGCACTAATAAATTTGACACTTCCAACATCCTGAAGTAGGTTTTATGGTACCCATTGCACAGATGGGAAAGGGGCGGCTATGAGAGTAGGTCCATCTCAGTCCATGGTCACTCGGGAGGGGGCAGAGCCTTCCTGCTCACTGAAACTGCTCTGAGAGGGGAAATCACCTCCCCACCCCAGGGCTTGTTCCCTCAGCCCTGCTGACATTCTGGACCCAACAAGTCTGTGTTGGGGACATTGTCTAGAGCATCATGGGATACTGAGCAGCCCCTGGGCCTGGAAGATGCCAGCAAGATTCCCTCAGTTGTTAGAATCAGAATCGCCTCCAGACAATTGAACCAAGTGATGGAGTCATACCTGAAGAACTCTAACCTTTATCAGACGTTCCTGGCCATGGGTGTGGCTGAGGGACCCCACAGAGAGGGGAGCTGAACACCCAGATCAAGCTTGGTGAGGAGCTGATACCTTGTCAGTTTTGTGACTACGCCAGAGCGTCAGTCTCTTGCACGCATAGGTACTTCAGCTCCCAGAGCCTCCCATTCCTTATCTGTGGACTCCATAATTCCCATCTCTCTTCCTCTGTAAAACCCCGGGGCAGAGAGAAAGCTCTCGCGTGTCTTCCAAGTGACACTACAGGTCTTCCCTCTGAACTCTGTCCTGTGCCTCCCAGTTCAGTTTTCCCAGCCACCGCCACATAGGTCTCGCAGGACATCAAGTGGAATAAGGACATTATAGCTGATCCCGTTTATCTCCTTCCTTCAGTGCCTCTGACCTCAAAATCTGTCCCCCTACGAATATTTGGGCCCACAGCCTTTGCTCGTCACCCCAGGCCAGGGACCTCTCAGATTCACCAATAAAGACATCCATCTTCATCACCAAAAGAGCCCAGGGATGAATAGGAAAGTGACTCTCGCCTGGTGCGTCCAAGCCATTCCTCAGGTGCTCTTCATATTGAATTGGCTTAAATGGCAATTAAGTCGGAGCTTGTGGACCTGAGGAGCCATGGAAGAGCCAGATGGCCTTAGGGTCTGGTACAGCTTACCAGGCTCGGAACTTCTGCATCTAGCTCGGCACACCTATTGGTGTTCCCTGCATATCCCAAAGACCAAGATGCCACCTGTGATTATCTCTTCCAAGATGCAGGCTCTCTAGCCACTGAGCAGTGATGTGCAGACTTCCAGGCTCCTGCCTCAGAGCATGTGACTCTGAATTCAGGTCTGAACAGGATTTGGGGATGTGGCTCAGTTGGTGGACTGCTAGACAAACATGCACGAAAACCCAGGGTCCCATCTCAAGCACCACAGGTTTGGTTTTCAAGTTTGGTATCTGTAAGGAGTATGGTTTTTCCTCCCGCCGCCTGGTCTTGTTCCGCCGCCGCAGCAGCCCCAATTAACACACTGAGACTCTGTATTTGATATAATTCTGTTGGCCAGTTACTTGTTTCTTATCGGCTAGCTCTGTCTTAAGTATTAACCCATTTCTATGTATTTCCATGTGGTCTTACTAGCGAGAGGCGGCTGGCAGTTCTGCCTTCTCCAGACTCTCCATCTTGACTCCTCCTTACTACTTCCTCTTTCCTCCTTGTCTCCTACTCCCTCCTATCTTGCTTTCCTATTGGCCAACAGTGCTTTATTCATTAACCAGTATGAGAAACATATACAGAATGACATCTCCCATCATCTCCTCTTTTCTGTCTAAATAAAAAGGGTTTTAACCTTAACATAGCAAAATATATCACACAATAGTTATCAAATAAGAATCACAGTTAACACTATTTAGTCCATTAACATTTAGCAAGATTTAAGAAACTATTCTATCATCTATCCTATATTTGTGAGTCTAAAGTCCTATATGTAACTTATCTTTAAGCTTAACTAAGGAAAACTATAACCATAACTATCTGTCTTCAACTCCTTCAAAGACCACAGAAGGATAGTATATAAACTCTACAAATGACAGAGACATCTTGCCTTTGTCAGTCACCTGAAGTTCTTCTGTAATCTTCCATCTTCAGCCCATAGGCCATAATGTGTCTAGCAGACTCTTCAGCAAAGCAGGAAACTTTGGCAGTTTGTCAGTCACTTTTCTCTGTGTCCTGCAGACTGTCTGGCAGACTCTTCCATGAAGCAAGAACTCTGTAGCAATGTCCATCTTGAATCAGCAGTCGCTTTTCTGTGGGTCCTGCATGTCCAGTTTATACAGCATAAAGTCAAACAGTCCAGACAAGAGCAGTATCTTGTCCAAATGGCTTGTCTTGCCATATTAGAAGTAAACTCCATAACGAGTTTCTTCAATGTTCATTTTCATCTTCCTTTCTGACTCAGGTGGTGTTGCCAGGAGCATTTATGTCTCACTGTCAAGAAAAACCCTAAACCATTTTAAATGCCATATTCTGTAGGTCTTTGAAAGATTTGAAGAATGCCTATTCATCTTAAATACATGTCTGTATTTAAGAAATCCTATCTAGAAATCCTAACTAACTTAACTATAAGTTTTAACTATTATGGGTAGCTATCTAAAATCTGTACTAAATTATACATTACATTTCTGAGTTATATAAACACAACATCTAAACAAGAGGAGAAATATACTTAATCACAAAATTGACCTTAAATTGTATCAATAAATGAAAATCAATTCCAAAACAAAGTAATCAATAAATGAAAATCCATTCCAAAACAAAGTATTCATATCTATACCATAATCCCCTTTTTACCTTTAAAAAGATATTGGTTGTGATCGTTAACCATTTATAGCCAACCCCATATAAATGAAAACAAACATTTATACACAATATTTGGGAATTGGGGCGTCGTTCTTTCCAAACTACTTCCTGCTGATAGGGGGCGCTGTCATTGGGATGCTAAGAAAATGCAGACATCCTGGCTGTAGTCTGCAAGGCTACTTTGTCCAGCTGTTTTGAATGTAGGATCACCTGGTACTCTGTTTCAGGGGGTCTGGCTTGATCAAACCACATTAGTCTGGAAGGAATCCACAGCTTTTTATTTTCTGTGGAAACAAAAATAGAAATCCTTTCCCCCAGTAACTTGTCCTTGAATTTTAGAGTCAAAGCATTTTTAAAATATATAAATTGAATTAATCTAGCAGCATTTCCTTTAACAGTTGTTTCCTCAGCAGTCAAACAATACAAAGACAATATAATACCGTATAGTTTCCAGATTCTCTCCATCTGTGGCTTTTTTATTATTCTGTTTCTTTTTTGAGACAGGGTTTCTCTGTGTAACTCTTATCTGTCCTGGAATTCACTCTGCATACCAGGTTTACTTGGAAATCACAGAGATCTGCTTGCCTCTGTCTCCCAAGTGCTGGGATTAAAGGTGTGTGCCACCACACCCAGTTCCTCTTTGTCTATTTAAAACCATTTTATTCCTTTTCTCTCCCAATCATACATATATTTTAGAACATACTGTAAACCTTTAGCGCTTTTTCTTAATGTGAATTTGTCTTTACTGTAAATCTTTATCTTTTTGTAGCCACGAGTCTTTTATCTGGTAAACAACAACATTGCTGAAATGAAAGTCATAGTTGTTCCTGCTGTGTTTTACCAAAGATGGCTGTGGCTATTTTACCGCCAACATTGAGAGCTGTGGTTACTGCCTTGGTCTGCACTGCAATCCAGCCCCATGCTGCTGGCTTGGAGATGTGGTTCCTGCCATTGCCAGCTCTCGTACACACCAATAAATTGTTAGCAGAGTTTCTTAAAAGCCGTGCGGTGTTTTGCCGCTTATGCTGAGTCAGGAAAACTTTTCTTAAAGGAGCCGCGCGAATATCTGCTTGTCTCTCGCAAAGCAGAGTCCAACCGAGAAAAATGCTGCTACCAAGAAACCTTGCTTGTCTTTGTTCTTTTGTTTTTAAAACCCTTTTTTAAGCTTTTGTTAAATTTTAAGTGGAAGCTCTTATTAGCTACGTGGGCGCCATAGGTATCCAAGTCAGTTGGCTCTCCGATGCCTGTGACTCCAGCACCAGAGGATCTGATGCCCTCTTCTGGTCTCCACCGGCACCCATATTCACTACACATTAAAAATGTTAATGAAAGCGTTTTCTCTTTTCATTTTGAATGGAGCTCAGAAGTTAACATTTTAACTGCCACCCTAGGGGCTCTGTGAGTGAGCCTGGGCAGTACTTTGAGAAACCGAGTCATGACTGATCACATTGAAACTGTTTGAGTGAGGATCCCCGTCTTAGCTGTGTATGCACACAGTATGCTTCTGTGTTTTCTCTGAGCATAATGACATTTAAAGAGATTTTCATTTTCGCCGTACTTTTAAAAGTTTTATAACGATCATAAAATTTTTTTGTAAGTAGCAAAAGCTATCAAGTGTTTCCTCCAGGTTGGAAAAAACAGATATATTACAGAGGAAATAATACATATGAAATAAGTTTTGGAGAAATATGACTATAGGCACAAAAGACCATAAGTGTGAAGGAATCTCTCTGTTTTAATTATTTCTTTTAATTTTTGAGATTAATATAATTGCATTTTTCCTTTCCCTTTCCTTCCTCCAAAACCTCCCATATAACCCTCCTTGCTCTTTTTCAAATCCATAGCCTCTGCTTTCATTGATTGTTGTTGCGTACATATATGTGCACACAGAGAGATGTATAGTCCCAAATACATAAAAATAACTTTCTCAGTCTGTGTAAAGGCTACTTGAATGCGAGTTTTCAGGGCTGACCATTTGGTATTGGCTAACCAGTTGGTGTGCTCTTCCCTGGGGAAGACGATTTCTCCTCTCTGTTGACATTCCTTGGTTGTCTGCAGTTCTTTGTGTAGGGTTGAGGCCTCCTGGGCTCCCCCTTTCCTATCCCCATTCCCCTGTTAGCATGTCTTTTGTTATGTTTAGGCAGTCATGGTGATGCGACTTTGTGGGTGTAGCTTTTCCCATTCCTAGGAGAGACAGTCTAAAAGCAAGCGCTGTGATCCTCTGGCTCTTACCCTCCTCCGCCCTTCCTTCCCCAGGGTCCCCTGAGCCTTAGGTGTCCAAGTGTTTTGTAGATGCATCCACTGGGGTTGGGCTCTGCAGCTCTGCATTTTGATTGGTTGTGGTTTTCGGTAATAGTCTCTGTCTACTCTCAAGAGAAATTTCCTTGATGACGGGTGAGGACCGACCACACTTTTTATCTCAAAGAATCTATTTTAACTCCAGAACGTGTCCCTTTCTCCGTGGCTACTAGCTCCTAAGCCTGCCTCCCCCCCAGGTGCCTGCAGTAAGGAGGAATGTCCTGCCTTCCATTTTCAGATAATCTGTTTTTGCAAAGCCATAGGCAGAGTTGTATCTGGAGATTTGGACCTATGGCCTTGAGCTAAATAGCAGGGCCTCCTCTGTGTCTTGCCCCTCCTTTGCCTAGTCCCTGGGGTCCTGGGCCTCCTCTGCCCCCTGCCTGCTTCCCCTGCACCCCTACTGGCCAGTCAGAGCTGGGATGGCAATTTTACAGAGCTGTTATTACTTCATTGTTGCCCATATTGGGCCCCACAGCCACTCTGTGTGCAGGCCAGACCTTTCCAGAGAAACGGTTTCCTACACCTTTACAACGTGAGAGGAAAAAAGGGGCCGTTGGATTTATGGAAACTATATAAAGTTTATGGAGTCTTGGCAGCCCCCGAAGTAGGAATGCCTGCAGGAGAGGGGGGCACATTTTGCAATGGAGACTGCCATGCAAATGCACTGGGCCTCTGTCGAGACACCAGACAAATGTCCCTAAGCTCAGGGTGTGCTGTGTGGGCCAGGGGCCAGAGAAACTGGCCTGGAGGCAGCAGCTGCCAGAGAAGTTCTCAGGGCAGCCTCACGCATGCCCATAGCATCCCCAGAGGTAGGCATGGCTGTCCTCACTCTGCCGGGTGTGAACTTGGCCCAGGGTTGTACAGTGTGACATGACTTGTTTGTGCGGGGCAGTCTGGAACTCCCTCGGACTCTCCTCTGTGTATTGAGTGATGTGCACCAGTTTTAAACACTGAAAATAAGCTCTTCGTACCCTGTTTCAAATTGGAACTTGTCTGCTATTTGTGATTGTGTCTGACTGTCCCCTGCTAGCTGTCAGTCATCACCAAACCCCTCCTGGAGAAGATGATTTATGCTCAGGTTAGCCCACAGGAACTGTTAGGGACAGAAGCAAAGCCACCTCAGGGTTGGTTCTGAATCAGAGCAGGGTTTGAATATACGGCCTTTGCCTTCAGGGGTCCCTCTGTGTCCCACTTCTCCTGTAGGACCCAAGAAGAATGTCCTATGGAATACAAAGTCCCCTTCCCCTACCTCCATCCCCCTGGGCTCTTTAATCCATTCCCCCTTTCATTTGCACCCTGTGGTACCTTTGTTTCTCTCCTACTTGTATGAATTCTTGGAGTGCTTAATTCCTCATTGCTGGTTTTGCCCACAGGGCCTGGCATCACTCCAGTGTCTAGTAACTCTTGTATAAATATCAGCTGGGAGTGTGGATGGGTGAGTGGAGGGATGGGTGGGCAGATAGATGGTTGAGTAGGTAAGTAGATGTCAAGTAGGGCAGGTGGATAGGTGGGTGGGTAAGTGGGTAATGGATGGAGGAATGCAGGAGGTGAGTGATTGGTTGAATGGATGAACTAATGGAGGCAGTTATGTGGTTGTGGGTCGGTGGGTAGATGGGTAGATGGGGAGGGCATATGTAAACCAACAGACACCATATTCACATTTGCACCCCGCATGCCGTTAAACTGCGAGTTCTCTCTCAGCCTTCTTACTAAATGCTTCTCTGTTTCAGGGGCTACACTTTGCTCTCTCTGAGGCCAGCTGGAGAAGCAAGTCTGGGTGTTTGAATGTGTGTGTGTAAATACTTTACAATCCCCATAAACTTGTTTAAAGGCAGATGGGGGTGAAAGTATAAACTTGGGCAGCCTTTGGAGAGGGCAGTTTGGAAGTGGCTATTAAAATTTTAAATGTGCCTACCACTAAGACCCAGCAGCCCCACTTTGAGCTGTCAGGGCTGGGGAAATGCATTCACACGCTTGTGTAAAAGAGCTGTATCCCGGGTGCTGGTGTCACTCTTATTGGTGGCAGATAAAAAACATCCACTGAGCAGGGCACGACAACCCAGTGAGTACCCAGGAAAACGTCACCCACCAGAAAGAACAAGCTAGATCTGTGTCCAGAGGTGGGCAGTTCTCAATTTGTGCATGAAATGGGCCTCCCCAGCTCTCAGGACTCTCTGGGATGCTGGGACTCAGTCACCTCAGCAGATGCCTCCTTGACCCAGCTCTTATTCCTGTCAACCGTTGCTTTCCCTCCCCAGGAAGCACAGTCTGCTGGGATCAGAGCTTTAAACTGCAGGCCTGCTTGTCAGTGACCTTCTTTAGTAAAGGAGAAAAATGAGAAAAAAGCAGTTACATGCGTAATTACTGTCTGCTGGCTCTTCAGTTAAAAAGCATGAAAGGCACAATATTAAAATCTGATTTATGGGTGCCACTATCTACCTAATAATGGGGCCAAGAGCCAAAAAGGCACTGTAGTCATTATGAAAAAGCAAAGTCCTTTTCTCTGGCAGCAGACAAATTAGAACTCATTTTCTCCTCGCTAAAGGAGTAGGAAATGTTTTCCGGCGTCTATAGTATGTTCTTCTACTGTGCCGAAAATTCAGAACTTAGTAATCTGAGGGTAAATTAGGAGTTGTCTGGCTCAGCACCTCAGGAAAGTTTGCCGAGAGGCATGGTGGCTGGATACCAAGGTGGCAGCCACCGAAGGTCACGGTACATTAAGATATAGATTATGGTTCTGTGACCCTCAGAGGAACAACTCCTGGGTCTTTGATGGGTCTGGGATGGCTAGGACCACAGAGCTCAGGAAGGAGGGGGCGGAAGTGTGGGGCGTTTAACCCCAGTGTATGCATTTGTAAAATGTATGTGTGTATAAAACATATGTGTACATATATGAAATATGGGTCAGCGGTCATGTATCAAACACGTATGTATAAAATATATGTGTGGGGTATATATAGAACAAGTGTGTGGGTAGGTATGTACCTACCCAGGTGTGCACATGTGGAGGTCAGAGCTTGCTCTCCGCTCTGGTTGAGATGTGGTCTCTCACTGAACTTGAGGCTTTCCATACCATCTAGGCTGGCCAGCCAGGGATTCCCCAGGGTCCACCTTTCTCTAATTCACAGACTGGGTTTGCAGAGGTACACTGCTGCACCCAGCTTTTATATGGACCCTGGGGGATTGAACTCAGGTCTTCATGCTTACAGAGCAAGCATTTTACCCACTGAGCCATCTCCCCAGGCCCTGCTCATTGAATTTCTTAAAAGTCGTTGTTGCTGTTACAGGTTATTGGGAGAGATGGAACTGAACACACTTCCAGTCTCCATGGTAATGGCCAATGTGGAGGCAGACCTGAGATGATTCCCAGCTCTGCTTCCCCTTGTCCATCCTTAGGACAGTTTCTCCTTAGTGGGGGGCAGGAGTGGTAAGGCCTACAGCTTAATAAATAGATGAACAGGACTGGCCCAGAACATAACGGATGGATGGCAGTGACCTGCACAATTAGCACTTCTTACTAAGAAGCATCAGGAGGGAATGCTGTCCCTCTGCTGTGTCCTGCTGTCCCCGTGGTTTAGGGCTGACCACTCACCGTAGCTAGGCACCAGGTGCCTGCAGAATCTAAAAGTAAGAGCTGGGCATGGCGGCACATGCATACAATCCCAGAACTCTGGAGAGTCCCCAGTTGGAAGCCATCTTGGACTCTATCTCAAAAACACCTGCAAAGAAAAACAACTGTTTGTCATGATGTTCAGGACCCTAGGTTCCCTCCACGAACCTGGGAGTGGATGGGAGAAAGGGCCTGAACACAGGAAGCTGGAAACTGACAGGAAGTCTGACCCTAAGGACCTCAGCGATCCAGAACTCCCATCCAAATCTCTAATCACTGTCTCCATCCCAGCCTGGGATTGAGCCGGTGCTCTGGGATTAGAGATGCACACTACCATGTATGGCTTTCCCTGAGTTCTGGGCATCCTAATTCTGGTCCTCATGCTTGCCTGGCAAGGGCTTTAGCCACTGAATCATCTCCCTATCCCGCAGCTCGTACCTCTACCTCTAAGACAGCTGCATGGGTCCAGTGTCCTGTGTGACCATTGCACTTCCAACCAGAGCTTATTCGTCGTGCAGCCGGGTGGTTGGGCACTCAAGATCGGTCTGAATTTATGGGCTGCTTAGAGGCTCAAGCTTGGGCTGGAAAGCTGGGATCAGGTGCTACGTAAGGCCCTGGTGGCTCCCTCCTGTGAGGTGTTCCACTCATGCCAGGGACCCTGCAGGGTTCAGTCTGCCATCTGTCTACATGGACTCTCCCTGGGAAGGGAGGGCAGAGATTTTGCTCATGTTTCTCCGGTGCCCTGGGTAATGGCGTTTCTTTGTTTTCAGTTGAGAGGGAAAATGTGCAGAAGAGGACTTTTACACGATGGATAAACCTACACCTCGAAAAGGCAAGTGGGGGTCTGGGAGCTGGTGAATGACACACTCGCCTATATTTACCTGGCACTACACTGATGGTTCTGTAGAATGGCAGGGAGGAGAAGGAATTTCCCCCACTGTGTGTGTGTGTGTGTGTGTGTGTGTGTGTGTGTGAGAGAGAGAGAGAGAGAGAGAGAGCACACGATGTTGTGTACTGTATGGTTTGTATGTGTGTGGACATGTTTGTGTTCATGTATGCAAGCATGTAGAAGTCAGAGGTCAGCCATCCCATGAGTCTCTGTGGGTCTCCCCATTTCCATCTCTACTTCGGTACCCTGGGACTGCAAATGCACACTCCCACAGCTGGGTTCTGGTGTTGGAACTCTGGTTCCCTTACTGGTATGACAAGGGCTTTCTGCGCTAAGCCGTCTCCCCGCCCCGTGGCTCTGTGCATTTGTGTCTTTTGGGTGTCTTCTCACTGCTGTTCACTCTCAGTATGGGGGGCAACACAGCTGTTCTGCGATTACCAGTGTGACTGGGGAGGGGACTCCATGAGTGAACAGCAGAAGGTATTCTGTGTTGAACAATTGCAGTGCATCCCTGGACAGAAGACCATCCCCCAGCTCAAACATGATCCAGCTGTCCACTCTGGGGCCATTCACAGCCACCAGTAGCCATCTGATCTGACTTATGCAAGAGCTGTGAACACCCTTTAGCAAAGCCACTTTAACATGCCTGCTGAAAAGCCATACTGTGCGCCAGGCAGCCTGCTCTATGCCACACGCTGTCAGGTCTCCTTGAGTCCTCCCATAGCCCAGAGTGGACTGTCAGAGTGAGGACACGGGTTGCCCGCCCAGACATCCAGAGACTTCCCTGAGCTCTTCCACAGCTTCTCCGCGGCTCTTTCCCTTTCTTTCCACGCTCTTTGGCCATGCAGCTTGAGTTTTACATGGCAGCTGCAAGCCGCTGCTGCACAAATAACACCCCAGCAGCTGCAAGCTGCTGCTGCACACATAGCACCCCGGCAGCTGATGCAGTTCTGGGCAGGAGGAGCTGAGGAGAAGAGGGGAGAAGGGAGGAGAAGATGAACAACACTCAGTCAGAAAAGGAAAGGAAGGGAAGCCTGCAAAGTGCAAGTTCCCCGCGCCCGTGAGGCTGGACCTGTGGGCCCCGGGCAATACAGTTGTAAGTTTCCTGAGGCTGCAGGAAAAAAATACACTTCTTCCTTTTTAAGAAAGCTGATCTAAGGAGTAGGTAGACTGCTTGCTTTGCATACACAAAGCCCTGGGTTCACCCTCCAGCACCGCATAAGCCAGGTGTGGGGGTATACACAAGTAACCCCCGCAACTTGGGAGGTGGAGGCTGGAAAATCAGAAGTTCAAGGTTGTCCTTGGCCAGCCTGGGCTGGGAAAAAGCCAGATGATTTGATGCTTGTACCAACACCACCTGTTTCAATGGACACTCTCTTGTTCTCCACCGACACCAGTCTCTCCTGTCTTCTGGAAGCTAGCTGTACCCCCACTGTAGGAAATTTCAAGCGTTTCTCTCCTCTTTAAACCATTGATGGCCTGGAGCAGTGGTTCTCAACCGGTGGGCCATAGCCGCACTAAAAGGGGGTTGTTTAATGACCCCTTTCCCAGGGGTCACATATCAGATATCCTGCATATTAGATAGTTATATCATGATTCATAACAGGAGCAAAATTACAATTACGAAGTAGCAATGAAAATAATTTATGGCTGGGGGTGACCACAACATGAAGGTCCATGTTTTTAAAAAAATCGCAGGTAGGAAGGTTGAGAACCACTGGCCTGAAGGAAACTTGTGCCGTTATTGGAAAGCAGGAAACAGAGCTCCTGACTGAAGCAATTTACTTTTACACTTGACTACGTCCTGAGGGGGCAGGCACATGTGTCCCATCCCTACTGAGCTCCCTTCCCTCAGTCAGAATTCGTAACATGGCGCTGTCACATCACCCATGGGCCTCTTGGACACGAGACAGAAAATGCCGAGGGATCACACTCAAAGCAGGATAAATCCTTTGCTGGTTGTTTTGACTATGGGCGCATTTTTGGCATGGCTCATAAAGTGAAACATTGCTGGGGTTTGGGGAGGGACAAAAAAGGAAAACCAGTCCCCAAATCTGAGGTTGGCGAGCCCCTAAATTAATGCCTGATGCATGTCAGCCTGGCTGAGAAGTCCTAGCAGGGTAGCGCCAAAAAGTCTTCCTTTCTTTGTTTCTTTTTAGTAAAGATAAATAAATACTGAAAAGAGCAGAGAGTTGGATAACCAATGCCAAGTCGGGAAACTTACCTGCCCCCCCAGCGTGAACCTCTTTGAACATGCATTTGTCATGCCAAGGACATTCTCCTCAGCCAGGCCTGCCCTTGTCCCTTTTGGGGGGTTGGCAGGTAGGTAGCATGTAGCACCCGTTCTGAGGATAAATCACACAGCACCTGAGAGCAGCACGTAATAAGCAGGGAGAAATTAACGGCCCTGTTTCCAGCCCCGAGACTTTTAAAAACAACCTTTCAAGCAAAGGAAACCTAGGAAGTCCTTGGTGAATTGGGCTTAACTGCAATTTGAAGGCTGTCAGGAATATTTACTGAGTCTCTGGCTTCTGGAAAAATTCCTTAATTTACAGAAGGAGTTCGATCATGCAGAAAGCCCTGGGGAGGTGAGGGGTACTGTGGTTCCGGCCATGGCAGACTCCCGAAGCCTGGAGAATGCTGGTCCAGGGAGTGTTTGGGCTGGAGTGGTTTCAGTCTAACCCCTGCCGTCCAGCGGTGGACTCTGGCCAAGGTCATGTTTGATGCCAAGGCCCTTCCAAGAACAGCCATGGAAATTAGCCTCGGGTCAGGCTCTGCCCCTGTCAGGCGGCTAACTGGAAATTTTGTTAGCCCATTCATCAGGGGTGTTTTGTGGGGGTCTTTTAGAAGGAAGCAGTCTGCCAGGCCTGGAATGTGGCTGACGCTGCAGGAATTGCAAAGAAAATACATTGCTTTCTGGTTCAAGCTCACTGGTGCCCTCGAGGCAGTGCCCTTTCTCGGTGCACCTGTAGGTAGCCTCAGCCTAGATTTTGGCTAACTGGGGCAGGGAACTGGGATTCATATAAATGGTGAGGAAATGCCACCTTCCTTAAAACACAGGCACACCAGAGGGCTTTCCCAGAGGAGAAGGTGCTGGCTGAAGTAACATTGTGCTGAGATTTTTCCTCACCCCTGGGTGTGTGCAGTTAGCTAGGGGCACTGCACCTCATTTTCCATTGTCCCTGAGGGCACATGAAGCATCCAGTCACTCCCTTAACCAGGACAACAGGGAAGGGGGAGCTCTGGCTGAGGCCATCGGAGCTCAGGAGTTCAGGGTTCTGATCCTACTGTTGCCATCAATCTCCATTGCATTCATTGCAATTGTTGGAGGTCAGATGCAGGAAACAGGATTTTTATCAAATGATCACCACGCCTCTTTGAGCCTCTGTTTCCCCAAATCTGAAGTGATTTCCCATAAGCTCTAAAAGAATGTGTGTGTGTGTGTGTGTGTGTGGTGTTTTGACAGGTGTGCTGATACATGTAGAACATGGGTGCATGTGGAGGCCAGAGGTTAACCTCAGGTGGTGTTTCTAAGAAGTAATCCACCTTGTTTTTTGAGACAGTGTTTCTTACTGGAATAACAGATTTTTATGTGGGTACTGCACTGGGGAGTTGAACCCAGGTCATCATGCTTGGGCAGCTGAGCTGTCATCACCCTGGACCCAAAATTCCTTTATGCTTTGGAAGCCTATGGGGGGGGGGGATGCCATTTCTTTCTCTCCTTAAACAGAAGCCTGAATGTGATCCAGTCTTAGGGGTTGGGATTGCATGTTAGGTGGGCCTCCAAAGCCACTTAATCAATTCCCTGTTGCTGAATCCCTTATACACTCCCCTGCCAAGGTGCCTGACATCCTCAGATGATACTTCTGCCTGCAAGTATCTCACTCCCTTTTTAAAAAATTAACTATTTTATGTGTTTTGGTGTGACGGTGGTATCAGATCCCCTGGAACTGGAGCCACCGGCAGTTGTGAGCTGCCATGTGGGTGCTGGGAATTGAACCCCAATCCTCTGGAAGAACAGCCATTGCTCTTAACCACTGAGCCATCTCTCCAGGCCTGCAAGTTTCTTTCTTGAGCAAGAACTGCAGCGTGAAATAGTTCTGTTGACCACCCAGGTCACTAATTGGCTTCTTTCCCTCCTGTCCCACAGTGTGATCCACCTCTAGAAGTTACAGACCTATTCGTTGATATCCAAGATGGCAAAATCCTAATGGCTTTGCTGGAAGTCCTCTCTGGGCGAAATCTGGTATGTGTGTTGGGGAAAATGCAAAAGAAAGTACTCCCAAGGGCTTCATCTTCATTTGAGCATCATCTTTTTATCACTGTGACAGAGTGCCCAAGTCAACTGTTTAAAGGAGGAAGGGTTTATTTGGGCTTATGAATTCAGAAGTGGCTGTGACCACCTGGTCCCGTTGCAATGGGCCTGAGAAAAGACAGCCCATTACAAGAATGTGTATCAGGAAGCTTCTCATCCCATGACAACAAAAAGGAAAGGACCAGGGATCCTGATAGCATCCTCAAGGGCACATCTCCAGAGACCTAACTTCCTCCCACCAGGCCCCACCCCCTAAAGGTTCCATCACCAGCCAGTAACCCTATAGCCTGGTGTGTATAGGCCAATAAGCGCCTGGAACTTTCAGTGTGTAGGTCCCAGATGCATCCCATGATGCAATCATGACTTTGGGTATAAATGTATGCACACATCCAGACTGAGTATAACTCAGTATCAGAAGATACTGAAGGGTGTCATTTTTTTTTTTTTTTAAATCACATGAGGCAGGGGACTGGTGAGATGGCTCAGTAGCAAAGAGCACTTCCTGTTCTTCCAGGGAACCTGAGTTCTGTTCCCAGCACCAACATCAGACAGCTCATGATGGCCTCTAACTCCAGCTCCAGAGGGTCCCAGTACTCTTCTCTGTCCTCTGACACATATGACAGTCACACTCCCATAAAGAAATTTAAAATAAGTAGTGACATGAGAGCTGGAGAGATGGCAGCAGTTAAGAACACTGGCTGTTCTCACAGAATACCCAGGTTCAATTCTTAGCACCACATGGCAGCTCACAACCATTTGTAACTCCAGTTCAAGGGTATCTGATGGCCTTTTGTGGCCTCTGCAGACACTACTCACACGGTACACACACATACTCATATACATAAAATAAAAATGAGTGACTCTCGAAGAAAGTGAGTGAAAGGAACATACATAACGGAGTAGTATCTGTTTTTTCTTAATTATTATTTTATGATTGTGTATTTGTGTACACATGTGGGGGGGGGTATGCATGTAACGGTGTTTATACAGAGGTCAGAAGATGGCTTGAGGAAGTTAGTTCTTTCCTTCCAATTCGGGTTCCAGGGTTTGAATTTAGGTCATCTGGCATGCATAGCAAGCGCTTTTACCTGCTGAGCCATCTTGCTGGCCTGTATCTTTTTCAGTTTGTTGGGTTTTTTTTTTTTTTTTTTTTTTTGTTTTTGTTTTTAAAGCAAACCCATTTTAGTAGTTAAATAAGTAAACGAATGCCCCATGTTTTCAGCGAACCTGTGATGGTTAAGAATTGAAACTGAAGGATCAAGTTACCTGACTAAACATTGTGCTAACCAGAGTTACAGTTGAATATTAGGGGAAGCCATCCCATAGTTGTTGAATGGGAATAGGTAACCTTTCAATGCTAGGGGCACCTGTTAGTGTAACAACCAACAATCTTCCCAAGCATTTCAGATGTGCCCTCCCCACCCCATCCCTGCCCACCGTGGCAAATGATCCAGTCCAAGATGCCAGTCATAGCGGCTGGAGAAGTGGCTCGGCAGTTAAGAGTGATTCTGGCTCTTGCAGAGGGCTGGAGTTTGAGTCCCAGCATCCACATTAGGTGGCTCACAACTGCCTGTAACTCCAGCCCCAGAGGATCTGAAGTATTCCTCCGGCCTCCCCTCCCGATGGCATCTACACCTGTACACACACTCACATAAATAAAGACAAGATTTTTTAAAATGCCAGACGTGTTTTAGAAACTGGCTCAAGCTTGAGTGTTTGATTTGGCCTCAGTGGTCCTTCATGCCTGTGTGTAAGTGCAGTGACAGATGCCCTCTCTGGCTTTGGACGTGACTTTAAAAGCATGGTGGCACACTCCTTTAGTCCCAGCACTCGGGAGGCAGAGGCAAGTTGGTCTCTGTGAGATTGAGGCCAGCCTGGTCTACATGGTGAGTTCCAGGACAGCGGGGCTGTTACACAGAGAAACCTTGTCTTGGAAAACAAAAAAACAAAAAACAAACAAACCAAAAAAAAAAAAAAAAACAAGCAAATAGTGCTACTTCTCAGATGCCAAGCTCGCTTCCCTAAGCAAAGGTCACGTGTGCTAGGAAACATGTTACTGCAGGTCCCTAGAGAGAGGGAAGCGGACTGGAGAGAAAACTAGACACATTTGTCCCATGAGTCGAGTACCAGGGGCATTTATTTGGATGCCTCCTGAGTGGGTGTCTTCTACACCATCCCTAACCTTCTCCAAAAGCAAGTGATAGAGGAAAGGCACCTTTATTATTGGGGTCCTGGGGTGCTATCTTGCCGGCACCTGCTTATAGTGGCGTCTTCTCCTGTCTTTCAGCTGCATGAATACAAATCCTCATCACATCGTATTTTTCGGTTGAACAACATAGCAAAAGCACTTAAGTTTCTGGAAGATAGCAATGTAAGTGTTTGAAGCCCATCTTGGCAACACAAGCTTGTCCTGGGGAGAAAGGGCGGAATTTGAAGATCGGCGTGGTCACGTGGGAAGCATGGAAAGGCTTAATAACGGAATTAGCCTACCTTTGCCAAGCCTAGGGTGAAGGGAAGGCACCCAGAATCCCAGGACACCCCAGTGTCCTGCCCACCCTGTCTGTACCTTCTGAGAGAAGGCTAGCAGCTGGTTGGTTACCAGAGCTTTGGAACTGATTGCTAGAATGTAGCTTTCTCTTGGAATTCCAGGACATGGAGAGCAAAGTGGCCTGGCGGAGGGAATGATAGCAGCCTGGCTCTGTCACAGAAAGTTCTTGACCTGCATCTGGAATTATTTCTTGTCCTTCAGAGGTGGGAAGGGGAGGTCCAGGGGTGACATCTCCCAAACCCCCTTTCACTAGGTTTGTTTTTGGACTGATCTGGGTGAAAACAGCTTGTCTGACACAGAGTAAAACATTACCCTGAGGTGCAGGTCCTCTGAGATTGTGTGTAAGACAGGCAGGCGGGTGTGCGCTCACTGCCTCAGCAGAAAGGGAACTGGGTGATGGATGTCCGGTAGCTCATGAAGAGACCCAGAGGGCCAGGGATGGAACCTGGGGAGAGCTGGGTCATCTCAGAACCCGCAGAAGGGCGGGGGCAGGTGTGACCCTGCTTTCCTGGCCTGCTGCTTCCGGTTGCTCTCGTTGAGCCAGGGGAAGGCGTTCACCACTGCAGTGTCATCCCAAGCAGAGTCATGTGGATGTCAAACCTGGGGCTGAGGCCCACCCAGATGCAAGTGGAGTGGAGAGCACACAAGTAGAGGTGGCATCTGTCTCCCCGTCGCCACCCAGCAGAGAAAGTCCTGGATGCAAAAGCTTTACATGATGGTGACCACAAAACACCCCAGCGCACCTTTGATATCAGAGCCTAAGGGTGGAAACCGAATGGGAATTTATCAGCTGGCAGTTGGATCCGCACCTTTGTGGAATATTGCTTGGCTGTGAAAAATAATCTGGTTCTGTGGTATGTCGTGGCAAAGGACCTCACGCACAGTATACTGAGTGACAGAAGAAGACAGACATGAAGAGAGCTTCTTACGTGGTCCCTTCCATCCGTGCAGGATTTCTGGGAGGGGGAAATGGCTTCCCTTTTATTTATCTTTTTATAACAGCACTTACAAATAGCCCATCGTGGATGCACGTTAGCTCAGTGCCTCATTTAGTTCCATTTTCCAGGCAGGGGGATGATGACCTAGGAGGAAGATGGTGATAGCAAAGGGACAAGATAACCCCAACCCACGAGCATGCTGTGTCCCATTCCCAGAATACACAGTCACTTAGGGAGCCTCATTTGTCCCACTTTGTGCCGCTGCCTGGATCACAGGAAGGGCAGGGCTCGGTCACTCTGCTGGGTCCGTGGTGGCAGTGCCCAGAGCTGGGTGGGAAATAGTGTAAACAGCAACCGACCCTGTTCTGGGTCCTGGGACCAGCGACTGTACACCCTTCCCTCCCTTCAACTATGGGTTGCATATAGCCTCCCCACGGGACTAGCTCTGGGACCCCCAGCAAGTTACTCAAGCCAACCCTTGGCTTTGTCGCCTTTGAAATGGGAACGTTGAGAGCACTGTAGGAAGGAACTTGGGAAGCCACTGTCATCATGAAGGCTCCTGAGTCACTTCTCTGAACCTGTCAGCTCCATAACCCAGGAGTTCATTGGTATTCCGTGTGGCAGAACAAGCTGGGTTAGGGGGAAGAGAAGGGAACACTGTCCCTGGAGATCTGAAGCGTGGTGATTGTATTGACAGTCCATCACTGAGGATGGAAGACGGCTCTTCCCTCCAGGGGACATTGTACACTGAAGATGAGCATGATAGTCCCTTAAGTACTTGTGGCTCACTGGACTGGAATGTTCTATCACCTGCAATCCAGAGGACGTTTCCAGAAAGGACTTGGGGGCAGGCGAACAGACAGGAGTCTCAACAAGTGATTGGTTATGTGGCATGGATGGTGGAGGAACGTGGATGGAATACTGGCTCCGAGTTTGATGGGTTGTGTTTCTCTCGGTATTGACAACTTCCTTCCTGGCCTCCCCTAGTCTGCCGGCGATGAGCCGGTGTTGTCTCAATTACCTTCTTGGCAGCAGCTGTGAAGGGCCCATCAACCAGGGAGCTGGGCAGTCAGTCTCAATTAGGCTAGCCGAGGCCTAACTGGTGTTGTCAGAGCCCCCCAATAAACCGATAAGATCAGAGACCTGAGCCAAAGCAGTTTAAAGACCCATGATGGAGAGGGAGAGCGGAGAGAGAAACTGCTGTGTGACAACTTCTCTAGGTTTTTTGTCCCCCAAGTGTCCCAGGATAAAGTTTGCAGTGTGTGGGTTTTAAAAGGTTGCTCTGAGTAGCTCGCTTCATCCCCCTTAGCCCTGAAGACAGCTATGCACATTTGTGAAGTGTTGCTCGACAAGAAGAAACAGGAGAGAGACCTGTGGGGCCTGCACAGCCTCCCTCGCCCTGCTCTCCCCACTTTCCTTCCCCGCTCCCCTGCTCACCCCGCTCACCCCACCCACTCTGTGGCCCTTCCCAGAGAGGCTGGCCGAAGGCAGAACCTTGGACTCAGATGCTGTTTGCAGAATCAAATGATGGCTATAGGCGCAGACCCTCCACCCTGAGCCCACACAGGAAACCCTGTGCCTGTTAAAATGTTAAATGGGCTTGGCAGGGTGGCTCAGTGGGTCAAGCCCTTGCTGCTTCAGATGACCTGAGTTTTAATACTTGATTGCTAGAACTTGCATAAAAAAACGCAGGTGCAGTGGTTTGTGTCTGAAATTCCAGTCTACCCCACCCCTGCACCCCCCCATTCTTCCCCCTACCCTGGAAAGTTGGAACAGAGACAGGGGGACACCTAGAGTTCATTGGCCAGCCAGTATAGCCAAATCAGTGGGTTCCAGGTCCAACTAAGACACCTTGTCTTAAAAAGAAAAATTAGGGGAAGAGCCGGGCATGGTGGCACATACCTTTAGTCCCACAGTACTTGAGAAGCAGAATCAGGCTGATTTCTGCATTCAAGAACAGTCTGGTCTATAGAGTGAGTTCTAGGTCAGCCAGGGCAACATAAAATAAAATAAAAAGTAAGTAAATAAATATTTAAAAATAAAGTGGAAGAAAGGATAGCCATCTCTAGCCTCCCCGTG
This sequence comes from Phodopus roborovskii, assembly GCF_943737965.1. Lineage (NCBI taxonomy): Eukaryota > Metazoa > Chordata > Mammalia > Rodentia > Cricetidae > Phodopus > Phodopus roborovskii. The sequence goes on along the minus strand of NW_026126516.1, from coordinate 5,171,013 downwards.
CACAGACCTGAAATGCAGACTGTGGGTGTCTGGGAAGTACTCCTCTCTACTAGGCCCTGGGATGCTGCAGGTTCAGGGGCTGCAAGTAGCCTTAGAGGTTCACCAAGAACATCTTTGTGTGGTCAGACACAGGTGAAATGAACAAGTTGCCTCTGGATGGTTTCTCAGGCTGGCACATTATACCCTATCTGTGGAGCATTCTGGATAGCTGCAGAGTGCCTTGCTGTGTCACACTCAACTGTTTCTGTCTTCTGATGGCTGATGTCCATGTTCTGAGCTGGCCAAGGGTGTACTAAATCAGTTTTGCTGGACTTCATGTAATGTGCAGCCTTCCTGAGCTATCACCCTCCCTTTTGGGAAGAGAATGGTGGAAACTCTGCACACTTTATGGCACTGGGCACATTGTATTTAGCTTTCTGGTTGCCCCCTCCCCGTCCCCCGACACACAGTGGTACACGATAGGCTTGTGGTTGGGGTAAACTGAGTTAGGACTCCTAAGTGCTTGTAAGACTTTAGGGTGGCATCTACCTATGGTAAGCAGGACATATATTTTTTATCAAATACAGTTTTGCATATTGGGTGTCCCCTAAGAGGTAGTCTTTGGCAGTGACAAGTAGCAGCAGGCAGTCAACAGTATCTGGCTTTGGACAGCGATGGAGGTAGTAGACCAGACTCCTCGGAATTTTGTGCTCATCGATGCTCATTTTTCCAGGTCAAGCTGGTTAGCATCGATGCAGCAGAAATAGCAGATGGCAACCCCTCGCTGGTTCTTGGGCTGATATGGAACATTATTCTATTCTTCCAGGTAAGCCTGCTGCTCTCCGGCACACGGTCATCATGTCAAAGGTTGCTCTAACCACGGAACAGCACATACACGTAAAGGGCACCATGAGACTTAGTTTCCATGGATTCAGACTTTTCTGTTTTCGGGATGAGAACCAGGAAGTGAAGACTGAGATTCATGGTTTAGTTACAAAAGTGAGCCACAAGGGAAGGTCTAGAGAGGCGCTTGCACAAACACTGTCTGGAGCTGTGGACCCTTTTCTGTATACGCCTGGAGCCTGAGCCTCAGGCCGCCATCTGTGAATGCAGCCATGGTCGCAAGGCATGCTGCATGTGAGAACTTTGTCCACTGCACCAAGTTTACACAGGACACTGTCACTCTATAACCTGGTTCCCAAGAGATGCTGGGCACATCAGGAAATGTGTTAAATCCTGAAATAGAGCCCAGGGCTTCTTCCACTTGCTCAGTAGCTGTCTATTGAGTTTCTTCAGTATCGCAGATGCTAGAGAGACAGTGCTCCATCTTCTTGGGGGAGTCACAAAGATACGCACATTGCATATTACTAGAGGGTGCTGGCCACAACTGAGGTGGGAGCGAGGCTTTGTAAAAGCTCTAAGCAGGGACAGCTACCACAAACAGGTGACCAGAATGAGGAAAACATACCAAAGGAAGTGACCAGAGCAGGGTTTTGGAGTGTGGATAGGCGAGTGCTCTGAGCAGGGTTTTGGAGTGTGGATAGGAGTGTGCTCTGAGCAGGGTTTTGGAGTGTGGATAGGAGTGTGCTCTGAGCAGGGTTTTGGAGTGTGGATAGGAGTGTGCTCTGAGCAGGGTTTTGGAGTGTGGATAGGAGTGTGCTCTGAGCAGGGTTTTGGAGTGTGGATAGGAGTGTGCTCTGAGCAGGGTTTTGGAGTGTGGATAGGAGTGTGCTCTGAGCAGGGTTTTGGAGTGTGGATAGGAGTGTGCTCTGAGCAGGGTTTTGGAGTGTGGATAGGAGTGTGCTCTGAGCAGGGTTTTGGAGTGTGGATAGGAGTGTGCTCTGAGCAGGGTTTATGGAGTGTGGATAGGCGTGTGCTCTGAGCAGGGTTTTGGAGTGTGGATAGGCGTGTGCTCTGAGCAATGCTTCTCAGACGTACTGTGCATGCGAGTTACCTGGGCTTGGTTCTGAGATGCCGTCTGAATTTGCAGGACAGGCCTGAGCTTTTGCATCCTTCACCACATGTACTCTACAGTAACAGTTCAGTGCTGGTGGAAAGGGACAGCCAGTCAGTTCAGTGCTGGTGGAAAGGGACAGCCAGTCAGTTCAGTGCTGGTGGAAAGGGACAGCCAGTCAGTTCAGTGCTGGTGGAAAGGGACAGCCAGTCAGTTCAGTGCTGATGGAAAGGGACAGCCAGTCGTCAGTTCAGTGCTGGTGGAAAGGGACAGCCAGTCAGTTCAGTGCTGGTGGAAAGGGACAGCCAGTCGTCAGTTCAGTGCTGGTGGAAAGGGACAGCCAGTCGTCAGTTCAGTGCTGGTGGAAAGGGACAGCCAGTCAGCAGGCCCAGGGCGGACAGGGACGGTGAAACTTGAAGGAGCATCATGCATTCCGGGAGTGCCAGGTTCTAGGGGAACAGGACAGATATCTGGTCATCTGGTCAGGACGAGCATGTGTGCCTGGGCTGGTGAGAGCTGCGGGCATCTCAGGGGAAGCTTCTCACACACTGAGAGCCAGGTCTCCAGCCAGGGTTTCACGGACGCAGGTCAGTGGCGCCCGCCTCCTGACCATGAGTCCCTACGGGTCACTGGGCCTGATTTGCCCTTTTCTCTCTAGATAAAGGAGCTCACGGGTAACCTCAGTAGGAGTTCTCCATCTTCCAGCTTGTCACCTGGCTCGGGGGGCACAGACTCCGACTCCTCCTACCCACCTACCCCTACCACGGAGAGGAGTGTGGCGGTATCAGTGAAAGACCAGAGGAAAGCGATCAAGACCCTGCTGTCATGGGTGCAGAGGAAAACAAGGAAGTAAGCTGCAGTCCCCTCTCCCTCCCTAACCTATCCCCTGCCTTAGGCCCACTGGCGTCCACCGTGGGCGTGCCACACCCCACAAGGCTGTTTCCAGGCCTGGGGAGTCATGCACATGGGTAAGGGTGGGGAAGGAAAATCAAATTCCATCTGCTAAGGTGCCAGGGGTCCACGGGCCCTGTGCTTCACATGAACCATCAGAACAGGAATATGATGTGCTTTCCCAGTTTGTGTGTGGTGTGTGCACGTGAGTGTATGAGGCACACTCACACATGCACACTTAGAGGTCAGAGCAAGCATCAGATGTCTTCCTCTACCGTTCTCCATTCTATTCTCTTAAGACAAAATCTTTCCCTAAATCAGAAGCTTGCCATTTCCGCTAGGGCGGCCAGCAAGCTCCTGACACCCTCCAGTCTCTGCTCCCCGAGGATAGGCTTACATACCTGGGCAGCTATGACTGGATTTTTGTGTGGGTGCTGGGGATTCAAACTCGGGTCCCCAGGTTTCTGCAGTGATGGTTCTTACTGTTTCCTAAGCCCAGTTATAGCAGTCGCCTGTCAGGCCTTTTACTGGCAGATCTTGGGCCTTAGTCAGAGGTGCCAAGTTAGTGTAGAGGAAGCCACACCCACTCAGGGGCATTCCAGCTGTGTTCAGCTTAGGGGGCAGTTGCTGGTGCCACACTTATTTGTTCATTTCCCCTGCTAAGTGGTGACATCATTCACTGCCTTCTAAGACAGTCATGGCAGAATGGGGGAGAACAGCTTGCACCTCTCGTAACAGCCACTTAAATCATTTCAGCACACCTCCCAGGGGTTGGGGAGACACTGGACCCTTGGGGGGGTTGATGGAGAGAGATGAGTGTGAATCATTAGAATAGATTACTGTGTGGGGAAAATAAACAGGAAATGTTTAAAAATAAATCAAGCCAAAGAGTTTATGCGGGGGGGGGGGGGGGGGGAGGGTCAGTGCAAGTGTGGGAGAGATAGCAGCTGGGAAGTGGGAGCTCTGTGTCCCCACTCTGGGTACCCATGCGCCCCTGCACTTGGGCAAGTGCATGTGGCAGTTGGCGGCTTTGGCTTGGCTCACAGCCTTAATAACGATTGTCTAGATGAGTGTTGGGGTCCCAGCTTTGAGAATGTACTCTGTGCAGGGCCAAGGCTTGAAAGAACACTGCCTAGAGGGTTTGTAACCTGTCGGGAATCTGAAAGTGTTTCTACATTGGAAGCTGTTAGGTTTTTGTTAATTTCATGAGCATAATAAGAAATGAAAGGATGGAGTCTAGAGAACCCACACCTGGCATGATTCTCTTTGCCCCTCACTCGGAAAGTTTTGATTTTAGGGCTGGGGAGATGGCTCGGTGGTTAAAACACTTGCTGGGCAAGTGTGAGGACCAAAGTTCATATTTCCAGCGCCCACAGGTTTGGCAGCCCATCTGTAATACCAGAGCTCAGAAAGCTGAGACACAGGGATCCCCAGGGCAAGCTGGCTAGCCAGACTAGCCATGTCAGTATGCCCCGAGGGTCAAGCAAGAGACCTTGACTCAGTGAATACAATGAAAAACAATTAAGACTCCCTGAAGTCAGCCTCCAGTTTCCACACACATCTCCACCCCACATGCAAACACATACACACATACACAGACACACACACATGCCTACCACACACATGCACATGCCTACCACATACATACACACGCACATGCCTACCACACACACATACACATGCCTATCACATACACACAACATATGCCTACCACACACACATACACATACCTCTCTCTCTCTCTCTTTCACACACATACACACACACACACACAGAGGTGGGGGGATTGTGATTTTATGTGTGTTCATAATGCTGATGGCTGACACTTATTGTGTAGCTTTGGTATTTCTGCTTATGCACTAAGTTCACCTTTAGATGAGACCATTTTTTGTGGGGACTTCACCCTCCCCCCATAACAGTAACCCATGAGGTCATCCTGTATCCACCCTGTTTTATAACCTAAGTGTCAGAGGCTCAGAAAGGGTGTGTACTTAGCCAAGGCCCCAGAGCCAGGAATGTAGAGGGGCAGCTGAGATAGGAACTTGGATCTTCAGGCTCTGTCTATAAGACAGAACATCCCCATGTATCCCCTTTCCATTGTCCTCCCTGATGTGTGCCGTGTAAAAATCTCTCCTTTATGTATTTAGAGACTTGGGAACTAAGGATCTGGTTGCCTGTTTGGATAACGTGTCCCTTTTGCTCCATTTGGAAAATGCTCAGGTGGCCCTTATGTTGGTCAGGGCTGGAGTGTCTTGTCAGGGTGAAATGAACAGCATCCAGCCCCCTCAGGCCAGTGAGGCTGCTGTGTGTAGACCTCCTGTTCAGGTTCCTTTACTAACCTGGGTTGTTGCTGTTCCTGCTGCTTTCCATCAGGTATGGTGTGGCAGTCCAGGACTTTGCGGGCAGCTGGAGGAGTGGGCTGGCTTTCCTGGCTGTCATCAAAGCCATTGACCCCAGCCTGGTGGACATGAAGCAGGCTCTGGAAGATTCCACCAGGGAGAATCTAGAGAAGGCCTTTAGCATTGCACATGACACCCTGCACATCCCCAGGCTCCTGGAGCCAGAAGGTACAGTGACCCTCTCTGTCCTTTTAATTACTATTATTACAAATACCATCTGCTCTTCCAGGTAGAAAACTCAGAAAATAAAAATAAAAGCCTAATGAAGAAAAAAATTATTTCCTATGTTATAGTTTTTTTTCCTGTACATCTAAATACAGTGTTTTTATATAATTGATACCATTTGGAATAGGTATAATTTTGTCTCTTCACTCATCATGTGTAATACCAATGTTTAGCTAGTATGTTTCTATAATCTGGATACATATTTATATTGGCTGCATACTAGACCACCTGTAGGCATACTGACTTTACCTATCTCTTGCATACTTGAGTCATTGAGGTTACTTCAAAAATTATCCCTCCGGGGGTTGAAGGCATAACTCAATGACAAGTGTGAGGCTATGGCTTAGATCCCCAATTGTGTAGATGGAAGGGAGAGGGGGAGAGAAGGAAAACAAGGAAGGGAGAGAAGAAGGAAGGCTCATTTTTGAATACAGCGTGACCGTAAACATCTTACTTACCCAGCATGCCTTTGACTATCCCTCATGGGCCAGTTCCCACGGGCAGAATGACAGAGTTGGGGGAGTACAGCCCTTTCGAAGGTGTGTAACTCTCTTCTGTCACATTGCTCTCCACACTGGGTGTTTAATTTTGGACCCCCTCAGCAGGATATCAAAGTTCGCCAGATGTACTTATTCATGGAACACACAATGAGCTGACTGCTCACGTTGAAAGGGACCGAGATTCTAGGAAAGAGGGGCAAAATCCCCAGTGTAGGACCCCAGGGTTCTCCGTCCCAGTTCCTCTGTCCTTCAGCCAGCTATGGGGCTTCAGCCGAAGGCATTGCCCCATCTTGATCCTAAATTTCTTCAAGGGGAAAAGGAGAAGGAAAACCCTTTGCTGATGTGGTCATCCCTTCCTCACCAATGCCCTGTGGTCCCATGTAGAAAGCAAGTGTCTTACTAATGCTGTGTCTCTCTCAACAGACATCATGGTCGACGTGCCGGATGAACAGTCCATTGTGACTTATGTGGCCCAGTTTCTAGAACACTTTCCGGAGTTGGAGCCTGTACGTTCGTTTCCTGTGCCTTTAATTCACAAACTAAGCATTTTCACTGGGTCCCCAGGGGACACAGCTGGGGCTTGGGCTGTGTCATTCCATGTGGCTGATGGCAACAAAATGACCTCAAGTTCCTTGCCTTTCTTATTGTAGTTTCTAAACCATCTGCGACGTACATAGAGCTTCCAGGTGGGACAGAAAGCCAGTCACATCTCATACAAACCTCTTCCCATTCTAAACTTGATCAAGGTGACAGAAGATGTCCCCTTGTCATCCAGACTTTACTCTTTAGATGCCCAGTGGAATAGCCCAGCAATTCACAAAGTTTTACCAGGGCTCAAAATTATAATAGATAATGACCATTCAAAACATGTTTCGGGGGTTGGACTTTTTGGGGGTGCATTTTTGAGGCAGGAGCTCATGTTATAACCCCACCTGGCCTTGAGCATGCAGCAATTCTCCTGCCTCAGCCTCCTCAATCTGGGAATACAATTATGTGCCACTATTCTCTGACCACCCCTTTTACTTTTTAGAATCCCAGATTACACTTGGTTTAGGGTATGGATGGAAGTTGTCATGGTTTCATTGAACACACACATGTATATATAACCCTGAGACAGTAGTAACAATAGCAGCTGCAGCCTTTGATGGATATAGCACAAAAAATAAAAACCCAGAGATAGATATTGGGGTTCAAGTTGAAGATCAGAAAGGAAAGCGGCCAGCCACTAGCTCTTACCTCTACCTTAGAGTGAAGGGTGATCCATCTAGTGCCACGAATCCTCAGACTAATCCTGTCTTAGTCTCACCAAGCCTCAGACTGCTTCCTTTCCTTTTATACCTGTCAAATCCTGGGATTAAAGGCATGTGATTCCAAATGTTGAGATCACCTTTGTGTGAGCTGTTTCTCTTTAGGACTGGATCAACTTGTGTAGCTCAGGGTGGCCTTGAACTAACAGATATCCATCTGCTTGTCTCTTGAGTCCTGGGATTAAAAGGTGCGTGCCACCACTGCCTGGCTCTATAGCTAGCTAGTAAGGCTGCTGGGCTTAAAGGTGTATATCACCTTTGTCTGACTTCTATGGCTGTGCCTGTCTTTGCTTTCTGAAATCTCAGGCAAGCTTTAATAAATCATAAATAATACATCACCACAGATGGATGCCATCTTCCACTTACTGAATGCCTAGCATAGCACCAGCTCAGGGAACTTGGCAAGAAACTGGATGGGACCTGGTTATAGCTCAGTGCTACAGCATTGACTGGTACTCACAGAACCATGGGTCTGATCTCCAGTTATGCAAAACATAATTTAAAAAAGAATAGGAGAAAATCAGCTGGACAGATGAGGTGCCTAGCGTGATGTAGCGTTGTTCTAACAAAGAACCGTTACTATATCAGTAGATGCATCACAGTTCCCAGCAGAGTTAAGTGACTGGTAGGAAAAAATACACATGTGCAGAATAAAGAAAGTTGGGGACAGGCACCCTCTTGTAGCTGGCGACTGTGCCTGAAGCTGGCATTCCTACTAGCCTGTGTGGTTCACCACCATTGTCCTCTTATTGCAAATGAGAATATCACTACCCAAAGAGACCTAAAGGTCTCTCCAGGGTCACACCGCCCTCTATTTTAGGACTGTGGCTGACTCCAGAGCTCTGTTTTCAAAGTTTATGTTCTTGGCTTTCTTAAAAAAAAATATCACTGAGGCTAGAGCCTTATTTTATACAGCGGTGACTCCCAGTGGCCCTCTGAGGTGTGCGTTAGATTAGTGCTTGACCCATGTGTGGTTCCCAGTCCTCCCAGCACCATCGTATTTTCAAGAGTTTCTGGGCTACCTTTTGAAATCCTGTGACCCTAGGCTGGTTCCTTGGCCTCTCTGGCATCTGTATCAGATTCCCCCTGAAGGGGAAAGCATCACGCACATTTCAGGCTTGTGCAAAAAGTAACTACCTGTGTGACGGATCCTGTTCACTTGTGGCTCAGAATAAACATTCAACAAGAGGCAGTGGTAATAATTCCTGTAGAATTCCACCTTGGGGATACTAGGTAGCAGGGTTTTCACCAGGGCTGACCTCCTAATCCAGAGGCAGAATCGAAAAGCAGTGAAAACAGTGGTTCTAAACCCCCCTAAAGCTGCGACCCTTTAACACAGTTCTTCATGTCGTAGTGATCCCCAGCATACAATTATTTTCCTTGCTACTCCGTAACTGTAATTTTGCTACAGTTATGAATTGTAACGCAAATATTTTTGGAGATAGAGGTTTTCCAAAGGGGTTGTGACCCACAGGTTGAGAACCACTGAATTAAAAGTTGATGGTAAACAGTATAATTCAAGCTCATTGTCAAGATTTAGCAAACCTAAGTGTGGCTTATCCAGAACTTTGAGTAGAGAGGTTGCGAAGGACATGATGGCTGGAGCAAGGGTTTTGGTTCATGCAGAAGAGTCTGTTTCATACTGGGGTGTGTGGAATACATTGTTTAGTGTACAATTCTTCTTTCTTAGTCTTTAATATTTTCATGGATTTCTTTTCTTTTGCTTTAAGTCATCAGTAGGAGTAGGCTTTTAAAGGGAACTGTAAAACATATTTTACTGTCACTGTTATTGTTCTTGTATACATTGTAGGGGAGGGACGGGGTGTGTGAATGCAGGGTGAGCATATGGAGGTCAGGGGACAGCTTGTGGGAGCAGATGGGACTGAGGTCCTCAGGCTTACATGGCAAGTACCTTTACCTGCTTAGAGAGCTTTCTGTCACTCTTCAGGTTCAGGCTTGCATCTGTGATCATTTCCTAAGGGATGTCTTTTGTATTTTTTGCAGTATAGGTCGGGTATTCTAGAGTCTTCCTTTTGTTCATTCTAACCCTGAGTCATAGGTGGGTCTGCTTTTGGTGATTGTGGCTTCCCTTGTTTATGAGCTTTGTTCTCCCGCTTCCCTGTTTCCACCTTAGTTTTCTTTCGTGGCAGGGACAGTATGCAAAATAAGACTAGCAACTGAGGGAGATGGCTTTCTTTTTCCATGTTGATCTGCCTTCTGTTGCTACATACAACAAGACACCGGATGCTAGATAATGTCTAAAGAAGAGAGGTTTGGGACTGGAGAGATGGCTCAGCAGTTGAATGCACTTGCTGCTCTTACAAAGGACCCAAGTTCAGTTCCCAGTGGCCACATGGCACTCAGCCATCTACGGCCGGTTGCAGGGTGGAGCCTGTCATCCTCGACTGCCTCTGTAGGCAGCTGGCATACACACACGGTTGACATATAGGCAAACATTATATACATAAAAGTAAAGTTGTACACTTGAAGGTAGAACCTGTGATTTCATGTTGTCTCATGTTTCTCAGCAGGAAGACTTTGTGAACCCAGACAGAGAAGCCCCCATCGAGTCCACCTTTGTCCGAATCAAAGAAAGCCCTTCGGAACAGGAGAGCCGAGTCCTCCTCCTCAGTGAGAATGGAGAGCGGGCCTACACTGTCAATCATGAAACCAGCCACCCGCCACCTGCCAAAGTCTTCGTCTGTGACCAGCCTGAGAATGAGAAGGGCTTCTGCCTGGCTGCTGTGCCCAGCAACAAGCTGTTGGACAGTGCCACTGAGTTCATGCACCAGATTATTGACCAAGTCCTCCAGGGGAGCCCAGGGAAAACCGGACCCACCATTGAGCCAGCTCCAGAATCCTCTATTTTGTCCACCAGAAAGGATGGCCGGAGGTCCAGCTCTTTGCCAATCAAGAAATCCGTCCACTTTGAGGCTGATTTGCACAAGGATGCCTCGTGTAGCAAAGACCCTTTCTACAGCTCAGACTTCCGCTTTGAGGGGAGCCCAAAGGTGGCAAAGGAGCTGTCGAAGCAGGATGGCCACGTCTCATTGGTTGAGGTTGCCAAGGAAAAGAAGACAGAACAGGAAGCCAGACCAGTTCTGGAAAGTGCCTCAGACAAGGTCCCTGGAGACATTGTTGGTGTGGATGGCATGCCCTACCATGATCAGCCTCCGCAGGACCCCTCATTCTGTAATGGCACTGTAGAGAGTCCATCCCCTGGAGATCATACTATCATGGCCAACTCCACTGAGCTCAAGGTTCAGCTGCTGACTGTCAAGCCTATGGATAAAGAGGACTATTTTGAAAGCATCCCACTGAAGGCTTCCAAGTTCAACAGGGACCTTGCAGATTTTGCCTCCACCAGTCAGGCTTTTGGTGAGGACCCATCAACCCATGAGAAGACACCTGGGGGGGAAGAGGGCTTTGAGCATCATGGTGAGAAACTGGGGAAAAGGAAGTCAAAGTCTCCCCACACAGAGACAGAGGCACCTAAATCCCCAGAGGAGCCTGACAGCCATGAGCCTCCTCCCAAGGGCCCGAAACAAGATCAAGAGCATCCTTTGCCCCCAGAAGAAGCACCTGCAGATAAGAAGCCTGAAGTATATGAAAAGGCCAAGAGGAAGTCCACCCGGCATCGCAGCGAGGAAGAAGGAGAAGTAGAAGGCCTCTCGGGGATTGGCGGAGAAATGCCATCCAACCCCCCGAGTACCAGCGTCAGCCTGGAAACCCTCAGGAGTCACAGCGAGGAAGGGCTGGACTTCAAGCCTTCGCCACCACTCTCGAAGATCTCCGTCATCCCCCACGACCTGTTCTATTACCCGCACTACGAGGTGCCCCTGGCTGCCGTGCTGGAGGCTTACGCGGAAGGTGGGGAGGATCTGAGAAGTGAAGATGTAGAGGTAGGGGAACCGGAAGAGGGCTATCTGCAGGATTCCAGGGAGCAGGAGGAGGCCCACAGCTCCCAGAGCAGCTGCAGTTTCTCTTTGCCTGTCGACAATGGCCACTCCAGTGTTGGTGACCAGGTATCCCATGTTGATGGGAATTCTGAAGGGCCCACAACAGCCTCAGGACCTGGTTCGCCACCCTCCCATGAAGACCACCAACAGAGGGAATCCAAAGAGAATGGCCCTGTGGAGATTCAACAGGTACTTGAGATTTGGGAACTCACAGTTTCTCCCTCTGTAAGCGTCTCCTTAGGGAACCCATGAGGCATAGAATTTAATGCCCTTCCAGGAAGCTCCAAATACTGGGTTGACACCCAAATGGGAGCCACTCCTAAAATGTTGTACCCAGGCACCCCACTGCTCTTATTCCAGTCCACACCCTGCTCAAAGGGCTTCTAAAAGGATGAATGAGATTGTGTGTGAGGGCCCAGCAAGGTAGCTGATGATCATTCAAAAGTGAACTGTCAGGTCATCTCCTACAGCCACCTGGGGAGCGGGGCAAACTCACATCGGTTTCCAGCATGATTCTTAGAAGAACTGGCGATGTCAGGCCCTGTCCTTGGTTGGTTCCTGTGACTTGCTGTGGATTGGGACAGTCAGGAGCAATGTGCTCAACACTTGTAAGGCAGACGGAGAAGAGGGCTGGTGGTTCCAGAGGTGCCAGACACAGCTGTCTCCTGCCCCTGGTGCTGAGAAGCACTCGGTCCACCTACTTCCTCACACCTGATGTGGGCTGCCCGTTTCCCAGCAGTGTTTCCTGTGAGAAACTGACCGAAGCCAGCAGGGGTGGCCATGGCCTTTAGTGAGATCAGATCTGACGTCTAAGCTGGTGATGTGGATGGCGAGGAGAATGATTCTCCAGATAGCTAGGGGACAAAAAGCTATGAAGTGAGAAGCCAAGTAGGTGGATGAGAACACCATTGCACTCTGGCCTTGGCCTTGGGCAAGCAGCCTATGGTAATGCATGTCTGGACCTTCATTCATTCGTTTGTTTGTTTGTTTGGTTGGTCGGTTGGTTGGTTATGACAGGGCTCTCATGTACCCCAGGCTAGCCTCAAACTCACTCTGTAGCCAACAATGACCTTGAACGTCTGGTCCTCCGGTTTCCACCTCTAAGAACCACTATGCCAGGCTTAGGCAGTGCTGAGGATAGAACCCAGGACTTCTTTCATGCTAGGTAAGCTCTCCACCAACAGAGCCACATCCCCAGTGCCTGACCTTTCATTTTTATAGGCTTTCTGCTAGTAGTAGCTGAAATCAACTCTGCTATGTGCAGAGCGTTAGATGGACAGTTGGGGTGGTTGGGGGTGGTTGGAATCCTGGTCATTCAGAAGGTTGAGAATCTCATCCTGCCCCAAGTCTTCCTCACCAGTAAGTGGAGGGGGGGAAATGTTAGGGAGTGCGGACCAGGGTTCCTTCCCTGGCTCTGAGCACAGCCTCCCTGCATCCAGAAGGAGCAATATTGGCACAGCTTACATCATGGCTCTGACCCATGCATGACCTTGCTTGTCTGTTGCTCCCAACACCACTTTGCATTTGGTTCCCAAGCGCAGCTCCTACTTCACCCTGGGGGTGTGCAAAGCCCATGGGGTGGAGAGCCCTGAGTCTGTCTCCTCCCAGACAAGGATGATACCTGGGCCTCCTTTCAAAAAGAAAAGGAAAGAACACCTTTGCACTTGGCCACCTGGCTCAAGTTCAGCCATTGCCTGCTGTAAGGGATGCCCTTCTAGGGAGTGTGCTGCAGAGGGAAGAGGGTCATGGTGATTGTACCCATTGGACAGCTGGGAAAGTGAGGTTCAAAGAGAGACCATCAAGCAGCTTAAGGTCAAGTAGTTGACTCAGGCTGGACTTCGTGTCACTGAGCTCCCTGACTGCAAAACTTGCTGCCTTCCCTCCATCAGTTAACAGCTCTGCACAAGGATCAGGAACTGGGGCGGGCTTCTCTCCCGGGCTGTCCACATTGGAACAGACTTGGGAGGGACCCTGCTGGATTGGAGTTGAGCCTGGGTAGTGATGTCATCTCCTTCAGTAGGAACTTTGACCTGTATTTTGGCTATTTTGTATTCTAGCCACAAGAATCCCAAGAAACCCAAAACCCAGAACCCCCCACAAAGCCATTAGAGCAAAAGTCAACGGAAGCCTCAACTAGCAGTAAAAAGAAAGAAAAAAGGAAGCATGTGGACCACGTAGAAAGCTCATTATTTATAGCCCCTGGGACGGTCCGCTCCTCAGACGACCTCGAAGAAAACCCCTGCGAACACAAGATCCCTTCCAGGTATACCACTGACCTTTTCACTTCAGAAACTGAGGCAGGGGCTTGCGCTCTAGGGATGAGTGAGCATCTTGGATAGACAGCGAAAGCAAAGTCCAAGCCATGGAGATGGGGTGAGGAGAACAGACAAGGAAATGTCCACGTCTGTGGGCATGAGGTCTGACTGGCCATGCCCTACACAGAGGAGGTAGCACTTACCTCCCAGGTCCTGCTTCCCATTTCACTCAGGCACATTGTGGTTAAGGATGCTGTGGTATGGGTAGACCAAGTCAGCACTGAGAGCTCTGCAGCTCCACTGTAAGGAGGCAGCTCATTTGTGTGAGGGAGTCCTGGAGCTTCCCCCTGCTGGCCTCAGGCTAAACAGAACTTCTGAGAGGTTGGCACCTGGCTCAAGGTTACAGGGTGGGCCATCCTCTGGGTGCCTCTCTGCTATAAATGCTTTTCTCGTCACAGCTCGGTTGGACTCTCTACATAGTTTTCCACTGGGCTAGGAATAAGCCTAGATACCCACAGGACCCATGTGGTTATTCTTGCTCATACCGAACACCTCTGGCCCTGTCTTTCTACCCTGGGTGAGGGGTCATACTTTGCTTTAGGCTCCTTCAAACTGGAGGGCTGTCACCTTGCCTTCAACTCTGTTCCCTGGATCACTCCAGCTTCAGCCTGGGGGGGGGAGGGGGCAACTCTATTACACTTCCTCTAAGCAGGTGTCTTGGGGTTCCCACCGATTATTTTTGATATGTTCTTGTATCATAGCATCTTACTGTTTTTTTTTGTTTGTGTGTTTGTTTTGTTTTCACAGAACTGTCATTTCTTTCCTTTAAAGTTTTTGGCCACACTGGGGATTGACTTTATAGCCTCATACATGCTAGGCAAGTGAGCGAGGCTACCACATAAGCACTTCCCCAGACCTCTTTTGGCTTTTTATTTTGAGGAAGTTGCCTAGACTGGCTTTGAACTCACTCTGTAGCCCAGGCAAAGGCAAGGCATGGAGTTTTCTTTAGCATAGTCCTGGCTTGCAGCAGCCATTCAGTCCTTTGGTAAATGAATGCATGTATGCCTGAGCTTCCCCTGCCTACTGGAGGTCGGGAGATGGGTCCTCAGCACCTGAAGGTCAGGCTTTACACTCACTGTAATGTAAACAGGCCTAAGAGATAGCTTGCTGTAGCAAAGCAGAGAGAGAAGGATCATTCCTTCCCACCAGGGATGTGCTTTTTAATTAGGAAGCATTACCCACTCATAAGGGTCCCACAGCACCAGCACTGTACCAGGGAGGATCGGGTCTGCTGAGATCCAGACCCCAGGATCCCTTTTGACTCCGAGGTTGCATTTTGCTTCATGCCTGTGCTGTGGTAGCAGTGAGGAATACAGTACCTAAACTACCTAGACTGAAAGATACCTAGGGACTTTGTGAGAATATGTACTTAGGCCCAGTGCTAGGCTCCTGGAAGCCAAGTAGTGAGCCTGCTTCAAGGAAACTGAGATGGCACTATGCCAGTTTATGTTATGCACTATGCACAGCACCCAGCAGATACCTAGTTATGTTAGGTAGCAATCCGGGATCCAAGTTATCCTGAAGCAGATGGAGTGGTCCATTCTACAGAGGAAGAACATTGCACAGGGATGTCAGTTCCCAACCAGCATTGACAGCTCTTGGCCAGGAGCCTCCGTTGATGGCCAAGAGTCTTCTGCCTCCACTTCAGGGGAGTCAGCGCTGCTCAAAAGCCCTAGGGGCATTCCATGCCAGCCTCAAAGATTTGGGCATAAAATCCCTCTCCGTATGTAGGAAAGGAAAAATGGTGGTATCCCCTAGGGCTAGACTGGTAGAATGTAGCCACATATCAAGAAACACCAGAAAGAATGTCCAGCCTCCAGGCCTTGGGCCCAGTCCTGCCCTTACATATAGGGGACTGCAGGTGAAACCCCAAACCTCAGGATGCTTCTATATAAAGACCCCAGTCCTGGCCCGAATCTTACAATTTTTAGAACTATGTGGCCTGCTTTCTATCAAAAATCCTGGTTTGTGTTTTGCTATAGATGAGGGTGTGTCTGTGGCCACACATAGCTGTGTGTTTCAATAGTAAGGAATACTAGTTAAAAACTATCTCTGGGTCTGAAGCTATGGCTGTGCTTAACCCAACTCTAGAAGGTCCCAGGTTGGGGTAACCTGCGTGACTGTGTGACAGGGCCACTAGTGCCCTGGGCAATGCCCATTCACAACATGTCTTTGCCTTTCAGGAATAGCCACAGCGACTCCAGCATTTACATTCGGCGACATGCTAATAGGTCTTTGGAATTGGTTAGTATGTGAATTTCTTCTTCCCTCTGGCCCCTGCTAATCAGTACTTTTCAGTCCATCCTCCTCCCTCTCCCAGCCCTGAGCTTTGGGATTACTGACCTGCACCAACCTTACACTGGGATAGAAGACAGACACACTTGAAACCTTGTTAAGCACAGTCCAATTGGATACCCAGACGGGGCAAGAAGGGGTGTAAATAAAGCATTGATTTCAAAGCCCAAAGGCCTCTTTGTCATAAAA